>NC_055967.1:17665138-18405138 GCF_018492685.1 Alosa sapidissima
CAATGACATGGTAAGACTACATTAAGGAGAATATCAATAATAAACAATAATGTCAAATTAATCAACAGCCTAATGGAAATAAAACAATATTATACAAACCATAACGCATAAGAAGCGCTTAAAGAACTAAGTGCATGTTAAACAGGAATGTCTTTAGATCCCTCTTAAATGACCCAAAACTACCACAGGAACAGAGAGCACTGGGCAACTCACCAACATGGAACCACTGAGGAAAAGAGTTTTCAATTAGACCTAGTGTTCCTCATCAGAAGACCGCAGTGGGCGGTTGGGAATGTACGTCTTGATTAAATGAACGTCTTGAATTAAAAACTAGGAGCAGATCCAGTCAGTGTCCTAAAGGCCAAAGTGAGAGATTTAAATTTAATTCTGGCTTCTATAGGGAGCCAATGGAGAGTAACTCTAAAAGATATGGAATAGTTTAGTGAATGTCTTTTAAAAAAAACAGTATTACGTTTTTTGGAGACTATACGCACCGGGCGACACCAATACTAGACAAAAGGCGCAGATGCCCACACTTCACCATCGCCAAAAAAAACCGTAGCCCATGTCATTGTCCACCTTACCTTGATCATCGACTTCATAGCTTAGCCACCTCTTTTTATTTTACCATTTGACTTACTTGCCTGAGAATGCCCATAAACTAAGCTCAAACTAAATATTAAACCTGTATCCTACAATAAAGGAAAGGAAGGTTATAAGGCTACTGTTCTATTAAGTTGAAAATGTTGCATAGGGGGCCTGTCTCTCTGACACTGTGATCAGCAGCACCGGAGCTCCTCAGGGAACTGTGTCTCCAGTCCTGTTCACCCTGTACACATCTGACTTCTGCTACAACACTGAATCATGCTTCATGCAGAAGTTCTCTGATGATACTGCAATTGTGGGGTGTATCAGGGACGAGCAAGAGGAGGAGTACAGCAGCCTGGTGGAGGACTTTGTGCAATGGTGCAAACTCAACCACCTTCAATTTAACACTTCGAAGACCAAGGAGATACAAGGATACAAGGATACAAGGAAGTTTATTGTCACATGCATATAGTTATTTCACTGCATTTCTTACATCCAGTAAATGGTTCAAGTAAAGTTGATGGTAGTGGATTTCTGCAGGTCTAAGCCCGCTCTGCTACCAGTCTCCATTGATGGGGTCAATGTGGAGGTGGTAAACACCACCAAGTTTAGAACAAGTTTAGAGGTGGAGAGCAAGGAAATCATGTAGAGCAGTGTTTCTCAAACTTGTTCAGACCAAGGACCACTTAACCAATAAAGAAAATCACAGACCACCTAGCTAAATAAATAAATAAATAAAATAAACTAGAAAATGTAATTTTGAGGAAATTACCAGTGCATGAAAATATAAACATACTGTATATGAACATAAAATGCCAAACAAACTTTTATTTGGAAACAGTTGGCAGGAGTCATAGTTGATAACAACTGACAGTTGAAATGGCTGAACAATTAAATAGTTGAGTAGTTTAAATAGTTACATTATTTAATAGTGAATTATTGTAGTGAGGACATTTATTTTGAAACAGTTGTGGGCAGAGGAAATAGTAGTCTTAAGAGAGCCAGATTGTATGTTTAAAGCCTGAGACAGAGTATATAGTTTAAAAGTTGATGTGTAGTGTAATGGATGTTGATAGGCAGATTGTTTAATGGATGTTGATGGATAGTTTAATGGGTGGATGAGTGAATGGTTTGAAGAGGATGAATGGATAGAAAGTTGGATGGAATGTGCCTTATATCCTTGTAGAATGGAGAGACACAGAGAGAGTTGGCCTAGTTAAGCAGAAAGCAGTTGATACAGGTGCAATCCATTTAACTGGCCCTTTGATGGGTCCTAGTTGAGCAGCTGGAAGTTGATACAGGTGCAAATCAAGTTAATTAGTCCATTGCGATGTCATAGTGCTAATGCAAAGTCTATGGGGAAAAATAAACTTGTTTTTTGTTAATATCTCAAAAAGTATAAAGTTTACAAAAGTAAACCTTGCACCTTGCTTATTGTGTCAGAGGTTTCATATGATTTAAACTGGCCATCCATCTCTGCCCCCTGAGTGACAGGTGCATACAGTTTATCAAGCAGAAGAGTTACCTCAGCAGTAAAGTCCCACTGACTGTTTCTTCTAGGTAGGAATATGGATTGCTGTTTTACTCAGGCCTTACTTACCCAGGCTGAGGCAGTTTTTGAGAGATTGGCCTAGCTTTTCCTAACTTTTTTTGGAAATTGGGCCAGCATTGTCCTGCTTACAAACAATCTAACAGCACCGAAAACATCCTTAGGAGAGGTAATTACTCTGGCAGACATCAGCGAAGAAGAGCAGGATAAAAATAAAAAGCCTAGCAACAGTGTCACTGTGCAGCTAAGAGGCTTTACAGAAGGAGAGCTCATTAAGGCCAGTCAGAGTTCAACTGATTCACCCGGTGATCCTTACTGTGCATGTACTCTACCAACACCTGCTCTGAGTGGACAGTGTGGTACATCACACCAGTGGGTGGTGTTGCCGACATACTGCTGTCCACTCAGAAAAATGATGAATGTTTTCGAGCCCTCTTTTACCGATGTAAACATCCGTCTGAAGGTTCCGGCACAGGCTCCCACTTGGTGTAGCCTACCACTTTGCTGACCTTTGACACACACATGCCCAGACAGTCGTCATAATACAAGACATTTAATTAAAGTCTGAGGCAAGTTTAGAGTAGGAAGAATTGAATAAAATCACAAGATGCAGAAGTCATGAGTTGAGGGGATGTTTTGACGTGGAATAAGGTCACATGTTGTGTGAGATGGAGAGGGAGTAATTTGTCATGTCGGCCATACCTCTAAATTAAAATGTTGACACAGTTGTGTATGTACAAAGTCCTTGTTTTCAGAGATATATGGGCTGCGTAAGCTGTTTTAATCATGACCGACAAACAGGCTCTCTGAACTCTTCCCCTCCCCTCCTGGGTACTCCCTCACAGCCTGGGCCAGTTTATAGGCACTTGCTGAAACCTATTTGCTGCACACAGAGGCTGCTTGGTTGGTGATTTTGTGTTGTCTGGTGTGGTTCGTTGTCAGTATTTGTTGGTAGAGAACCCATCATGAGTGTGGAGGGGGGTGAATGTTGGACACTAGACACCACTGTTGAGCCTTCTGGAGGTGTCGTGGGCCTAATTCAATGAAAGGAAGGAAGTTGCCTGAAATAAGGTGTCTGCTTGACAACCCCAGTGAAATGCTCTTGAAGGCTGTTCTGTTGGTGATGCTTTTGTTAGTGATTTGTTAGTGATTTTGGTTTAGACAGTAAAAAGGCTTGGTTGTAGATTGGCCACTGTGTGAAATCCCCTACCTATAGCACAAGGAATTGAACATCTCTCCTGTGTATATTTGAAATGACATGCATTCTATTTATTCTCTATTTGTGGTCAACTATGATGAGGTGTAGACATGGCAAAGGTGTTGAATTCATACTCAGAGAAGCCACAACAGACACTGACTCATGTCATGCACTGCTACTGTATTTAAAACTTCCACTTACAGACACAAGCTTTACTTGTCAGAAGAGTATTTTAGGACACATCTATTCTTGCAGTGTGAAGATCAAGAGTTTAAAATAAATAAATAATAAAAACAGATGGTGCTGTACCTGTGCAAAAGATAGCATAACTATTTTCATTTAGCACATACATTTGTCAACATTTGTCAAATTGGCTTGTATTATAATCATGAGAATAAAAACAACTTTATGTTCTCAAATTTCAGTTCAATATTTCTCTGGCTGGGACATGGTTGACATCCTGTGTAACCCTAAGGAATGTCTATCCTTTATGCATTATTAGCAGTAAATATGCCCTTTTTTTGGCGTTAAGAGCATCCTTATTTACTTTTCCCATTTTAAATATTTACACCTTTTTCGGGTACCCAAACACACTGTTTAAAGCTCAGTTTGCAGTGCACCAGAGTGCAAGCATGAGTCCCTGTGGAAGGTAATAGTCCAAATGTGATCTCTCTGATCAAAGCCAGACCTAATTACGAGAGCTGATCTCTGTCCTGAATCAGAGTCTCCTCCTGATCCTGTATCCTGGAACAGCTTCAGCACTTAATGCTAAATATACAGGTGGCCCAGCTGAACATGTCCTTTCACTGTAGGTTACCTAGCATGTGATCATCTTGCAGATGAAGAGGCGCTGCTATTTCCTACTCAGTGGAACTGCATAAACCCTCTGAGTGAGGTGAGTGGTGCTTGAAAAAACACATTTACAGTCAAGACAGGGAGAACACACACACACGAACACACACACACACAAGGGTGTTCCACAACAGATAAACTGGGAGTATTTCCTGTGAGATATACTGATAAAAGTTATGCCCTAGTGCCACAGCAATCATCAAAGTTGGTCCTAATGTGGAGCCTGCCTTTGCCCCTACCGTATGTTGTGCAATGAAGGATGAAGATTTCGCTTCATGAACAACCTAGTCATTAACACATCCCTAATGTAAACCTCTACTCTTACCCAGAACCGTATCATTATATGGGTAGCCTACCAACATGGGCTCTCAAACCACTGAGGCCAATTTACCAGCATGGAACGTCAAAGCCCTCAATATGCTTTAATCAGCTGGGATGATCAATCCACACACAGCCTCTCACCATCATGCTCAGGGGACTCCCAGGCTGCCCAGTCCCAGTCTTCAACATTATTACTGTCTCAACTCAACTTTCCATCCCACGCCTTGCCTCCTGTGCAGCCCGATCACGCTGTTTACCGAGTCTCTCAGCACTCTGAATAATGGAACACTACACACTGCACACCCTGCTCTGCTTCACTGCCCTGGTCAAATATTAACAAAGGAGCCGTAATAAGCCTAACAAAGGTGTTGTGTGCCTGCTGTTCCCTGAAACTACTGATGCTTTTTCCATGAGTCTACTCTCCTCTCTGGACACAAGCAGTATTGATTTCACAATGACAGACACCAATGGACATGTCTAAAAATAATGTTTTATTTAAAAAAGAAAGAGAAAAATAAAATAAAGCTTTTTAGGTCAGAGCTGTCACATGACAGTGAAAAATATTAATTACCAGTCCACATTTCTAATCCAACATGAACATGAAAGTTTCTATATTTAATCGTTGTTGAGCACAAAATCATAGTTAGGTATAACATATACCATAAATAATACAAATAAATATTATAAATAAATAAACATGCAAAATGTGTCAGCTGGTCTATATTGTATCCATGTGGACAGACATAGGCATTATTATTCTTCATCCATGAGCTCACATTCACTTGTTATTTTGCAGGCCAATTTAGAAGCAATCCCTTGCTTATTACAACACCATTCAAAACGTTAAAACCCACCCAACAGAAATGCGTATTTAAAGTATTTTAATGGGTTCTAGAAAACTTTATACAACAGCTTCCTGTTTGGTCCGTTACGCCCTGTCCAGAGGAACACAGTGGCAGTGAACCAAATTAACCCCGCGCACACAGAACTTAGCGGTCACACCCCCTGATGCCATCTCTGATATGGACCCCCCCCCCCCGCCCTTCTGTTGTGTGTTGAGAGCTACCTAAAGCCTTCATCCCGTCCACTACATTGGCATTATGTCTGTGTCAACTTCAGTATCCACAACATGCTAACGCTTTTCCTTTCCATAGCCTGTTTCAGGGTACACAGACTGAACAGGGCTTGATCAGTATATATCGCTTTCATACCCCCCCATGACACATACCGGTACTCACTCTACTAAGTACACATCTCTACTAAGTCTACTTGAACCAGTCATACCCCTAATGACACATACTCACTCTACTAAGTCTACTTGAACCAGTGGTGAACTAAGACTGACCCAGAGTTGGTCTCTATCAGGCATCTACAGGCCAATGGAAGACCAGGGTGCTTTCAGTAACCATGCAGCTGATGGTCCTGACGACTCATTGGTCCATGACAAGATTCATGTTCACACTGGGCACATGAAGGTCCTCTTTCCCAAGGCGCCTTTAAGGTGCCTGGATGCCTGTTTTTTACAGTGCTCTATACTGTAAATACAACTAAATTGAAATATTACTGGGTAGCCTACCAACATGGGCTCTCAAACCACTGAGGACGATACAAACCAGAGAAGCTAAAGCAATCCTCTGGCAACCTTCTGGTACTGGCCAATTGACCAGCAGCATGGAACGTCAAAGCACTCAAGACGCTTTCATCAGCTGAGATGACGCCACACACAGTCTCTCCCCATCATGCTCATGGGACTCCCAAGATGCCCATCTCACACTGTGGAGCAGACCACTGGCTGAACCTCCACTGAGCAAGGCCTCGATTATACTCCCTTGTGGACACACGCACAGACACAGGCAGCTGCGGATACCTCAGAAAGACAGATGTTCAGATTCTGACTCCTTACTCTGCTTGGAGTATGTGGACTTAGACGTTCGCTACACTGCTCCTTCTTCTCTTCAGCTTCTTTCCTGCTGTGCATACACACACTTCCTTCTTTCCATGTGGAACACAGAGTTTACATGGGTATTTTAGGGCATTTCAAATACAGCCATGCAATTTTATCGGGTCAAAATACTTCTCTCTCATCCCACTCTTGACCAAAAAAAAAAAACAGCTAGAAGAAACAGTGGAGAAAAGATAGATAGTCTAAACTAAGCTTCAGCCATTCAAAGGAGCTCCACCATCAGTACGACCATAATCACTGACGTAAGGTGTGATGTGATCTTTGCCGCGTCTCCTCTGATCTTGGGAAAGATGACCCTGGGCTGAGAAGGAGGAGGAATAGGACGCTCCTGCTTCAGCAGCTGGTACTTCTTGACCACTCTGGTGTAGTCGCGCTCCCTGGAAACACACGTGTAGTTGCCGTAGTTTTCGGCGCCCATGGCGGGAATGAGATGCAGGCAGTTGGAGCCGGCCTGCTGGCAGGCGCTGCTGTGGCGGCCCTCGTGCTCCCAGGTGTAGGTGGCATGGTGCGAGTCGATGGGGCAGGACAGGTAGAAGGGGAAGTCCAGCGGGACGGAGTGCACCAGTCTCTGGAGGTCCGGTGATGACATCAGGGTGGCCCGCTTGGTTCTGGTGGAGCTGCTGGACGCTGGGGAGGCGGTTGTGGGAAGCATGTCAGACATGGGTGTTAACGAACATGAGACAGAACTAGAATTGCGTTTCCGAGGAACTGCTAGAGTAGGTTTGATCAGGTGCAGTTTGGGCACACGGACCAAATGTTATCTGCATTAATGCAACATCTAATAGGCCAAAACGCAAAAATAAGGCGGTTGCTATGCTGGTTGCTAGGGTAATCATGCTGGTTGCTATGCTGGTTGCCAGGGTCACATTATAGTGGTAGTTGCTAGGTTGTTGCTAGGGTAATTAAGGTGGTTGCTAGGGCATTGCTAGGGTAATTAGCATGGTTGCTAGGGCGTTTCTAGGGTACATATGGTGGTTGCTATGCAACAACATGGTTGCTATGGTGGTTGCTAGGGTAATCATGGTGGTTGCTATGGTGGTCACTAGGTTAACATTATAGAGGTGTTTGCTAGGTTGTTGCTAGGGTAATTAAGGTGGTTGCTAGGGCATTGCTAGGTTAATTAGGATGGTTGCTAGGGCGTTGCTAGGGTACATATGGTGGTTGCTATGATAAATCATGCAGTTGCTATGCTGGTTGCTAAGGTTGAAGACAAAAATGTGTATACAGGTCATGTACTGTACATGGTCCACTGTGGATCTACAAAGATCTGTTTGACATGGCTTGGCTTTAAAAAAAAAAAAAAAAAAGATGGGACAGCGCTTCAATCTTTTTTTACATGACCTTTACAACTGGTGCTGGCTAGGCATTGAACTGGGCTTCATTCGAGGATTCCAACGGTACCTCATTTTTGAAAATCGGACATACGGGTCAAAAGTTACATGCACACACCTTTACAGATACAGATAGCCCAGCCCAGCTGCCAGATGGCTTAGAACTCCAGGCCAGGTGCAAGCTTCAGCAATTAGAGCTGTGATGTCATAATCAAAATTCAAATCCTAAACATTCCGCCATTAATTTCAATGGTTGCAGCCACACGAAAAATGTAAGCAAGCTACACCAGTTCGGGCATGAATTGGAGTTGGAACCGTGTCGATAGCTCAAACGCTCTAGGAGCAGTAGTCCTTGCAAAAAGTGGGTGAATAGGAAGATACAAGAAAACTTAAGAAGAAGAACAATAGTAGGCTTGTTGCTGGATCGCTGGATCAAACCCACTAATAATGCATATGTCTGACCTCAACATGCCATTGAGTCATAACAGAACCAGAAACAGCTGGAATCTTTCCTTGGTCTAAAGCCTTCAGGGAAATCTGGGGGAAATGTAGTTATACTTAATGTTCACTGCAACAGCCAAAGGAAGGGCGTAAAAGGAAAACAGTTCAGATGGTCGCTACCTGATTTATTGTGGCATACGTCTGTTTTGCCGTCTGCAATGTTCTGAATACCCCGACTGTAAAAAAAAAAAAAAACATAAAATAGAAATGAAACAATGCAACATGATCCTTGCATGGTATGATCAACAACATGACAACATAATCCAATGCATCATAAATAATCATAATCCCCTGAAACATTTTGCTTTGAAACCTGCAGACATCAGATCAAAACACACTGCATGCATAGCATAGCATTCTAAGCAGCATCATTTTTGTGATTAAGACTTACGGCATTTCAGCAGTGCATCCTCTAGATGTCCAGGAGCAGTAGGGGTCGCGAGCCAGCACACAATCTTCACAGGACTTATTATAATCCTGACAGCGCTGCAGGTCCATGTATGACATCTGCCCTGGATATCCCACCATTAGCTTCCTCTGCAAATGGAAACCAGCATCAGTGCTCTGGATTTATGACTGCAGCTGACCTTTCAACGTATCTTGCCAAAATCTGATTTGGAATTAGTCGCTGTGCTTTGGGTGAGTTATCACACAAACATCATACTATACTACACATATTAACAAAGATATTGTGTGACAATGTGTACAACATACATGTCTATCTGTACATGTTTACCATAAGCAACATACATTACAGTAGTGTGTGACTATATAATGAGATTATGCTACGAGCCCTAATTTGAATGATGGAATGGTGCACAATCAAACTACAATAGTGCAAAAAAAAAAGTGAACTAAAGCTTATTTTCAATTAGCCAATGAGCACGATCCTGTCCAGTCATGGGAGGGGTAGTGGACTGCTCCCACATTTTGACACTTTTCACAAAATGAACAAAGTCTGAAACTGAAGCCTATTTGTATCAGTTGATAATTTCAAGTGTTTTCTTAATGATATGGCTACGGTACAGTGCTCCTGTTTTTAACTAACTCGTTTTTATGTATTTCTTTTTTCTATTCCATTTGTTCTTACATTTTCGCTGTAAAAGAGCTCTCTGGGCTCGGTCAAATTTCCCTGAATAAATAAATTACATTATAACAATACTGCAAATGATCTCATCTGACTGGGCGGAGTATTGTGTGTGTGTGTCTGTGTGTGTGTGTGTCAGTGTCATACCCTCTTTGAGTCGAGCTTCATGGACTGGATGGGGACTGTGAGGTTGTACAAGCGAGTCTCTGAGATGATGAACGCCCTGAGGTCATTCTCCAAGATCTTGTGGATGGTTCCAGTGTCTAAACGACATGGAAGGCGGTGCAGACATGAATGACTCATCACAGACGCTCATGATTAATTGATGTGGGTAGGAATCAGCCTGGTCACTGACGGGGGCTTCTACATATTTCCAGGGACTAGCAACAAATCCTGAAGCAGCACCATACAAAGCATACTTTGCTCAACTCTATGGAGTATACTTGGGATACTGTGTGAGTTCCTCGAAAACAACTATTCTTGGTAACGAGCAGTTTCAATCAAGGGGAAGAAATCGGACAAAGACAACACAAACTACATGTACCGAATAGCAGTGCAAAATATGACCGCTACTCAGTCATATTTTGCAGTTTGCATTTTCATTTCTTATTGGGGGTGTAACCAGAGACTTTCTAATGAGGAGACACGGCACTCAAAAAATCCTCCATAGAAAGGCATTGGGTTAGTTTGAAACGCCAATATGGCAGTTGTCTACACATATCCTGCCCCTTCCACGGGCAAAAGTCGACATGTGAATACATTGTGCCAATCAGGGATGGACTGGGACAAATATCCGGCCCTGGCATATTTGGCCCAAGCAGCCCTCAAATCGGTCGGGAACACCTTATTAAATACACAATCCTTGCATTGCCCTTAAATATACATATATTTACAACTAAGTGTCTTGCAGCACTGAAAATGGAGAAATGTAGGTCTCAGTGGCTATTGTGGTGGGGAAAAAAACAAACCTACCCATTCAATTCAAGACCAAAATTAGTACTCTGGTAAGTGACACAGCCTGACTAAGTTTAATCCGATGCAATACTGAGCAGCAGAGTGAATGTATATTCTGCAGAATACAGTATTTAACCCAATTTAAGATCTGCGCAAAATCTGAGGCTGGAGCAGCTGTGCTTCATCCTTTATCCTCACAAAGGGGTCAAATGTCTTCCTATTTCCTATATGCAAAAATCCAATCAGAATTTGGCGTTCAAATTCTGACGTTTTGGCAAACCAATAAGGGATATGACGACATCAATCCACCTTACAAAGCATTTTTGGGTGTTGTCATGGAAACTTTTCTTACTTATCCGCAGTTAACCTTTTGCCCTCTTACTTTTATTAATTTTCTTGTTAACCAAATATACAAGTGCACCCCAACAACTGTCAGCAAATGCCATATTCTTCAGCTGGCAGACTGCAATCAGCAAAATAAAGAGCTGAGTGACACACTGAGGTTATTAAAAACCTGAGTTATGAAGAATAAATAGCTGATGGACAGGCTAACGTGTCTCTGACCGCAAACGCTTGCTGTGTTCAGATGTCTTAATCTTGGGTGCAACGGTTGGTTCGGGTAGTTATTTCACAAAAACTGCCTAGGGCCTAGCGCTAGCGAGGGTCATAATAACAAAGGTTTGGGCATGTTCCCATCAAAACAATGCACAAAGGCCTTTTGGGGAGATCCTTGCCAAAATAAAAACCCAAACATTATCTATGCAAACTCCTACCAGTAATAAGCCATATTTTGCTTGTTTATTCGTTTGTGTACAGAACAAGTTAGCCTGTGTAATGTCATGACTGGATTTTCTTTCCATACTCTGGAACAGTGGGACAGTGTTTGCATCCTTCTGGCCACTGACATTCTATGGGCTAACTCATTCCATATTACAATCACAAGGGCAAGGAGACAATGACATAACCTTGTTTTTTGGGTCAACCGGTCTTTTCAGATGCGTTTTCACTCCTGCAGGCAAGGGCTCAGGCAAGGGCTATGAATAATTCAGTGTTTATATGATGGTTGACCATTTGATTTTTGGTAACACTGAATTGCTACGGCAATCAACACCCTTCCAGCACCTGTTTCTGGAGCAGGCATGCTCAAAATCTGTTCAGAACTGAACACATGCTCACCAACATCCGTTCAGAACTAAACATTCAGTCTCCCCTGCTCTCCCTACTTCACTAACTACCGACCACAACAGCCTTAAAAAGTCACACTGATCATCTACTGCATCATTTACTATGCTACGAGGGGGGAATGAATGTGCAAAACATTTTCTAACATAGTTTTAAGCATCTGTAAACCTACATATGTATCAAATCAATGAAAGAATGCAGTGGACCTAATTTGGTCTCTCCACCAAGTCTAGTGAAACCTAACACAATTAAGGAAATAGCAGGCTGCCAAGTCTGCAGGATGTGGCTTGTGGGCCTTACCAATGTGGAAGTTGCCCAGTGTGTGTGTAGTGTGCCACACAGCTTACCAGTGGCAAGAAGCAACACATTGTATGTGTTGTTGTTAGCTGCCTCAACGCGATCCACTGCGATCTTGGTGTAGTTGTTGCTGCTGACGTAGAAAGGAGCGTGTCTGTGGATGGGATGAATCCAGTCGGTCATTTCTGAATGCTCCTTGATGACTGTGATGGTGGCAATAGGAAGGGTCTTGCTGTTTCTAACACACTGAATAAACAGATATGCAATGGAGATAAGATCAGAATAAATGTTCAAAGGGCTTGCCATAGGTAATGACAACTTTAACTACATTCCATGTTTAGGTGCTTGTGTTTGTTTGTGGCATGTGTGTTTAACAACCTGAAGATACATTTAGTCATTTTGTCATTCAGGTTACAAATCATGTATCCAAATTCAGATGACACATGCACACCCAAATGTGTGTTGGTTACAACACACCAATCACCAAAGCACTAACCACTATGCAAAAACAAAGCCAAATGGCATCAAATTACTGGCAAAACATTTAAGTCGTGTTCCATGCGTGTTCCATTTCAGAAGTGCTCATCTAGAAATAGGGAACCCCATGGGCCACTACACGCTCTGAGTCATACAGGCCGATTTGAGATTCAGTGTTTCCACATCTATACGTTATGTGTTTTGTGTTTCCATGGGAACATGGGAGGAACCTAAATAAGAGGAAAAAGAAAATGTTATGTCGGGGGGAATACCAGGACACCGTAGTACAATACTGACGACCACGGAACACTACGCCCAACGGTGCTCAAGCAAGAAATGTTTTCAAGAAGTTTGTTTTGAAAGTTTGACACTTGTTTTTGAAGTGCAAGTCTGTCAATTTTATCTTCTGTGTGGACTTATGACTGCAGAAAAAGCACACAAAAAATGCTTCAAGGTGTCCAACTTTTTTTTACACTCATAGAAGACTGAGGCCTTTTCCTCCATCTGGACAGCAGCCCAGTTACGAGTAGCGTTGGAGAAAGAGCTGACATGTAATGACTCAGCTGCTGAGTGGTGAAACCTGACCATGACTCTACAGGTGTGTGAGGTTGCAGAGAAGCTGACCTCAGCATTATATGTGTTGGGATGCAGAGAAGCTGACCTCAGCATTTCAGCTGTTAAGTATAAGTATATATACTCTTTTGATCCCGTGAGGAAAATTTGGTCTCTGCATTTATCTCAATCTGTGACACAGCACTCAGCACACAGTGAACACACAGTGAGGTGAAGCACACACTAATTCCAACGCAGTGAGCTGCCTGCTACAGCGGCGCTCGGGGAGCAGTGAGGGGTTAGGTGCCTTGCTCAAGGGCACCTCAGCCGTTCCTACTGGTCGGGGTTAGAACCGGCAACCCTCCGGTTACAAGTCCGAAGCGCTAACCAGTAGGCCTACGGCTGCTCCCTGTTGGGATGCAGGGGAAGAGAAAACATGAGAGGTTCCTTACCGCTCCTGGTCTGGGGTTGGGGACAGGGTCATTGTAGCCTTTGAAGGAAGAGTTCTCAAAAACTCTGTCAATATCCTCCATGGAGTAGATACAGACTGCAGTTGAGTTCCTGGGGAACATTTGACAGAGATTTTAGAAAGATCTGATCAGTTTACGGAGCTAAAGGTCATTTACAACAAAACAAATGGATTCCAATCAATCACACGTTTTGTCAAATTCAACAAGTTGCTGCTCACAGACCTCTGGCTGTCCTCAGTTCTGTGTGTGTGTGTGTGTGTGTGTGTGTGTTTTGATAAACAGTGCTGTAACCAATTTGAAACCAGCAAAGTGGCTTGGACCTAGACATAGGCCTAAACTATTTCAGCCAATCAACATGCAGCTTCAGGAGCATAGAAAGGAAGACTGTAGTTTCATTGGTTGTTGAGTTCAAGCATTAACAGCATTCTTCCAGAATCACAGTCTGTAAAATTCAAGTTAAAGTTTACCACACAATATACAGTTGGGAATTTAGTCAAAGCCAACCACTGGCCAGATGCTGCTCCACCACGCCCACTAATACTAATCTGAATAATAATCAGTACCCCTAGCAGACATCTTTAGAATGTGTGCATCTGACTGAAAGCCTTTGCTGCTCGCTGCTCTAAGACAAACAAGAAACACAAATGGAAAGTTGCGTTCATAAGAGTGCTTATCCCGGAGGCACTCATAGACTGCTAAATAAAATATTTTCTGATGAAGAAATGCTTTTTTGTGCCTCATCCAAATGCCATTACAACAGGGCCCTGGGCCAAGAAAAGAAGAACAGGTGAGAAGCGAAGCGCACCAGCTACTGAAGAAGAGAGCGTAGACCCGCGTCCTCCTCCAATCAGCCTCATGCTGCACGTGGATGTCCTGGAGGCGATTGAAGTAGAGCGACTCGCTGGGGATTCCGCACACCAGCCGGGCCTTCAGGAATGAGGTCCAAATGTTCTGGAAGAACCTCTTGGACCCGCCCTCATCTGCCTGCGGAGGGAAGGTGGTGGTCAGGAGCAGAACGTCATAGAACAACATGAAACTCAACTGATCTCAGCTCAACTCGAGGTTGGACAAACAGAGCAGGCATGCACGCAATCACACATTCTTTGATCATCTTAAACCCATATAGGGCTCTCACAGACTGAGGAAGAGGCAGAAAAATCCCACCCAAGCACACCGGTCAGCCCCATCCTCAATAAACAGACTGAGCCAATAAAACCCCCCAATACAAACAAACAAGACCTCCACATTAAACAATGAATTCCTCTGCTCGGGAAAGCAATGCATGTCTTAAAAATCCTGAAATAACAAAAGCAAGAGGGTGATCAGTCGTTCTGCGGGATTATGAGAACAATGCTGGTTCTCACAGACAGACAAGCCTATGGCATGTGCGCTCAAAGACCTCTCTGCTGATCCCTGACCAAATAATGCATTTCTAACCCCATACTTATAAAGAGACTCTACACAGATCCGGGAGGGCCCATTCATGAACCCATTCTCTAAGGAGAGCTAATGGCTATGAGGTCTAACATTACAGTGAGTCACCTTTCTAGAAGTTTCCAACATGACTCGGATGAATAATGTAAACTCAATCCACTCAGTGGCATCCCGGAAATAAGATATCTTAAGCAGCATTACATGCCAGTTCTAATCAATGGGCCAATGATTTAGTAATGAGTAATGATGGAGGCTGTACATTAGTGTGGATATATATATATATATATATATATATATATATATATATATATATATATATATATATATATATATATATATATATATATATATATATATATATATATATATATATATATATATATAATATTTTATAATGCTTTTTAGTGTCAAGCATACTTTTCGAGTGCTTTTTAGTGTCAAGCATACTTTTCATCACTGCCATTGGTTACTAGATCTATTACATCTAGTATTCTGGAAAAGTGTATGAGCATGAGTGTGTGTGTGTTTAAAAGTATAAAGGCTACTATATGAGTATACCTTGCACACACGAGCCACTCTGGATATCCAGGGGTCAGCCTCTGGACTGCTATCAGAGTTCTTCTCACGGACAAAGACGTAAATCTTTTCATTGTCAGGGTTGTTCTCACGGGGAATTGAGAAAGCTGAGATAAAGGTGGGTTCTACAAGGGTTTTAGGGAGAGAAAACACACACACACACACACACACACACACAGGGAGAGAGAGAGAATAAATAAATACAATGACACTAAAATAACTACCAGTACTTCCTTTTTTTTCCCCATTCATGACCATCATGATTCATCTGGCTTGACTGTTTTGCTGACAAGGCCACCACAATGAGCAACTGAACAGCACAGTTGTGGCGGAGCGGAGATAAGCAGCCAGTCTAATCTGCATTGTGGTGACTGGGGCTAGGTGCGCGATAGCATTATCACTGCAGAAAATAATTTGACCAAGGCTACTTCAGCAGGGCAGGGTGCAATTAAAAGTCTGCCAACGCTGCAGACAGCTGGCATGGTTGGCATTTTTGGTGATGGTCAGCTGGTGTGACTAAGTGTGGGAAGTGAGGGAATCAGCGTTTGTGCGCACACAAGTCTGCATTCATTTAGCAGCTGCTTTTAGCCAAAGTGACTTCCTGTACAGACGCACATTTTTAGAGGTGGGCTTAGGTGTGCTCTCTGAGAATTGCAACCATAATCTTTTTTTTTTTTTTTTTAACACTTTTTATTTTTAATTTGTCAATGGTATCATACATTGGCATCACCAAAAGCCCAAATAAACACAACAAAACATACACACAAGAAAAGGAAAACAACAAAACAAAACAAAACAAAAGTCTGGATCGTTATGGCTCTAAAATTATCAATAAAGTATAATTTCAATCATTCAGTCATTGATATGTATATATTCCATTTCCACCATTTCTCTACACAACTACACAACATTCTACTCGTAATCTTATCCTGTGTGTCAAATCCTCCATTACGTACATCTCTTTCACAAGTTGCACCCATAATCTTGATATTATTAGCACCTTGATATTGTTAGCACCCTGATATTGTTAGAACCTTATTGATATTGTTAGCACCTTGATATTGTTAGAACCTTATTGATATTGTTAGCACCTTGATATTGTTAGCATCTTGCGCTACCAGTTGCACTCACCTGTAACCCACTTGTCGTACATCCACACGTTAGTGCGCTTGCCTGCGGTCCTTCTGAACTGCAAAGAGCTGCCATCCTTGTACAAAGGGGCAGCGGTGTACAGATCACCATCTGGAGAGGGCGAAAAAATAATGAAACCATCTCAAATATGAAGTCCAAACCAGAAAAGAAACTTTGTATAAGCTAATTGTAACTTGGATGTGGGATGAAAATCTAGGCTAGAAATACAGCATTTATTGTGTACATCAGAGGTTGCTGTTGTAACCCTTATTAGTGAAATTTGGTGCTTGTTACTCGGCACAGCAGGTCTGTATATCAAGCTATAAAGCAGGTCAGTATATCAAGTCTGTACATGTGGAACAAGTGATCCCTCACAAATGAAAAAACAATGAGAGCTTACTTAGGAGGCCAGGAGGATATGATATCAAATGTGTCCTCAGACAACCTTGTCTGCCAGAAAACGCTTGAATTTCTTTTTCACTTTCACTTTTACTAGTATAAGTATAAGTTTATATACTCTTTTGATCCCGTGAGGGAAATTTGGTCTCTGCATTAGTGAAACACACTCAGCACACAGTGAACACACAGTGAGGTGAAGCACACACTAATCCGGCACTCGGGGAGCAGTGAGGGGTTAGGTGCCTTGCTCAAGGGCACTTCAGCCGTGCCTACTGTTTGGGGTTCGAACTGGCAACCCTCCGGTTACAAGTCCGAAGCGCTAACCAGTAGGCCACGGCTGCCCCTAATACAGTTATGTAACTCAGTTTTCAAGTGCAGGACTTTGTGGCAATGCAATGGCTTTTTTTGGTTAGTCAGTTCATCAATCTGGAATTTCTCTTGATGGAATCCATGAGGTGATACAGACATGCAGCCAAAGCATCCTCAGCTTTCAGATAACCACCCACCCACTGTAAGTCTGGTCTCCTAGCATGCCTGTTGAGGTCTGGCCACAGAGATAGCAGCTAAATATAGTCAGAAAGCCTCTAGTAGTCTGCATCAGAGTGTAGCATTAAGCATGTGGTATGATTTACTTACCCACTGAGAGGGATAAGGAGTTCTGTGAGAATGTGTGTGGGGCGATTCCTATCCCCTCAATGCTCCCAACTACCTCACAAGAACGATTGTTCTCTTTGGGGAACTATATAGAAAGAGAGGCATTATGTTTAGCGCACAGTGATTGTATCCAGTGGTAAACAGCAGCACTTGCGGTTGTCTTGGCAATGAGACACACGGGACACATCTGCATGAGTTTTAAGTCACAGGATGTGACCATTAAGGCAATAGACCAGTAGGTGGCACTCAAAAAAAACTTCAACTAAAATTTTCAGTGCAACATGGCTTAGTTTGATCATAAACTATGATTACAGGAGAGACTGCTAAATTAAGATGTAAGAGTTAGATGTAACCCTTACACCAACCCAAAGCATGGCTTTGAAGTCTCTCTCTAGTTCATGATGAAACACTGTAAGCACTCCATTAGTCTGTGTGTGTGTGTGTGTGTGCGTGCGAACGTGTTTGTTTATGTGTGTGTTTATATGTGCATAAGTGTGTGTGTGTGTGTGTGTGTGTATATATATATATATATATATATATATATATATATATGTTTGCGCACGTGCAGGTGTGTAAATTCCTTACCAGCCTCCAGCATTGGCGCCGCTCTCCATCAGTACCACAGACGAACAAGCCGTCCAGGAAGTCTTCAATAGTCGTGACAACATTCTCACAGGGGCCCTAAACCAAGGACAAGCTTTCATTTGACTTGTTTATGGATGAATAACACTAATCAAATTCAGTACATTGTACTATTTCACTGGCAAAAAAAGTTAAATGTAATATTTGATATAACAACTCTGATCATATGATTACATACAGGGTTGGGTCAGATTACTTTGAAATGTAATCCATTACCGACTACAGATTACATGCGATATTGCCAAGTACTGAACGCATTTTCCCGACTGCATTGTTTGCATGATAATATGTAATCAAGTAATCCCCAACAATGTAACTATAATCTGATTACACTTTTGTTTTATAACCTGGGTTGATTATAGTTACCTGATTTTTGTAATTTTGATTAAGTAATCCAGATTACATGTAATCCATTACTACCCAACCCTGATTACATACAACTGTTGGTGGAAAGCTGTGCTTGGTAACCACACCAAGTAAATAATACAAAGTAAAAATACATATAAAAGCTCACCTCTCTGCAGGAGTGGTCTGATGAGAGTGTATAGTTCTGCAAAAAGAAACAAGTAATTTCACCTTTCAAAACGTCTCACTTTAGAATCAGAATCAGCTTTATTGGCCAGGTTTGCATAAACAAAAAAGGAATTTTGACTCGTTGACTTGTACACACACACACATATAAGAATAAAAAATAAAAACCATTAAAGAATAAAAACAGAACAGTAAAAATAGAATGATCCGGGGGGTAAGAACAGTTCGCCCATTATATATATATATATATATATATATATATATTTATTCAGATAAAGTATCATCAAGTCATAGGAATCAGCACATGAATGCGCACTGGGTGTTCAAGGTTAGCATGATGCGCTCAGCCAGAGGCGTATCAAGCTTTTTAAAAGTGTGGGGGTTGTGGAATAGGAAAAGGAAACAATCTGGCCAAATTATAAATAACTCCCTACAGGGACGTTGTAGGTATTTTCTGTGAGGGGTGCGGACTATATTGGTGTCCGGGAGTTTCTCCCCCGAAAAAAATGTGAAATTCTGATTGCTAAACACACCATTTGAATGCAGTTTGGGAGGGACAGAAGAAGCAGCGCCCCTCATACGTGTGGCTCATGTGACATGTAGGCCTACATGATCTACCTGCTATCACTTCACTATTTGACACTACCCTACATGGAGACATCTCATGTTATAAATCAAGAAATCATTTCAGAAATTATGTTTTGTGCATATGGGTTAGCAGGCTACAATAAATTGCCTAACAGACAGCAGCCTAATTTCGAGGTATCACTAATACCTATTAAATAAATGTAAAGGAAATGTAAGCTCAAATTCAAAAACGTTTGAAGTCTACCCAAACATATGCAAAGGGAATATAAATAAATTGTGTTGCATGTAGCCAGCTTAATTAAGTCAATTTAAAGATTATGATTAGCAGTTTCTATGCATTTTTCCATTGATAGTTACAGGAAGCCACGTTCTTGTTTAGACTGTGGTTGCTTCTAGCCCACGTTAGGCTACAGTTTAACTTGCTGCAGGGACGCACACATTGCATGAGCGCTCATAAGCGTTCTATCTCCGATGTAGAACTCAAATGTGTTTTGACGCCGCCGTTTGTAAGATCAGATAAAATAAGACGTTCTAAATGGAACGCGATGTAATTAAGCTGTTCCTTTCCTTTTTTTTTCTTGGAGACGTACTGTATGTGTGCTGACTGGGCTATGTCTATATAGTTGATGACACCAAATGAATAAGTATGCTGCAAATGAGCAGACGTGTGAAGCACCGGGCATAACTTAATTTCGCGGCTATGTGGAGCAGTAGTAGGTTAATTGTTGAGCAGGCCCATAGTTTGAGAAAAGCTGCAGATCATAGGCAGAGAAAGCATAATGCTTTGAGAACAGTAGCCAAAGGTTTTCCTGCAGAAACAGGTGCCTTGGTGCACGCACCCCGCTTTCACTTTGACTCCCTGCATTGTGACAAAAACTGTCAGTCAGACAGTGAATTTTGGTTTACTAAATTAGCATAATGCGGTAACAATTTCAATTCTATCTGAAATTCTATCTCACTGCAGACGTTTCAATGCAGACCCAAGCAGCAGCACAGCCTTGAAAGACGCACACTTTGAATTTGATCAGAGCGGCTCTGGTTCTTCATTAACTTGATTGGCTGGATGACCAACACACCTATTTGTGTCTCTGTGTGTGCGTTATAGATACGGTTCCAACTCTTTACGGGAGCGTTTATTTCCATATTTTACTTTAAATTTAATCTGACAAAAAGTGTGGGGGATAGAATCGTGTTCCAGCAAGTGTGTACGTTATAACACCCACATCCCCAACGCTTGCTACGCGCCTGCGCTCCGCTTGTTGCTTAGTTTAGAACTTTTACACGAAACATTCGGTGCCATTTATTTCGGGACTTCAAGAACTCACAAGCTTCACAAAAGATGCTACGGTCCTACGGATATCACGTATCGATGTGTGATCACAGCCTAGCAGTGCAGGCAGTAGAAAACACTGGCGATAACGGCTGAGACATAATAAGATTATGCCAATCACAGGTGTGGTGGAGAGGACATATAGGATGACATTTAACCTACCTCCAAAACATGGCCGTTTTGTAAATCTATCTGAAGCACGTAGTTAGTTCCTCCGATGAAGAGACTGTCAGATTTCCCATGATAATAAAACACGGTGTGACTTAAATTTCTCTCGTATGGAAAGCGGTCTTGAACTCCATCTGCAAAGAAGAAAAAAAGGGTTCGGTCTAGCCTCTCCTGAACACAGTTGAGAGATAGGATGCAGGCTTTTTTATTTGTGTTTCGTATCTAGTGGTGAAAGTGTGTCCTATACTTTAAAATGTTTAATGCAATTGAGACAGCGACTTTATTTAGCTTATCTACGTGCCCGCTTTTCTTAATGCGCTTATTCCAAGCGGCTTACAATTTGATTTCTAACGCAGTGCCTTCTCTAATGGGATACATTTAAAAACTGTAGAAGTGAATAATTTTCAAGAAATTACGTATAGTTTATCAATTACAATATACCAAATACTAATTGCACACTACGACAAACACCAACAACACTTCACCTACGGCTGGCCAATAGGCATATCTGGTATTATAACTAGGTATTATACATTCAACGCCACCCCTTATTAGTAGGCTATAGTAAAATAATACACATTATTGTCCCAGTGAAAAAGATATATCGGAACTCCCCCTATTACCGTCGGTCCCGTATTTCCACCGTCTTGCGTGTATGTGCCACTTAATATCAATTTCTATACAAACCAAAACAGCACACTCCTAAAGAAACGCAACCACCCACACCATAGGTGTATCTAAATTAGCTGTGTACCAAAAATGACATTTTACCGTGACTCAATGAGCTGTAGACAGTGTTGTAAGGTTGCGTGTACACAACCGCTTGGAGCTCCAGTGGAATTTTAATTTCACGACGAGAATTCTCGGTCTAACCGTTCATGTGCCGTTGAAACGGTGTAAATAGGCGACCCATCAGGCCAGCACTATAACTCCGAGCGTGGTAAACAAAATCGGATATTTCAGGCAGTAAATGCTCCCGTTAACAAACAAACCAGATTTTGTTCAAATCTACACACCTATGGCTACTGAAAAATGTCAGGTTAATTTAGCAAATGTTATTTTGAAGTGTTAAAAAACATCGTTGTTTTAGAATTTCTGAACAAAAGTGGTGATAATTGGGGGTGTTAAGATAGGCTCTGTGACAAGGTGACAAATTAAACTGTCAACTTACCCTGACGCACATTGAGTCTTGGAATACCCCGTGGGTTCCCACAAAACACAAATGTTACGACGAAGCTCCATACACAAAAGCGGAACTCCGACAGAGACGGTCTCATTTTGGTTGATAAACGTAAAATAGTATGGGTTCCCATTTATTCACAACATTAAAGCATTTAAATGGGCGGTGTGGGATTACCTTCAATGGCCCCGCCCGTAGGCTAGGCTACACACGCACTACTTCAATTTTATGAGGTAATTAATAATCAGGCTCAAATTTAACGCGACAACTAAAATTCTTGGATATTACTCTCGTTCTCGAAAAATATAGGCTACCACGCCTAGGTTATACAAAAGTAGCCTATGCCTACCCATGTAGTCTAATTTAGCTGACGCGTTTGTCCAAAAGAAAAGAGCAACGGTGCGAATAACGTGGTTGGACTCGGAGTTTTGCACTCTGAGGCCGGCCAGCATCCTTGTGATTTGTGAGTTTTGTGGAGCTCGATAAGTCTGATATTCTATTAGGCTATTTATTTTGGTCAAATTCAGCCAAATGCTCCTAATCTAGCTGTCCGGTGTGCTGACCATTGGGGAACTTTGCTCTGGCTCTAAATGACTGGGAAATAATAATAATTATTTTTAAAACAAAATATAGCCTCGCGGTGGTTCCAATGATCTTGTTTCAACTCCAGGCCGTGTGGTGTCGCTGTAGGCCACTACCAGCTGAAATAGGCTGATAGAAACAGAAGAAGACATTCACATCAGCTGACACGGGTGGTTATTAGTACATCAATAAAATGGTACTTCAGGATATATATTTTTTTAGAAACGGCAACGTCATATTAAGCTCTTTGTTTGATCGTGTTATTGCCTGAGATATTTTCCAAGAGAACGCCATCTGATGATGACTTAAATGCCCTTGTATAGCTAATTTAGCTTGTGCTAACCACAAGCTAACGTAAGTTGTAATGGGCTGACAAAAATGTTGTTCTCATTGAGATCTAAATTATATGGTGTGCACAGTTAAGATGTTGTCTTCTTATAGCGATTCCGCTTCTGTGGTGATTTGGACTGTCCAGACTGGGTTCTTGCAGAGATAAGCACGCTGGCTAAATTGGTGAGGAAGCTCCCCTAATTTACTCGGAGTTAATTGGCATTGTTCAGTGTGAGCATAGCATGATAATGGATTACATTCAGTTGGCTGAATTGATTTACCTTTTCATCCGCTGCTGTCCTCTTCCATCCTGTGTAGTCCAGCGTGAAGATGAAACTGCTCTGTGTTCAAGTGTTGAAAGATCTTTTAGAGGATGGCATTGACGTAAGTGATGTTGAATAGGTCTATATCATATGAAGTCATTTTCCGTCATCCAATAGCATCATGACTTTGATGACCCCTAATACAGATCTCCCGATTTTTCTTTTCAGTATGATAAAGTTGAAAAGTTGACAACGGATGCAAAATTTGGTAAGACGATTATCCCAAGTTGTGACCTCATGGCAATCCTTAATGCTGTTTCATTGAGTTTCCCCAACTTAAATTCACATCTGTTGCAGAGATGGGAGACATCAAAGCCAGTATTGCTGTGCTTAGTTTCATTCTCACCAGCGCTGCAAAGCATGACGTGGATAGTGAATCTCTATCAAGCGAGCTTCAGCAGTTAGGCTTACCTAAAGGTAAAGTTGCAGTCCTTTTATCGAAGTGTCAGCATTCTATGGGAAGTTCATTGGATTACAATCTTTAAACACAACATTTCTACAAATATTGTTACCTTGGGTATTGACCATTTGTTTTAATTATTCTAGAAGTCCAGGTTTTTCCATATCACAGTGTTTCTATGCTAATTTCCCAGAACACACCACAGGCTTATGCAAATCCTATGAAGACAAGCACACAGCCCTTCAGGATAAACTAAGGGAAAGCAGTTTGCGACGTGAGTATACAGATGACAAATGACACACTACTGATCAAAGATCTTGGAGCGTAGAATCTTGCTGCTGGTTCTAAACCAAATCCCATCATTCTGGAGAAGTGGGATCTACAGTAGTTTGTGGCTAAATCTGCAGCTCTCTAATTTGTCTGAGGTCAGGGTTAATGTTTTGTGGGGCCAGTGATTACTGACCCTTCTGGATGACAGAGTACATTGGGAAACAACCTCTAAATTCAGATTCATGTTCAAAGGGATGGCTTCCCTCCCTAAAACTCAGCTAATACTTGACAACAACACTACATTTATTATCTGTGTGTGTGTGTTTTCAATTTGACACCACTGCTTGTACCTTCACTTTCATTAAGTCCTTTTTTTAGTTTGTAATGTTTCATTTATGGAAACCTAAAGATAGATCCATTCCTCCCCTTCTTCTCCCTGTGTCTCAGTGGGTCGTCTGGAGTCTGTGTCCTGGCGGGTTGACTACACGCTGAGCTCCAGTGAGCTGAAAGAGGTGAACGAGCCATCGGTGCAGCTCCGACTACAGGCCCAGGAGCCAGAGTCGGGCTCCACACAGACCACCGTGGTGGCTATCACAGCAGACAAGTTCAGAGTACTCCTGACAGGTCAGTGCACTGCCACATGATGGGCTTTACACATCGTGTAGTCCCTCTCTTGCAAGTAGCATCACAGATAATATGCCCCATGTCATCTGGTAATGTAGGAAGCTAACAATGCTACTTTACATTTAGTCATTGAACAGACGGTTTTATCCAAAGTGACTCACAAAAATGAGGAATAACATTCTAGCTATAATATAGAGGAGAGCAGTTAATTCTACCTCAATTACAGTAGCACTGATAAAATGTATCTTTAAGTAATTAACTTAATGTTTAATGTAATACAGTAGGTAGCAATTAATTCTACATCAATTACAGTAGCACTGATAAAATGTATCTGTGTATAAGTAAGTAAGTATATATACTCTTTTAATCCCGTGAGGGAAATTTAGTCTCTGCATTTATCCCAATCTGTGAATTAGTTAAACGCACTCAGCACACAGTGAAGTGAAGCACACACTAATCCCGGCGCAGTGAGCTGCCTGCAACAACAGCGGCGCTCGGGGAGCAGTGAGGGGTTAGGTGCCTTGCTCAAGGGCACTTCAGCTGTGCCTACTGGTCAGGGTTTGAACCGGCAACCCTCCGGTTACAAGTCCGAAGCGCTAACCAGTAGGCCACGGCTGCCCCAAATAATTAACTTAATGTTTTTGCTAAATTCTTATAGGCAAAATGAATGTAATGCCACATTGATTATTTTCTTTGGTAGAGCATATGCCACTCTTATACTAAATCATTAATTTGTTTCAATATTGGCAGATGTATGTCAATCCACCATACTGACAACACCACACACACTATCCCTAAACATTTCAAATTGAGAATAGCAGGCAGCTATAATCCACAGACTTTGAAAATGATGATGATGATGATGATATTTTATATGCACCCTTTCACTGTTTTTCAGAACTCAAACAAGCCCAGGCCATGATGAATGCCCTACAGTGACCCACTGAATGAATGTAGCACTATTGTATCATTCACGTATTTCATTGATCAACGGAGAATACCCCACAGCACTGCCATGCAGTTTTGTACAGAAGTGTATACCACCTTTGGCCTTGTGTGTGTTGTGGTCTGTTATAGATTATATATTTGCTTTTTCACATTCCTTGAGGGCCTGTGCCTTTTTCATTGCATTACCTATTCCATGATGAATATCTTTGCCTCAAGCACATAATGTTTTATATGTTGAATGCTCACTTCATGTACAGTATTAAATTGATTCATTTGACGAATTGTGAATATTTTGATTTGTTACCGTCATACTTGTTGCTTGCTACATTGTGTAATCTTCCAAGGTGATGCTAAGGGTTCTGGATGGTACAGCCGTGCGGTCAAAAAAAATACTACAACTCCCGAGATCCTCTGGTTTCCGTTTTGTAAACACCGTGCACGCTTGATGATATAACCAAGCTGATATAACCTTACCTTTTACCACCAACCTAATCTTACTCGCACAGATCAACACAGGTAAGCAAGCAAACGAGGTAATGTCGCAACTGCATAACAACTGCATGCGCATTCGTTTAAGACACATGCGGTACAGACAGCAGTTAATACAAAAATGCATGCAGTAGCCTAAAACGGACTTTTGATGTTATGCGATTTTGTAACTGAAGCTCTCGTAATGAGCTACATGCTACTACTACTAACGCTAGCACAACTGCACTGTCGATAAAGTTACGGTAAACAGTGTTTCCTACCAAATAAATTGCCAAATGAAAATACTTACCCCGCATTGCATTTTAGGAAATCAGTTCATTGCACACGTTATCCATGGTAATCTTGAGATCGAATCCATGCCAGTTGCCATGCATTGGTTGCGGAAATAATGGTCTCTTCTATTTTTTTTTACCCCAGTCAACCAAGATTGGAAGTCAAGCCATTTATTTTAGAGTATACATGTCGTAGCAGTTGGCCACCTATTCTTTACTCTGTTATGATGTCCCTAGGCCTAATGCAAGTATTTTGTTAACAAGCGTGCTGTACACCCTTCCAAAGGGTAAGAGCAAGGGTCTTGAGCTAATTGTCACCACAGTCGGACTAAGAAAGCAACATTTATGAAATTAAAGATAAAATCCAGCAAAGTTTTTCACAGATCACCAGTTGAAAATCCCTAGGCCTAGGGCATCAGACAATTCTTTTACACAAACTCGCGTCACATGCGTACGTCACCGCCCATTTGGAGGTGCAAACAATCGGATTTTTGGTCCTTACTATTATATCTCAGTGGAAATGCAGCGTTTGTTTGCACCTCCAAAAGCATGGCGTACCTGGTTACCTCCCAAAAACGCCCTTAAACGTCCACAAATACTGTATGTATGTGTGAAAGAAAGCATTGTTCAATACAGATGGACACTCCCTTATTCCCCACACAATGCACATATGTGGTTAACTTAATTGAAACCCTAACTGTGTCTGTAGTTCAGGGTGCACCATGCCAGAGGGTCCGGAGCTGCACCTGGCCAGCCTGTTTGTGAACAGGGTGTGTAATGGCGTTGTGTTCACCGGCGCCGTGGAGAAATCCGAGGTCAGCAAAAGCCCTGACGTGCCCTTCACCTGCGATGCGTACCGAGTAAGCGCCACCTCTAGAGGCAAGGAGGTGCGCCTTACCCTCACGCCCATCAAGACCAACAGCGACGACAAGCCGCCCAAAAGGGCTGGGGCCAAGGCAGAGCAAAACCAGGAGCCCATGGACGTCGTGATCCGCTTCGGGATGTCTGGATTCTTCCGTTTCACTCCTGAGAACGAGCTCCCAAAGCATGCCCATCTCCGGTTCTACACGTGCGAGGAACCTCGCCGGGTGCTGAGTTTTGTGGATACACGCAGATTTGGAAGCTGGCAACCGAACGGCACCTGGCAACCCGACCGGGGTCCGTGTATCATGTTTGAGTATGAGAGCTTCAGGTGAGCCCTAGAATGCACAACCAGCACATGACTCACACCCTCATTCAGAGTGGCTTGCCATACTAGTAGTATTATTAAGTTGTCCAGCATCATGATTACTAGTGTTACAGTAAACCTCATAAGCAGACCTGTGTACATCATGAGTTAGACTAGGGCCTATTACGATACAATGTCATCATGCAGGGAAAACGTTTTATCCAACCTTGCGGACAAGGCCTTCGACAGACCCATTTGTGAAGTGATGCTGAACCAGAAGTACTTCAGTGGAATCGGCAACTATCTCCGAGCAGAGATACTGTACAGGTGACGTGCAATCAAAGATGTTTCCCCTCCCTTACTGGGAGACATTACTCAGACAGTTCATCCCCCTTAACCTGATACTTATCTACCTGCAAAGTTGTGTGTAAAGTTTCGGAACTATTATGTTAATTACGGTTGCCTAAGTTAAATTCTGTAGTATCATACTTGTCTGTCACTTAACTACCGCCTTGTTTGACCATTATTGTCTTTATGTCATATCGTGCAATCTTAATAATAGTCATAGTGCATGGTGGTTCATGGGCCTCTCTTTGAAGTGATGTTCAGTAAAAGTCTTTGTTCTTGCTGAACCGAAACAAAGTCTTATTGTTTGCCTTTCCTCCACCCGTCTGGCATTAGACTGAACATCCCACCGTTCACAAAGGCAAGGAATGTTCTGGAAGCTCTCAAGTCACAGAAGGAGGACGATGAAAAGACGGCGGTCAAGGGGGAGGTAGAGAGAGAGGATATTAATGTCATACATTACTCACTAAGCTCCGTCTCCCAGGCATCCTCCGTGACCGCTCTGTTTCCTTTCCTCTACAGTTGGAAGCCAGGTCGGGGAAGAAGGGAGTGACCGATAGTGCTCCTGACCTTCAGACAGACGGTGATCCTGACCTTCTCAGTCTGTGTCACACCGTTCCCCTGGAAGTTGTGAAAATGGGTAAAGTGTTGCTATCCTCATTACATCATTACATTCAAAGTGACGCACACGTGACGTACAGTGCAGACAACGTGACTGAGCCCCCTTGTTAGTTTGAGAACAGAGGGGCACTCACAGAGGAGTTGATGTTCCCTACTTGTGTAGTCATGTTCATCACACAAGCGAGTATTGCACTGTTTTTTAACAGTTGTTGTCTTGCTCTGTGTTTTGCAGGAGGTAAAGGCTATGATCCGGAGAAGGCCGATTATTCGGCCTTTAAAGCCTGGCTGCAGTGTTACTATGTAGACGGCATGCAGTCCATAAGAGACCATAATGGCAGAACCATGTGGTTCACGGTAGGTTCTGAGACAACCAAATTGCTCAGGGTCTTTGGAAAGTTTTGGACACCCATTTACAAACAAAAACATCATACACATAGCGAAAGCAGTTTGTCTTTCTCTCTCAATACGAGACTAAGACAAGATGATTATTAACATACTGTTGTTCTTTTCAGGGAGATCCTGGCCCCTTGGCTCCAAAAGGTAAACACCTCTATTCAGGCCATGACCAGCAGGAAATTTGTTCATATACCGGTAATTATATTCACAGGCAGTAAAATGTATTGTCTTTTCTGCCCAAAAATAACAGTTACAAAATCCCCTAAAGCCAAGAAGCGGTTGAAGAAAGAGGACCACGACTACACAGACACAAAAAAGGTAAAAGGGGGACTTTGAGTTCTAAACAAAAGTCCTGTGTGTGTGTACACATTTTACCTTCACTTCCTCTGTTCTTATACAGGGAGCCAAAAAGAAACACACTGAGACCAGCACAAAAGAGAGCAAAGTGTCAAAGGCAGCGAACGGCACAAAGACACCCACGGTGCAGAAAAGGGTTCCTCGGAGACGGAGCATTACGAAGGCGCCCAAAAGTACGCAGGAGGAGCAAGTCAATCACTCCAAAGAAAACGCCAAACCGAAAGGGCGCAGAAAGAGCAGCACAAGCGGTAACAGCCAAAACTAAATCAATGTGTACACCACCCAAAAGAAAGGGCTTAGTTAGATCAAATAATGCACATTTTAAATTAATTAATTATTTTCAGCGCAGTTTGGTTCAATTGAATGTCTGAATTCAAATGCCTGAATTAAACGAAATGTGTGCTATTGACAATGAACACCCAAGGAACTGTACAGAACCATCGGTCTGAACTCCTGTAACAACAAAGGCGATAATGATATTTTATGCATGTTATAGTTCCAAATGATTTAGTTGATTATTAATATGAGGTGGGACCCTCTTTCAGTGGCTCAGAGCCAGGCTAGCAGAGCCAAGAGGACCAGGGGCTCCAAGAGCACCCCAGAGGAGCCAAGCACTCCCCAGATCAATAACACAGGAATGAGGAGGAGGAAGAGCAGCTCAGTTACTGGTGAGCAACGCACACACACACACACTGACCCAACCACTTACTGTTATTTGTACACAACTCCCCTCAGCAGTGCACGTCATCTCATATACACACACACACACTCAGGAGTGCACTTTCCTACAGGCAGATTCACACACTGTTATTTTATGCACAAGTACACACACACACACACACACACACTGTTATTTTATGTACAAGTGCTCAGACATGCACATTACTCATGTCTCCCACTCATACACACAGATCCACTCATTCTCTCTCCCAGTCACACGCACACACATATTTACACTTACACTAAACAATCCCCCTACAATATACATACACTGACGCACACACAGGCCTTTCAGATGAAATCTGAGCCATTAGACTCTGGTCAGTTTATGTGCAGTCAGATAAAGATAGTTTATTATAATGTGATCATGTCTGAAGTCCTATCCTGTGTGTGTGTGTGTGTGTGTGTGTGTTTCAGAACCACAGAGGAGAGGCTGTAGAGCAACCAGGGGGAGTGTGAGACAGAGCACCTGACAACACAAGAGTAAGAGAGACGAGGGGACCAGATCAACTCCACACACACACACACACACACATTCCCCACACCTCTGTCTTTTTACTTGATTTTTAAACTGGGAAACGGGTTTTGCTACTGGGAAAGGAAAAATGTATGTCACTTCTGTTTGTTTTTACGGTATTTTTTTTGCTTGTAACAATTTTTGATTGTAAAAGAAAAATAAATATGTACTTAACACTGAATATCTGAAACGGAGTCTCAAGGTTTGATTTAAGCTGTGAAAATAAGTGCACTCCAAGTTAAATAACAATATTCTAATTTATTTCACAGTTGCATCCAAAGAAGCATACAGTATATCCATTACAAAAGTGCACTTTATTGTACAAAACTATTTTCACAAACACAGCCAATCATGATGGGCACATGAGAGCTTAACACGTTAATTAGGAGGAAGTTAAATGAGTTGGTGTGCTGGACAGCAGGAATAGAAGAGAGAGAGGGAGAGAGAGAGAGTAGCATTCACTGAAAAAGAGAGAGAGAGAGAGAGAGAGAGAGAGTAGCATTCACTGAAGGATCAGCAGGAGGGACCGGATCTGGAAAGGACCGAATTCCAGAGCGATTCCAGATGGCATAATGGCCACTCTGTGCTTAGGGTCAGTCCGCTCCAGAAGATCACAGCTAGGAAGAGAACACGAAGGTGACTGATCTTTTATTGGAGAATCACATGGACTTCACATAGTCATACAATCCTAACAGATATAATGAATGAAGTCAATGTACTTAACTTATATGTATCAGTGTACCGGTAGTTATTGAACCCCCCCCCCCCCCCCCCCACCCCCTTAACCTTGAATCTTCTCAAATATGTTAGTCAAATGGTTGTTATTCACATCTATTCCCATGTATTATACTACTGTAGGTCACATGAGGATCAGTGGACACTTACAGGGTGCTTGCTCGTTGCCCAAACAGAAATTCCTGACGTTTCTGTACGACCTCTACTTTTTGTTTCATAAAATCAAGTTCTTGTCTGTTGGGATATTGAAGGGGGAAGCTGAAGCATACTTACTGCCAAGCCTCACGCAGGGCTAGGGAGGTGGACAGAGTCACAGAGCCACTGCCCCCATGCGCCTCATACAGCCGGACAATCAAGCCGTTCTTTTGGGTCTCCGCCTGACAGGGAAGGGAAGGTCAGATTATGGTGTGTGTGTGTGTGTGTGTGTGTGTGTGTGTGTAAAAAACGTTTGACTGGACAGGGTCACAGACATCCTCCCAGGTCCGATACCACCTGTGTCTGTGTGGGTGAGTGTGTGTGTGTGTGTGTGTGTGTTTGTCTGTGTGGGGGTGTGTGTGTGTGTGTGTGTGTGTGTGAGTGTGTTAACGGATAAGGGATATTTTGCTGAATAAGGTCACATCCATCGAGTCTTCCTGGGATGGTACCTGTTTGATGGTTTCAAGGATGACCCCATCACCACTGACTGAGAATGCGCTCCAGGGTTGAAGGTCAGAAGCTTTTGGCACCAGCACAAGGGGAGAGTTGAGGTTATAGGCGCACTGAATGACGGATGCTTCCTGAAAACACCCTGCAGAACAGATAGAAGCAGACAGATTTGCACTTTTCGACTCACAATTTCCATGCACATGCATCATAACTTATATGCCACATTCCTTTTTATGTTTTTCTGCTGAGAGTGCACAGCTGAAATGCACATTTGCACAAAGGCCTACCCATGTGAGGCATGAGTGCGTATGTGAACGTGTGACTGCCCATGTCAGCGTGGAGATCTGGAGCTTTGGGCGCTCGGAGTCTGAGAGAAGAAGAAGAAAGAAGATCACTTTTACTTGCTATGGAACTCAGTCAGCCGTGTGTTTATGCACTGATGATGTGTCAACGCCAACACTCACAAGGACAGGGTGAGCGTGTTCTGGTCACAGGAGTAGCCGTATTTGCAGTCGTTCAGCACAGCGACTCCAAAGCCATGCTCTGACAAGTCAGCCCATTTGTGGCCCCACACCTGGGGAGGGGGAACATATTCTCACGTTACTCTGATCCACATGTATCGGAGTTACTGACTCCAAAGCAACTAAAATAGGAGAGAGTCTTATTGCATATTTGCATATGCAATACATACATAATCCATACACAGGGTTCCCAGGGGTCATGGCATTTCTGGAATATCATGGAATTTTGGAAAGTCTATTCCAGACATGGAAAATCAGGGAATTTTATCATTTGTGGGGCAAAGTCATGGAATATCACGGAATTTTGTTGTAGCAGTTTAAAATTTACTTGACAAAATACATTAATACAAATATTTCTACACAGAACTGGTGCATATATGGTTATTAGCTTTCCTGCTTGCTTGAGTAGCCAAACTTTTTTATTCAATGCCCATTTATTAATTTCCCGCTATAAAAAAGTAAAAGTAAAACGCTACACAGCTGCTATGAAATCATCGGTCATTATATTGTACCATTCATTATATAGTAAGTCATGGAGATTTAGTTTTTTTGTCAGGGAAGTCATAGAATTTTACATTTGACTTGAACCCTGATACAGTACATACTTATTACTCTAGAAGAATGTGTACAAATTCAGACAGTCAAATCCTGCCAGTAATTACTACCACAAACAGGTGGTTGCATAGCCCTGTCTGTCCAGCCAATCATTAAGTTAACCATTGCCTATGTGTCAAAGCCAGACTGCATGTCTCGAAGGGAGTGGTCAATCTCTCAGTCTGATCAGGCTTTCAGCGGACAGTGGGGCCTGACCCCCAGTACCTCAAAGCGGGCCCAGTCCCACGAGGTGTTCCTGTGGGTGGGCCTTTGCAGGTGGCCAAACTGGATCTCATAGGTGGCGTTGGGGCTGCGCACCCGCACTGGGAATTCCACTTTGAGAAACTTATGGCTCTCTGCCCACTCCACCTACCACAGGACCAAAACATATGAAGTACAGCTTAAAGAACACAAACACATAAATACAAACAGGTATTCATTTCAAAATCACACACAGGACAATATGTTAAAAGCTTTTTGCTAGTGGTTCGGTTAGGGGCCTTCACACAATCTCTGATATCTCAAGCCATATGCATATCTCTGTACCTAAGCAACCCACTTCCACTGCTCTCTACTATAATAAACAGATCACATCTCATAATGAGACAGCAAAGGATTCATATATGCACAAGCATGTCCAAGTATCCAGCCTACAATAACCTGTCTAGAACTCTGTATACCTGTATGGTAAGTCATTTAGTATTTGCCTATATGATCTTCTCAGATACTGTCTCATGCATTGTAGCTGCTCTAGACAGGGAGTCTTTGAGCTCTGTGTCTTACCTGAGTGCTGAACTTGAGGTAGGGGCATTCAGCATCCAGTATGACCTCCTGAGTGATGGAGCTGCGGTCGCTGACCCTCACAGAGAAGGAGACGCTGCCTCGCAGACCCCCTGAGCTCAACACTGCGGCCGGCTTAACCACGTCCACCACTGGCCTCCTGCACAACACAATAATCAGCCAGTCATATTAAGGACACAGGAAGATGGAGTCTGTAGTTCAAGGCATGTTTCCTTACATAACACACTTAACACAGTCGTGGTAAACTGAGACGATAGAAGAACAGAACAATTAGAGATTTCAAAAGGGCAAAGTGCATTAAATCAGTTAAACCAACATAGAGAAAATTGAAATCAGAAAATAAAATGAGAAATTATTTCAAAAGATGCTTTAAAAAGGTGCATTATGTGCCAACCACACAGATGCTGAGACTAGGTTACGTTTAGGGTTTTATTTCTTTAAGTAATCAAGGATCTTTGGTCATACTCTCAGCCAGCACGGAACACGGAATGTGCTGGGGGAAATACGGACAGCAGCAGCAGGGAACAAATCACTGACTTTGATTGCAATATGGTTCTTTGATATATTCTGGGTCCCTGCAATAGAAATGGTACTGACAGTAGTTTTGAGAACATGCCGGGACCCAGTAGACCCATGACATCTATTCCTGTACTGATTAGTAATAGGAGTCAAGGGCATCGAGCTTACAGGGTAAACCAGTCAAATCTCCTACCTGTCAGCAACAAAATTCCCCTGCGGATCATATTACCCCAACACTTACAGTAAAACTAGCACTTCTGAATATCAGATATCTTTAAAAAAAAAATTTTAAAGTATATTTTTTGGCCTTTTTATGCCTTTAATGATAGTGAAAGTGGAGAGTGACAGGAAGCGAATGGGAGAGAGAGCACGGGTGGGATCCGGAAAGGACCACGGGGCGGGAATCAAACCCGGGTCGCCGGCGTACGCTGCAGGTGCCCCAGCCAGTTGCGCCACAGCTGGGGCCAAATATCAGATATCTTTAAAACATTTTTTATCAAAGATCTTATCTGCGCACACACAACCTCGATTTTCTACTTTTAACTGAGACATGGTTAGATCAAGCAAACAGTGCTACTACCCTCATTCGCCTTATTCACCCGTTGGTCTCTCCGATAATGTTCTAAACTGGTTTCAAACCTACATTACTGGCAGAGATTTTTATGTTAGTCTAGGAGATCATGTATCTGTAAACATGACTTGCCTTTCAGTGTGGCCCAAGGGGAGCAGTCTAGGTCTTTTGCTTTTTTCCCTATATATGCTTCCTTTAGGAAAAATCAGCATAATATAAACTTCCACAACTATGCAGGTGATACACAATTATATATTTCTGTGGAGCCAACTAACCCAGATGGCCTTTGCTCCCTTATCATATGCTTTGCCTCCATTAATCAGTGGATGAGCAACAATGTTTTAAAGCTAAATGACAAAACAGAGGTTCACTTGGTTGGACCAAAATCAAAGCGAAACACCGTTCTTAGTAATCTTGGGAAAAGTTAAGAAGCCTAGGCGTCATCTTAGATTCAGAGTTAAGCTTCAAACCCCATATCAGTAAAGTTACCCAGACAGCTTATTTCCACCTGAGAAACATTGCCAAAGTGCGGCCCTTTTTAACTCAACACGATGCAGAAAAACGAATCCATGCCTTTATCACTAGTAGACTAGATGGACTACTGCAATGCACTTTTTACTTATACAGAACTCTGCTGCTGGACTTTTGTGTTAGCTGAACTACACTGGCTCCCAGTTTCCTATAGAATTGATTTTTGGTTCTGTTAATTACTTACACAGCTTTAAATGGCATAGCACCTTCATAGATCTCTGAGCTTTTAACATCTTATCAACCACAAAGGAACCTTAGGTCTTCCAATGCTAATCTTTTAACTGTGCCCAAAGTGCTCCACAAGCAAAGTGGAGAATGTGCTTTTATCTATTATGCACCAAAGCTATGGAACACCCTGCCTCTACATCAAACAGGCACATTCTGAACCTAATCTTGAAAAAATACCTGAAAACATATATGAGAACTTTTAGTTAACTCATTTTATGTTGAAGCCTATTTCTTCACATTATTTTACATTCAACTGCTGCTATTTACAGGTCTTCCTATTTCAGTGCACTGGTCTTACTATATGTGTTGTTGTAGCTATCTCCTTACCATCCTGTGAATTCTCATCTTTACTCAATTCTTTTACTTAATTAGATGTTTTGCTGTTGATTGGTGACCTCGAGAAACAGAGATCTATGTGAAGAATCGTCGGAATTCTCTTTTAAAATCACTGGGAGTGAATGCCTTTCTATTTTCGGAGTATTCCTTTGTATTCCTTTTCCCTTTGTTTGAAACGTGTGTGTTAATAGCAAGTTTCTTTCCCACGTGTCGGCTAAATCTGGCTGCCAAGATGTGGAGAAATACTTATCCAGTACAGAACCGCATCAGACATTGATATTTGGGTAAGGAAGAGAGACGTGTGTATGTATGTGTGTGTGTGTGTGTGTGTGTGTGTGTGTGTGTGTGTGTGTGTGTGTGTGTGTGTCCGTCCGTCCTACAGGTATTCGATACAAAGATACCTACAGAAAAATGACACATGCGTCCAGTTTAATTTTTTCCAGTATGAGAAAAGTTATAGGGACAACCATAGACATATGAGCAGGGCATGTGTATAATCAATGACAGTCTCAAATGAGAGTATGTTAGTCACTTCACCACAGGCCAGCTAAATCTAAATGACATCAGACAATGATATTTTACTGAGAGAGTGAGAGAGAGTATGTCTGTGTCTGTGTGTGTGTGTGTGTGTGTGTCTGCGTCTCTCGCACCTGGTCTGGAGGTGGTAGTCCATCACATCCCAGGCATCCCAGTACAGAGGCACATCATCAAACACCACAAATTGGTTTCCGAGGCAACCGTCAGCAATAGCTTCCCTGAAATGGGCGTTAGATGAGACTATAATTCAAAGCGGTTGAGTGGAGTGGGCAGTAAAGTTAACTGTCTGAGTGGGCACACTCTTAAAACGAATATGTTAGAAACATGTCTGGACATCTGGACATAGAGATGTGTTAAAAAAAACAACAACAGAAAATGTGTTATTTTCAACACATTCATTTTAAGAGTGCACTTTGTGTTATTTTCAACACATTCATTTTAGAGTGCACTTTGTGTGACCAGCAGACACATTCTAGCAGGGCGTGAGCTTCACTCACCTATTTGTGTTCAGAAGACTCAGAGAAAGCAAACCGCCCTTCTGGTCCAGAACAGCACGCAAAATACCATTCTCCATCAGAACTGTACCGTTAGCCTAAAACCAAACAGAGATTGAGCCTGTGTGTGTGTGTGTGTGCATATGTGTGTGTGTGTGTGACTGACAGTTTTTGTTTTATTTTGTTTTTGTTAACCGTTTTCAGGATGCTTACCTGTGCTGTAACCGTTACTGGACAACTAGGCTTGGCAAACTCCTGAACTGCAGCCAAGCCCACACTGGGCACTTTAACTAGAGCTGTAGAGAGAAGAATAAGCCAAAGATGTGAAGAGGCAGAATTCATTCATGTTGAGCAAATTTGAGCGAAATGCATTTCCTTATAAAGCAATATATACTTAATTTACATAATAAAATATGTTCAATAATATTTATGAAGAGGCCTGATAGCACTCATGAATCATGAAATCTATATTTTACACAGCACCTAGCTTTGATGGCGTGGTGTTTTCTGTCAGGGGCACAACCTCAGTGCGCTCCCAAGCCAACGTGTTCAACACTGCGGTACGGGCACCTGCCCGGTCACCCGAAATCAGGGCCCCACAGGCCTCCTGCAGCAGCCTGGAACCAGTAGAGTGGACCTCTGAAGAAAACACAATTCCCCAAAGCACATAAAATCACATTATGAACACACACACACAAATAAGACAAAAACAAATGTCTGCTGACCACTATTGTTCAATATGCTTCAAATATCACAGCATTAATGTCATATTGATGTTTTAAACAGTTAATTAATAATGCTTGTGTGTTGCTCTACACATGTTCTACATAATTTATGGGAAGGAAAAGCTCTCCCACAGAAATTAAAGGGAATACTTCTCTGAATAGTAGTTTGTTAAAACTAAATACTGGTAATACACACAGGAAGACTCTGCCGGGTCAACAAAGATGCAATCTTACCCTTGTAATATTCAAGAGCATCATCTACCACCATCTCTGTGCAACTGCCAGGAAGCACGTCATGGAACTGGTTGAGAAGGAGCAACCTATGTGGTCATCAAAAGAGAAATCGTTGCTTAAGGGACCTAAATGTATCTATGGTTATGGTTAAGGTTCTTAGTTATGGTTATGGTTAGAGTTATGGTTATAGTATTTGGCAGACACTTTTGTCCAAATAACAAAAATACTAGTCATAATAATTTTAACAGAATAATAAAAGTCATTTGTGCCATTTAGTAGATTCAGTAGAGTATGTATTCTCTAAGGCAGTGTTTCTCAAAGTGTGGTCCGGGGACCACTGGTGGTCCGCAAGCTATCCCAAGTGGTCCGCGAGCAGACGTGGTAAAAAACAATATAGATGAGTTGTTTGCAATATTGAACCAACTTCCAAACAGTTCTGCAACACTGCCTATGTAAGCTATGCCAATTTAAATCATATGAATCCTCTAAAACAATAAGCAAGGTGCAAAGACAATTAGCAAGGTGGTTCAGTGAGTAGGCCTATTGTGTCTATTATTAGCTAGGTGTCCATGAGTTATTTTTTACTGGTTAAGTGGTCCTTGGTCTGAAAAAGTTTGAGAAACACTGCTCTAAGGGCACATTCACACTAGACAGTTTGCCAGGACCCAAGTTCGTTTGGACTGATGGTTTGGTGATTTTTGCTAATGTGAACGCAGTCTACCGAAGTCTACTCCGCTGGAGAACAGTGGTCTGGGGGACGGTTTGTTAGAACTCTGTTGCAGTTCGAATGCTATCTGTTCCAAAATCAGGAAATATAGGAAATATAGAAAATTATGATGTTGCCAAGCGATAATGGCAAATAGACGGTAGTGTTTATGACATAAACAGGCTCAGGACCGCAAACAAAAATGTAATGTGAACAGAGACCAGCTGGGTCAGGGCTAGGGGGGAATAATCACACTCAGGTACGGTCCAGTTAAACCCCAGGACCCCAGTGTGAAGGCAACTTAAGTGTATATGTAAATGTAAATCAGGTTTATAGGCCAAGTATACTTGCGTATACAAGGAATTTGGTCTCTACATTTATCCCATCCGTGAATTAGTGAACACACAGAGCACACAGTGAATACACAATGAGGTGAAGCACACACTAACCCGGGGCAGTGAGCTGCCTTGCTACAGTGGCGCTCAGGGAGCAGTAAGGTAAGTTAGGTGCCTTGCTCAAGGCCGTGGATGTGGACATGGGAGAGCAGTGATCAATCACTTCCCCCGCCCACATTTTTCCTACTGGTCATGGATCGAACCGGCAATCCTTCGGTTACAAGCCTGAAGCCCTATACAGTGCTACAGTGGCTCAGGAGGTAGAGGAGTCGTCCAACAACTGAAAGGTTGCCGGTTTGAGCCCTATCGAAGTGTCCTTGAGTAAGACACTTAACCCCAGTGCTCCCGATAAGCAGGTGGCTCCATCACGCCATCGGTGTGTGTGTGTGTGAATGGGTGAATGTGAGGCATGACACTGTAAAGCGCTTTGGGTGCTCGAAGGAGTCGATAAGAGCGCTATATAAATGTAGTCCATTTACCATTGACCATATGCTGGACAAACCTCTACACCAGGGCTCTCCAACCTTTTTGGGAATGAGGGCTACCTGAAGGACCCAATTCATATGGAGGGCTACTCATTTGAAACAAACAGACTCACCCCTTTTTGTGAGGTTAATCCTCCAAAATAATATGTGATTTTTATATTTAAATGATCAATATTACCGGTATGTACAGTATAGGACGAACACGGAATGGCCACAGAACTTTGCTTCCATTGGATACACCAGAAGAGCGAGCTTTTTTTTCTTTTACTGTCTATGAATGAATGGGAAAAGGATTTGGAGCCAAAGGCTAAAATTTAATCCAGCTACAATTTTTAAGGTATCACCAATATCAAGGTAATGTTATAGATGTTTGGCTACATACATTCTTAAAATGGTTCTGGTCTACAATAAAATATCTATCAAAAACTTGGAGGAGGTTTTTGAAAGTGCGTTGCGTTGTAGGCGCCTCAAAGGACATGCTCTACACAATGGACAAGGTCACGGAAATAGAAAGGCAATAACACTGGGCACTGTACAATTGAAGAGGTCCCATAACAGACAAACTGAGGTCCTATAACTGCCACAGGAAACTGCCTTTATAAATAGACACAGAGTTTGTCCCAGTGCGAGGTTACCTCCAGATCTCCTGTAGTTTGGCTGTGGGGTAGGAGAAGGCCTTATTGTGACACATGGCCAGAGAGCTGGCCACCTCAACATCATGGAGCAGAGCCTCACTCTGGCGGTTACCCTGCTTGATCTGCCAACACAAATCACAACACACAATCACATCTGTAATCCACAAGTGCAGGCAGAACACACTATCACACATATAATAATAAAAGCATGTATAATACAGACACAAAATCACAGATACACATAAAATGGCAAACTCAGACATAACACAACGTTGCAATAAAAATCTACAATTGCAGATGAAGACAGTGTACAGGAGCTTTCTTTGGTGACCCTGTGGTCCTTCTCCGACGCACCCGTCCCAAGGAGGTGTGCAAAAGCACTCAACTTTCTCAGTTTACTGGAAGTTAACTGAGAACATTTGCATGCACAAACGGTCTGGGGTGGTAGTTCTCTGTAAACAATCAAAAGTAAACAAAAGAAAACACAAGGAAGTAAAAGGACTCTGGTGATGCAGTGGGACTACCTCACTCTACTTAAAACTAAAAAAGGCGCTTGGGTCGATACTGTTACTTTGGATAAACGCTTCCGCTAAATTAATAATTATCAATAATGTTGGGATAATGCTAAATTAATAATTATCAATAGTGTTGGGATAATGGCCAGTGGATAGTGAGGATATTACCTCACTCTCAAAGTTACTTCCATGAAAGGCTATTCTGTTGTTTAACTGGAACAGAGAAAAACTTTGATGACAATAGAAATGCTTAGATTACGCATGTCAAACAATCACTTCCGATTCTGAGTCAAAGCTCACATCACTTCCACAGCTTGATTCAGAGTGAGCCATACTGGGAACTGCGGGAAGTGGGCCCCACCTTTGCCTGGGTGGTGTAGGTGCCGTTGTGCAGTTCCAGGAAGAGCTCTCCGGTCCATGTACATAGGAGTCCTGAGTCAGACCGTAGTGCTGAGAAGAGGCCGTCTGGGCTAGACATCTGAACCCTGGTAAAGGAGAGCCCGAGAGGGACAGCTGGGGATGACAGGTTCATGTGGGCTCACTAAAGCCCACCCACTATATACACCTACTTTACATCAAAGCATCATCTTTTTTTAGAGAGAGTGAGACGAAGCGTGAGGCGAGCGGGGGAGATGGCGCGGTACCAGGAAATGACCTTGGTCAGACTCATAGGCACGCAGACCCAAAATATGGTACGGATGCTGTAACCAGTTGCGCCACAGCGCAAGTTGAAGAACGCATACTGTTGCTCCATACTCTTCCTAGCTTTTATAAGTACATCTGTAAGACATACAGTATGTTGTTCAAATTAATTTCATAAAAACAAAGCGGCAACAGTTACTTGAGAGTTCATACTACTGTACACTTTTGAGCATGCAACCTTCTCTATGCTGCCATCCTCACGTCATTGTCCTTAGCTTCCACATTAAAACAGATAAATCAGAAGGTGACCTAGCATTTGGATTTCCTGAGCCTTCCACTGCCCCCTCTTCACATACACACTCACACATGCATGCACACACACACTCTCTCACACACACATTCTATCAAAAAATTGCCAAAACAAAACAACTGAGCAATTAAACTCATGATAACATTTATGATAACAGTAATCTGTACAACTCTGGCAATGTACATGCTGTCAGGGCAGGACACATAAAACGCTCTGAATGAGGCCCAAACCCAGCAGCATGTGGTCAGTGTGTGTGTCAGTGTGGTCAACTCAGCTGTGTAAACCATGGGCAGTGTGTACGAAATAAAGGGGATTTTGCTCAGATCCTGTCCCCTGCTGCCATTCTCCCAGCCTAGCTTATACAGTCCTGTCCGGTTCCAGCAAACACCTCTGGAGGAGTCTTTCGTCACGTCCCGTCAAGCCGCAGTAGTGACTGGACTGAGCAAACAATACAGTGTGGTTCTGGCCAAACAATGTTCCCTCTCTTTTACAGCCTCCTGTCTAGACTGGGTTGAGAAAGCTGTGGGTACTAAATGAGCTTTAGGAGGGGTGTGTGTGACTGTGTGGATCTGTCCATAGCAGTGTCTATATGTGTGATAGAGGACATTCTAAAACGCTTAACATGAAAAAGTTTAAACGTGGCTTAATGTCCCCAAACACTGACTGACCAATCATTACCAAATTTATCTCAGAGATGACTTGTCATAAACACTTTAACCTGTCAAAAAGTCAGAAAATATGTCGGGAATGAAGAAGAAGGTAGGCTACACTTTTGGGGCGAGGAAGAAAGAACAGTGATCAATGATCCCCAAATTTCTCTCACACCTGTCAAAAAATCAAAACCAAACTCCTATGAGTATGAATTTAACATTTAACTTATTTAACATTTACTGTTTCCTATGGGTGCCTATAATTAGTACATTTTTAACAGCAACTTGGTCTTTATGGTTTTGATTTTTTCACAGTGGTGAATGTCTATGACAAGAGATGTCTGATAGAAATGTGGGGATATTTGATTGTTGTTTTGGGATATTAAATCACAACATTAGATAACGTTATAATGGAGCGGTGGTAGTGTACTGGTTAAGCAGATGGGCTATCATGCAGTGGCCTGAAAAGCTGTGGGTTGGAGAGGTCCGAGAGAAATTTGATGATGAGTGGTCACTGCTTGGGATCATTAAGCCATTCCGTGTGTGTTTTTATATGCATTTGTCTGAGTGTGTGCCTGAGTGCATGCATTATGTGTGTGGCTGGCAGAGAACTGACTTGGGCAGTCCATCTGTGTCTCGTACACGTTCCAATCTGTCCAGCATAAGTTGGGTTGGACCGCCCCCTCCGTCTCCAAAACCAAACAGCGCTGCACTGTGATTGGCTCTCCCTTTGTCCTTGTTGTTCTTCAACGTGTTCACCAGCTAGGAAACAGAGGAGGGACACAGAATGAGTGCAGTGGGTGCAATGACCACAGTGCCCAATAGATGGCGATGTAAGACAGCATAAGTGAATTGGTAGCAGACTCACATCCTCCACCTTGCCCTTCATCTCATAGGAGTTCCCAGGTGGGAAGTGAGTGAGAACCTGTGAGCCATCTATACCCTCCCAGAAGAAGGTGTTGTGCTGGAGGCAAAAATGAGAAAAGAAGAGCAAAAAAGAAAAGAAAGAAAGAAAGAAAGAAAGATGAGTACAGGCATAAAGAAGAAACAGGGGTAAATATGCACAGGAAAAGAAACAAGAGTAAATATGCACAGGAAGAGAGAGATAATTGCAGAATATTAATACCTCAATGATGGGCCAAATTTATTACGATTAGAACAAATGAAATATCATCCCTGATCTCTGCCACCACTTCAGTATGTTTGCTCCCCTGCTCTTGTAAAATGTCTGACATCACTCCTACATTTCATTACAATATACACATAGTTTCCAAATGTAATGGTAGCTAGCCAGTACTGTGCATTGAGTACATCTCACAAACCGACGTGCAAGCAACAGTATCTATGGGTTTAAGTCTCACAATAGTATAATACACAACGCAGGTAACCAGGGTAGGAATTTCACGGCGGCCACGTCGTAGCCCCTTGCGTTGGCCGTGAGGCCCCTTTGAAAATCAGGTTTACAGGCCACGGTGGCCTTGGTGCCCCCTTCTTTCAATATTCTGCTTTGCGTCCTACTAATAGCGATTTTTATTTAGCCTGTGGCCTGTCAAAATAATCTTAGCATTCACAGCGCAAATTAATTTAGTCATTTACGCAGTGGAGAAAGTGGCAGCGCAAGAAAGTGCGTCCAAATTCACCCATTCTCAGTTGAACTACTCGCGAAGTAGCCTATTCATCACACAGACATCACACGTATCACATGAAAGAGCTTTTTCTCAGCTTTTAAACGATGTTTAGTTCCCAGCCGATAATTGCTGTGTTGAACGGTTCGCGAGAAAAGTAAATAATATAATTCAATTTAATCATACATTCTACTGAAGGTTTTGCGTCCCATGATCTCCATACCCATTCATCTAGGTGTAATAGGCTACTTTACGAACCCTTCTTTTAACACATGACAACCCATATATCAGAATAAACAGGAGACCTTACCTAACACAAAGGTGTAAAGCAGTCCCCTGTACAGTTAGCCGTTCCAGAGTAATCCAGTTTTGAATTTGCAGTAAAGTTCGACATACATGGATGTCTCCAAATTTGGGCTTTTAGTTTTACAATGTGTTTAAATTGTTCCACATGATTTCATAACGGGCCAAAAACAAAATAAATGTTACAAATATCGCCTATATATTGATAAATCAGAGGACAGCTGACTAAGAGTTTGTAAAAGTAGCCTTAATGATCACAAAATGCTAAGCATGCATCTAGGCTATTTGAGTTTCTTAAAGCTGAGCTGTGCTTAAATTGTTCAATACATGATTTCATAACAGGCCAAATATAAAATAAATGTTATATATAGCCTAGATATCTGTAAATATTAGATAGTCAGATGATTTACAGTTTAGCAGTTACATATGTAATATGTCATGTTTTCATTTCATGTTTTTGTAATGTTTCATACAGTGATGCAGGTCTACTGCAGTGAATAGGCTAAATACAACTTTGATAATTTTTATAGCCTACTACTAATAGTTAACTTTGGCCTTGGTGCCCTGACATGTGGCCTTTGTGCCCCCCACCAAATATGCCCAACTGAAGGCCAAGTGACCTTGCCCCCAGAATGGTGAAATTCCAAGCCTGCAGGTAACATTTGCAACAGAATGACTGTAAAACAGTGAGAAGCATCAAGGGCAATGCACCAGGCTGTCCACCCACCAGCCAACTCTCTATCTCAGCAAGTGGAGGTGAATCTTACAGGAAAGGTGTTGACCAGGTTCCAGCTGAGCTTCTGCGTCAGGAAACGGGTGATCCCAGAGCCCTGCATCATCTGGGGCAGCTGGGCGGAGTAGCCAAACGTGTCCGGTAACCAGAACTGCAGTTATAAACACATGCAGCCACACACACAGACCAGAGATCAGTCACTATTCAAGACATGACACACCAGCCTTTAAACAACAATAACCAGAAAGCGTCGGCAGGAGCTCTTTTTATCCCCATCTATAAATGTTTCTTGGTTGCGTTAACAAGAGCTTGCGGGTGGAAATCCCCATACCTCTTTGCAGTAGTTTCCAAATTCTGCCTTAAAGAAGTTCTGGCCTTCCAGAAACTGTCTGACCATGGATTCACCAGATGGCAAGTTCCCATCCTGACACACAATAAAAGGGAAAACAATCACACTACTCTTTATACATTGTGACTATTCAAAACCACACACACAATTACACATTTGAGATACTCCAGAGTAGAGGGTGCATTATATATATGTATGAAAAAGGAAGCTAAAGCGCCTCGTAAAACTCCACTCTCTCTGTGTATATCTGTATGTGTTCTCCAGGATCTCATAAAGCAGCTCTTACCATCTCGACCCACGTTCCGCCCACTGGGATAAACTGGCCCTTTTGAACAAAGCTCTTGATCTGGGAGTACAGGCCTGGATACCACTCCTTCACCCAATGAAACTGCTGAGCCTGGAAACAGACATAAACACACACACAAATGAATTTGCATTAATTGGCATTAATACAAATGTAATTTAATTTAAACTGTTTACCCTCTTCCGCCATACACACACACACACACATAATTTGCATTAATTGACTAATTGACAATGATGCACTTGAACTCCCTCTTCAACAATCCACACACACACACACACACACGTCACACAGACAATAGTTTAGGTTTGTTTAAGGTATTGTGGTCTCATTAGATTTCAGCCATGTCTGTGGATCACATGCATTGTAGGAGAACTAGTGTTCTCTCTACCTGGGAACAGGTGAAGGTAAAGTCAGGGTTCTTCTCCATCAGGCGAATCACAGTGACCCAGCTGCGACCACACTTCCTGATGGTCTCCTCATAGGGCCATAGCCAAGCTGAAGGAACAAGCAGAGGTCTCTAATGCAACTGCCATGCAGCTTTTACATACAACAGAACAACAGCACTACTGCACTGTCACCCATTATTTTAAATGGCTTGCACCGTACAGTAACATTAGGTAAAGCGCAGCGCAAGCACATAGCTTAGCCACGAGCAGGCTAGGGCTTTTGCACACTCCGTTGAACTTTGACCACATTGCATGGTGGCTACTACTATTTCGGACTAAACCCAGTGGTCATCAGAGGCCAATACTGCTTTGCATCTGGAAGGGCCTTCAGAATAATCATTTATCAACAGTGCACCAGAGGGGGCAAGCAGTGAGATCTGCTGTAAACGGATCACAGTGATCATGTATCTACCAACAGCATCTACCGGCATCAACCTTCCCAAATACCAGGAGACACCTTAAGCGCATGTCACTCTGAAGTATGACTACGTTTCACTCTGAAGTATGACTACGTTTGCTGCCTCTTACTCCTCAGGGCCTCTGGAATGATGTTGCGATGATGAATAGTGATAGAAAACCTAAGCAAATTACTTGAATGTATCATGCCGCAGTTTCCTCTGGGCCTGCATATGTGTGCATGGTGTGTACATGTGTGTGTGTGTGTGTGTGTGTGTGTGTGTGTGTGTGTGTTTGTTTGTGTGTGTGTGTGTGCCCTGGGCTTTGTCACCTGAATCGATGTGGCAGTGGCCCATGGCATGGACGATGTGCTGACTCTCCCCGTTTCTCTGCTTAAAGAATTTCTGGGCCAGGTTCCGGGATGCAGAAAAAGTGCTGGGATTGGCTGGATCGCAGAGATTGACCATCTCATTGGCTGTGAACAAAGCCTGGAACCCTCGCTGATCCCCCTCACCAAGCAACTAAGTGAGACAAATTAGGACCAATGAGAACCTTCCCATAAGACCTCTGAAATCGAACACGCTTCCTGTGGCCTCATTTGCTCCTCACAGCCCTACCTTAACAATGTCCACCAGCATCTCAAAGTCTGTCAGGAGCTCCCTGACATCGCGGTTGAACACAACTAGCTCTGCCTTCTGCAAAGAGAACTTCCTGTTGGGGTCTGGAGCAGCGATCATGGACCCCTGACCAGCCCCAAAGAGACCATTGCAGGCCAGCTCCACGTAGAGAGTGATGCTGTAGAAACAGACAAAGGTGTAAGACTACAGTATAAAAACCACAAAACTCTTCTGTTACAGCTTGCCATTGAGCAATGCATCTGTACAGGATGTTTGCTGTAGTCTACTACATTTGAACACTCAGAATCAACTCAGAATCCATTTATGTTTAATGGCCTCTTATTAGTATTGCTTGTAACAGTAACATGTGTATGGTATAGCTTGTGAATACAGACACATTATTGATGATGCAGCAAACCTGTGGGACTCATTGTCCTGGAGACACTCGGACAGTATGTAGGATGTCTTCTCCCCCTCTTTTGTCAGTCCCTGCAAGAACAAAACCAGAACGCTTCTGCGATTTGAAAGTGCATCAGTCAAACTACAACAGGTCGCCCAGTGGTGTAGTCTACATGATACGCAGGACTACGCAGTTCAGCCACTTCAAAAGCATCACCATCTCAGTATACCAACTTAAAATAGGCAAGGATAGGTATTAAGTAACATTTGGGATTGATCACAGTAGCCTATACCCACTACAGCTAACTAGACTACCAGTACATCACAGTAGGCCCTATACCCACTACAGCTAACTAGACTACACCACTGGGATAGCCTACTTTACAAACAAATTCTCTGATTTCTACTATGGACAGAACTATGCTATGCGACTGCAGAAAAGGACAGAGAAAGTTATCAGCTGTGCATTAGTTGTGTATCCATCCTTTCCTGTCTGATCTCACCTGAACTGGCTCTCCATCCCTCCAGACCATCGCCTCTCCATCGCTCTCCCACCTGAGGTGCACTTCCTTCCCTCTCCATGAGTCGGGGATCTTCAGAGACACCTTGAACCAGCATGTCCACCACCTGTCAAAAAGGGATGTCTTATCTAAAGGAACGTAGGCCTACAATCTATAGGAAATAGGAATACATTCCAAGAACGCTAGTTAAGCTACTATCGCTACAGTCTACTTACGTGGGTCCAAAGCTGTCTCCAACAGTATGTGCTTGGAAGGTTTGTTTGATAGCCTCTGAGAAGGGAATGCGCTTTGAAGACAGGAAGGCAGAGAGAGACTCTAGCGGATAGGTGTCTCCGTAAAGCCTATCAAAAACAAAAGAGCAGCCAATGCAACGAAAATCCTGATATCAGAGTGCAGTAGTAGACTACTACAAATCAGTTATAACCTAGGCTAAAGAACTCTCCACCATTAGTGAAATCATATAGGCTAAGTAAGTTAGAATATCACACACAACACACCGAATTTAAATCACAATTTGTATCATGTAGGCCTACTTGCACAAGGCTGTGGCTTAACCACTTCATAACGTTGAAGTTACTATGATTGACATGATACCTTCCTCTAAGATTGCAGTCCGTGAAATAAATGTCAGATATGAACTTTTCTGCGCGCTCAAGGAGCGTCCTCCGATTCTTTAGCACGGGTTGATGATACATGGTAAGTGAATTCCTGCAAAGCTAAATATTCGATCAGTTCATGAAGCAAAACAACATGAATGGACCCAATTAAAGTCCAAAAGACACTCCATTCACGTGCACCCGGAAGTACAATACACAATGATTTTCTGCTTGTCAGGTCTACAGATGTCGCTGTTGTACAGTACAAGTCAGAGCCGTATATCTCGGCTCTGGTACAAGTTGTAAACTACTTGTTTTATTAGGTGACTGTTTTCTATTATGTTTCATGTTATTGGAAACTTGTTGTATTTTCCCAGTTACGTTGTTCTAGAAATCAAAATGTGTATTTTTACAGACACACGATGGACAAATAATTGTGACTTAGCCTATAGGCTACCTCCTGGAATGACTGTCCAGACCAGAACTCATCAAAATTTACAGAGATAGCAAACTGTGCATCTGACTGTGCAAAGTATAGCTTTCCCTGCAGTCAACAGGGCTCAACCCTATTTTCATTCATCGTTCAAATTACATCCTATAGGATTCCTGTGTGTTATAGGACCTATGACAACCAGTGTTATATTTTAGGTCCTTATAGCCATTAACATGTAGGCCTAAACGATGTTAGACAACACAAACAGACTACATGCCATTCTGTGGCTTAGTCAGTTTTAGATCTCACACAGGCTCCATCTGTGACTGATATGCATTAGTGTTTGGCAGTACAGAAAATATCGCTTCTCTCCAGCTCAAAGTTCATGTCACCAATTATCTTTGAAAATGTCATAAAAACGTTTTATTGTATTATGAAATTGATGTGTCAATGTGTTTCGTGTGACACAAAAACTTTCCCAAGTACCCACCCACCTATCAAGACATTAGACGTGTGCAAAGCACATTGGTGTAATATAATCTTTTGTCATTAGTACCTCTACACAAAATATTCTTTGTCCTTTCCACGCCAAAATGAGAACTGTTTGTAGGCCCAACTGTTTGTAGTCCCATTCACTCTAATTATTATTGTGCACAGGTGCTATATGCTCAGGGTCAGCCAATCAGAGAGGTTCTGGAACATGTTGGGTCAGTGTAGATTTTGAGATATAGGCAACTAGAGATTGAAATTTTTGTGTCTGTACTAGTTGATCACATTTTAATGAATGCCACAAAGGTCGTCAAGGGAGCTGAGTTTAATCAAGCAGAAGAAAATTGGCTTGAGGTGTATGTGTGTGTGGGTGGGTGTAACCCTATGTGTATATGTCTGTGTATGAGTGTGGTATGTTTGTTGTTTTAAGCCCCCTCGTCTTCCAGGCATGCGCTGCATGGAAGGCATTAGGGTTAGGGTTAAGGTTAGGGTTAGGTGCCTTGAAGTCGACGGTCGCAGCGCTGCCTTGAAGTCAAAACCTTAAAACCAGTGGCGGAGCTAGACTTTTACCCTTGGGGTGGCCAGAGGGTGGCCAAAGCTATTTCAGGGGGTCCACAGACTACAACAATGAATGTTCAAGAAACACAATCAATTGCAATCAAAATCTGTAAATGTTGAAATGTTTTCATGAAGTACATCTTAAGCACACAGGAGATTTGTGTATAAAATCTACAGTTTATTAACAATGTTAATACAAAACGTACAATATGTAAATAAATAATAATAAAAAACAAATTCAAAACAATTTGACCTCATTTTGACATGAACTGATATGACATGATTTTTTAACCATGACCAGAGGAACAGTCTGATTACCAAACTAAACTTGTAGAACAGTGTAGGCCCTAGTCATGACAGTAATTAAGTCCCAGATGTGATTCTTTTCAGGATTCTGTCACATAGTGTTTGCTTCTTAAATTGTGCACTTCAACTTAGAAAGACAGACACACACACACACACACACACACACAAAGCTGGGCATACTAGGAAGAATCACTAAATGAACCATACTCTCACACCTAGGAGAAAGCCATGGGCCCCAACTCAAGATGCAGTGTGAAAAAAAGACACCCACATAGCACCCCAAAACTAACACAGAAACACACACAGACAGACAGACAGACACTCACACAGCACCCCAAAACTAACAAAGACACAAGTGATTACTTTCTCCTCACTGAGTCAGAAGTGTAGACCACTTGTCAGTCCAACGGCAATCTAAGCAGAGAAAGAGACAAAGAAATCAGAGCATTGTTCAAGGTACTTTCCAAATTCCAGCAAAGCCAAAATAGCTTAAGTACAAGTGTGAGAACTTCACAATTTCCAAATATTAGGTCCAATGAAAGCTGATATGGTTGCCTGTCAGATCTGGTTGGAATTTAGAACTTGGTTTGGGAGGAAAACACCCCTGTTCTCTGCTGTACTATTTTATGCACGGATATAAGTTTAATGACATATTAAATGCTTTCATTTTTGAGATACTTCATCAGTTACAGTTTTGTAAATGTATGTATGTAAATAAATAATAATAATAATAAAAAAAACATAATTTCTAAACAATCTGACCCCATTTTGACATGAACTGACATGACATGAAGTAGTGCAGTTTGTTTTAACCATGACCAGAGGAACAATCTGATTACCAAACTAAACTTGTAGAACAGTGTGTAGGGCCTAGTCATGGCAGTAATTAAGTGACAAACTATCACAAGTTCAGAAGAGGTTGGCTGCAAAGATTATGCAGACTGTTATGATTAAATGACACAAGCGCACGCATTATCAGAATCATATGCCAGACGCTTTAGGCCAGCGATCCTCACTATTTTTTTCACAACAGCCACATTGGCAGTGCAAGATCAAAAGGAGAGCCACTTTTATGACAACATACTAAGTCACCTTTGCAAATGTGCATTTCTACATATAAATTGGACATCCCACAAAAAAGAAATAACACAGCCATACATTTTCATTTAAGACCAGATTTACTTTAACACTGGGATGAGAGGAAGCTGACATGCATGTCCTTGACTTTCTTCATGTTGTATTTGTAGTATTAGTAGTAGCAGGTTTAACAATACCCCCTTTAGGAAACACCATTAAGGCTTAATAACTTCCTTTCACCTTCATTATTCAGGTGAAGGGAGAAGTATAATTCAGATCTTTGCGTTTTTGTAGTGCAGTATTGTATGTTTATGAAGCACATTTGAAAAAATGCATTGGCTGTGTTGCCACATAGCCTACAGTGGGTCCCATTTAGAAGTGGCCACTTCATCCGCACTTTCAGTGATTAACGCAGCTGCGTTAAATGTATTAGGCTACTACTTATCGCCACGAAGTGGCAGTTTAAGTCCGCTGTAGCATTGCCAGTAAACGGCAGCGGATTGCATTCAAAGGCGTTGCAAGTGGCAGTAAGATACTGTAAGCAGAACGAAACTAAAGATCACCTCGTTGAAGTCATACAGTAGACTAGTCTGTCTGTTCTTTGGTCTTGGATTTTGAGAAAGAAGTTTCTAAATAGATGCGACTCATACTCCTTATAGTCCGGAAAACACGGTATGTATATGACTATGCTACATAACAATCTGATGTGAAATGCATGTTGGCTGATACTAACAGTTAGCTGCTACAGGCGACATGAGATGTAGCTAGGCTACTAACGTAATGTTAACGTTACCTTGATAGGCTACTCGTGGCTTGTAGGGGAACATATCACAGAAAAATTAAACTACAGAAAACGTTCTCCTAACTTAACATAAAAGTGACTTGAAACAATGATTATTTACAAAAGAAAACTTACCTTAGAACGTGTATTTCACTGTCCGTCAAGTAGGCTGCTGCTGTCCTGTGCAAAACATCCTCCCTGTCGCAATATTCTCTGTAAGCGTTTGACTCTCTTCTTCTCCTTCTCTGTATAATGCTTGCTGGTGGACAGTGTGAATGACAACTCTTTGTAATACATAGCGCCAGCTACTGCACAGGAGGGATATAGCAGTCAACCGATTACAAAATGCAACAGGCTCTTTTCAACAAGACGTGCGGTGCCGGTGCCGTGATATGTCAATCATCTGGGGTGGCACCTGGGGGGTCCAATCAGATTTCAGAGGGGTCCAGTGCCCCCCCGGCCACCCCTTTGGCTCCGCCCCTGCTTAAAACACCATCGAGTGTGTTTGTATTGTGCTGATATTGTGTGTGTGTGTGTGTGTGTGCGTATAGCAGCTGAGAACTATGTGGAAATCAGTTGGAAATAACACATTTGTTGTGCTTGGATGTCCGCAGTGTTGCCTGGAGGTCTGATATCACACCACAGAGAGAGCCGCGCTGGCAAATCCCCACAGACAGGATGGCCCGGGATTTGTGTCATCTTTGCTAACTCCCATGAAAGCAGCACAGGATGGATGTGACACATTCCTCTCCACATCGTTTGAGGGGGAAAAGCGAGTAGGCTCTTAGTTTAGGAATCGCAAAGTTTGTAGAAGCATACACAGGCCACTGACTGTTTTTTATGTAAAAATTCTATGTAATCTGGATGTACATGATTCCTTCTGGGTTTTGAAAGGCCACGGTAGACTTCATGGAAACTAAGTTTGTGAGATACATAGCCTACTGCTTTCTTAAGGGTGATGGAAATAAGTCATGACAACTTTGCTCCCAGTCACCACAAAATCAACGATGTGTGTGAAATTGCATACCCATTCAATGTAGATATGATGTGTTTTTTAAAGGAGAGTCTGCACGACAACTGGTGTTCATGAAATATCTTTACTATCTGATAGTCAATTGTAACACAGTGAATCACTACTTAAGAAATAAACAAACACATAAACAAATAAACAAACAAAAAACACAAAACATCAGTTCACATTCACATTGTACTGTATTCATAGTCTTCATCTCACAAACATCACTCTTTCATATCGATAACTAGCCACTGAAAACAATGATGCCGTGACACAATGTACAACATTTAACACCGAGTATCACTAATTTATTGAGCTGTTCTGCTATGTTAATAGGTGAAGTTTTATTAAATGAAGTGGAATGTCTCCTTGCTTGATATGATAGCCAAATAAATGTCTTTTATGTTGATGAACACAATATCATGAATGCAGTCAGAATTCCTCTTCAATGCACACTAAATGCATAGAATGTCAGGCCACAGAGACACATGTGACCACAGAGGGGGGGGGGGGTGTCAGAGGGGAGAGAAGGGAGGGGAGGTGCGGCGACATGAAAAGCATGCCAGCATAGCCCATAGCATGCGTGAGGCTTGTCTGAATAACATGCTAGAGAAGCAGCGGCAGGGGAGACCTAACCAACGACATACCAGAAGAGTCGTCTCCTTTGAGTCGGCTTCAGGGCTAGCTTCAGTGGTCCTTGTGTTATGGCCTAGACAGAATATTAAATGTATACCACTAAAAGAAGTTCATCTTATTCCAAGCATTCCAGCTTTTCATTAAACTCTGGGGGAATGGATGTACATGTGTACACTGGTCAATTCATCATCCTCATCAAAATATATTTTTCATAACTAAAATAAATAATAGCTATGGATAAAAAATAGTGCTCATCAGAAGTGTGTTTAGAGGCCCCTGATCTAGCATCAGAATCGTATCACATATATTTACCCGTAGGTGCACACTCAGGTCAGAGATCAATGGAAGCACTTGGGCGTAGTGTCTCGTGATTGGTCAGGCTCGGAAGGGGTAAGGGGTCAACCCACGCCTAGCTCGTGGGAAACAAAGCACTCCTTCTGTGAATGTGAAACGCTCTGCGCGGTTTCACACGGTTCCGTCGTCTGTATGAAAGCACCGCTCTCTTTCATTACAGAGATCGCAGCACACCGCATGCAGCACAATGGTAAAGTACAGGGTTGACTTCAATACTCCCCAAAACCTCTGACCGTCCCATGCCAGAGCCGGACACTGTAGCAGCAGCAGCAGCAGGGGCCATGGCCACGGGTCCTTGAGCTCATCCCCGGTCTCCCTCAGTGCTTCGGCGCTCGGCCGCCCTGGTGTTTGGACAGTGGTTGCGTTTTCCCCACCACGTCTGGCTGGCTGGCCCGGGTGTGGGCAGACGCAGACCGGGGCAGACTGGGGATGCAGCTTCACTGGGCAGATGTCATGGGCTGGGCAGACGCAGGCCACAGAGAGCCAGAGTATCCCAGTGCAGGGCCCAGACAGGCCTCCGTGGTCAGCTGGACGACTGGCCCCTGTCTGCTTCTGCACGCTGCCACCCCTTCGGCTCCTGTCAGTTGCGTGCTTGAAAGGCTCTGGCTCCTCCGACACGCAACAGCCAGGGGTAGAGCACGACAGTGCTCACCATGCAGGAGGGGGTGCAGGGAGCGGAAGGGAGCTGGGTAACATGAGGTTGGTGGTGGGGGACTGGGCTTGTTGGGAGAGGAGACGAGAGGGGGGTTGTCTTGTGTGGTTGGCACTGTGGTGAGGATGATGGCATCTCTCTCAATCCCCACCCCCAGGGACTTGAACGCAGTGTGAAAACAACCCACCCCCTTCCCAGCTCTGAACCACACACACAACCCGACCCCCCCCCCACACACACACACATACTATGCCCCCAACCCACCCCCCACACACACATACTGTACTATGCCCCCAACCCACCCCCTACATACACTAACTATGCCCCCAACCCGCCCTTCACACACACATACTATACCCCCAACCCACTGAGCAGTGATGGGTCTCATATCTCCTCCTCCTGTTAACAACAAATCAAAAAAGGAAGTCCGAGTGGTTTGAACACAGAGCGTTATCCCCATGACGTCCAAACCTCAGGAAGATTGGTGCACATTTTGTCCTCTCAAGACTAAATATATACATGCACATACACACATCTTCTAACACACACACACAAACACACACACGGGTCCCACAAGTCATGAAACACAAAGATGACTGATTTAAAGTGTGCCTCTGAGCTTGAGCTTCACTGTGTGACGATTGGAGGTTTATTTTTGAAGCCCGTTTTTATCGCTCAGGTTTCTGCAGCCCAGAGAAACTGAAGGACTAAAGATGAGCTATACTTTCGAGATCTTCTCCTCCCCTGACTTCTTAGAGTCACTTGTGTTTTTCTCAGACTCCATCTCTGACCTGTGGGGATCAAGCAAAAGAGGAAACTCACAAAACTGTAGTAGAGCATCAGATTATTATATTGGTTTAAACCCTTTCAAATGTCACTTGTTTATCCTTTTGCGTTATTCACCCACACTTAAGTATCATTAATTCAGCTCAATATACTTCTTATCATTGAAAATGTAGTGACATAGTCATTCGTTAGTGTCAAGTTTAAAGTTAGGCGTTATAGAATGTAATACTATACATACTTATGAAGAACTGAATATATGTTATAAATATAATAATACAGGTTGTGACCAGGACAAGTAGAACAGTATCAAGTGTGACCAGTGATTACGCTGCGTCTGCAGAGGTCTTGAGGAGCATATAAGAGCCTCTTGTCCCCGGGGGCGGTCATAACTGATTACTGAGTAAAGTGCTCAACACTGGTGGTCAGAAGTTGCAGAGGCTCATTTGAGTGCTTGAGGCTTGGGTTGTTTGTACACTCATTAGTTTGACATGTTCTTGACAAACCGCATGAGAGCCAACGTCAGTCACAATTATGCTGAGGTATGCAATGCAGTACTGCAGAGCACAGCAGCGGAGTCCGATACAGCCAGTTAGTTAATCATTCGTCAGGGCCCACCTCTGTCCTCCACACACATGCTCACGTCACGCCCATGATGGACGGACGGCTTTTACTGAAGCCTCTGTGTTTCTCTTCCTCCATCACTCCTGATCCGTCACATCTGATTTGGTATGATTTTTTAATCATCTATTCTTTAGTCACTTGCTATTGAGTATAACAGGATATCCAGTGGTTAAAGTGGGATTTGGCAGGTGGGGGGGAACCCTGAAATCCAGTGTTGGTGCAATGAGGAAAAATGACTCGACGTTGGACAACATATTGAGTATCGTGGTGTAGCAATACTTTTTTTAGACAGGAATGGCTAGCTTGTTGGTCACCGCTGTCATTAAAAATAGCCCCCATATTGATTTGTGCTTAGGGGTGTCACCCCTAAGCAGACCTAGGACTGCACTGGGGCACCCTAGGGGGGTCCGGGGGCATGCTCCCCCGTAAGAAAAGTGTGTATATTTTAAAATTGAAATGCATCAATCTGGTGCACTGTGAAAAGAAATTTAGAGATTAGATTTGCTTATTTTTTTATCTATGGATGGAAATATTTGTGCTGTAGCCAAAACTGTTTTGCACACACAGGTGGAATAGCTATGATGAGCCTACAACAATAAGTTCACAACTACAAAGCATATTTGCTAAGTTTCACAGTTCAGAGACAGTTCATGAAATTATGCAGAAGTGGTCACCTGTTGTATAGCTAGTTAATCTAAAATAAGATAGTTATCTTGGTCATTGTAATGGCCATCTATAGGTTACATGCTATAGCTTCCTTTTTCATTCTGAGCTACCCATCTGGGAAAGTATGATTTGTTTTCCCTTCATAATTTTTTGCATCAATGTCACTAGGAAGCATGCCAGTAGAATATATATATATTCATATCTGTTTAGGTGGGATTATCTGTAATCTGGCAATATAAGAACTATGATGGGGGGTGATATTTTGATATTTTGAAGCTGAGGCAGGCTGCAATTTGATGATGCACGCAAAAAAATAGCTCACCATTTAATTTAAACAATATCATCGCGCTATGTCAATGGCATGAAAGAATATATTTATTTATTAATTTATTTGAGGCGTTCCCCCCCCCACTTTAACCCCTGAGGATATCACATGTAAATTGTGTACTGCTATGAATATGAATGCAAATGTAAGGCTGTGTAAGGGACACTGCAGGTAAGTCTCGCCAGTCAAACTTAGAACAAACTAAAACCAAAGAAACACTTGTTTAATAAGAACAACAAATTAGGGCTGAATGGGATTTCAAAATGTGCAATCTGTTATGACACTGCTTTCTCTACCCCCTTCTCTTCCATGGCAAACTGGACAAATCACCTCTGATAAAGCAACTCGAACAGAATGGAGCTCTGAGAAAGGATGCTCTCAAAAACAGACCATTAGATTAGGTCAATGCCTCCTCTCTTGATTGAGTCAGAGAACACAAACCCTCATAAACAATGGCTGACTGAGAGCAAGACACTGGATTTATATAACACACCAGGATGAATCAGAGATTGTCGCTCTAGCCCTGTCAGAACGATTTTTAGAAGTTGTCTCTTTTTATAAAATGCAAAATGGATACTTTCAGGGCAAAAGTCAGACAGCACTTGCACTAAGTTATTCTGGGGGTGGATAAAAAGTAAACTGGTTTAAATCACAGGACCAAATGAGAGCTGGCAGCGATGAATATTCGGTGAATGCATATAAACCATAATCTCTTCAACCACGCGGATGCAACCATATCTTATTTTACAAGACAGCCACCACAAATGGAGCCTGACAGGATGGTACTAGTTCCATATTCCCTTTCTGTCTGAGACTATACACTCCTAGCACCCACTGTTATTTGTGTGTGTTTTTGAAGAGAAAGGGTGTGTGTGTGTGTGTAGAGTGTAGACGTACCCTTTTCTTCTCAGAAAGCAACAGAAGAGTGTTATGATAATTATGATGCCGAGCACTGATGCCACTATTATGGAAATCAACACACCTGCAGAGAAAAAAAAAAACACACTGCACAGTGAACCTGCAAATCTGTAGTGCTGTAGCGTGTGTGTGTGTGTGTGTGTGTGTGTCTGTGTGAGAGTGTGTGTGTGTGTGTATGTGTGTAAGAGTGGGGATGTATGTTTATGGGTGACACAGGGGGACAAATATTTAAATTTGTTACGCATGACTATGGGAGTTTGTATGTGTGTCTTTACTTTATAATACAGAATATTCATTAAGCACTTGCTGTAATTTCAATGGAATTCAAACACATTGAACTGGTATGAACTGTTGCAGTGATGTTAATTGTGGTTGGCATGCTGTCTACAACTGTCACTTCGGAGATGACATTCATAAATCCTCCTTTTGGTGACTTCACCTGTTATTTTCAATGAAAACAGATTGGAACTAGCTAGAACCTACTTATTTTCAACAGAAGGTCTTAAAGCCTACAGTTTATTAGCAACATAATGCAATATTAAAACAGTCCCATACAACAGTGTATATACAGTACTTATAAGATAAAATTGAGAGGGGAATGATGACATTATTAGCCATACTCTGAAACTGCTTAAAGTGTGACGGCAAAAATCAGCCCACCTGTTCTAGAAAAAGCCTATGCCTGCCAAACCCTGGACGGTACACACACACACAAACAAACAAACACAACCCACAAGCAGCCCTGAAACAAATAGGCCCGTGGTTAGTCATCTCTTCATCAGAGGGTTGAACATGTTTGATGCATAGGCATGCATTAGAGAGAGAGCAGTGGTTAAGCAGTGTGGTGTGGTGAGGGGCAGACAGACCACAGTGACGTAGCGGAGAGTGTGTACGTCACGCGTTAGCCTCTGACTCAGGCCTGCCTATATACTGTATGAATGAGGCTATGATGATGGGGGTGTGAGTTTGTTGAGTTAGATGGAGAGAGAAGCTGACTGACAATGACATGCAAGAATACAGACACAATGCATGTGTATGCGTGCACACGCACACACACACACACAAAAAGAGATGCATATCAACTAATCTTTCAAATGCACACACACTCAAATAGGCATACAAACACAAACATGCACATGCACACACACACACACACACACACACACAGTCTAATGTTGCTGAGTGAAACATACCCAAGCTCATTGAAGGAAAGATACCTTAGTGAGAAAAGAGAGGAGAGAGCAGTATCAGCATCCCACTAGGAGAGAAGAGTCAGCACACACACAGAGATACACAGAGGAGGTAGTGTGTGTGTGTGTGTGTGTGTGTGTGTGTAAAAAGAGTCAGCATACAGATAGAGATACACAGAGGAGGTAGAGAGAGTGTGTGTGTTTGCATGTGTTTCTGTATGTGAGGGCACATTGTTAGTTTCCAGATCTCTTCAATATAACACTCACTCACTCAGTCATATAACTCAAACAGTCTCCTCACATCGTACATACAAACAGTTAAGTGCTGCTACGGTTAAACAAATCACATAATCACGATTTAATGGGTTTATTATGTAATAGCTTTATTTTTACCAATTAAAACAAGCACATTGAAACAAAATATATGTCAATCCCAATTTGGTTTGTCTTAAATAAGGAAATCAAACCCAAACCGGCAGAAAACAATGCTTTAAATACAGGAATGTAGAAGCACTTATGGACTGTCTTTTTTAGGGTTAGCTGCCAGCTGCCATCGTCCACTTTGCACCACCCTTCAACCACTTCAATATATAATTACCACGACACAGAGCTCAACTTTTCCCATTAAACTTAGACAGAATTTCCTTGCCAGTAAATGTGTTCATCACGACATATTTAAACGCATGCTACCCACGCAAGGTCCAGTGATGTTTTGAACAGACCTCTGCTCTACTGGAATGCCTTGGTCAAGAAAAGCTCCCATATGCTGAAAAGTGACCGTTATGTAATGTTGCCCTCAATTAGCTGTTGAAAAAAGAGAATTGTCCAACACATTCTGCACCACCCCAATGCAAGCTAGAGGAAATACGTTTAGAAATATAGGCATTAAGCATTAACTAGATCTTTAGCTATTGGGCTGTGTGACATAACCTCTTTGCTGCTCATGCATGTCTTTCTGTGCTTTAAATGTGACAGGAGCGTCCTCCATGCCAAAGAGCATTTCTGAACGCTCACAGTAGCTTTTCAGTTCCTGTGGCATCTTAGTGCTCTAATCTTCCCATTCCAAGGGCTGGATTCGGTTGTGTCTATGGGCATTGATGTAGGCATTGCTATAGGCGTTGTTGTTGGCGTTGTTCTTGCCAAATGTTGACTGGGAGTTCCGCATTGGTTTCTTGGTCGTTGCTCTGGACGATGCACGATACGACATGGCCGGCTTCTTCTTGCGACCCATGGTTGCCACGGTAAGTGAGTGGTCGAGCTCGTTGGCCTCGTCGCTGGGCCGCCCGCGGAGCAGGAGCCGGACGGTCTCCAGGTCCAACTCAGACCTGCAGGCCAGGTAGCTGCGGAGGTTGAGCTCGGGGAAGACGGACTTGTGGAGCGCCTGCGTCAGCTGGGCCTGGCCATGGACGCCCCTCAGCTGCCGCTCCGTCCTCTCTGCCAGCGAGCCGTAGCACAGTGCTGCCTCGTTTACGCTGTACTTACCCACGGACTGCCAACCGTGCGTGCCCTTCTGCCATGCTGTGGTGGGCGTGTAGGCGTTATTACCGCCCCGGCTGCCAGTGGTGTCACTGGGCAGGTTGTTTTGCTGCCAGCGCTGTTTGTTTATGCCCGGAGCATGGGTGCGCTGGCTCTTCCTGGTGTTTTTCCACTTGCCGGTGGTCCGGGGCTTGGGGCTGGCGGCAGGCAGCAGCTGGTACAGGCCCTCGTCTGCCAGGTCTGCCAGGTCACCCACCAGCAGCTTCTGGATGACCTGTCTTCGCTGCAGGGCAGTGGCCGCTTTCAGGATGCCATGCAGCGCCCGTCCTACATTACACCACATGGAGGGGTCAGACACTCACCAGGCAAACAAAGGGACAAAACATCCCCGCGCTGAGAAGGGACAGAATGTCCCCACGCTGAGAAGCTTAAGCAAAGGAGCCACAGAGTGGAGCTTGAAACCCGGGCAAGAGGCATGGCTTAGTCTGCCAGTTTGGAAATGTTTTGAAAAGCCATTCAGCTCAAGTCAAGTGCAAATGTAATACCATGCAGAAGAAAAAGTTGAGAGAGAGAGAGAGAGAGACAGAGAGATTTTCCCCAGCACAAGTGCAAGAGCAGACAGGTTGGTGAAAGAGTGAGTGATGAGTGGGATGCAAATCTCAGTCATCCTGAAGGAGACCAAGTTCCTGTGGTGAACCACTGTGGGCATAACCCAGGAGTCTGGAGACAGATTTATCAAGTGCCGAGCTTCTAATTTCGACCCAAAGTCTGCCCTGTATTGTTTTCAGTGGGAGAATCACATTTGTTGTGATGTCTCGGAGGGAGGATTCCTCCCTCAGACCCCAGAAAAGGAACTGTCCACTGGAGGAACGTGTCACAGATGAGGAAAAGGACAGAAAAGGGAGAAAGTACCCATTCAGCCAGAAACCGCTAGCACCGCTAGCAGGCGGCAATGCAGAAGCGCCTTGCCAACTGTCCTCGTCCTGAGAAAGCCCCGATCCTCATCACAATACTGCACACCAGAGCCCTCTTTTAATAACAACACGCTTCCTGCCCCCAACCAGCTAGGTCAATACTATACTATATAAGTGCTTTGCAGTTGCTTTGTAGTGCGAAAGTTTGCCTGTAAGCCAGCTTGTATACATCATGCTTGCTAAGTCCAATGTTCCCATGATGCATGCCAAACCCCAACTCACCATCCTGGAAGGACACCAGGACAACTCTGTTGTCCGTGAGCTGCGGCTTCCGGTAGTTCCCATTCAGAGGCACTGGGGCAGACTCCTGTATGCTGGAGGAGTACATGGCGGACGCCAGGGCCTGGAACTGGTGATGCAGAACAATAACAGATGCTTAAAAAACAATGGCGGTCGCCATTGGCAATGCATATTAAACTTCTGTGGTTCTAATTACATCTAAGAATATATGATGCTTGTTTGATTATTATACTGGCTGTCTGACATGGTTTAGAATGCCCCACATTGAAATGACTGTATTATGGGAACAGCTTGAGATCCTTTTTAAACAATAGGATGTAACAATATCACAATAGATTGCTAGACTCAACAATAAAGCAACTGAAGTTTATGTGTATCAAATTATTACAATTCAATTTCATTCATTGTTATTTATACACTGAATTACACTGAAGTTATTTAGCACACTCACATTTAGATGATAGGAGAAGGTTTACATTTATTGGAAGTTGTATTACACACATCCCTTGGGGAAACAGCCTTTGTATTCATTCATTAATTTGTATTCCTTTGTGCCATTCTGTACCAGTAGAGCAGTAGGACACTATACTAGGTGACACACCTGTTGGATTGAGAAGGTGACAGGGTTCCGGAACACAGTCCAAAGTACGCTGGGATAGCACGGGGGTGTGGTCAGAGAGCCGTCATAGCGATAGTACTGATCCAGACGAGATGGGAGAAGGTCTCTGATGTTGAAGGCTGGGACCTGAATCTTTTGATCTATAACAATCAATACACACAATTCACAGGCATGAAAAGGGCACATTCCAGGGCTTCCGTAGACAATGAAACCAAATGTGTGCAATGGGTCACTAAGCAAAATTCCAACCTTTGTATTTAATGCCATTGATGTATTTCAGAAAGTGTTCAAAGGCTGGGTTGAATTCACCAACCTGGGAAAAAAGACCAATAAGTCAGGGAAAGAGAGAGAGAGAGCGGTGCCAATACTATAAAAGATCCCAAACTTCTTTCCGCCTGCTGAACAAATACAGAAAACAGCACCGACCTCAATCAGAACCCCCAGGACAGCCAGGCCATCTGACTTATCCACAGCCATGGACACGTTGGGGTACTTGTCGGAATTGAAGTGCACAATGTGCAGCTAGACAAAAGGCAAGGCAAGGCAAGTTTATTTATATAGCACATTTCATACACAGGGGACATTCAAACGGTCCATTAACTGTGAGAGGACAGAAGGGGTACACAGGGGTACACAAGGGTCATTCAAACGCTTCATTAAGTGTGAGAGGACAGCAACGCCCTCTTTACTCCAATAGTGCTCCATTTTTTCGTATTCCCTCAAGGCTTTAAGGACACCGTTTCTGTTTATTTATTTATTTTTTATTTTTTAAAGGGATATTGCAAGAAATAAACATAGACTATATCAGATATTTTTTTACAGAGTCTGAGGACAGTCCTCTTAAACTAAAATTATAATTAGTCATGCCTATTTCACAGTATAATATGCTCTTCCATGACATGAGCTGAATACACATGAGCAATGTAATAATAGAGGGATCAAATTAAACATCTCTAGCCATGCAATAATTTGTTCCTATTGTGAAGTTGCTCTCTGATTTATATGTGTATTGTTCAAGTAGCCTACAGTCCTGTCTAGACTGTATGATGTAGGCCAACATCCCTGATCTTTCATTTTAAGTCTGATCTGGAGACAGCACTTACTGTCTGCATACAGCATTATGGGTAACAGATCTAGAAGAAGTCTCTCACAGAAGCAGACTGTGAAACACAGTTGGCGCTGAGCTGGTGCATGTCTGCCAGATGTGGTCCACATTAATCCTGGACTTATTCCACACCATTAGCAGGCTCACATCAAACAAAGACTGGGTCCACATCCGATCAGGACAAAATCCACGCCAGTGGTGTGTTCAAAAATAGCAAAGGCAAGCCTTCACTAACAGTTTCTCATTTGCTTTGAGTCCACTGTGAATGTTTGTGAACAAATGGTTTAAGAGGGTACTTCACAGTATAATAATAAAAAGCTTTATTTGTATAGCACCTTTTATACAGAGAATGCAGCTCAAAGTGACCATGACAAACGCAGCCTTTCCACAGAAATAAGAAAGGGAAAAGATTGTAAATCAGACAAAGTTACTATGCAAAATGTGTTTGCCTTGAACGCTTGCCTCTATTTGGCAAATTTGACTGCACCTCCAACAAACGACCAGATCGTTGTCTTCAGAGAGAGGGTAGACTGGTCAGTGATTAGTCACTTTCATCCCGCTAGTACTAATGCCCTCCATCAAACACCTCATTTTCACACACTGCTGCAGGCCTTACCCTGAATCCAACCCCTGTGCAGGATGGCATGCTGCTATGTGACTGCCAAAACAGTGACCCACTGGAGACAGAGTGTGTGTGTGTGTGTGTGTGTGTGTGTGTGTGAGCATCAGGGCAGGCATGATGCAGACACGAACTGCAGCAGTATTTATAGGCAGGGCGCGGCTTCGCCATGGGAAAAAGAGGGGGGCAATTCCTGTATTTCAGGGAGGTGCTCATTTGAACAGGACTCCATCCCTCATTTGGTAGTCCTTAAGGAACAAAAGGAAGACTAGGAAGTGAGCCGGGAGTCAAACAGAGGAAGACAGCCCTCTGCTCAAAGTGTCCACTGAAGGACTTGGGTCAAGCCACAGACGCCCAGCCAGACTCTGGTCAGGACGATTGATGGCATCATACGCGTAGATTACGGGGGGGATGGGGGGGGATATGTCCCTACCACTATTTATAATTTGAATTTTGTCTCCACCACTTCTAAAAATGTGCAAACCAATTGCGACCGAAAAAATCCCCACATACTGAAATCATCGCGTCTAAACCATGCGATAGGCGCACACAATGACATCCTCACAGCATGCACACCTGCCTGGATATGTGTGGATCGAGTGTTGCGCAGTTAAGGTTTTTTAACATCCGCACCCACCCGACCCTCCAGTCATTTAATGCCTGAGTTGACTGTAGCTCGGAATGCAATCGGTTGCCATAGTAGGCTATCCTAAAATCCAGCGATAAAACAAAGCATGAATTTATGAGCGTCGGTCTGCCCTATATGTATATCCTCTGATTGTAATGTTTGCAGATAGGCTATCTAGGCGATATTTGTAACATTTATTTTGTATTTGGCCTGTTATAAAATCATGTAGGGCTATTGAACAATTTAAACACATTGTGAACCCCAAAGTTGGAGACATGCATATAGACATTGCTGCAAATTTAAAACCGGATTACTCTGGAATGGCTAACTGTACAGGGGAGTGCTTCAAACTTTAATTAAAACTTTAAACTATAATTACACCTTTGTGTTTGGTAAGGTCTGCTGTTTATTCTGATATATGGTTTGTCATGTGTTGAGGGAAAGTTTGCGAAGCCAAGATGAATGGGTAGGGAGACGGGCGCAGAAAATATGATTAAATTATAAAGTTAGGCTACTTTTCTCGCGAACCGTTTACCACAACAACCACCAACATCGTTTAAAAGCTGAGAAAAAGCTCTTTCGTGTGATACATGTGATGTCTGTGATGAATAGGCTACTTCGCAAGTAGTTCAGCAAATTTGGGTGGGACAGAAATACCTTTACAGAGCAGCAGATCAGGGCTGGCCATATCGGCTCTGATGAACATTGATTTAAATGCATCGCTTCACTACCCAACACGCGAACAAGAAAGAAAAGAAAAAAGAAACCAATGAGCTTATGTCACGATTTCTGATAGGCCTAGGCCTAGAGAAAAGACAGCTATTGGTAACCTAACAAGTAGGATTTGCTTTGCCTACTCTGCTGTTTGGTTGTCCCAAACTTTGAGACGACCCATACTCGCATTAACTGAATCTTATCAACCCGAACTGCGATGTTCCAAACAGAGTGACAGGATACAATGCCTAATAATCTCACTGCTAATGTATCCTTATGTTGAGATGTCCATTCTCTTTGCCATAGGCTATCATTTGTGTGTGAAGCATGTTTCAATTAAGACAGTACACAAGCTATTTTTATTGTTGTATTGAATGATTTCATGAATGGATTGTACACACATAGGCTACAGGATTACGGCGCCTGTGAACCTCTGATTTTCAAAGGGGAATCACGGCCAACGCAGGGGGCAACTCTTCTCTTCAATTTCCCTTCCGAATTACTTTTTATTGTCTGAAGACATCTATCGCAAGAATCTAACATTCTAAGCAACAGCAAAGCAAATGCAAGCTAACCAAAGTGCAGTCGGTTCTCCCGCCATGGTTTTGGAAATCACACACCTGCTGCATCTGAAGGCCCACGCATAATAAGGCCTACGCCCATCACTCTACACGCCCCCTGTTGCACGTCACATTAATAGCTGATGCTGCCTCCTGGCTCCCCAAAATGCCGCATCATGTGAACAGATCAGCGGGCCTGCAAATTTTCACCTCGTTTTCAGACACACATTGCGGCAAAAAGACGTCTCATTGGTTCACAGGTTCGAGTAGTTAATCAGTGCATATTGAGGGTCGAGTGGGTGCAGATTGACTCTCCTGACGGGTTGGGTGGGTGCGGATGTACGGTTAAAAAACCTTAACCGGCGCAACACTACTGTTGAGCATATTGTAATGCAGTGTTGAATGGATGAATAGCTTACATAAGGGTACCCCGCACTTTTCAAACCACACTCAAGCTTATGGTTATTGTCCCCACCACTTCTAAAAACAAACTGACGCCCTTGGATGGCATTGTAATAAAAGGTGGTGAGCCCAAGTAGCAGGTTTCATCATTTTTCGTTCCTTATTCCAGGAACCCTCTGAGCTACCAACAACCGTCATCACGTTTACAGAAGCTGGCGGTGTTCTGAAACATAATAGCTACTAGTGCACTTCAGTTTTTTTTTTAATCAGAATGCCTCTTACAACTGAAACATATGACTGGGCCAGAGAGTGAGCTATATTAAGCCACTCCGGTCTTTTCAAAGGAGGATTCCTCGCCCACGCTTCTCTGCATGCTCAGAAAAGGACAGCAAGGGCTTTTTCGCAAAATTAGGGCAACACAGAAACTCTCATAATGTCAAGGACCAGTGACAAAACAAACATTCTGACCACAAACTGAATGGCAGCCACCCAGTTATGTGAAAACGTTTACTGGGGACAGAGGTATTTAAATGAGCTCGGACTGGCACCGCACTCAAACAGGTCGCCACATAAGGGGTGATAATGGCTGGCATTTCACTAGAACAATGTTTAGGAGCTTCAGCGTAATTGCGCCGACTGTCCTTCATACTTTGCAACATGCAAATGCTGACACTTTTGATGTGGGACTATAAAGTGCATGTCTGCACAGAACAAAGATAGAGCACAGACACAAACGTTAGAGAAAAAGTTAGAGCACGGAGCACGTATAAGCCTGAGTAGCGAGAGAGAAACTAGGGCGACATCAGGACTCTGCATTCCGATATATCATTAACTATACCACCATAAAGTTACATAACTACAGTATATGATAAAGCTGCTTTCTGCTCATAAGGGCAATAGTATGATTCTTTTAGGGGAAAGTTCTGTGACAGAAGGGTATCAAACACTTACAGGTTAGCATTTATTGACTCTGTACCATAGTCTTAAAAGGCAATCAAGTGCCTGTTTCGTTAAACTGCAAATGTTTTTGGAATCTAAAATGGGACTGTTCCATTTTCTCAGCGGAATATAGGGATGGGTAGCAAAGTGGGCCAAACCGCAAGACCAGACACCAAACGAGAGTTCAATTACCAAGTCAAATTGCACAATAAGACGTTTCGTTATGGGTGTATACTAGAACATGCTCGCCAACTTCCTAGTGCTCAGAAAGAGAGACAGACAGAGAGAGGGGAGAGAGATTCAAATTCTTTCAAATTGTTAAGGTTTAAAAATGAGCACATTCTGCACTTAATCTAAAACAAGCAACAAATGCAGAGAGACATGCATTGAGGCATGCATTGTATGTGAGTGTGTGTTCAATGTCAAGCACTTTAGTCACATTATAATGAATAAATCTTATGGCTCCTGCCCTCAGTGGTGATGCTTAACTATGTACTGCATGCTGTCCTTCAGTGTAACGTGGCATGTCAGAAGATCAGTCATAATTTGTGTCATACATTTCTGTCCCTCGCCCTGGGGGAAGATCGGCAAAATTTCCACTTTGTTTGAGGGCTGGTGGAATATTCTTGTCACAAAAATGTCTCACCACCACACCCATTAAAGTCTAGCTGATAGCTCATAATGGCAGACAGCAGAGAAATGTTAAAACAGAAGACTAGTTAGATGGCATTTTAAATTCTGACGTCATCATCCATCTTTTCCTTCACGTTTCAAGTGAAACTGACATAAAATAGACAACATAGAAAATGCCTAAAGAATATACCGGTACAGTTTATGTCTCATATGTAATTTGCAAGATGGCCTCTTTAATTCTGCATGTAATGAATGATTTGGTTTGCATGAAAACAAAGAGCTTGGTTCACTGTCTGCAGACATCTGGCTGCATCTAAACCTGAGCAGGATAATAAAATGGCTCTCTCGTAAAACAGCAATGAGAATACACCCTAATAGAATTATGTATATGCATTTCATCATGTAAATATCTATGAAGGATGAAACACCTGTTTGATATACTCAGCTTCCACGATTTATAGTCTGTGGATTGTATGGACCCTTTCAAGAGAGTTCCATTATCAGCATCATAGTTGGCCCCACAAGACTTCCGTTTTAACATTCCATATGTTATCTTAATGCAGAGGAAGTAGATTGGGGCCCAAATAGAACGTTCAAGCATTGTTTTTGTTTACCTTTTACCGAGTAAAATAAGTGTTTCCCATGTGGGGTCATCTTTTGTGTGGGTACTCCTGAGAGTAATATGGCCTGCGACCCTGCAGAGTGCCTCACCTCTGCAGCGAACTGCTTGCCATTGATGGTGTGCTCAGAGCCGGGCAGCAGGCTGGGGGCGCCCCAGTGGAGGTGCATCTGGGCGGCCGAATAGCGGTTGGGCAGGCTGGTGACGTACATCCTGGAGGGCAGGGACAGCTGCACTGTGGTAAAAAAATGACACGCCATGCTTGATACACACTCTGCAGATGGATCAGGACATGCCACAGAGATAAGGACACAACCATCTAAAACGATCTCAATTCAAAGAGAAACCGTCAGATCAATAGATCGCTTAAGTTCAATTCAGTCAATACAACTGAATAGTGTTAATCCTTAAAGGCTATAATTAAAGCATCGTTCATTTGGCAGGAAATGCCCCGGAATGATATTTCCACACATTGTCAGCACTTTACATCAACATAATTAAATGTTTCTCAGCAGGGAATCTTAATTGGTGTTCCAATCAGAAAGACGAAATAGAGTAAAAATACTGCATGCATCTCCTGTGTGTAAATAGTTTCAGCATATGAGAAGCATCCACAAATACTTCATCCAGTGTTCTCACTCTCAGTCAGGGCAAGCTGAAAGCTCATCGCCCTGTCGGGAATTATGACAAGATTTTCGCACAGCTTTTAAAACCTGTCAGATTACAGGACAGGAATACCTGGGGAAAAAATATAAGCTTCAGGATGCAGGCATACGGTTCTGAAAATAATGTGCAAGAAGAGGTTTATATGTAGTCTGCTGCTGCTGGTACAGGCATGCTGTTCGGCCAACCATGAACCACTGAAGACGGTGTGAAAGGTCTCTATGTAGTCCTGTCCACTACTGTCTGAACAGGTATGTGCTTCTGTCAGACTGCGTACCAACTGACAAATTAGTACAAGAAGAGGTGTGCATGTAGTCTGATGCTGTTGGTATGTAGCCTGGAAAATCCAGACCCTGGTAATCTAGAAAGATTAAGGGTCTGGCCACGAACAATGTAATGGCCCAACTCGAGGGGCGGCACCAAGCATGCATTTGAAAATCTCACTACACGCAATTGGATAGACCAATGTTTACTCTGAATGATTCCGGACTTCGACGCAATTGGATAACACTACGATCAATGTTCCCAACATTGCAGCACTGTCGTCATCAGTTTAGCTCGCCTCTGGCCCGCCTATATCAGATACGATTTGATTGGTTCCACGGGATGCAAGGGGTAAAAGTAACGTGCATCATTGCTCATTGCCAGAGTGTCTCACAGAAACAATTCCATTGTGCTCTTGCGAGAACTCTGGATTTCCAGGGTAGTTGGTATGTGCTTCTGTCAGACTTGGTGAGGATACTGTGAGAGGATGGTCTGCAGTCCACTGTGGGCACTGGTACTGTATGTGGTTCTGTGTACCTGCTGAAGAGAGGGACAGGTGAGAGGTCTGTCTGTAGTCCACTGGACAGAGGTACAATATGCAGCTCTGTTAGACTGTGGACTCAATGAGACAGACTCTTCACGTGCATCCATTCAACAGTTAGAGTTAGCGCTAGTGCCAGCCCCAGCACCACAACAAGCCCAGTGGCAGCCACTGACCTGCCTCTGACAACCCACCAGTAGCATGCAACCCTGAGGAGATTTACTGCATTTACTGAAGTTGAGGTATCCAAGGCACAATTACATAACGCTAATCAGCTCAGATTAAAATCTAGCGCTCTAGAGTAGGCTACACACACACAACCAAGAATAGCCATCAAACGCTTCGTTCCCCACAATGTGCCTGAGAACATGTTAATAGCCTCTAACAAAATCAGCAGATGAAAAGACGTCAGTCACTGTAAAAAAGATAAAGTGTAATTAAATAATTACCACAGGAATGTTCCTGAGTGGGAAGGAATCAATCGTTCAAAGACCACACGCAACTACACTATGCACCTCAACATGGTCTATGGTTACACATGCTGCATGCTTGAGGTCTAGATGCCTCAAGGCTGAAGGGATCAGGTGCTGGCTGGCTGCCCCCTCTCAGCCTTCGTCACTCCTAACAAGGGACCCATCCAACAGGACACGCACGGCCCATCCTATCATTATGATACGCAGCACTACACCAAGGCCAGGGCACAGACTGGATGTTGGCCCTGTAATGAGATACACATAAATCAGGCAACGGCAACATTTTCTCAGAGATCCTCCACATACGTGTGCACTGACACACACCATGTTTATGTCTGTGTTAGGGTAATAGGCCCTAATTATACACTTCTCACCAAACACCAGCGCTAAGAATACAGCGAGGAGTGACCACAGTCTCATGATGAGGAGCTTGGTTGTCAAGTGCGCTACGTGACGCTACCTGGGGAACAGCTGATGACTGCAGCAGCCTGGATGCTTCCAAGACCAAACATGCACAGCGCTTGCGTTGTTTGCGTACATGGGCAGCTATCATAATAAGAGGGTGAGTGCAGAAAATTGCTGTGGTTAAGGAGAGCAGGGGGATGAAAAAGAGCCTCCTGTCATTTTCTTCGTGTTGACCCAGAAATTAAAAGATCACCCTAATTCTAGATTGTCTTCGATTTTCATCAAATATGAAATATTTGTTCTTCAGGAGGATTATTTTCAATGCACGGGGTTGTGATTACAATAAACTATATCCAGACTTCAAAAAGGATTACAAAGGGATTGTGCCCATACTTTGGATCATAAACTCCAGAATTACAGGGTGAAACTGAAATAGTCAGTCGTTTGGTAATGTCTTCCTTTAGACTTTAACAGGTGCCAGTGTTCCATTGTCTGTAGGTGGGATGAAATGAGTCTCAAAAGAGCACCTTGCATAAATCTTAATAAATCTTTCTCTTGAGCAGCCATAGATGGTTCTCTTTCATGTCTGTCCTGAGACAGACAACATACGTAAGCTACAAGCGTGATATCCTATGCTCTCTTCATTTTACGCTGGGATTACTGCTCCAAACGGGACACATGGTGGATATGCCACTGGGAGAACAGCTGTGAAAGTAAAGTGACACGAACATCAAAACCTTCAAAGAGTCGCAGAAAAAGTGAGTCACTTGATTAGTGAGGCATCTTACACTTGCACTTGTGCACATATACACACACACACACACACACACACTAGTGTACTGACAGTCGGTCAGCCCCAGTTAAATTTCCAAACCAGCCATTTCCAGTTGCTTTAGATAAAGCATCTGCAACATATCAGTCACCCTTTAATTTCACTGTTACATAATACGTAGTATGCCATGTGCCGTGCAGCTTACCTGAGTGTCCGTTGTTGCTGAGGGTAAGCTGTTCATTCCGGGAGAGGTTGTAATTCCGTAGCTCAATTGGTGCCAGGTTAGGTTCGTACCTCAGGAGAGGAGTCTGGAAATCGATGGGGGACTGGAACGCCCCTCCACAGAAGGGGTAGTGTTTGGCCCAGTGATGCTCCCCATCCGGACCTGCACAAGATGGAGAAAGTATGTACACTTTACGTACACGGTCTGCCTACAGACTTTATAGATGGTTTGCTGAAATTCATCAACAAACCCAGCCTTCAACCCCAAAAATGAATTGTTGTTAAGACAGTTTGTACATAATCTGAGCACCCCCCCCACCCCCACCCCCACCCCCCCTACTCTCTACAGAGCCTCCAGAGCAGCCGAAGTTACTGATAGCCCTTCCTGTAGGGTCCGTATTGTGGCCCTGCCAACGGCTTTACTTCTGGACAACCAACCTGAACCTTTGTCTTTCTGAAACACTCTGAACTCTCCCTGAACTTGAGTGATGCTGTGGCCCTGTCTGCTACAGATGTACCCTTTAGTAAAGAAAGGCTTCGAGATGTTTAATTACTCTATTATACGGCTGGTTACGAGAAAGGGCGCACCCACCAATCATGAGCTGTAGTTTTCTAGAGCAGCACACTCTGGGGAGAGAGAGAGAGGCAGCGCCTACGGAGACGTTCACCTTAGGAGCAGCACATGAGCATACAATGCTGTCTGCACACACACAGCGTCACAGCTGAGAGTGTGTGTGTGTGTGTGTGTGTGTGTGTGTGTGTGTGCGGCTAGAGAAGCGCCAAGTGAGCTGCAAGGGGGCTACCACACGTTGCCTGTTCAGCGGTCGCGTCACTAGGCCTCAAGCGTTTGAAGAAGAACAGCCTGCTATTTGCAGAGCAAGTCCAAGGCAGACCGGGACCGTGCCGGGCCCCTTTCTAAATTAGAGGTTTGCACAACAACGTGTGGAACCTAAAAAAAGAGTGCTGGTATGTGCAGGGTGACCTATTTCTCTGTCGCACTCCAAGAGGTGGTCTTCCGCTGAGAGCAGGCAAGGATCCGCTCACTACACCAGATGCTTGTCAACGCCCACCATCATTGCCTTGGCAACACGTGATTGACAGGCCGCTCTGGTGCTGAAAGGCACTGGAACACACACACATCCAGAGGCACACACATCCAGAGCAAAATGTCTGGACTTCCTGCAGTCCTCTGTAGCGGAGCTGGGCACTGCAGTTGGGGGAGGCAGAGAAGGATGTAAATAGGCTTTTCAGAGATTTCACTAATCCTATGAATTTCATGACTGTTCTTAGAGTGCAGACCGCTGAGAAACCTCACAAGGCAAACACAGCCAAATCCAAACAAATCTCTTTATTGTGAGAGCACATAAAAAGGGCAGTAGAGGTCTTCTTTTACACTACTGACAAGCTTGTTGGTTGGTTTTTACATGCAAACAGATGATCCAAAGACCAATTTAATGAGCATGTGATTAATTTGGAGCTGTGTGAAAATGACTGTCATGCCTCTGTTTACAGAGTATAATTAAACATAACATGACAAAAAAACAACGGTTTGAAATAACCCCAAACAGTATGTTTATTTTCTACTGCATTTATCCCACTCTAATTCAAATGTAAAATTCCATGACTTTTCCCTGACTTTCCGTGACAAAAAAAATATTTCCATGACCTACTATATAATGAATGGTACAATACATCGACCAAAGATTTGAGAGCAGCTATGTAGCGTTGAAAAATCTTTGACTTTTTTAGGGAGGTCAGGAGATGAATAAATAGGCATCGAATAAACAAAGTTGGGCTAACCACAACTACACTAATCCTGTGTGGAAATATATGCTATTGGTATTCATGTATTTTGGCAAGTGAATTTTAAACTGCTAAAATTCCATGATATTCCATGACTTTTCCACAAAAATTATAAAATTCCCTGACTTTCCATGTCTGGAATAGACTTTCCAAAATTTCATGACATTCCAGAAATTCCATGACCCGTGGGAACCCTGAAAGGGACACTTCTTCCACAAATATAAATTATTCCCATCAGCTACTCAGCCTCATACTAGAGGTCATCAATTCAATGTTTGACTCTTCGAATTAAATGCTGAATCTATTCAGTTATCTTGAAAAGAGTCAGTGACCAAAGACAACTGACCACCAGTCACAGGAAAAACAAACACTGCCCTAATTCACACTGCCACCAAAAACACCACCAAATTAAAATACCTACATTATGGAGGTTTGTACATAAGCTGTATTTTCATGAGGAAATTGCTTTTATGACATCATATTCTAATTCCTTTTTGCCGTTGAAACCTTTAGTACTTCACAGAGAAATTAGCCTCGCATGTTTTAACATGTGAGGATAAACAACTGATGACAGGGTTCAGAGTTATGCATGAACTATAGCTTTAAAGGAGAATTCCGGTGTGATATTGACCTAAAGTGTATTGAAACATGATACCGAGTGTGAACGTATGTCTCATAGCCCATCTCGGCTTGTCCCCTGCACTCCAAAATCTGGCACTAGTTAGCCGATGCTACCAACAGCTTTTTCAATAGAGGTGCTTCGGCATTGGGCTAGCCATGCAAATAAATCACTGTTTTACACCCATTTACGAGGCTCAATGTATCTCCACACTTCATTGGTAGACTTCCGAGGGCCCTGACATTTAAAACGAGACATTGAGAACTTTGATAAAGCACTGGTAGTTTACTTACAAGACGATTTATACAGACAGTATCTTCACGAAGTTTAGCGTTTGCAGCCATCTTGAATTTAGTCACGATAAGTCGAGCAACGAGTAAGAATAAACAGGTATGATAAGGGATCAGATTCCAAAAATAATTCAGTGGAAATGCATGGATTCCAGAATTATTTTTGGAATCTGATCCCTTATCATACCTGAAGTCTACCAATGAAGTATGGAGCTACTTTGAGCCTCGTAAGCGGTGTAAAACAGTGATTAATTTGCATGGCTATGCCGATGCTCAAGGCACCCTCATCGAAAAACATCGGTTAACTAGTGCCAGATTTCTGAGTGCAGGGGACAAGCCGAGATGAGCTATGAGACATACGTTCACACTCGGTATCATGTTTCAACACACTTTAGGTCAATATCACACCGGAATTCTCCTTTAAGTCGAGGGGATAGATAGGGGAAAGGTCTTGGCCATAAGAGGGCCGGCTCTGGCATCATGTCGCTCTCTCTCTCATTTCTCTGGCCTGCTCTGATGGGAGAGCTCGTTGGGAGCTGCCTTGACTCGCTGCCCTTCTGGGGATCTCGCCTCCTTCTGTGTCTCCGTCGCATTATCTTTAGTGTATTCATCTACCCCTAAACACACATTGCACAACATTTTACTTTTGTACCTAAACTGACGTTCTCTACTTTTATGTTAATAAATATCCTTTAAAACGCTACGCTAAAGTGTGGTCACCCCTATGTTGAGTCTGCCTTGAGCCAAGCGGTCTTAACAATACGTATTTAATTACTTTAGCGTATTTTGTCATTTGTATTTTGCAGGATTGGAAAAACTCAAATGTAGTTTGTAACAAAATACTTTGAGGGATTGTATTTGAGTATTTCAACTACTTAAATACTTCTCAAATAAGCCAAAATGTCATCACTCAATTAAATATACTACCCGCTATAACCATGACAATAGGCAATGTTTATCATAAAGCCAAAGGCCAGAATCTTGGTGAATCTGGTTTTAAGAATAGGCTGGGTGCCTGGAGATATCCCTTGGGCAATTCCCTATATTCAACTGTAAAGTTGACCTAAACATTTCATTACCTTTTTGGAAGAAAAGCATGAAATGTTTACCCATTTTTCTTGCTGTGGTATGCCACATTGTGACCAACTTGTTAGATCCAACTTTCTTCTATTACGATCCCCTCTGAACATTTGTAAAGTTGAAACAAATGAAAAGAAAAGTAAATTGTGGGAGCCAAAATGGTCAACTTTATCACCCTTCTGTAAGGACAACATGGGGTGTAAACCCAATTTGTTTATGTCAATTTTTGTCACCCTGTAGACAACTTAAAGCCCCTTAGAACCCCTTAGAACATGTCGATAGAAATTAAAAAAGTAACTAGGAGCTTGAAAACGATACAGATAAGATACTGAGGGAGAATATTAGGACCACGGCATTTGACCCCATGACCTTGAGTACCTAATAGCCAGTGTTGCCACAGTTACCTTGAAAAAGTAATCTGATTACTGATTACTCCTTAAAAAAGTAACTTAGTTACTTTACTGATTACTTGATTTTAAAAGTAACTAAGTTAGATTACAAGTTACTTTATTAGTTACTTTCAGCAGCTGCCGACAACACCCCCACCGCCTCAACATAAAAATGATAATCGGTTTTGCCAATACTCACTATACTGGAAGTGCATTTTAACAGTAATGCCAACAATGTAGCCTATAGCAGACATCCCAACCTAACCTACTTAGATACTGAAATTCAGATGTTTGTTCAATAATGTCTAGTCAGTACACCAAATAAGGATGGCCTATTGATAGAAATTGTGATAGTAAAATATGTAGATATTGGTAGTTTGGCCTTTTTATCAGGGGCGTAGCCAGAATTATTTTATAGGGGGGGCCAGCTGGGTCCAGACTTTTTATTGGGGTGGCACTTGGAAAATCAAACTATATGAAAACTACTCAAAACGTTTTGGAGATTAGGATAGCCTGTTTTAATAATGTCAATAAATTGTGCAAGTCCCGCCCCTTCCGTTTGCCTCCATGGGACCTATCTTTCAAAAAAAATTGAACGGCAGTCTATGGTGAAAAAGAAATTATTTTCTGGTCCCTGTTGACTTGTGCCTTGAATTACCCATATGATGTTTGTCAATTTTATGTTGATTGTTCATGTAAAGACATTTGCAGTTTGTTTCGTAACTATTGAATTACAACATTGAAAGATCGACTACAAACCCATCAGTCGCGCTAGTGACATTAGCTCATTCACAGCCATACTAGATTAGGGTGACCAGATTTCTCGGACCTAAAACCGGGACACTTTGTGCGTGACTGCGTTTAATTAATGTGAACATGCTACAGACACAGCATTTTTTCGTTAAGCCCAAAATGTATTAAATATTGTTGTGTAAATGCACAGTTCTGTGCACTTTCAGTCAGAGAATAGGGCCTGTCCTGCACTTTACCTCAAACACGCGTGCAAAGTCTGTTGTCTCCTAAACATATTCCTCCCCCGTTTTCCAGACATATGAAAACATTTTACTCACAGCCAGGGGTTATTTTGAGAATGATGGCATTCTCTTCAGCACTGTCGTAGTTCTAGCTATAGCGTATAGCCTAACCGTTTAAATGAGGCAGATATGAAGAGGCATTGCAACAATGTTTACAGAGATACACACACACATTATCGAAATCATACGCCGAACGCTTTAGGCTATAGTCTTTCTAAATGGGTTTAGTTAATGATTGGGTTATAATAAGACGACGTCGGCTATGTAATCACTGAAAACCGGGACACTTTAATAGTGGTTGGTGTAAACCGGGACATTTTAGCGTCCCGACAGGCTTTTGTCGGGACTCGGGACACGCAACTCAAAATCGGGACTGTCCCGGTTAAACCGGGACGTCTGGTCACCCTAGATTGTACAAGCATACCAGCAACAGGTCTTAATTGGGCTTTCCTTGCCGAAGAAAATACCATGAGTCAGAGGATTTAACACATCAGGTAAGTTGTATTCGTCCATAGACTGTACATTACATACTGTTAAGTGACATAGCAGGCAGCAAGATGCAACCGTTAACTAGCATAACAGCTCTTATCGTTTCATTACGTTGGTGACGTAGCTTCTACATCGTTCGAGACGAGAGATGTAGTCCACTGAGTGGATTCGCACAATACCAACATAACTTTTGAAGTCTATCGAACAACAGTACTTTCTTGACGTGAAAAATTATCAAAATTGGCACAATTCAAACTGGACCAAAATTTTTTGAAAGATAGGTCCCATGGACCGGAAGTAGAAGGGGCGGGACTTCGCCACTCTATTGCGAGTTATGGATTATGATTTTTGTGCCGCGATCACCCAATTAAAGTTAACACAGCAACTTGAAATATCACTGTTGGACCAATTGCTTCAGACATGTAAGAAATAAGCAGTTTATCAACTATATTTACTGGTTTTATCAAGTGGATATGGCCAAAATAAGCATATTTAAAGGTTATTGTGAGCTAGCATAACACCGTAACATATGGTCTGCAATGGCTAATCAACAATGCAATAAATTATCTGTAACAGTCATACATTTGGACTTTTTTGTTGATTTTATATGAAAACAGATGCTCTTTGTTTAACCCATATTTTTGTGTTAAAATATGTTATAGGATTCACGATTTTAGCACTGTTAGACAGGGGCGTACAGAGACCTTTGAAGGGGCAGGGGCTCGAATTTAAAAAAAGAGCACATGGAACAAAATTTTCTTGAATACACAGAGATCATAGGCTATAAGGCTACATCTTATTGATTAAATTCAAAGCTAATTTTAATAGCCTAGAAATCTAGACGCACCCTAGCGGCAGCAAATATGTTATTGCCTAGTCTGGCTTGTCAGGCTATAATTTTAATGTTTATCACAGTGAACTACCACCATTAGCAAGCTGGTGTCTTGCAGATTCACGTGCTGTGCATGTGGCCACTGAGTTAAATGACGCGTAATAGCCTACTGCAGGGGTCGGCAACCTTTGTAACATGGAGTGCCAGTTTGAAATTTTCTTCTCATCTAGTGTGCCATTATCAACGATAACGCAAAGTTAAATTATGACACAAAATACAAAAACATTTCCAATATACCTGGAATTTTATTCTCAACAATAACAGTATCTGTATTCTTAACAAAATAGCCACATCAACATTTCAAAGACTGAAAAACAGCTAGCCTACACATTTAAACTAAAACTAGTGTAGGCTGAGGCAACATCAAATTATCAGTTGCCTACCAGACAGTCAGTGTGATCCCTGGCCCTGCTTTGCTTGACTTAGCTCTGTGATCTGGGGCTTGTAGTTAGTTACTTTGAGTTGCAAACAGGCCTCAGAGTGCTCCGTTGTTAACCGACTGCGGGTGGGGCTGAGCACATGTTTCATGTGTGAGAACACCTGCTCACAGAGATATGTTGACCCGAAGACTGACAGCAGCGCCAGTGCAATGCCCCTGAGACAGCTGAATTTCTCAGGTGTAGATGCCCAGCAGGTGAGTATGTGGGCTCCGTGATCTTTCACTGGTGTGGCTTCCAACTGTTTTCTGAGCTCTGCAAACTTGGTCACCCACAGTGTTGAGCTCTTCAGCTCAATCAGCTGCATTTCCATGTCCTCTGTATCCATCCAGTCGATCAGAGTGGCATCCAAATCAAGTCTATCAAAGCTGTCGGGCTTGATCAAGATAGAGAACATTGGTCCGTACATTTTAAAATCCACAAATCGCGTGGTGAACTCCGCCTCCAGCACACGCATGTACGTGGTTATTTCAGCGGTGCTGATGTTGCGCAGGGAGGACAGCTCTCTCAGGTGTCGGAAGTAGCGGAACGTGGAGGTGGAAATGTCATCTGAGAATACTGCCAGCTTACCGACAAAAGCCGTCCATGTCTCATACATGTCCAAAACAGTTTGTCCTGCACCTTGCAGTCTGAGATTGAGCACGTTCAGATGTCCCGTAATGTCCGCCAGAAACATAAATTTCACAATCCACTTCTCGTCCTCCAGTTCTGGATATTTTTGGCCCTTTTCATTCAGAAAGGCCTTGATAGCATCAAAGCAGCTGACAAATCGCTCCAGAACTTTTCCGCAACTCAGCCATCTCACTGCTGAGTGGAGAGGCAGATCTGTATATTCGCTGTCCAGCTCCTCGAGCAGGGACTGAAACTGCCGGTGCGTCAGTGCAGATCGCTTCACTATGAAGTTAATAATCTTTGTCACCAAGGCCATAACTTCATTGAGATCCGAATTTGACATTTTTGCGCACAGATTTTCCTGATGTATTATGCAGTGGAGTTTCATGATGGGGTGGCCGACTTTTTCTTCAATCAGTTTGACAGCTCCCTTGTGTCTCCCAACCATAGCGGGGGCGCCGTCTGTGGTCACTGCAAACACTTTTCTGATGTTAATCCCTCGTTCTTCAAAATGTTCAATTAATGCCTTGGCCACGTCTTCACCTTTTGTAGTGTCAGGCATTGGCTTCACGCAGCATAGTTCCTCTCTGACAGTTGAATCACAGTACCTTGCCATGACTGCCAAACGCGGGATGTCATTCACATCCACGCTTTCATCAAGTGCAATGCTAAATACCGCAGCATCTTTTAATCCAGCTGTTTGCTGAGCTCTGACATTTTCAGCCATTTCATCAATACGTCGCTGAACACTTCTAGCTGACGTGGGAATGTCCTTTATTCGTGACTTGATGGTTTCTTTATTTGGCAAGCTTTCAAAAAGAACATCTGAGCAACTGAGAAAAGCCTCCTTAATAAATTCGCCATCCGTAAACGGCTTCCCATGCTTTGCAATGCAATGCGCAATGCGATAGCTTGCTTCTGTCCCGTGATTTTTAGCAGTGGTAAAAACCTTGAAGGAGCTAGCTTGTTTTCCATATCTGGACACAGCACGTTTAATTGACTCTACTTTGTCTGTGTCAGACACCAAACAGGACGAGGACCACAATTGCGTCACGTTCAAAAGTTTATTTAAGGGTTGGGGGTTTCAGGGGTTCCGGGGGGGGTACAGGAGTTCCAAGAGTCTGCGTGTGTGTGTTCCCCCAGTAGCCGAACAGCGAAGGCAGGAGCTGGATGATCCGGGAAGTCCTGGGGGAAACACACACACAACAGCAATTGAAACGAAGCAGCAGTACAGTCAAGGACTAGGCGGTATTCGTAGAAGAGGGACGGAAGGCAGGTCAAGATTACCGGGGCTGGAGAACACAGAAGTAGTCGAGCGGGTCCGGGATCACAGGCAAAGAGTCAGAGGCGTTTTCAATAAACAGGCAGGAAACTGGTGCTGGTTGCAGACGATCTGACAAGTGTGGACTGAAAAGCAAGGCTTTATATAGAGGGCATGATGAGTGGTGAATGCAGTGCAGCTGGTAGGTAACGAGGGTGAGGCAGAGCAGAGCAGGAACAGGTGGAGGTCATCAGACTTCAATCAGCACGTGTTACCAGGCAGAGAGAGAGCTCATGACAGAACCCCCCCCCTAAGGGACGGCCCCAGAAGTCCCCAAGAGTGACACCACGTCGGGAGGGCGGAGGGGAGCCGGTGGAGGGCTAGAATTCCTCCGAGCGGTCCGAGTGAACATCCTCATCCTCGGAGGGAGCTGGAGGGTCGTGGACAGAAGACGGGACAGGTACCGAGACAGGGTCAGGGTCAGGCACATGACAGGAAGCCGGGCGGGCAGGACGGTTAGGGACCCCTCTGGGGCGGCCCCTACGGATTGCAGGTTGATCAGGATGCAGACGGTGGAAGTCGGCGATGAGTGTCCGGTCCACAATCCGACTGGCTGGCACCCAGGTTCTCTCCTCAGGTCCATAGCCCTCCCAGTCGACGAGATACTGGAGGCCCCTACCTCGCCGTCTGGACCGAAGCAGGCGTCGAACGGTGTACACCAGCCCACCGTCAACGAGGCGAGGAGGAGGAGGAGGAAGCGGCACGGGGACCAGCGGGCTTTCATGCGTCGGCTTGACTTTCGAAACATGGAAAGTAGGGTGCACCCTCATGGAGGTTGGCAACTGGAGCCGGACTGCGGTTGGGCTGATGACCCTCTGGATAGGGAACGGGCCGAGGAATCGAGGTGCCAGTTTACGCGATTCCACCCGCAGTGGGAGATCCTTGGCTGACAGCCACACCTTCTGGCCAACACGGTAGGCGGGTGCCGGCGATCTTCGGCGGTTAGCCCCAGTGGCATAGCTGACAGCTGACTTGAGTAGCGTGGCACGAGCTTGTGACCAGGTACGACGGCAACGGCGGGCATAGGCGAGGGCAGACGGGCAGGACACATCTCCTTCCTGGCTGGGGAACAGGGGGGGCTGGTAGCCATACACACACTGGAAAGGTGACATACCAGTGGCAGAGCAGGTGAGGGAGTTGTGAGCATACTCTATCCACATCAGTTGTTGTGCCCAAGCCTGGGGTTTGCGAGAAACCATGCACCGCAGCGCCTTCTCCAGCTCCTGGTTTGCCCGCTCGGATTGACCATTGGACTGGGGGTGGAACCCAGAGGTGAGACTCACTGTGGCCCCTAGAAGACGGCAGAACTCCTTCCAGAATGTAGAGGTAAATTGCGGGCCTCGGTCAGAGACAACATCCCTGGGCAGCCCGTGTAGACGGAAGACATGATCAAGAACAGCCTGGGCAGTCTCTCTGGCAGATGGCAGTTTAGGGAGGGGAATGAAGTGTGCCATCTTGCTAAACCGGTCAACCACAGTGAGAATGACAGTCATCCCACCTGATGGTGGGAGGCCAGTTACAAAGTCCAAGGAGACGTGGGACCAGGGTCGTGTGGGCACAGGCAAGGGCTGGAGTAAACCAGCGGGGGGCCGAGTGGAGGACTTGTTCTGATTGCAGGTGGGGCAGGCACGGACGAATTCTCGGACATCCCTTCTCAAAGACGACCACCAAAAGCGCTGGGCAAGGAGATGGCAGGTGCGGGCGGAGCCCGGGTGGCAGGCAAGGCGGGAGTTGTGTCCCCACTGTATGACCCGGGACCTCAAATTATCTGGGACGAAGAGACGACCGTCTGGGCATGCACTGGGACTGGGATGGTCACGGAGGGCCTCTTGAATTTCCTCCTCGATATCCCAGGTCAGGGCAGCTACGACGCAGGGATCGGGCAGAATTGATGCAGGTTCCTGGGAAGGGGCGTCATCCTTATGAAACTGACGGGAGAGAGCGTCCGGCTTGGTGTTCCGAGAACCTGGGCGGTATGACAGGGTGAAGTTGAATCTGGTGAAAAACAAGGCCCAGCGGGACTGTCTGGGGTTAAGACGTTTGGCATTGCGGATGTATTCGAGGTTTTTGTGATCGGTCCAGACCAGGAACGGAACTGTGGACCCCTCCAGCCAGTGACGCCACTCCTCCAGGGCAAGCTTGACAGCCAACAGCTCACGGTTTCCAACATCATAATTGCGCTCTGCAGGTGAAAGCCGGCGAGAGAAAAATGCACAGGGGTGCAACTTGTTGTCCTCCTCTGCCCGTTGAGAGAGTATGGCCCCGACTCCCACGTCTGAGGCATCCACCTCGACAACGAACTGCCGGTCTGAATCCGGCATCTGGAGGATGGGGGCAGTGGTGAACCGGGCCTTGAGGGTATGAAAGGCTGTGTTGGCCTCTGGGGTCCAGGAAAAGGGGTGTTTGATGCTGGTCAGAGCTGTGAGGGGAGCGGCGACGGAGCTGTAGTTCCGGATGAATTTCCGGTAGAAATTGGCAAAACCGAGGAATTGCTGCAGCTTCTTCCTATTCCCCGGAACTGGCCAGGAGGTAACTGCCGAGACCTTTGCGGGGTCCATCTGGATATTGCCTTCAGCGACGATGTATCCCAGGAATGACACAGTCTGAGCATGGAACTCGCATTTCTCCGCCTTGACATAGAGAGAGTTCTCCAGGAGCCGTCGAAGAACCAGCTGGACATGACGGGTGTGTTCGGACAGAGTTCTGGAGAAAATTAAGATGTCGTCCAGGTACACGAAGACGAATTTATTCAGCATGTCCCGCAGCACATCATTCACCAGCGCCTGGAATACCGCTGGGGCGTTGGTGAGGCCAAATGGCATTACCAGGTACTCATAATGGCCGGTGTGGGTGTTGAATGCTGTCTTCCACTCGTCACCCTCCCTTACTCGCACTAGGTGGTAAGCATTTCTAAGGTCCAGTTTGGTGAAAATAGTGGATCCCTGGAGCAATTCAAAAGCAGAGGTGAGTAAAGGCAGAGGGTACCGGTTCTTCACTGTGACATCATTCAGACCTCGATAATCAATGCAGGGGCGAAGAGAACCATCTTTCTTTCCCACAAAGAAGAACCCGGCACCAGCAGGAGAGGAAGACGGGCGGATGAGTCCAGCTGCCAGGGAGTCCCTGATGTAATCCTCCATAGTTTTTCTTTCAGGAGGGGATAGTGAGTAGAGGTGACCTTTGGGTGGAGCAGTCCCAGGGAGGAGATCAATGGCACAGTCGTACGGACGGTGTGGGGGCAGAGATGTGGCTTTGGTCTTGTTGAACACCTCTCGGAGGCCATGGTAACATTCAGGGACATTAGAAATGTCGTGGGCAATGCTGGGGGGTACTGAGCCGGGGGGCAGCGAGGCAGCACGCAAACAGGTCAGGTGGCAGGCATTTCCCCACTCTTTCACAGTTCCGGAGGCCCAATCGAGGTGAGGATTGTGGAGACGGAGCCAAGGGTAGCCCAGGATTAGGGGTTGGCCTGGAGAGCTGAGCAGGTGGAAGCGGATGGTCTCTCGGTGGTTTCCTGACACCATCATTGAGATGGGGGCTGTGATGCTGGTAACTGTGCCAATTGCGTGACCGTCCAGGGCCCGGGCTGGAACAGGAGTGGACAAGCGATGGCTTTCCAAGCCCAGCTGACGAGCAAGTCCTGTGTCAATAATGTTTGCTTCTGCGCCAGAGTCCACCAGGGCTGCCAGGGTGTGGGTGGAATCAGACAGGTGAAGACAGACTTGGATGAGGGGTTTACGGCTGATGGAGGGCTGAATGTTCATTGAGCTCATCCGGATTCCTCCTACATCTGGTGAGCTCCGGCTTTTGCTGGACAGGTGGCGACTCGATGACCATCACCACCACAGTACAGGCACAAGTTGGAGGTGATGCGTCGCTGGCGCTCTGCAGGGGTTAGGGAGGTGCGGCCGATCTCCATCGGTTCAGACTGGTCCGGCTGGCTAGATGGTGTGGCAGGTGCGGACAGAAGGGCAGTTGGGACACTCCGTGTGCTGGTGGATGGACTCTGGCGCCCTCTCTCATGACGGCGGGCCTGGATCCTGCGGTCGATGCGGACAGCCAGAGCAATGGCTTCATCAAGAGTGGGGGGTTGATCATGGGAAACCAGCTCGTCCTTTATGTAGTCCGCCAGGCTGTGGAGGAAAGCATCCACCAATGCTTCCATGTTCCAGGAGCTCCGACTTGCCACGGTTCGAAAGTCGATGGAGTAATCCGCAACAGTCCTTCTGCCTTGGCGAATACTCATCAGGATCCGAGATGCCTCGGCTATTGTGGATTCCAAATCGAATACCTTGAGCATCTCCTCTGCGAATAGGTTGAAGGTTGCACATGCTGGGGTCTGGCGCTCGAACTCCGCCGTTCCCCAGAGTCGAGCTCGGCCCGTCAGGTGAGTGATCACGTAACCGACCCTCGCCCCTTCAGTGGCAAAAGTCCTGGGTTGCAGGGTAAACTGGACACGGCAGCTCGTCAGGAACGCCCGTACCTGGGTTGGGTCGCCGCTGAACCGCTCTGGATTGCCGATCCTGGGTTCTGGGACTCCGGCAGCCACGGTAGCAGTGGACTGGGCAGGAGACTCGGGTGCTGGGCCGGTGAGCAGGCTGGCTGGGGCTGGGCCGGTGGGAGCAGGCAGAGAAGAAAGGTTGGTGAGAAGTTGAATGATCATTGCAAGTTGTTGCTGTTGCTGCTGGAACTGCTGACGCTGGCTCAAGCCGGCTTGAAGTAGGGAGGCAATGTCAGCAGTGTTGCGGTTTACCTCTCTCTCTGTCTCTTCCAGGCGTTGCATGGCGGTGGGTGGTTCTGGTTCGTCGGTTTCCATGCTGGTTCGACCGTGCGCTGGGTCCATGTTTGGTCAGATCGTACTGTCAGACACCAAACAGGACGAGGACCACAATTGCGTCACGTTCAAAAGTTTATTTAAGGGTTGGGGGTTTCAGGGGTTCCGGGGGGGGTACAGGAGTTCCAAGAGTCTGCGTGTGTGTGTTCCCCCAGTAGCCGAACAGCGAAGGCAGGAGCTGGATGATCCGGGAAGTCCTGGGGGAAACACACACACAACAGCAATTGAAACGAAGCAGCAGTACAGTCAAGGACTAGGCGGTATTCGTAGAAGAGGGACGGAAGGCAGGTCAAGATTACCGGGGCTGGAGAACACAGAAGTAGTCGAGCGGGTCCGGGATCACAGGCAAAGAGTCAGAGGCGTTTTCAATAAACAGGCAGGAAACTGGTGCTGGTTGCAGACGATCTGACAAGTGTGGACTGAAAAGCAAGGCTTTATATAGAGGGCATGATGAGTGGTGAATGCAGTGCAGCTGGTAGGTAACGAGGGTGAGGCAGAGCAGAGCAGGAACAGGTGGAGGTCATCAGACTTCAATCAGCACGTGTTACCAGGCAGAGAGAGAGCTCATGACAGTCTGCTTGATCTTTGAAGGTCTTCTCGTGCTTCGTCTCAAAATTACGCTTAACACTTGAAGTTCTGCACACAACATTCTCACAGCATAAAGTGCACACAGCACGGTCCTTCACAAATACAAAACCAAACTCTTGTGTCCAGCAGGACTGGAATGGCCTAGTTTTAGCCTTTTCAGCAGCCGGCGTTGCCATTGTTCACAATATCATGCTCTGTCATTCAGTCAGCACGAAGACAGCGGACAGGGCGCTTAGGTCACGTCACACACTTTGATCTGAAATTCGCGCGCCTGCAATTTAACGCAAATCCACGCAGTGGTGTCCTCCGGGTCCTAGTGCCGGCAGTCAAACGCTCACAGACAAAGAGGCAGATGCTTTTATTTTTTAAACGGGACAGATAAAGTGAGTATCGTAATAATACTAAGGTGCCAGCGTGTCAGTGTTTATTCCGCGGCGTGCCACCCGTGGCACGCGTGCCATAGGTTGCCGACCCCTGGCCTACTGTAAACAACGACGTGTGGAATTGGGTTAGTTAAACAACTACAGTAGCCTATGTCGTCGGCTTATGACGATTTAGAAAAGGTTGGTCTACGCTGTTTTATGAACTAGGTCTACTAACCTAAGCTACTATAACATAGTAACCTAAACAAAATATGTTATGAACGTTCAGCCTTAGATTTTCGAAGCTGCCAAGTTATTGAAATGGATGGCCCACATGGTTAAAACGGGTTTGATAGCCTAGTTCATTAAACATGAAACAACTTTTATTCTCTATCTCTAAGCTGAATACTATTGCATGTTCAGATAGGCTAACTGCCAAGTGACCTTACCGTGCTCCTAAACGTCTCCTGCAGCACTGTGCCTGCGTGCAGTGCACCTTCTGAGAGTTCACTGAATGTATGACGTCACGGATTGGTGGCCGCAAGGCATTTCAATTAACACAGAAAATTTTTATTTTTGTAAATTTCTAATTTCACAAACTATTACTGAGACATTTTAGCGAAAAAGTAAAAAACGGGTCTTGTCAAAAGGGCACTTGGACATCAAAGGGGCAAAAGGGCAGGTGCTAGAGCCCCTGTAGCCCCCCCTTCTCTGCACGTGCCTGCTGTTAGATTCATTACGCTATACTGATACTGTACCGCACTTTTTTATGGCTGCGTCAAGGTTGTAACAAAGGTAGCCTACATGTCGCTGTTAAGTTAAATTATTGACAAACTATAACATATATTTTTTAAATTCTGTTTCAACTTTCATGGAGTAGACATGTATACGGTGTTCATTTTAGGTCAGACTCAGGTGTCAGACTCTGTCAGACTTGGTCATCTTCAGACAAAACTGCCTCAGCGTCATAAAAACCACACACAGATGTCAGACTCAGAAAAACATCTGTCATCTTCAGACAAAACTGCCTCAGCTTCAGAAAAACTTCTGTCATCTTCAGACAAAACTGCCTCAGCGTAAGAAAAACCTCTGTCATCCTCAGATAAAACTGCTTCAAACCAAACTGCCTCAGAAAAACATCTCTAAGGAGTCAGGTCTCAGAAAAAATGCTGTCAGAAAAAGTGGAGTCAGATCTCAGAAAAAACGCTGTCAGAAAAAGTGGAGTCAGGTCTCAGAAAAAACGCTGTCAGAAAAAGTGGAGTCAGGTCTCAGAAAATCAGGTCTCAGAAAAAACGCTGTCAGAAAAAACAGAGTCAGACGAAAAAGTCTCAAATGAAAAGTTATTGTGGGGAAAGAAGAAGACGACGGATACAGAAAGGTGAGTTTAAAGGGACACCAGGCAACGTTTTCGTGTTAATTAATCATCTTCGTAAGTCGGTATATGGTTAAATGACTCATTACGGGGCGAATGAAGGCTCTCTCGTCCGCCCCAACTGCCTGTAGGAAGAATATCCCACTTGCAAGTTCGGTGTATCCTACCCGCCGACCGAAGCAGGATCAGTTTACAGCACAGAGGCAGGCTAACGAAACGCTAGAGATTGTTGCAAACGTGTGTATAATGGCAGAGCCGGCGAAGAAGCAGCGAAAACCCTTGACGGAAGACGCAAAGAAGAGGAAAACAGCTTCAGACTGAGCGAGGGGGGGTTTCGTAGAGAAAAAGCATCAGGCTTGCCTGGTGTCCCTTTAATATTATGCTTAATACATTTATGCTGTCACTGGCATGTTATATTTGGTGCTTGGTTAGATGTAGAAATTATAAGTAAAGGTAGAAAGTGATCCAATGGTATACACATTGTAGGAAATCTATGTATGTAACTTAGCTAACCTCACTTCGCTAGTAACATTAGCAGCTGCTGTAAGGCACATACCGGAGTAAGCTACGTACTACATACAGAAAAATAATTTGTTTTTCGTAGGACTACGGTACATTCAATGAGCTAGGGAAAAGTGGGTTAAACATTTTTCCACCACGAAAGTCCAGAATGACACCTGGACCATTATTTCTTACTTTTGCTAACCGTTTCCCAGTTGTACACTACCTACCAGTAAGAAACCTGCATCATTATCATCACATTATTATTCCCAAACCCCCATAAATACCATATGGTATTACATGCCATGATGTAATACCATATAATACCATTATAAAACGTTAGCAGTTGTCATTGTCATTGCACAACAATAATAGACAGACATAAAGATAGACAGGTACTTGAAATGTAATCCCAAGGGGACAATAACTGCAGCATTGTTGAATTAATTTGATATGAGATGTTATCTTAACTTATTTAGAGAAATGTGCCTTGTTGTTGGTACCTGCTATTTCATGTAATGGTATTATCATAATGGTATTATATGGTATTACATCATGGCATAGCACATTTGTCTTTATGGGGGTTTGGGAATAATGATGTGATGATAATGATGCAGGTTTTTTTGTCTTACTACAGGACAGTATTAAAACTTGGATTTGACATGAGGGTTTATGTGAGGAGTAACATCCGCTGTGGTGTCCTGAAATAATGGAGGAGACGGAGACAAAGACCTCCCGGAGTGGAATTCTCTCCCAAGTTAATTAATTCCATATATTGGGACACCTTATAGGTTGTTATTCTGTTTATCCCCCATGTTGCCAGTAGGCATGCATTTATAGCACAACAAGGGAAATGTAGTTCAGTTTAAAAAGAGGCTGACCTGTTCAATTTGTTGTACTACTTCCATTGGTTACGGAAAATGATGGTGGGTAGTTTGCTTTGTTACAGTTGATTCCACTTTTGCGAAGCCTGCTTGTCAGTTCAATCATTGTTTACATTGATATAGGTGATTACATTTTTTACCAGATCTACTTCATAGGTGCCCCAATGTACAGAATTAATAGCCCCCTGCCAGCTAATCAAAAATAGTATTTCTTGTCTCTTGGGGATACATTTTTAATAATATGCCTTGTTAGTATACCATGATTATTGTGTGGGTATTTTTGTATTTCCAAATTACTAATTACTTGTATTTTAATTAAATAAATTTTTCACATCAGTATTTTGTATTTTTATTTTGTTACATTTCATGAGCCAGTATTTGTAATTTGTAACAAAATAGTTTTTGATGTATTTGTGCCCACCTCTGTGCGTGCGTGTATGCGTGTGTGTGTGTGTGTGTGTGTGCATGCGTGTGCAGGGGCGGTTCTAGGGGCGGGGCCACAGGGGCCCTGGTCCCACCTGAAATCTCATTGGCCCCTGAATGGCCCCTGTACCGTTAATCATCAATAAGTGTCAAACTTGTTGAGAACGATGATCAGAGATGCAACTCCATTCCCAAACAACTAGTGGCAGTAATGCACCTTTTGAAGCTTGAAAGCTAAAGCACACAGCGAACTGCTTAGGTCTGTGCACGAAAGAAAGAATACATTTGGCTGACCAGAAAAGTATCAGCAGAGCCTAGACATTCTCTGGTATCAGCTAACGTGAAGACGTTTATTTGTTGCTGTTAGGTTTGTCAATTATGAAGCAGCAGCAAGCTGCTAACGTTAACTTAGTCAGTGAACTGTTACTTAACGTTAGGTTACTTGAGTTCAGGTTTGAATTCATTGTTAGTATGCTGATAGATTTTATGCATGGAAAGGTAATGTATGAAGTGTTTGAAATGGTGTTATTTGAAATGTCACTGCAGAGAAATGGACATCCTGTTTGTTTGGGGTCCAACATTAATAGTATTACATGCGCCAGTGCGCTTTACCAAATGTAAGTAAAGTTCAATTTTCAACTTGAGGAACAAGTTTAGCAGCTGCTAACATTAACCTTAAATCTCATGAGAATGCAGGCCTAATTGAGGTGTAACTTTAGCTAACACTACGTTTTTGTAGAGTTAATGTGAGCTATCACTGCAAAGTTATTAACCACTATTCTGAGTTTATTTGATTCATGGGCTTCGCATGAATTCTGTCTGAAAGTGTTAGGACAAGGAGAGTTTCATTCAGATAAATTGGTTACATTTTCTACCCTATTCACTCAAGCTTTATATTATTTTTTTTTATAATAATAACTGGTTTTACAGTTGCTAGACAACATGCTGAATACAAGTATTCATTTTGTGACACGCATTTGTGTTTCACCTACAGACTGGGATGGCGCAGGCTGAGATTGGAGCTGGTGACTTCAACCCACAATCTTCAGAACCACCAGTCACCAAGCAAAGGCCCCTAGACTTACGCACCACTAATATAATGTAATCATGACATTAAAGGTAGGTGTTAAAAGGTAAAAAGTTGACAGTGGGTTATGAAAGTTAATAACAATTAAGTTACTCGTTAACTTGTTTCATGTTCTTCTCTCCAGACATTTCCCATTATAGAGCAGATGGTTCTGTGCAACCTCTCTTAAAGGTATCCTGCAAGATACAACATGGAAATAGGAAGAGGCCACTCAATGAATTCTGATACAAAGACTTGTCCAGACCAAATGGTAGGAGTATTCCATCTTAAGTGTTTTGCTACCCCTTCCGTAATTTTTTCGCTTCCAAATGCCCCATCGTCTGTCTTCAAATTTAGAATCAGGCTTTTCTAACTGGAAGCAAGACGGTGGCATCAAAGACCATTCCAAATCAGACCATTGTAAAAATATTTGTTGAAAAAAAAAGGGTAAGGCTATTTGTACCCCTGGTGCACACAGCAATGTGTCCTGTTAGTACCCCGTCTGGTACAAATATCAATGTATGCTATTCGTACCCCGGTGCACACAGCAATGTGTTCTATTAATACCCCGTCTGGTACAAATATCAGTGTATGCAATCTAAAACTTAATCTGAACAGATATTAGTGCCGAAACCTTTCAGAATTCTTCACTTTCTGCTGACGAAAAAACGAATGTCCACATTGTTTTTTGTGTACGTGAGCAACGTCTTTTTGTTGTTATGTCACAGGGTGTGAATAGCTCAGCTGTGTGGCCAAGGCTATTCGTACCAGGAGTGTAAATAGATACTCCGAAAAGAAAAAAAAACATTTGTGTAAATATGATGTAATTGTTGCTCACATGCTATGTGTGTTTGTTTGTTTAAATGTATGCAAACTGGCAGTGAAAGTGGTTTCTCTTATCAACAAAAGGGGAAAGAGTTGAAGTAAAACTCCAATTGAACAAAAATGAATGTGATTGAACAAATATGATGTATGATTTCTGTTTAAAATATCAATGCATTTCCGCTGAAGTGTCTATTATATTTTAGTTTTATATATTGTGTTTTCAATGCACATTATAAATAAATGAGACATTTGTTAAGATTTATATCGGCTTTTTAGTTTTTTAGCAAAAGTATTTGAACAAGGTGAGACTGGTGAAATATATGCACCTTACTGCTGTGGGGTAGTCTAGTTAGCTGTAGTGGGTATACTCGCCTATTTTAAGTGGGTATACTGAGATGGTGATGCTTTTTAAGTGGGTATACTGCATAGTCCTGCATATCACGTAGACTACTCCACTGCCATACTGAACAAGGGATTTTCTGTGCATGGATGTTGACCGGTTCTTGGCCCCTCAGTGTATGATGTGGCCCCTTTGTGGCCCCTGTCAGAAAAATCCTAGAATCGCCACTGTGTGTGTGTGTGTGCATGCGTGTTTATGTGTGATGTAGCTGACAGTAAAATCCAACAACCCCCAAGTATGTTCAAGACTAAGCCTGAGGATAGTGACAGTTACGACCAAACCCGCAGAAAGCATACATAGCATTTCATAGCTATAAGAAAAGATGCACTGCGGCTGACAGGGTTGTTAGGAGACTCAGAGTGTGACACACAGGCTCCAGCTGTCGCGCTCGTAAATAGCAGCCTACCAAAAATGTTTCAGTGGAGTCCCAAAAAGAGTGTAGGAAGTGTGGAACTCAGGACAGACTGACCGCATCAAGGCATAAACCAACTGACACTAGATCTGTTTGAGAGGACACTAGGAGAGGAAGGTTGACCATAAGGACAGCAGCATCCCTTAACAACAACAACAAAAAAAGAAAAAAAACACTCCAAGTCTGTCTGCACATAATTATTCACACCACACTTCATTTTCCATTTTAATTGGAGCAACACACACACACACACACACACACACACACACACACACACAGCTCGCCTCTAGTAATCCCCTAGTCTGTGTTGCTTGGCCCGAGTTGGGCGCTTGGAACTGCTGGTGCTCAGTCATGAAGTTGTGACAGGAATTTTAGTCTTGGACTCTGGGGAGTGGATGAACACCAAAGCTGTCCAGCTGGAGGGGGTAAACCGCTTTGACGTCATGAAAAATGTAAGCATGACGTGGTTGGCCAGAAAAACGAGAGAAGTTCTTACTCAAAGACGTTTCAACCATCAAGACACGTTTACATCAGATTAGGATGACTTGTGCAAGTTTGTCTAGTGGTCTTTTGAAAGTGACCTTGCAACTGAGCAAAGTCAGGGTTCAAACTCATCGAATCATTCGCTTCAGCATAACGCTAGCTACCTGGGGAAAAGAGCAAGTGACATTTGAGGTTTAGTTTATCCGCAGTACTTGCAAGCAGCGGACATCATCTTTGTGGACATCGAGTTCTCTTGCGTGAGACCGAATCCGGGAAAACAGACATGAAGGAGCTTGACTCAGCTCTAGTCAGCCCAAGTGAAAATGCCAGAGGGCCCAAGGGTCAGAGTTCACCAACAACAGCCCCAGGCCTCTTCCTGGTTTGATGAGCGAGAAGATGATGCGACTGGTGCTACTTTAGGTTCTTGCCAGGGCAAGAGCATCATCAGACCACTACCCTGATCCCTTTCTTCCAGGATTGTCACTTTTTTCAGTTCCCTGTTTTTGCATAGCCTGGCATAACAACATTTTGATGGACAATACTGATTCTTATGACAAGGAGAGTCAGCTAGCCTAGTCTAGCCTGAACAGCTTTCAGAGTCTACTGAGCTTCACTATTATAGAATAGTCATATTCATTCAATTCACCTGACCGTGCAGCATACTGGGTCCTGATCCAACTATGATCTCATCTGACGTGTATTCATTCCACTGTCATCTCCTACTTGTTCACATAAAATGACACGCATTGTATTTGTCATGTATAAACCTACAGGAGTATGAAGATATAGGATGTTTGTTTTTACGGCACCCCCACTAGTCAAGCACCCAGTTCAGTAGTCATGTCTTTGTTTGAAGAAAGAGTTCCTGTAACAATACTGACAGAAGTCCAAACAAAAAGAAGTCACCATGCAGTAGCAAATACTGTCCATGTAAACAACTCGTATTTGACTTCAAACTGAGCAGCATATACATACCTAGGGTACTGTAAATATTGACTATACACTCTGCCCTCTGACAAAATAAGCCTTTGGTTTGTCCTGATCTTATCACGCAATTCATCTGGCTTGCAGAGGGGTGCTACACTCAGTAACTTTATGTAAGAGTGGGTAATGACCTGAGTAGCCTCTTCAAATAGATCTGGAGTGGAGTGTCAGGAGGGGGTGTCTGTGGAGCAACATGTGAACTGCTGTAATTGCTGCTGCTTTTCAAACGGAGCCTGGCATTTGGCACATGCAGACGATTAACACAGTAGATCGGTTTCAGTCGAGGTCAGGACGAGGTTGCTTTCTAGAGGACGAGGTTGCTTTCTAGAGGACGAGGTCACTTTCTATCCAACAGCAGCCGCCTCACCCCCACCAACACACACATACACTTCGCAGCCAGGGGGAATTTGTTGTTCTGGATACCCTGCTAGTGCATACTACATGATGCAAGTGGTTGCACTGGTGCCAGAGACAACAGGGTACAAGATGGAGTCCATAAATAGCTATGACTATCAGAAGGGCCAAACTAAGGGTTGTGATTGGTTACAGTGACTGAAGGCGAGCCTTTGACTGTGATTACAGTTTTGTTTGTGATGATCTGCATCTTGAAGCTGAGAGATACAGCACTGATCTTGAAAGCTTTGTCTGCTCAGAGAAGAATTAAGATTCAACACTGACTCTTTTCTAAATGGAGGGCTGTCCACTACAGTTACAGTACAAGAAAATGGAGTTCTACTGTGTGTAATACATCCATCCTAGATATCATTTTATGGGGATGAGCATGTCCATGCTTACATGTACAGTATGGGGGCAAGTCTGTGAGCACATGCAAGAGTGAATGTGTGTGTGTGAGTTTATAACTGAGTCAGTTTGCATGTACAGTTTGTCTGTCTGTCTATGTATAATTACATTATGAGCTTTAAATAGTTTGTTGAGAGCACCATAGTTTGTCTTTCTCATAATATGGTTTGTCTAAGATGTAACACTGAATGCTTGAGACTTGAGAAACATTGAAAATAAGAGAGAGAGAAAGAGATAAAGAGAGATAGAGAGAGAGAGATAAAGAGAGAGAGAGAGAAAGTGCTGCAAAATCATCTATCTGTACCACCATAGCAGGCTAAGAAAAAACACCCGATTATAAACATTGCTCTAGGAATGGCATCCTGAAACAACACTCACCAGTATATGTCCACTTGGCTCCTGCAACACAAGAGAGAGAGAAAACAAGCAGGTCATTATAAAACCCCAACCATACCGAAGTTAGTGTCTGGTTAAAGACTTCAGCCAACAGACATCATTTTAAAGGAATTTTAAAGGTGTGTTCCTTGCATCAATGATGCAGGCTGGCCCCTGCCCTATACTGGACGGTACCAGCTGGTTCCAGTCAGTGTGTGTGTGTGTGGGGGGGGGGGGGGGTCCTGCAACTGCACCAAACAGTAGCAGGGTGGGTAGTAATAAAACTGTCCCCACAGAGGCTAAATAAGTAGTTTTAATAAAGTAACCACATGTTAGACAGGGAATAAAATGAGTGGGATGTCTACTGGAACCACTGTGCAGGCAGACAATCGTTTTAAAGTGCTATATTCAGTAGATAGACTACAGAAAGCAGGCATATAATTCTCAATGTAAAATACTGTACTGTACTCAGTAGATGCCTTTTCCTCCTGAGCAACTCTGTCGTCGTCACAGAGGACAAAAATAAACTGTATAGCAGCTAAATTCTTCTACGTGATTCTTAAATCAGCTGTCTTTTGTTCGAAGGACATGCTGAACAAATTCCTGTGGGGTCAATACCCCCATTAACAGCAAGGACTCACACTAGGTCACCTTTTCTTCCCTTCTTTCCCCCATTTAACAAGTTTACAGTCTCCCTCCATCCCTTTGTCTTTCTCCAGGATAGATTCTCAAGTATGAGACCCCTCACTCAAACATTTATACGAGTACACTGGTACACACCAGAAAGACTCATCTAGCCTTGTGTGGGCTGAACATTATCTCACTATTTTTGCATCCAAACAAGAGGCATTTGTGGGGTGCCAATTTTTTACAACATACCTGACTCCCCTAGAGTGTCTGTAGGCGTCGTCTGTAGGCCCAGACACTCTAAAGCCTCTGGTTATCTAAATCTAAGGTGCCACTTCACACCTTGCTTCTGTTTCCATGGTTACTACATCTGAGCTTGTACCAGAGGATGTCTAAAATTGCTGACAATCTGTTATGTGTGGTTGTAACAGTGCAAGAGAGTGCAAACACAGAATTTCACATTTTCAACAGGATAAAAAACATAAATCATATTTTGTTGTTTTTAGTTTTAAATTATTTGCTAATCATTTAAATAAGTTAAGGTTATACATGAGCACATTCTGCACTTAATCTAAAACAAGCAACAAATGCATGTATTTCCAGAGAGAGAGAGATTGCAAGTGGGAAAATGTCAACTGATTAAAAAAAAAATGTAAAAAAAAAAAATCTATAGTGTGATGACTGGCAATTTTTATATACAAATGTACAAATCTGTTACTCAAGAGAGAAGCCTACGCCATTTTTACAACACAAACTTGTAGCAATAACAACAGAATACTTACCATAAGAGACCAGAATATTAATAGTGAGGAGAATTATCACAGGAACAGATAAAGAATGGTGCGGCGGCAGCATATTCACTCACTCAAGGTGCTGGCAATTATTACTTTGAACACTAGATCGTCCTCTCGACATTGGATCCGAACCCGGCTTTTATACCAAGCTTGTCAGGTTCATTCAGAAGCGTGACGTCAGAGCCATGACACAACCAGCCTGTCGAATCTTCCTTGAAAAAAAACTCAGGGCAACTGACCAAAGACGAAGAAGTGGAAAAAACGGTACTCGCCCATCATTTGTATTTTGTTACAGTAGATCTAGGTGTTTGGTTCCATTGAGGAAAGTTCCACGTCCGTTTAGGCACTAGTTCGCCCACGCAAGTTGATTGACCAGAGAGAAACAGCGTCCTGCATCCTCAGCAGTTTGCCCGAAACAATATATGCTACTATATTTTGGTCCGAGGACACGTGTACCCGGCACTGCTGGCACTGCCAAGCTCCAGCTTGCCACCATAACGCTCTTCTGAGTGCATTTTTGTAACGCCCACAGCCTGCCGTCACTTTTCACTCATTTGTGGGCGACACTGGTGCAGTGTTCAATTACACAACAAAAGTTTGCAGTGGCTGTTTACTAAAACATTACTTTTAAACATGTTTGGCTACTCAGATTAGGCTAGTGTCCTCTACATTTTAAATATGTTTTTCCTACACGCCACTAAACATCACGTTTTTGTACTCTTCTCGTCTGATCTCATCTCACAAGACTGAGATCTCTGATAACGTGGAAAAACTCCCTTAAGATGCTTTGTGGGTTGACCCCTGCCAAGCCTTACCCATGGGAGACCACAGAAGAGGCATGAAAACCATAGACGGTATATATAGATATACAGTCTATGATGAAAACAGGTGAACAAGTGTCAGCACCTGTCCCAGTTACGCTGGCTGACATTATTTGGGGAGCACATTAGCACTGTTGACTGTCCGCAGATCAGGAAGGCAGTGGTTAAGTCTGGTCAGGCCCAGGGGATAAGCAGAAACACCCTGTCAGACTTGGACCAAGATACCCTGTTGAAAATGCATTTCTGGTAAGTTGCTGTGGTATAACGGTGTATTAGTTCAGTCACTTAATTATGCTGTGTCGACTAATACCTCATTTAGAAACTGTGGCGGTCTGCTGTGGTAAACAGTCGATCTAGCAGTGCATTACAGAGACTTTCTATTCATTATTGTCTGATTAAATTTCCAGACAGGGTGCTTAACGTGCATTCTTGGAGGATATTTTCATATTTCCTCGGGTTTGTGGATATGACATTGTCCTCTGTGGAAAATCACGCCATGGCTTATTAGCAGCAGAAGCAAGCTTCACACATCTGCGCAGATGGGGCATGACCACACGTGGTGCTGACCTGTGGCACTGCCAGTGTTATGATACCTAGTAGCTGCCTATGAAGGCATTGTTTGATTGATGGTGTCACTAAAATGCCTTTTGAAGCTTTTGTATATGTTTTAATTATGCCATAAGGGAATTTGTTTGTGTGTGTGTGTGTGTGTGTGTCTTGGGTAAAATATGATTGTTGTCCTCGAGGCTTGTAGGAAACCAAAAGCAAATGTCAGTATAGAGCATAGCTGTCAACCCTCCCGTTTTTTCCGGGTTTCTCACGTATTTTAACTTTTTTCCCGCTGTCTTCCCGTTTTAATATTTTCCCGTAAATATCCCGTATTTTAACAATCTCATAACATTAGCTCTACCATCGGACTTGTCAGTCTCTGTACTGTTGTCCTGTTGCTACACCCTTGCCCTTCCAACGAAACAGGTGTTTTCAAAGCATCGTTTTGCTTGCTTGAAGGCGACAGTGAGACTAAGATGATGGCGTGGTTGTCGTGAGAGCACGATTCAGTGGCACCTGCATAGTGTAAGGCTACGGCCGAACGCTGTGTGTATCGGCCTACCACTCAGGTACGAGTAGAGAAAGAATTCCCTGTTTGTTCACTCCAAGTTGGCCTACCATAACTTCCCAACTCTGCACTGTAGCCCATAAACTGCATGACAGGCTATTTATATTTTCTCTCTAAAATCTCTAAAATAACCAAATGCATTTGTTCAACTTTATGAAGAAGAATTACGCACTATAGGCTACTTGGAACGCATACATTTTGTTTGCGCAGGAGAGAGAATGACAGCGTACAGGGCCATCGATTAGGCTACAGAACTTTAACCTTGCTAGGGCTGTATAAACTTGACCAAATTAATATAGGCTGTTGTTAGGCGTAAATAAAGTAGGCTGCTTTGTTGTATTGTTTAGCTGACCAATGCACGAGCTTGCAATTATGAAACGGACTAATACTGCAACCCCTCCAACGTTGGGGGACGAATGTTGACATTTTCCCGTATTCTGCGTGAGAAACCCAGGAAATCTCCCTTATTTTCAAAGCTCAATGTTGACAGCTATGGTATAGAGGTAAGAGCTTCTCAAAGATGAGTGGCAGGTGTCGTATAATCAATACATTTGGTGTCAAGAGAAATAGGGAGTGAATTGTAGGGAGAAAGAATTAACAGCAGATAGCCTTTAGTTGTGGAGTTATAATAACCTACTTCCATCAGCATCCTCATACTGCACTAATGTGTGGACCACAGCAGTGTTCAGAGTTAGAGAGTGAGTGTGTGTGTATCAACATGTGCAAGCTCTTGTGTAAATTGGGTTGTATTGTTAGTATCATTATTGGTGGTAGCCTGTTTTCACCAACATCTTCATACAATAGGTTCCTGCCTCAGTGCAGCAGAGTTTGTGTGTGTGTGTGTGTGTGTGTGTGTCGGCCTGTCTATCTGGGCATCTGTAGTCCGTTTGTGTGTGAGGAGAGTTCTATTATTTGTATACTCTGTGATGTGTATATTATATGTGGGTGATTGTACAGTGCCTATAAAAAGTATTCACCCCCGGCTGTGGCACGAAAACGGATATTACAAAGTAATGTTAGTTAATTAAAAATATATAATGCAAAATAAACGATTGCATAAATATTCACCCCCTTCAAGTATTTAGTAGATGTATTTGGTCGCAATTAAAGCATGTCTGCATGGATAGGTCTCAATTAGGCTTGCACGTCTGCAATTTTACTCCATTTTTCTTTGCAAAACTCCTTTTTGTCAGGTTGCACAGGGATTGGGCACAGACAACCCTTTTCAAGTCCAGCCACAAATTCTCTATTGGATTGAGGTCTTGGGCACACAAGAACATTCACATTGTTCTCTTTAAACCATTTCTGTGTAGTTTTTACTGTCTGCTTCGGGTCATTGTCTTGCTGGAGAGTAAATCTTCTCCCAAGTCACAGTTCTCTTGTAAACTGAATCAGATTGTCCTCCAGGATTTCCATATATTTTGCTGAATTAATTTGGCCTATAACCTTTTCAAATGTTCCAGGGCCTGCTGTCGAGAAGCATCCCCACAGCATGATGCTACCACCACCGTGCTTCAAATTAGGGATGGTGCATTTAGTCTGATGGCTCAGCATCTAGTCTGATGGCCAAAAAGCTAAATTTTGGTCCTATTAGACCTTGGAGTCTCCCACATGTCTTTGGGTGAACTTTAGTCTAGAATTAATAAGAGCTTTACCTCTCGACCACAGAGCTTTGACTGTTGAAGAACTCAGGCAATAGTTATTGTTTGCATAATTTCTCCCATCTCAGTTGCTGTAGCTTTTAACTCCTTCAGAGCTGTCATAGGTGCCTTGGTGGCCTCAGTTTGTGGTGACGGCCTGCTCTAGGCAGATGTACACATTTGACATATTCTTTACATTCCTTAATGATGGATTTCACTGAACTCCAGGGGATGTTCAGTGACATTTTTGTATGCATCCCCTCGTTTATGCTTTTCAATAACCTTACCTCTGAGCTGGTTAGAGTGTTCTTTTGTCTTCATGATGGAATTGTAGCCAGGATTACTGATTAATAATTTATCCAACCACTTATTCTACATGATACATACATTACTTTGTAGAAATCTGTTTTCACTTTGACATTGTGAAAATAACTTTGAGTATGTCTTGTAAAAAAGGACAAATTAAAAGGACAAATATTCCATTTATAAAAGCAATAAAAGGGAAAATATTCAAGGAGGTGAATGCTTTTTATAGGCACTGTGCATGTCTTTATGATTGTGTGTATGTAGTATGTACATTTGTGATTGTATGTATGTTTTATATATGCGTGTTTACGTCATTGTGATTGTGTGTGTGTGTCTGTGTGTGTGTGTGCGTGCGTGTGTGTGTGCATATTTGTTGTTTGTACTGTATGTGACCAGTGACAGTGACAAACATATTGGTTGGAAATCGAGCTCTGCTGCCACATGGCAAACATGTTGTGTGGCCCGTCATGGGAAGGCGAGATGACCAGAGACATTTCGAGGGCTGGACACTGAGATGTCCACAGAGCCAGCTCAGAGGTATGTGCTTGCTTGGTTATAATTAGAACACTTGCTCAGCCCTGACCCCATTTATTGTCTCTTTAAAGGGTCACCTCCTCATCGCTGACCTCCCTTTATTGTCTCTTTAAAGGGTCACCTCCTCAGCGCTGACGCCCCTTTTTTGTCTCTTTAAAGGGTCACCTCCCCTCCTTCTCCTCATCCCCACTCGTGGCCTTCTCTAAGTGGGAAGCTCCTGCACAGAGTCATCCCCTAAAGAGGACAGATCTCTGCCAGCAGGGATTCTGGGAGCTTGCCAAGGTGCTCTGGGTGGTATTTGCTAGAAATATTGAGCAATGACCAATGTTAAATGATAGAGACTGTCATATCTCTCCCTTTCTCTCTCTCTCTCTCTTAGCTTATAATACATACACGTATGTATTATAAGCTACTCGCTACTCTCTTATTCAGTATTGAAATAAATTTGTGTTTATTGTGCATGCACACACACTGACACACACACGCCACTGCTTAAGGGAAGCTCACCTCTGATATGTAAGCTTCCAGACTTGAGTGCTGTCTGTCATCTCATCGAGGTTATCGGAGCTCTCATAGCCAATCGTAGCCAACCGGAGCTCTCTAAGCCAATCATATGCCGATGTTATCATGGGGAAAAAGGCTCTGAGCCAATCATATGCCGCTGTTATCATGGGGAAAAAGGCTGACAGATAATACAAGTGCAGCACCTTAGCATCTGCCAATAAAAGCTAGCCTGACAATCACTCATGTGAATGCCCTGGCCCACACAGTCACAGGGTGACTAATTTTGCAGGACCATGGGGCACAGTGGTACTTACATACATAGATAACCTCCAGGATAACGGTGGCATTGCTTCAGTTTTAGGGCGGGGTTGTTTATTGTTTGCTGTTTGAACCACCAATGTGGCTAAGGGGATAGAGGAAATCTATGTTTTATTTTGGATCATACAAAGCATTTGATTGTCTTGTGAAATGAATCCACTCATGACTAATTTGCTATCTTAATTAGGGCTTGAAAAAAAAGAAATGCTTCAATTTCAGTGACTTGCCAAACTAAGGAGTGTACATAGTTTAGTGATGATCGGGTGAAACTTGATGTCTTTGTCACAGTGCATCATTACCCATGAAACTTATCTAGTGAAAGTACAAAGTCCACTGTTAATGTCCAGCCCACTGACATTGCCCTTTATGATAGGCCTATAACTCACTAGCCTTTGCAGCATCTGAAGGAGTAACAACACCATGAGGCAACTGGTGACATTTTTGGTCATTTTTTCCGCTTTTTTCTCTGTCCAGGCACAGATGAATAGTAAGTGAATTTAGCCATATCTTTGTCTTTCTGGGTGATCTTAACTAAATGAATATGAATTCATATAATTCAATAATTGAATTAATATTCAAACGTGGTTTAACATTTTAGGTCTATACCTTAGCATCCGTTATGCACACAACCAAAACAAATTTTGTTGTGTATCGGCAGGCACTGACTAAGTAGAATTTCTTTGGTAAATGCATTGAAATATATACAGAAGGGATGTGATAGCACTATTGAGTAGGGTAACATAGGCCTGAAGTGATAGAGGATTTAGATTAGCCCTGAGGAAGTAGAAATAATAAAAAAAAAAAGTTATATTTCAACATATATGTTTTTTTTTTTGCTAGTTCTAACAAACAACCCGTATGCGTCATATGGATTTACATTTTGAATGAAACATTGCTGTTGCATTGGGAACAAAAGTTACGTTTGTGTCATATGGATTTACATTTTGAATGAAACATTGCTGTTGCATTGGGAGCAAAGGTTACGTTTTGAACCTTTAAGATTCGTGTGTCATTGGGGTCCGGAAGTGAGTGTAACGGCTGCACTGAAAGACTACTGGACTACTGCTCTGCATGGGAGTGTCCTTCCTTATTGCCTTAGCATAGAATCGTTGTAGATTAATCCAAATGGCTTCAGTTGGAGAAATCTGATTGCAAATTGTTCAATTTAGACTTTTCTCATACTGTATGAATGTGAAAACACCTTTATAGCAGCTGTGCTACTGTACCCATGTTTTAAAGCACTGGTGTTTTCCTACACCTTGAACCAAGGTCATTATGTGCACTATGACATTATTTAACACAGTATACACAGTTAGTTGTGGAAGGTATTAGTCAGATACTGGATACAGGATGCCACTCTACAAGAACACGCTTGATTGACATTATGGCAGGCATTTAATGTGTTACCGATGCAGCATATGTGTCCTTCCACTGGCCAATGTTCCTGAGTCATCCCCCCATCAATCTCCCCCTGCAGCCTGTCTCCAGTCCTTCTGTCAAAGCATCATTGCACAAACAACTCTCAGCCTCATTAGCCTGTTTAGATACGCTAAAGTGCTGGTGGACTGGTTGTCACATGACAGACAAAATATAGCACTGCAGAATAACAGATAGATTCCTTCTAATCTATGAACTGGTTTGACTATCATGAGACAGGTTACGCTATAGAGGAAAGATGAAGCACGGGTTCAGAATGCAGCATTGGAACTGGGTGTTGTTGTTATTGTTGTTGTTGTAATAACAGGTTAGGTTAGCCACCAGTAGGTTAGCCCCTATTGCTCGTAATGTCCAGGCATAGCAGGTGGTCCATGCGGAAAAAAAGAAACAGCAAATTGATGCTAATGGACCTCTTTGTGACCTTTCCATATGATAACTGTCCGGTATGCAGTTCTGTAGCAATACATTAATTAATAGTATTAATTATTCTTTTGCCGCCTTTCGGATCTCAACATCAGCCATTTGAATTCAGTTGGTCATTCAGTGCCCAAGAAATCCACAACCTAATGAAGTCTATGAGGTGGAGGCTCTCTCATAATCATAAATGGCTTTATTGCAGCCGAACAGCCATAAAGCCAGGGTGTGGGGACTCTCATATAGTTAATCATTAGCGATCAGAGGGATCGGCTCTACAAACTAAAGTGTAAGAAAGAACAACCTTCACAAGCTTGACCCCGCCAATTTTCAGTCAGACTCAGTTGAGTAGCCCACCACACGTTTCTCTCTAGTTCAGCTGGCATCAGGATGGCTGGTAGCTAGGCTAACAATCAATAGCTTTGGTGCTCTACAAGGCCTTAAATTCTGCTGATGCAACAGTGTGATAGACAGACAGACACAATTGAACACAACTGGAATAAAGGTGTGCATCAAGGGTATACTTCATTTAAAAAGTAGGCCTAACTGCTCGGAGCAGTTCACTCCATTACCACTGACAACCTATTCAGTTAAGCTAGGCCTATTGCAATTATAGGCAAACCTGTCATCTGTTAGGAACATTTATTTAAAAATGATTTAAAGACTGGACGTAGACATTGCATCTTTTCTGTCCATTTCCTAGATGAGATCTGTTCTATGCCTAAAAATGAAGGAACGGCTGCTGAGGGAATCCAACCCATGGTCTACTACTACTATGACAACGTCACAGACCAGTGTGATCCATTTATGTTCTATGGAGCCGGTGGCAATGCTAACCGCTTTAATGTTGAAAAGTACTGCATGAGAAACTGCTCAAGCAGTGGAACCGCTTTGTACCCAATTGATGGTAAGTATCAAATTTAGGGATAGCACTACAGAAAACACACAATGCACAGAACATTGAAATTGAAAGTGACTGAGCAAGGTCAGTGAATGTCCTGCCAGACTGCTGCTCATCATCAAAATCCCACCCATCACAACATACCAGGAGGATAATCTCCATCTTTCCTTACACCTCACAAGACTAGTCATTTCACCAGAAAGTAGGTTTAGATTAGTGGGATGATTACCTATAGGATTGTTATCAAGACAATTTCACGCTTTAGCCCTTAAAGCCGAGAAGACAGAGAAGAAAGGAACATTTCCTGAGTATTTCCTGACACCTAGTGGTGTAATAGCGCTATGCATAATTACAGAATCAGGTGAATTTACATGACAGCTACAGCAATAATTTATTTGTACCATTTTACCAATCGGATTCCCTCACCCCTCACAGAGACAGAGGCATGTCACTTCAAAAAGGAAGTCGGAAAATGTCTGTCTAATTACCTGCGGTATTATTATGACCCCATCCATCGGAAATGCAAGACGTTCTTCTGGACCGGTTGCGTCGGGAACGGCAACCGATTCCTGGACAGTCAAGCCTGCAACAAAACGTGTTATGGGATCGCAGGTGAGTCGGTGTGAACTTCATGTGGGCTACAGTAAATCCCACATGAATGCTATTGAACAGAAAAACAGTTCACACTGCAAGTCTACGATATAAGAACAACTATAATAATAATAGCCTAGGCTACAATTATGTTGTTGTTGTTGCATTTATATAGCAACTATTCTCAAACTTAAGGCCAGTTTACAAAGAGTAACATACATGAATGAACAAACAAAGCTAACAAGAATGCAAGTTAATATCAATATCATTTTAATTCTAAATTCCTCTTCCTAACAAAGTCCACATACAGGAAGCTGTCATGCATACAGTTGGTCTGTGATATGAACTACAGTATGAACTGTGACCTGTGTTCTCTGTCCCAATGCTGAACAGATCCTGGTGAAGGCCCCGAGGAAGATGAGTATGACACACCAGTTGGTGAGTTAACACTTGGGAATTCCTCATAATGTTGTACATATACATTTGATCTATTCATTCAGCTAATGCTTTTGTCTAACACGACTTACAATGACGGATAACATTCTAGCTGCAGTGCAGTAGGAGACCTTAGTGTAACAATAAATAGTAGCCTCCCTTTGCATACAATACAAAAATGCTAGTATAGCCTACATATTAAAATGTTTATTCATTTAAAAAAAAAAAAAAGGTACACAATATATTTTTCTGTTTGCTCTGGTTTGTGTTCAGCACTGATTTTGGGAGTGGTCTTTGGTCTCGTTGGAACTGCCATTCTTGTTGCCATTATAGTTCTTGCTATAAAGTCAAAGTGAGTATATCCTGCTGAAATCTGCCTACTTTCACACAGAGCTGCTTGCCTGTCTTCATCTGTGATGTACACTTTCGGATCAAAACATGCACAGTATTTCCTTTTGTCTACTGCACGTTATGACGTTTTGATGGGCAGCCTTGTAATTAATATGCATTTATCATTATGAAAAACTAGAATAATGATGATTTATTTTGTGTGTGTGTTTGTGTGTGTGGATCTAGGGAAAAAAGTAAAAAGGCCCCCAAAGAAGAAGACACAGCGAGACAGGCCATGCAGGGCGACGAAGACGTGGAGACAGCACATTAATGCTCATTTCTCACTGGACTGAACATCTGGATTGGGGGGGGGCAAAAGGTTAAATTGTTTCTGAATCTGCATTGAACCCATGTCCCACAACTACCATTGCCTAAACAACAGCATTTAATTAAAGGTGTAGGTTTTTGAACATTCTAACATAAGATTCCGTTACGCAACAATTGAAGGTTCTAAAATTCTATGTTGAATTCAATGAACCCAGATATTCTTTAGAACGTTCATTTCCAAACATTCCCGTCACACCGGTGTGACGGTACTCCTTTAAGGGTTAATTCAGAACTAAACTTGTCCATGAATTTTTAAGGCTACCATTTGAACTGAGCTCAGGATTAGTGATCAAATTGGACCATGATCATTTTAAAAAGTGTTGTTTTAACATTTCAACATTACTTTTGTAAAGGTTAGTTTGGTTTAATTCAGCTTGTCTTATTTTGTGTGTAATGATGTTTTTAATGATGCAGGTGTGAAGCCCTTGACACTTTTGTTTAGAACTAAATTAACATTTTGAGCGTTCTATTGCTTGGATACAAATGTGTGTGTTTTTTATTAAATAAAACCAGAAACTATTTTTCATTACAGTGAAGGGCAAGGATTTTTTTAAGTGACTAGAGAAACACCATAACCAGTTGCTTTGTGCATTGGCTTCATTAACATGTGATATAGAGTGTCTCTTTTATGTGTTTTTTAAGTGTTTTCTCATTCTTTCCCAATAAATGTCACGATACCACCTCAAGCAAGCTCATTATTATATGACTCACTCACCATTAAGTTTAAGTCCTTGAGTCTGTTTGTATTCACCAAACAGGCTAATATAAAGATTAGCATACATGTGGTCCAATTTATTGGTATCCCTTTGGTCTGATATTTTATGCGTTCAAACTTACACAGCATTCCAGACAGCTTAAAAGTCCAAAATTTCAGACCTCTGACAAGGAAAAGTGCATTCCTTCATACTCGAAGTCGGAGGTCTACTCACCAGGTCAGGGCAAATCGATGTATATTCCTGAATATTAACTTCAAATAATTCCTCCAAAACTATAATTTTGACACTTAAAGTACTGAAGTTATTTTCTCGTAAGGGCTATCAGAAGTAGACTAAATGAAATTATAGGGCGTTTTCTGATGGGTTCGCAAGATTTTGATTAATCATACTCATAGTTCACAAGACAGATTAATCATATCAGGGATACATAAAATGTGATCTTCATTTCCATGCCTTGCCACTGATGTGGCAGGTCAATGTTAAATAGGTTAGAACATATTGTTACAGTGGCCCTGAAGTGCAAAACACAACAACACATAAAAAATCACGACAGTAAGCCAAAAAACACAATAGCAAAATGACAATCACAACTCATTGTGTATCCCCTGTTGGCCTGCGTACACCTGGCCACTACTCATTCAACACTTCTCATTTAACAGTAATGTCGATATCCGTGGTCCAGGTGCCTATGAATTTACAGGCCTAATCTCTGGTGGCTTATAATAACCACACTCTGTTTTGGTCACATGGGCAGGTGCTGCCATGTCTGTCCTTTTGTCCTAATGGTGTGCCACCAATGAGTCCTGTAAGAACTGTGACATACTGTATTTTGAATAGTTGAGGATTATGCTGTTGATGCATTACACCAGCAATGTTGGCGCTGGTTCAAGTTGCCTTGGAGGACAGCCATCGGACAGGGAGTATTTGACAGGAACATCGGTATATCAGTATGCTGGTGATAATATCAAATGACCTTCGTGTTGTGTCTTTAGCTCATTACACCTCAACATGATGCCATGATGCCCTGCTGGAAAAAAACAGCTAGAAACCAGCTTATGCTGGTAGCTGGTTTTAGATGGTCTTTGCTGGTTTTCTTCCAGCTCTTGCTGGTCTTTGCTGGTGTAGCTGGTTGGGCCACCAGCTGGATATGCTGGCGTGACCATCTGAGGAAGCTGGTCATGCTGGTGTGACCAGTCTGTCGTGTGAAATACAGCAGGCGCAAGATGGTCATGCTGGTGACCAGCCTGTCAAGCTTGACATTGTTGGTGTAAGATGATCATGCTGGTTTGCTAGAATGACCAACATAAGCTGGCATGGCCAGTTAAACCAGCAGTGCAGACCAGCAACACCAGCTAAAATGACATTGGTCATTGGCCCAACCAGTTACACCAGCAAGAGCTGGAAGAAAACCAGCAAAGACCAGCTAAAACCAGCATAATCTGGTTTCTAGCTGTTTTTTTTTCAGCAGGGCCTACATTGCTTATATTAAAATCATATGATAGTATTTACTGTAGTATACCTGAAAATAACTTTTCAAACATTCTGGTATTTGTGTCATTGGCCCAATACGAATATTTATTGCCTTTTCGTGCGACTCTCACATGCCCTTGAAAGACCAAGAGGGGGAAACTCCTGTTACCCGACTGATCTGAAATGGTGGAGGCTGCTGGGACTTCTTGCATCTTTGGGTCATTCTGTACAGACAAATGTGTTCAGGCATGTATCAGTCTGGTATCTCTTTTAGAATATGACTCTACCAAGAGCAAACATGATAAATCTATGCAACCCATATCAGTTCTCTCACATTGGATCACAGAGAGTCACATAGTTTAAACAGTAGAGAGTGATAAAATACCCTTTTGTGCTACATGATGGAGCATTCCCTGCATGTTTTGCAGGTGGCGCTGCTGAGAGGCTCAGCCACTGCATCTTTGTCTTCTGACGGTCCTCTGGCTCCAGCTGCTGTGGGCATGTGAGCCGCTTGCCTGTGTAGTGACGGGACCATCTCTCCCACTGGGACGTGTAGCTGCCAAGGGTGCTGCAGCCCATTCTGGGGGGAGACGGCCAAGGAAAAAAAGGAAGGGAGGCCAGACCACACCGGCTCTCCACACTCTCTTTCCCCTGAACGCCCCGTTTAGCTCGGTCTGTTTTGCCCCAGGGTGGGCACTGTGGCTTGAGGTTTCTTGAAGCGTCAGTTAGAGAGGTGGCCCAGGGATTGTGGGCCATGTTCCTGGGTGGGCCCTGTGTGAGAACCTGCTGCTGTGCCTGAGCATTGAGGCCTGGAGTTTTTCAATATTAGAGTGGTCAGATGATAATAATAATTTACTAACAACTTATAGATCCACATATTTAACATTGGGTTCCCTTTAAAATACTGTCCATAACACTGAAAATAATCTCAAGTATGTGACAAAAATAAAACAATTCAGTTAACTTTAATTCTGTCAAGAATTACTCTATAGCTCTTGTAACTCAATAATTTCAGTTCAACTCAATAGTTTCAGTTCCCATGATATAAAATATAGGCTAATAAGCCTTTCAGTTGCCTTGGATAATAGCTTTGTCTAAACAGTATTAATTACATAGGCCCTAATACACATCTATGGTACAAAATAAAAATGGCTGTAATCAACAAAAAACATTCCAAAATTTCATTTGAAATTGTATGATTGAGATTATCATACATTATTATTCATAGACTACATATGGTATGCTCTGTTGTTATTACTTCATTGAAGTCACATTACCAGGTGTTTGTCTCAGTGATCCATGTTCACATGCTCAGGCAGGTACATGATGAGGGAAAAAGCAGCACTTCTGTGTCTGTGGTAACAATGCCATTATTACATACAATAACATAGATTACATACATTAACAGAATCTTACAGTGAGTAGAGTAGAATTTAGTAAAATGGCCCTTTATGCATCAGTGTTAGGTATCTTGTTCTGCAGTTTTTAGCAACAGATATAGAGCTTCACAGTTTACTCATACTTTAGTCGAGTATGATGAAGGGGATACCATGGTACATGGAGAAAATCGTTAGAAATGAGTTAGCTCACAACCAGTTACAACACCTAACATTTGTTTGCCTAAACACAAGTTTATAAAGTTTATTTGAAAAACAAAAAGATAACTGAAAAAAACATACAGATGGAATAAGAAATACGTGTTTGGTACACTTGTGCAGTTTAGAATAAGTATCTTGTTTCCTTTAACTCTTGCCAACTCTATCAATGCTTTCTAAATTGATTGTTTCCACCAATCTGTAGACATGTTTAAGATAAACACATGCTTAAGCCTTAGCAAGTCCTACAAATCAAGTCTACATGAAACACACCAGTGAACATCCGTGCTGACTGCTGTTACACATAGAGTTATCTTAATAGGTAATTTGACTTGGAGCATTACATGACAGACAGTTCTGATGACCTCTGCCTTCCTTTCACTGTAGGGTAGAATTCACACAGAGTCTCTCTACTCTATGACACTGTTCTGAGCATGTACAATCAGTCCATCGTTCCAAAGATCTCTCTAAAATGTTTGCGGTTGCACTGCAACCTTAAGTCCAGTAGAGGTCCTCGCACTCAAGCTCCTCCGTGTTCTGTGATGAACTGTCCACAGAAGCCTTATTCTCTGGAGATCATGTGGTGTGTTATTTGGCCTTTAGTCACTGAGTTCATGAATTCAACTATGCTCTATTCTGAATAAGACTGAAGAATATGTATGATGCATTTCAGCAAAGTCCATAATTTTCTAATTTGACAAAATAGCCGTTTTCACTTGTTTTGGATAACCTTGGATGCCTATTTGTTTGCATTTTTCTGATGTTATAAACAGCATTAAATGGAAAATTACAGAGTTACAATACATTTTCTCAACTCCTCTTCTGGGACATCTTCCCATCATCGCAAAGCAAGAGAAGTCACCAAGGACACAAACAGCAGAGCCACTGATATACTGATCTCACAAGCTCCTCCACAGTCCTTTGCATTTTCCTGCAACCACAGAGTACATGTGAATGTCAAGTAACACATTGCAATTATTTAGTTTAAATAGTGTATACTAAAACACTGAATTATTATAATTAAGTCATTCTTGTGAGGTTTTCGCAAAATAGATGTGTGAAATTTGAAATGCATTTGAATGTGTTCATTGGCTGATGTGATGCCAGTGGAAGGATGCATCTGACTCTTGCTGAGCGGGAGGCCCTTACATGAGGGTGGTAAGCGTGGCAGGACTCCGGGCGCCGGCGGATCTTCTGGGACTTCATGCGGTTACACTTGACTGTGGCGTTATGTGCAGAGGTGTTAAGGGTGAGACACTTGCAGTGGGCTTTGCTCTCAAACGCTCCTGCAGCCCTGGAAACTAAACTACATAACTGAGCTGAGCTGTGCTCACTGTAGCCTCAGTGCTCAGGGTCACTACTGAGGTCAAATGTTCTAAAGTAAAGTGTGAAACTAACATTAAAAAAGTACGACTACAGGTCATACTCTATTGTGTAGAGAAATATGCAATATTTTAATTTCTGTCACCTCTTTTTAGCCTCCGCCCATCACCAGCTGGTGATTCTGGCATTCTGAATTTTAATAAAAACGAGAGCAAGCCAAAAAATAGATGAAGGACATTTGTAGTTCACAATTCTTGATATACTGTACGGTAGTTTGATGTAGACAGTCTAGACTAAACAGCAGAATGATAATTACATTAGTGGATTACTAAAGTTGAGTACATAAGAAGTAACATCCCCGCCCCCCCCCCCCCACTAATCCCTACTGTCTGCCTCAACTGCTCCTCTTCCCTGGCCTGCTTCAATCCCATCTCTTTAACTTCCCTCTCTGAGGTGGTTTCTGCCATGAAACCTACTACCTGCCCCCTTGACATAGTCCCCACTCCCCTTCTGAAAGATGTCCTTGTCACAACTGGTCCCACCATCCTCTCCATCATTAACTGCTCCCTAGCCACTGGTACCGTCCCATCCTGCTTCAAACATGCAGTGGTCCAGCCCTTACTGAAAAAAACGAACCTAGACTCCACCCAGCTCAGTAATTACAGGCCAATTTCTAAACTCCCATTCATGTCAAAAGAAAAGGTCATTCTCTCCCAACTGTCCCCCTATCTTACACAGAACAACATCCTGGATAAATTCCAGTCAGGGTTTAGGACAGCTTTACATTTCTCTAACACCTTTATGCTTACTCAGTCACCTGCTATCAATGATGCCCTGTCCACCTGCTCTGATACGGAAGAATTAGTTAATCTCTTCAACACTTCCTGTTCTGCTACTCTAGACTGTGTTGCCCCTTTAAAACTAAAATGGTCAAAAACCAACTCCACTCCCTGGTTTAATGATTCTACCCATTCTCTTAGACAAGTGTGTAGGAGAAATGAGCGAAAATGGAAAAAAGACAAACTCCAAGTCTCTTATGACATTTTTAGAGATTCTCTAAAGATGTACCAAAACTCTGTTAAGTCAGCTAGAACAGAGTATTACTCTAAGTTGATTTGCCAGTAATGCTCACAGACCAAAAATATTGTTTAGTACCATCAACTCTATTTTAAATCCTCCTGCTGCTGTTCTCTTTATCACTCCCACCACTGAAAACTGTGAGAAGTTTCTCAATTTCTTCATTGATAAGATTAATAACATTAAATCTCAAATTCCTTCCTTAGTTTCTGATCCCTCAGTTATAAAACACTCACCCTTCTCACTTCAGCAGTGGCAACCTTTGTCTCTCTCCCAGCTATTTGAAGTGGTCTCTCATATGAAATCCTCCTCTTGCCACTCAGAAGTTTTACCTTCACACCTGTTTAAGGAAGTCTTTAACATCATTTGCCCTGTTGTTTTGGTCATTATCAACAGCTCTCTATCTACTGCAGTGGTCCCCTCTAGTTTTAAGCATGCAATTGTCCAACCTCTACTAAAGAAGCCCAGTCTCGATTATAGTGACCTGAAAAACTATAGGCCTATTTCCAAATTACCTTTTGTTTCAAAGATCCTGGAAAAAGTTGTTCTCTCTCAGGTCACTTCTTATTTGAATGCTTTCAACATCCTAAATAAATTTCAGTCAGGTTTTAGAAAACTTCATAGCACCGAATCTGTTCTACTTAAGGTGCAAAATGATATTCTTTGCTCAGTAGATAATGGTTCTTGTGCCCTCTTAGCACTTCTTGACCTTAGTGCTGCTTTTGATACCATTGACCATAGCATCCTGTTAAAACGTCTGGAGGATGAAGTTGGTCTGCAAGGGGTGGTGTTGAAATGGTTCACATCATATCTGAATGATAGAACATTCTCTGTAAGATTAGGTAATTGCTCTTCGTCCATTGCACCTATCAAATGTGGTGTCCCTCAGGGTTCCATTTTAGGCCCTCTGCTATTCTCCCTATATATGCTGCCTCATGGCTCCATTTTTAACAAACATAACATTCAATATCACTGCTATGCTGATGACTCTCAATTTTATCTGCCATTAACAGCCGATAGTTCCTGCACCTTGGAAAGCCTGTTTAACTGCTTTAATGACATAAAGAGTTGGATGGCTGCAAACTTCTTACAATTAAATGAAAAGAAAAGAGATTTTTGGTCCACTCAGCTCTGTTCCTAAGATAAGAAAAGCACTTGGGCCACTGGCTGTAAATTGCCACAGTGAGGTCAGAAATCTAGGCGTTTTCCTAGATTCCTCTTTGAATTTCAATAAGCAAGTCAGTAGTGTGGTTAAGGGAATCTTTTTTTAACTAAGACAAATAGCTAAATTAAAGCCCTGGCTCTCATATACTGACTTAGAAACTGTAATCCATGCTTTTGTTACATTACATCTAGGCTGGACTATTGTAACTCTCTGTATTTAGGTCTGAACCAATCTACCCTTGCTAGACTTCAATTAGTCCAAAATGCAGCAGCTAGGCTGCTTACTGGAACAAAGAAACATATGCACATAAGTCCTGTGCTGGCCCAACTCCATTGGTTACCTGTCAATTACAGAATTCATTTTAAAGTTTTACTTTTTGTTTTCAAAGTCCTAAATGGAATGGCGCCACAGTATATCTGTGACCTTTTAAGTCCCTACTGTCCTTCTAGGCCACTGAGGTCTTCCTCACAACTTCTTCTATCAGTCCCAAAGGCAACCCTTAAAACTAAAGGTGATAGAGCTTTTTCTGTTGCTGCCCCTAGACTTTGGAACAATCTCCCTATAGAAATTAAGTCCTCTCCCACCATCAGTAGTTTTAAATCAAATTTAAAGACCCATCTATTTTCTTTGGCCTATAATGTCCATTAATTTCTCCCCTTGTTTGGTTGTTTATTGATATTTTATTTTTTATTTATTTAATCTTATTTCTATTTCTTTTCTGCATTATATTAACTGGCATCTAACTTTACTGTACATCTTTCTCTAGGCCTATAGTAGTAGTAGTTTCAGTAACCATATGTTTATTTTTATCTACAATCATAATCTGTTTATTATTATTATTATTATTATTATTATTATTTTGTATTTTCATTTATTTATTTTTATTTTTTGTCCTTTATGTCTTTATTTTTTGTTTTTATTACTGTTTATTTTATTTCTGAGCACCTTGGGTCAATAACATTGCGTTTAAGTGTGCTATATAAATAAATATGACTTGACTTGACTTGACGGGGCACAGCACCGAATCAGCATTTGTGAGATTGTCCTCTTTGGTCCCCCAAACTCAGTCAGTACCATCTCCAGGAGCCTAGGCACCCTCTCCACCCTCACTAGGCCCCATGCTAGGAATCTGGGTGTCATTTTTGACTCAGAGCTCCGGTTTGACAGGCAGAAAAACGCAGTGGTGAAAGCCAGCTTTTTTTCAACTCAGAAATATTTCATACCACCCAGATCTTGAAAGGGTAATTCATGCTCTCATCACATCACGACTAGACTACTGCAACTCCCTCTATACCGGCATCACTGAATCAACCCTGTCCCGCCTGCAGCTAGTCCTAAACACAGCCGCTAGACTGTTAACAGGCACAAGGAAACGAGACCACATCACCCCTGTCCTAGCCTCCCTCCACTGGCTTCCGGTTTGTTACAGAATTGATTTTAAAGTCCTTCTTTTTACTTTCAAAGCCATTAATGGAAAAGCCCCCCCCTACATCTCAGACCTCCTCTCCCCCTACTCTAATGTTAGGTCCCTTAGATCGGCCATGCAGGGGTTACTGACGGAGCTGAAGGCCAATCTCAAGCACAGGGGCTACCGTGCCTTTGCTGTCGCAGCCCCCAAACTGTGGAACAGCATCCCTACCTCCATCAGATTCACCCCTTCAGTTGACTCTTTTAAATCCCAGCTCAAAACATACCTTTTCTCTCTAGCGTTTCCTGATTCATCTTGACTGGAGCCCTGCTTGTACTGTTGTCTCTTTTGTGTATTTGTATGGTCTGCTTTATGATGTGTTTTTGTATGGCCTGCCTCTGTCTTATTTGTTATATGTTATATGTTTGCTTCCCACTGGTTTCTGTAAAGCACTTTGGTTGATGCAAGTCATGTTTAAACGTGCTATATAAATAAATCTGATTGATTGATTGATTGATGGGTGGCAAACTGGCAGCTGAATAGTGATAAACATAAGGTGCCCACATATTGCACAACAGGGACTAACTCAGGAGGATCAATTCATTAAGGGTGCTTTAGAAATTATTGAGGAGCCATATTATTTGGTTACATTAAATGTGTGCTTAAACCGAGGGTTTTCACTATGTTACGATTCACTTGCCTGAACCTTTCACAAATTTGATAACACAGGAACAACATAACCTGGAAAGGATATATTTGACCTCCTTTGGGGTCAGTGTGATCGGTGAGTATTGGCGAGAACAGTCACAGTCTGCTTGTGCAACCACCATCACCAAGTTAGTGTTACGGATCTGCTGCAAAACAAACATCCTGGAACAAAAATAAGTATGTATGATTAAAGACTGCCCTCTATCGTAATCTGGCATTACATGCTTAATCTTACATGCGATTGTTAGTGATTTTTTGTTGTGTGACTTTATCTAGTACAGGTACACAACATGTGAGGGGTTGGCAACACTGGAAAATGCTGCATTTGTACAGCCCCTCTAGAGTAGCACCATGGACAGCAACTGGAGCGCTCTATTAGTCAGAATAGTCATTACACTCTATAATAACACAGTGCCAAAGACTGAGCCAAACAAGAGCACCACACAGATGTGAAAGCAAAATTGCAGGCAGATTCCCTGTGCAACTAATGCCTTGTTACAGGAGGAGCATAGCTACTGAGATGGGTCTTCGGTGTGATGTTTTACAGGAGATGAGTCTCTTCGGGTTAATCTCTTGCAAGCACTTACTTCTGACAGCGGCCACATTTGATGATGCTGTTGGTCTCAGTAATGGACGTGTCATACATGAAGCCGGGATACTCAGTGTCACAGGGCTGCATGATTTCCACCTTCTTTTGTTTATGGCCTGGGAAGTGAGCATTCACCAGTTACACTGACTCCACATTTCTTTTCTGATTCAAACACTCTCTCTCCTGAATTCTTTCTCTCTCACACTCATACTCACACACACACACAGAGAGAGAGAGAGAGAGAGAGAGAGAGAGATACATAGCCACAATCTATCTTTCTGATGTTTTCTATGACAGTCCCATAACTAAGGCTGGACCCAAGCACTAGTTAGTTTCTACACATACTCAAACAAAATGAGGCAAAGTGATGGCATGACAGGTGTACTCACCTGCATGGTACACAGACTTGGCTGTGTATGGACAATGAGAAAGCCACAGATGAGAGCACATCATGGAGGCACAGATGAGAAAAGCAATGAGCAATCCCAGGACATAGGAAATGAGAGGGGTTGTATGAAATGAGTGTCTACAGAGGATTTATGAAGCTGGTAACACGAAGTTGTACAAAATCCCTCCTTTTTTATGGCAAAAGAGCTCATCCACTTTGATTTTTTTCCCCCTCTCACATACACATATTGACTGTCAAGTGACGCTTTAATCTTCCATCATTTTTGAAGGCTTTAAGCTTCTTTAACTTTTGATCTTTTGCAGCAAAGTCGTTAGAGCCACATAAATGCCACAACTTACCATCTGCCACATAATCTGAGTGCCAAAGTCCACAGATGTTGAACTCCAGCAAAAACCTTCAAGTGAGATCAAAACAAGTCAGCCAGCTTTTTCACAGTTTTATTACTGACTAAATATGATTCAAAACAATACATAAAATAGCTTTTTTGTAACACTTTAGTTTAGTGTGTGTGTGTGTGTGTGTGTGTTATTCTTACTGAATAGGTGATTTATTCTTTGTAAATCCTTGATAACCAACTAGCTGCCCTTGAACTAAGGTCATTGATAAATAGAATGGATCAAAACAGAAACTTTATAGCCTTCTACTGTAATACATTGTTTTATTATGTTACTATTCTCTCACTATAAGTCACATATTCTGACAGTCTATAAACTTATTTTGATCCATACTATATACTAGTAACCTAATTAAGAATTTACCAAGAATAAATGGCTTATTAAGTAAGAATACGAAACTGTTCAATAAAGACCTAATAAATGTGCAATAATGCTTAATACAGACCTTGTTGAGCACTTATACATACATAAATTAGTAAAGTATGGTTAACATGTTCTCCCTAAACTAAAGTGTAATCACAAGTAGGACATTTTTTTATTATTATGTAACTATCTAAACAATGTAATTTATTTGAAACCCCAAGAGCACTCACATCAGGAAGTTGGACATGAACCACTTAACCACACCCATTAGTCCATAGAAAGGCTGCCGAAAGAAATGAGGGAAAAAACATTAGCAAACAAATGGGGTGTGCTGAGCCTAGTGCTCTCAGTGATGTTTAGAGAGAGCGGCAGTCAAGGTGCCTTCCTCGGGTGTTCTATGTGTGCCAGCGCTTGGCCTGCGGCAAGCCCTGGTGGGACAGGGATATAGGTAAACTCACACTGAGCAGTGGCCGAGCATCACTCGAGTGACCGTGCGTAGTCTTGCACATAGCCTGGTAGTCATACAGCACCACCCTGCATTACAAAACTGAGTCTAACACAACAGCAAACATCCCACTGACAGACTGACAAGAACACACATTTGGACTGCTTGTGGGAACATGTTAACCTAATTTAACATAACATAATATAATAATATGATAAAAAAGATAATTGTAATATTTAGCATTTAGTAATAACATATAACAGCCGAGCCAAGTGTGAATATTGTATAATACCATTATGACGCACAGATCCATGACTCTCTTACCTCTTGTACAAGCCCGTTTTCAGCAGCTGTGCCATCACTGACCCGTCCACCTCCCCAAAGAATTTACCAACCTGACAGGGATAGAAGAGATTTTGCCCACTCATAAGTACCTGTGTGTGTGTGTGTGTGTGTGTGTGTGTGTGTGTGTGTGTGTGTGTGTGTGTGTGTGTGTGCGTGCGAGTGTGTGTGTGTGTGTGTGTGCGTGTGCGTGCTTGTCCCTTCATATCCAGTAAAAACACAAACACTAAACCCGTTGATTTCCTGTTTCCCGGTGCCTGCCAGACTAAATTACAGTGATGTAACGGCATGCTTGATTGAGTGTCCCTGACTGTGATGCTGTTGGATGGGCCTGCGCTGGAAGGAGAGCAGAGCCTGGCGCTGAGGTGGGGCACAGCGGGCACAGCGGGCACAGCGGGCACAGCGGGCGGGCCGGGAGGGAGGCCTCCCACAGTGCACATCCCAGGCAGTACCAATAACATGCAATCAGCTCCGTGTTCAGATTACGCAATCCAAATCTCAGAACCTATCCATTGTCTACAGATGCTAAGGTCTCTGCAGTGCACTCTATACTAAGCTACTCTCTCTCCGCAAAATGCTCTGTCCCAGCTGCAGATGGGTAAAGAAAGTTTATATTGTGTGAATATGGACATCCTACATCTGCACACACTGACACACACACACACATACACACACACCGTGTCACATACACGCAAACACATGAGCACACACACTGTCTCACACATGCTCTCTGATGTGCTGCCATACAGATGCCCTTGGCCTCTGTCCGCCGTGATGCATCTGTGCAGGATTAGGCACCATAAGTGTCCTGCTACGCCAGATGCTCCGGAGACTGTTTATAGCACATATGTTACACCATCCCCCATGTACACTCACACACTCTCACTCTTGCTGTCTCTCATGCTGATATGCTATGATACATACACACACCTGCAAATACACACATGTTTATGGCAAAAACAAATGATATCTGTGTTTCTCAAGTTTCTTTGTTGCTTCCTTATTTTGAATGTAATTGTAATGGTCTGTAATTGTAAAGTGTTCTATCTGTCTCACTACTGAGTGGTAGTAAACCACCATCCACTTCTCCTCCTCCATACTGCTACTAGTACTTAATATGAAGGCATTCCTATCCTCCAGCACTAGTACTTAAAATGTAGGCATTCCTATCCTCCAGCACTAGTACTTAAAATGTAGGCATTCCTATCCTCCAGCACTAGTACTTAATATGTTAGCACTCCTATCCTCCAGCACTAGTACTTAATATGTTAGCACTCCTATTCTCTAGCACTAGTACTTAATATGTTAGCACTCCTATTCTCTAGCACTAGTACTTAATATGTTAGCACTCCTATTCTCTAGCACTAGTACTTAATATGTTAGCACTCCTATTCTCTAGCACTAGTACTTAATATGAAGGCATTCCTATTCTCTAGCACTAGTACTTAATATGAAGGCATTCCTATTCTCTAGCACTAGTACTTAATATGTTAGCACTCCTATCCTCTAGCACTAGTATTGACAGATACAGCGATAACTCCTGGCTATATTCTCCTCTGCCCTGTAGTTAAACATTATTGTAACGCTGTAGCTGTAGCCCTGTGGTTTAAAAGCTTAAATATTAAAATGCTGTTAAAATGCTCTCTTAAAATGTTAACAGCTTAAATGTTATTCTACTGCTGCAGTGTAGTTCAGTAGCTTAAACCTAAACATGCTTAAATCTTGATAGCCTAAATGTTATTCCATAGCTGTTAGTCACTTTGGACAAATGTGTCCGCAAAATGAATAAATGTGATGTAAATATAAAAGTGCACATAAGTATAGTTTAATACTCCAGTCATTTCATATAGTATAGTTTAATACTCACGTCATTTCTCTCTTTGGAGATTATAAATGTGATGTAAATGTAAGAGTGCACATAAGTATAGTTTAATACTCACGTCATTTCTCTCTTTAGAGATTACAATGAATCCATTGTGATCAATGATGTAGCAGTTGAGGTCCTAGAAGTAAAGGAGAGAATAAAACTTGACATCAAGCTAAACTTTGGCAAGCAAGCCCCAAATTGTGCCCCAAATTGTACCACACACACACACACACACACACACACACACACACACACACACACACACACACACACAGCTTTAACCTGGCTGAAATGTCACTGCGAGCAAGATTGTTCTAGTGAAAATCTGACATGACTGTAAGGTTCTTCAGTGGCTTCTCCACATGAGCATGATTCATAATGGACAGAATTAGTTGATTTGAGAGGCAGGGTAAAGAACTTACTAACTTACAATGCTTTCACAAGTAAGAGGACAGTGATATGACAACTTACAATGCTTTCACAAGTCAGAGGACAAACACCCTCCACATTGCTGCACTGCAGAGAAAAACATTAAAGGATAAATGAATAACTTCATACACAGTATATGGATAGAGAAAAACATTAGAGGATAAATGAATAACTTAATACACTGTATATGGATAGAGATAACTGCACAGGGCGTAAATGCGTAACTTTTGATCTCGTATAGATGTACAGTATGTGTGTATAGAATGCAAAAAGCACTGGAATTCTACTTGAAGGGATACAATATATGAAGCAATGAAGCAGGCTACTTACGTCTGTATCATTGGGCTGCTCAAAGGGGTGAAAAGAGAGAGTATAAATGGGAGATGCATTGTGAAGCTGAATACCAATGAGGTGTGTGTGTGTGTGTGTCTATGATGTGTGTGTGTGTGTGTGACTATGATGTGTGTGTATGTGTGTGTGTGTGTGTGTGTGTGTGATAAGAGACAGAGAGAGCTGTTGGCCCTCCACAACAGTAAGTTACCTGAACTGCAATAGAAAGCAGCCGGGACTCCAGTAAAGTCAGTGACATTTGCACTCCAATAGCTGTGTTAAAAAGCAGAAAAAATCGGGGCGTGAAAATGGGAAAGTACTAATCTGTGGATTCAGTGAGCTGTGTGCCAGTGGCCATTGTGCAATGATGTTTTTTTTTTTCTCTCTGCCATTTTATAAAAAGGTCTGAGTTGGAGAGGAAAGTGTCCTCCTCCGAGCACCACATCCCACCACTTTAGCAGTCCTCCTTTCCCTCCCCCTCTTTCTGCCACATGCCCACTTTCACAGTAAGCCGTGGCACACACACACACACACACACACACACATATGTTTATCTCTGATGAGCCGCGCTAAACTCACACACACACACACACATATATATCAACACTTGCAGAAAGAGAGAGAAAGCGAAAGAGAGAATGAGAGACTATATAGTTGTGTGTCAGTGTGTGGGGGTGCAAGTGTGAGAGAGAGAGAGAGGGAGAGGGAGAGGGAGGAGAGAGGGAGGAGGCAGGGAGGGAGGAAGGGAGTGGGAGATGTCCTAAAAGAGGAACGCATTTCCCAGATGTAGGGATGCACACTGGCTAAGCCACAGTCTCAGCATCAGCCACAGAGACACAAGACAAGCGGACTCAGAACCGGACTTCTGGACATGAACATCAAGTATTCATTTACCCATGTGGAGAACGAAACGGACTTTTTCAATATAATTTTTATGTATTTGTAAACAAATGCAAAATTCAGTTTCATTTACTTTAGAGAAGACACAAGGAATATAGATGGGAAGCGTGCGGTGAGTACAGGCACTTTATCAATCTTTCTAATCTTGGACTACAATTAGAAACGGAACATTTGGTGTTAATGATGTGAACTCTTACATCACTAAATTAGAATAAATGTAAATAAATAAACTACTCATAGTACACTGTATATATTTTAAAAAATGAAACTGTAACCATAAACAGTAAATACTACAGTAAAAAAAAAAGTGCACATACATGTTTATGACAATAACAGATCCACGTTAATGGGTGTCATTATGCTTTTCTGTGCTGGACAACTGGACATAGTCACTGATCAGCTCAGTTCCACTGCATTATTAAAGCTGATCTGAAAGTCAGACACACCGAACCATTTAGATGTCATGCTCCGGCGGGACCTTTTGACCCACGCTCTGGCATGGAGAACCTCAACCCTTTTACTTTGATTAAGCCCCCGCTGCTTCTAATGGACTCATCAGCGCGGTGCGGCGTGTGAGCAAATGGGTTTTTAGCTGTCTGATCTGGGTTCGTTTACACGTGGGTGATCCCGTACCATGCCCGTCGGTTATCCCTAAGCTCCACCAGATTGCTCTCTCGCTCTTAAGAACGCGGACGGATGCAAAAATAGCACAGAGCTATGAAACATAATCTAAAGCAGTTAAGACCTAGTAGTGATTACTGTATGCCTGGTAGATTACTGATAATTATAACGGCCAGAAAAAAAAAAAACACAAAACAGGAACAGGAAAAGGCCAATAAATGTTTCTCAAGCAGCCAAAGCTACAGCAGTGGCATATTCTGGTCTTGACAAAAAGGCCAAATTAGACTCACTGCGCTAATGAAGTTTAAAACAGCTGTCATCGCTGCACAGTTCACTAGGTGTAATGCTTACGGTTATTAATGTGCCTGCCACCAAAAATCGGAGAAGTGCCACTCGTGACTGACCATCGGGCCCTTAAGTGCACCTCTGGGAACGAAAGTCTTCGTTCGGAGAAAGAGTTGCGGCTCCATGCTGCCATGACAAAGGACAAGCCTGAGGGCCAGCACTTAATGGCTTTCTACAAGAGCCGGAGAGCATGAGAGGCCATCTCGCTTGCGCCCTGAAAAGCCATTCAGTCATTTAGTCAGTGTGCTACATTGCACATGTGGCTGCTCCAAAGGAGTTTTATGGGAGATATACATGTTCAGTGTGAGGCAAGAATGCCCGACATCCTAAGAGGACTAACCAAGGTGCATGACCAAGATAGTAACCATACAAAATGGAAAAAAAAAAACATGCAGTAGTATGAAAATCCAGATTATCTGAGAGGCTAAAGAACATTGCAAACTTATTGTACCATTATCACCTCAGTGACAACAACGCATGTCATCCTTTCCATTTGAAAAACAAAATACTTTAAGCATACTGTATACTGCTTTGACACTATAAGTATAAATGGTTGTAAGAACAACTCTCTTCCCCCTTCACTTTAAATACCACACAGTCCCTGATCTCCTGATATACTCGCAGTTCAACTATGAGGCAAAGAGTACCATCAGACAACAAAGGTATAACGTTGAATCTCTGTTGAAACTGACAAACATACTTAAAGATTCTCCAGTGTTAAAAGCCATACACCTATGCTATATTAAGGATGTGACCGTTTCATTTTGAATAAGATAGTGATTTTTGTTTGCATGAGGCCATCAGCATTCACACTGACTTGAAAATGTTAATACAGCCAAGTCAAATTACCAATAATAATAATAATAATAATAATAATAATAATTAAAAAAAACATCAGACAATAAAAATCCCAAGTTTTGTTTTCTATTGTGTGGTTTGGTTTGATGGTTTTCTGTTGTTCGATCTGATTCTCTGTAGCAACACCAGATCATAGAGGGGCAACTGGGGCCATCAGAACCGAGCCGTGTCACAGGGCTATCAGGATCTAGCCGTGTCACAGGGCCATCAGAACCGAGCCGTGTCACAGGGCCATCAGGATCTAGCCGTGTCACAGGGCCATCAGAACCGAGCCGTGTCACAGGGCCATCAGGATCTAGCCGTGTCACAGGGCCATCAGAACCGAGCCGTGTCACAGGGCTGATGAACAGTTTAGTGCTGGGTCATGATCCACTGATCAGACGTGTGGTACCTTACTAAGGTGACCAGGAGCAGCATGGGCCCACTGTGTAAGTCTTAACTGCTGTTCTTTTCTCTAGGTCTTGACAAAAATCCTACATTTTTCAAAGTCTTACAATTTCATATAGATTAGCAGTAGAATATTATGACATGAGAGTTTGTGAAGCAATGATTTTTAGATATTAATCAACATTCCCATGCCTAGTTTAAGGAGCTTCATTCGTTTTCAGACATTCAAATACTTCTTTCTCCATCCTAGCCCTTGCAGCAAGTGCATCTCTGTGTTGCCTACTGGGGGCATTAGCACTCGCTAGGGGCTGCCCCGCTGCATGTGTCTGTGCGGGCACGGATGCCGTGTGCAATGACCAGGGTATAGCCTCCTTACGCTACATGATGGACCAGCTACCCAAAGACATCTCCGTCCTCCAGCTTTCAAGAAACAACCTCAGCGCTCTGGAGCCTGGGGCCTTCTCCAGTGTGGCCAGCCTACAGAGCCTTGACCTGTCCAGCAACAACATCTCTGTGCTGCACGTGAGAGCATTTGCCAATCTGAGCCGGCTCGAGCGGCTGGACCTCTCCGGCAACCCCTTACTCGGCATGCCAGTGGGCCTCTTCAGTGAGCTGGGGAAACTGACCGATCTGGTCCTGAGCGACGTAGGCCTGTACGCTCTCAGCACCGACCTCCTCCAGGGCCTGACGCAGCTGCGGCGCCTGGATCTGTCTCTCAACAGACTGACCTCGCTGCCCCGGGGGCTGCTGGGAGGGCTCCAGGAGCTGACCTGGCTCTCGCTGGCCGCCAACAGTCTGCGCAGTGTGCAGCGGGCCCAGTTTGAGCACCTGTCAGAGCTGCAGAGCCTCCTCCTGGTGGGCAACCCCTGGGAGTGCGACTGCACTCTGGTGGAGTTCAAGCACTGGCTGGAGTGGATGCTCTACAGGGGTGAGTCAGGCACACTGGACTGCATATAACATATATACATATATAGACCACAGCACACTGGACTGCATATAACATATATACATATATAGACCATACAGTAGGTACTGGTGTAAAAGAGTCTTTGTAGCAGTGCAATATAATCAAATACATGCCAAATACAATCCCAGGATGCATAGCTAATTCCAATCCCAGGATGCATAGCTAATTCCAATCTCAGGATGCATAGCTAATTCCAATCCCAGGATGCATCGCTAATTCCAATCCCAGGATGCATAGCTAATTCCAAAACGTTGCTAAACTGAGAGATGACTTTCTCTACTTAGCTGTAAACTGAGATGTTTTAAATAGCTCTGCTGACTAAGATGAACTGAATTGCTCCATGAATGAACAGGGGGACAGGTGGACGCTTTGGAGTGCAGTCTGCCCAGAGAGCTCTGGGGCCGAGACATACGGGCAGTCCCGGCCGAGATGTTCAGCCACTGCACCCGCGACAGCTCACTGCCCTGCTTCAGGGCCCCAGATGGTCAGGAGCTGGGGGGCGACGACGGGACCGCCGACTGTGTGCGCCAGCGCTACCGGGCCGTGAGCGTGCGGCGGGCAGCAGCCACAGTGGTGGTGGCCGGCGTGGTGTGCAGCGTGGTGTGCGTCATGATGGTGGTGGCGGCCACCTACGGCTGCGTCTACGCTTCGCTGGCCGCCAAGTACCAGAGGGAGAAGAAGGGCAAGGCGCACAAGCCGCCGTCAGATGGCGGCGAAGAGAAGGACCCAGAGCAGGAGGAGAAGAGCGAGCTCCTGCCCGACGTGGCGCGAGAGACAGAGGTGACCGCGCCTGCTGTTGAGGTAGTGTTGTCACGAGAGGTGTGTGTCTGACTGGTGGGACATCATCATTGTCACTGTTTTTTGCCAACCCTCTGAAAAAGAAGGAGCTGCACCCACCATTCCTTCCTCTCTAACAGAAATAGACAGTCTGGTTTTTACACCTGATGTCCTCTTGTATCTTGTGCTATTGTCGTCCATCTTATTGTCCTGAAGTTGGCTTAATAAATACTCATATCAAATACTCATATCAATACTCAATCATATTATTATTATTATAATAAGATGCAAGTACTGTTGTCTGAGAAGATATATTTAGGACTCTACAATAACAAACTATGAATTATTGTACAAGAGAAGGGAGAATGGCATGCTCTTTTCATGAAAAGAACAATCAGTGTAGGACTTATGGAACTGTATGATGGTACCGTATAGTGGGAAGTGAACCTAATATGGGACTATGGGGGGGGAGTGACAGTTTTCCATTCCAATGTGTCAATATGATAATGTAACTTCATAGCTCATGGGCTGTCTCAGTTCCTATAGAAGGGGTTGACAACTATAACTTTGGAGGCCGAAACACATAGAAATCTTTTTAAAAATGAAACATATGAAAGGGAATTGATTTTAATTAAACTAAGTTATCATCCGTTTGAGTTGCATTATCAAACCACTAGTGTAAACATTTCATTGTCTCTTAAAGTACACAATCTGTTTGTTTGTTTGTATATGTCTACAAATATCATACTGTGTTTCCCATACATTGACTTATTTGGGGCGGCCCACCACAATTTCAACATTGACCACCACACAATGATTTTCCAGGTTGTACTAAATTGTGCTTAAATCTGGTTAGCATCATAATTTGTTAAAAACGGTTTGTTAAAAACTGTATTCAAGTTAATTCTGCAAACCAACCACCACAAATGGAATTAAATTCTGTGGGAAACATTGTCATATATACATGAAATCATTGAGCATTAGTTGTTTAATTGTTAAATGCATCAAATTGTTAATTGTTAAATGCATCAAAATGATGAATGCATCACTATTTCTGTCTCAGAGTTGTTGTCATGAGTCATGATGATATTAGTTTTCAAGGTCAAATCTCGGTTTTGTATTGAGATTGTATACAAATAAATAAATAATATTTAGAAATCCAGGCTTCTGCTATTTTTGAACCAGTCCCTTGTTTTGAAATGGTCATCTAATCTTCGCATTATTCACATGATGGCAAACAAAGTTTTTGTAAATCAGCATCACATTCAGTATATTTACTCTACATTTGGGGCAGCCGTGGCCTACTGGTTAGCGCTTCGGACTTGTAACCGGAGGGTTGCCGGTTCTAACCCTGACCAGTAGGCACGGCTGAAGTGCCCTTGAGCAAGGCACCTAACCCCTCACTGCTCCCTGAGCGCCGCTGTTGTTGCAGGCAGCTCACTGCGCCGGGATTAGTGTGCGCTTCACCTCACTGTGTGTTCACTGTGTGCTGAGTGTGTTTCACTAATTCATGGATTGGGATAAATGCAGAGACCAAATCTCCCTCACGGGATCAAAAGAGTATATATACTTATATTAATTTAACTGATCACCAACTGTCTCACCCCATACAACAACTGTCAAACCACATACACCAAACACTTTCAACACAATCACAATAATCATCACAGCTAGCTATAGATGTCTGTTTTTCTGTACGTCTCCCATTTAAAGAAGCATTGAATGGAATTATAACTGCCAATGTGGCATTAAGATTAATTATAATGGATTTAGGTGAACTGTAGATGTTACACAAAGAGGAGCAGAACTACAAAAAGCAGGTCCTTACCTCCAGCCAGCGCTGTCCGTGGTCCAGATGTTACCGTCACACCCGTAACGGCAATGACATACTTCCCACCTGTGTGGCAAAGGGGGATAAGTTAAGCTTAGGCTATCTTCACCAAATGGCAATCAACCACACAGACGTACACCAGCCAGCTACGGTGACGGGGGTGCACCTTTGCTGTCCTCGTCTGTGGGCACGTAGAATAGGAACTTCCCCGGGGGATTCTCTGCTGCCATCCGGTACCACACAGGGAAGTGGTCCACAGTGAAGAGGTTCTTCTTGTCTGATGCAGTGAGGAACTTCCTGTGGGATTACAGGAGAGTGGTCAATGCACATCTAGATTCCTGAAGTAGTGAGGAACTTCCTGTGGGATTACAGAGGAGAGTGGTCAATGCACATCTAGATTCCTGAGGTGCTGACCACCTAAGTGAAGCCTTGTGAGCCTGACCATGAAGTAAAATTTAAATATATAAAATGATTGCATTCTGCTGCTACATTTTTCTTTAAAGAAACTATTGGTCTGTAAGTCGCTTAGAATAAAAATTAAACTGCCACATTAAAGCTGTAAGGAGTAAGAAGTTTTGGTCTAAAATTTGAAAAGTTTCAAATTTTTGGGGCGACCCAGACCACAGAACTATAGTGCATATTTTAGGTAGCTAGTGGACGTGAGGTGTTTATCTGTGCTTCACATGACCATATGCCATCAAATGGAGCTTGGAAATAATACCAATAAAACCATTTTGGTATTACCAGTTACCATTTCAAACCATACCTGAAAAGCATTTGTGCATAGTGTTGCTTTAAATGTAAATGCCATGATAACAAACTATGAGTGTGTATGCCGTCTATAAACCACACGTACAGCCACTATTGCAAAGGTTTCCACGTGTCATTAGTCCATTCCCACTTGTTCTAGGTCTGTCACTTACTTTGCCACGCGCCTTTCACTGCCTGCATATCTGGTGACTCGCAGCAGTCCAGACCGAGTCCCCAGGAAGGCCGTCTCAATTCCTGGATCAATTCTGGGAAGACAGAGGAAGGGATATGTGGTTGGGTTTGGATGGTCTCACTGGTTTAGAGCACTTGCCATGACACCTAAAAGATCCTCACGTACCCGGCAGCATCCATCATCATGGCGGTCCAGTAGGCCTCCATCGGAGCAGTCACCACAGTATCAAACAGCAGCTGCTGCAGCAGAACCTCGTCACCTGAAATGGCAGAAATATGTCTGTAAGACATCTGTATGCAAATATATCTGCCATCTGTTAGAACTCCTACAAATGTCTCTGACTCCAACGTATAATGGCCCATCAAGATAACTGACACAACATTCAAGTGAAACAGATAAATGTGAACCTTATGTGTAACAAATGTGTGGTATATTTTTCCAACATTTTTATCATTTTTTTTTAGTTTCAGTAATTTTTTACATACTTACACTCCAGGTCAGGGTCCTTCCCTGTGAGATATTTGAGAACAGCCTGCATCTGAGTGAGCTTGCGATGATCAGGGTCAATGTCCGTCTCACAGTAGGTCCTGGAGAGGACCGAAACCACAGAGCAGTCAGCGCCATACAGGTGTCTCCGAAAACACACATGAGCAGTAAGCGCCATACAGGTGTCTCCGAAACCACACATGAGCAGTCAGCGCCATACAGGTGTCTCCGAAACCACACGTGAGCAGTCAGCGCCATACAGGTGTCTCCGAAAACACAGAGCAGTCAGCGCCATACAGGTGTCTCCGAAAACACACATGAGCAGTCAGCGCCATACAGGTGTCTCGGAAAACACACATGAGCAGAAACAAAGATCCAGGAAACAAAAGGCTGTCTTGTCACTTGCCATGAGAACATGAACACTTACCAGTCTTCTGCGATGCTGAGGTCTGGCTGGTTGAGATCATGCAATCCTAAAGGAAAGCATCACGGTTAGCTTTACTGAGCCATACTGAATGTACTGTAGTACACACTTTGTACTGTATACACACTTTGTTTTAGGCCCAGAGGACAGATACTAAACATAAATACAGATGAATAAACAAATCAAATACAAAGATCACTGTAAGAGGCAATCACTGGGGTCCAAGGAATGTTGTAACGCTTATGACCAACCAATACACCCATCTATTATTACACTTCCTATCTACAGTATGAAACGTGGAGAATGGAATGGGAATTTGGCAGAGATTGATGGAAATTAGTCCAGTGTTTTCTCAAGGAATCACACAGAAAAGCATTTGGCTACACCATATGTCTCTTGTGATTAATAAAATCTACATTTGCAGATTATAGCGGCCTATAGTGGCCAATAGATGTAATTGCACTACAGAGCATGGGCATCTCAGGCACCAATTTCCACATTTGGTGTCAGTACATCTTACAGATTTAGTTCCCCACACATTTTGACAAAAGAAAATGAGGAGTAATAATATTGGTAATAATAAGAATCGCACAGAGTTAAAAACCAACACAGCTTAATGCGTTAAAAAACACGATACAGGGCAGCTTCATGTGTTTAAAAACTATACGTGTAAGGCAGTTGAATGCAAAGATGCTATTACCTTCCTCCACGGACACGTTCCCGAAGAATATATACTCGCCATGGCCTCGAGTGAGCACCATTCCAAAACTGGAAGGACAATGACAATTTTATGAATTTTAATTAAAATATTCAAATGACATAAAACAGTCGTCATGACAGCACCAGGAAAGTGCTACATTTCCATGGAGCGTTTGGTCACAGATGTGTTAAAACAGGGTCCCATAGTACCTGAATGGAGTATCATCAATGACTGTGTAGAAATAATCATTTTTCAGGAACAAGGGCCGTTTCTATGGAAAGACAAATGAATCAGGATAAATAGAGCTACTCAGCAGGTGTTTTAGCTCACATTGCAACAGATCTTCTGATACAGTATACTAGATCCATATGAATGGTTTAAAACATAGGTTCTCAAAGTGCGGCCCAGGGGAACATTTCTGGCGGACCGCGATAACATCTGACAACATCTGTGAAACTGTTAAACTGTACAACTGTACTGTGTGATTTGAAAAGAATGAATCTCCGTTTAGCAGTTTTTCGTGGCCGTCAGGTTTTCCTGTGGTGCTTTGGTAGCTGGAATTGGCCCTGAATAAGGCCTATGCTGATAAGAAGCAAGGCACACTGAGAGTTTGTACTTGAAATGGACTGCAACTAGAACTGTTATATCCCAGATTTGTCTGTTGAGGGTAGAGAACCGCAGGGATTGTGTGTGCATTGCATTTTAGCCAGGTTTAGCCTCAGTTATGAATTAAATCTGTTTAATGCAATAAATATAAACTGTAGAGATGCAACCTAGTCATTAAAATGATTACAAATATGATTTTCTTTCCAGGTTTTTCTTTTTTTTTCTCCCCCCACCCCTTTGGCGGCCCTCAGTTCAATGTTGGGTTCCTGAATTGGCCCTCACCAATCAAAACTTTGAGAACCCCTGGTTTAAAAGGAAATGGCTTTTTAGAACACTCAGAGTAGGGTTGACTTACTCCTTTGTCCACAGACGCTCGCACATCTAATGTCAGAGTACCGGTCTCTCCTTTCACCATGGAGGTTCTCAGCTGTGCAGGTAACACACACAACAAAACCATTGTCAAGTGTGAGAGGATATTTATACAGTTTGAGTGCGTGTGTGTCTCCCTGCTCCTGATTGTGTCTGTATGTGTGAGTATGTCTGAGTTCATGTAAATGGGTGTGTGTGTGTGTGTGTGTGCGCGCGCGCGTGAATCACTCTCTGGGATTGTGTGTGTCTCTGTGTGAACTGTGTGTGTGTTGTGTGTGACTGTATGTGTGTGTGACTGTGTGCGCGCGAATCACTCTCTGGGATTGTGTGTGTGTGTGTGTGTGTGTGTGTGTGTGTGTGTTGTATGTGACTGTATGTGTGTGTGACTGTGTGCGCGCGAATCACTCTCTGGGATTGTGTGTGTCTCTGTGTGAACTGTGTGTGTGTGTGTGTGTGTGTGTGTGTGTGTGTGTGTGTGTGTGTGTGTGTGTGTATATTAGTATAGTATATATACTCTTTTGATCCCGTGAGGGAAATTTGGTCTCTGCATTTATCCCAATCCGTGAATTATTGTAGTGAAACACACTCAGCACACAGTGAGGTGAAGCACACACTAATCCCGGCGCAGTGAGCTGCCTGCTACAACAGCGGCACTCGTGTTGTGTGTGACTGTATGTGTGTGTGACTGTGTGCGCGCGAATCACTCTCTGGGATTGTGTGTGTCTCTGTGTGAACTGTGTGTGTGTGTATGTGTGTGTGTGTGTGTGTGTTTGTGTGTGTGTGTGTATATTAGTATAGTATATATACTCTTTTGATCCCGTGAGGGAAATTTGGTCTCTGCATTTATCCCAATCCGTGAATTACTGTAGTGAAACACACTCAGCACACAGTGAGGTGAAGCACACACTAATCCCGGCGCAGTGAGCTGCCTGCTACAACAGCGGCACTCGGGGAGCAGTGAGGGTTTAGGTGCCTTGCTCAAGAGCACTTCAGCCGTTCCTACTAGTCGGGGTTAGAACCAGCAACCCTCCGGTTACAAGTCCGAAGCGCTAACCAGTAGGCCACGGCTGCCCCTGTGTGTGTGTGTGTGTGTGTGTGTGTGTGTGTGTGTGTGTGTGTGTGTGTGTGTGTGTGTGTGTGTGTGTGTGTGTGTGTGTGTGTGTGTGTGTGTGTGTGTGTGTGTGTGTGTGTGTGTGTGTGTGTGTGTGTTGGGTCTTACATTCTCCTCCGTGTCCTCCCACTCAGCCTCAGACAGGTCTACACTGTTGTAGTTGGGCTTGGGCTTCAGCCTCTTCTTCTCATCTTTGTACTGTGGGTCAGAGGGTTTACCACAGAAACACACTCATGCAGGCAGAACAGAGATCACATCTGTAGTGCTCACAAAGCAACAGTTTTCAGAGCAACATCGAATCCTGCCATTAAGTCAGCACGTACACAGAACACATTGTGTTAACAACTTATAAAATACATATACATGAAGCTAAAGGGGTATGCTCACCAAAGGCCGTAGGTCTGGGTGTGCCAAGATGTAGCCATTGTTGGTGATGAGGAAGGCATAGCCATGAGCTCCCAGCTACAGCAGCAACAAGGACAACATACAAATAGGAAGCTAATGCAACACGACAACCATAATCATTTTATATTTTATTTTAACCATATTTTACATTACTACACATTGAACACCCCCCCCCCCTTTAGTCTACTATATATAGAGTATTGGAGTCCACAAAATGCACAAACTGTAACACGGATGGTTTAACAAAGCTGACCTTGTATCGGGGTGCCAACTTCATCACTTCTACTAGAGGAACATCAGTCCCCACCACACCCAGAAGAATACCATGGGAAAGCTGGTGAAAAAACAGACCCATAATGAGGATGCAATAAAACTCCCACCAGGGGTCCAGTATCAAACCCATCAACATAACAGCTATACTGACCGTCTCCTTCTTCTTGCTGAACACTGGCATGGCCACAGATGTCATTAACAGCAAACTGTGAGCCATGGTGTTGAATAGCTAAGAGAGAGACATTTAGTTAGCATCAATATTATCCAGACACTGTGAAACAAACTGCTAAACAAAATTACCTCAACTAAAAGGTCAGTCTAATTAGAGACTGGAGTGGTGAGAGCTGTGATCCTCTACAACAGGGCCTCTATGGAGAGCTACTGTTTTTACAGGAATCTGACACTAGAGGGCACTACACAACTACAACTCTATCAGTCTGCACCTGCAGGGCTGTCGGATACCCCACAATATTATTACATGACGCTACATCACTATTGGAGCCTGAATAAGCTTTACCTCCTTTGTGTTAGGGAGCTGTAAATATGAGAAATGGACACAGGACAAAGCACAGATGTGAGAGATGAAATGTTCACAAGGAAATACAGAATGAGGAAATGAGTCGGAGACTGAGGCTGTGTGGCAAGTCTCTTAGGAAAACAATAATAACACTTAGGTAAACAATAACAACAAGTAGCCATCTCTTAGGAAAACAATAATAACACTTAGGTAAACGATAATAACACTTAGGTAAACAATAATAACAGGTGAGTCTGCTTACCACAGTGTCCATGTACGCCTCTGTCCAGATGATGTCATGGTCATGGTCTATGACCATAGGTCGACTCAGCACATGTAAGTATTCCATAACATTCTCTTGCACATCTGCCAGTGTGTTGATATGGGTGTAGTAACCTGCAATATAAAAATGCAAAAAAATAAATAGAAACATGTCAAAATCTTACTGTACAAGAGATCTTTTTTATTGTGTAAACAATAAAATCAATAACTCATCGTCAGATATCACTTCACCTTTGTTGTTGCAAGCAATCCATTTGACATTGTTAGAAAAAGTCATATCACGTCCAATAAGGTAAGTAAAGACTCGGACCTGGAATGAAAAAAGCTGAATGTCAAAGTTCTGCTGCTGTTAGAAAACAAGTCCCATGTTGTTAAGATGACATGTGAGTGTGTTCAAAGTAAATCTGTGCATTGGAATGAATCTGTAGGTTGAGACAAAACCCAAAAGACATTGATAGAGGGCTTGTCACAGAAGCTCAGGCTCAAGAGAGGGTAGTGAAGGCAGTCCTACAGAATAGGGTATATTTGTTCCACTGTGAGCTAGGCTGACTGATCACAAAAGAAGGTCAAACTCCAATAAACAAACATTATTTCCTGGCTTTTATTGTCTTTTTTTCTTTGGCAGCACGAGTTCTAAACAGACGTTTCAGCCACATGGCCACATGACCTCCCTCAGTGCGCGGCTTCCCTAGAAATCATACAGGACTACGCACCCAGCCACCATCAAAATGAAATAGGACTACGCACCCAGAATCATATAGGACTACGCACCCAACCACCATCAAAATGAAATAGGACTACGCACCCAGAATCATATAGGACTACGCACCTAGCCACCATCAAAATGAAATAGGACTACGCACCCAGAATCATACAGGACTACGCACCCAGCCAACATCAAAAGGAAGAGTGCAGTGTTAACGACTGCTAATGTCAACCATTCACTCACTATATATTTGATTCGAAGCCAGACATTGTAATAAAAATATGTGCTTTCACTCTTTAGAAACCTATAAGCCTTTTATTCTCTGTACGTGCACATTCTAGATATGAACTGAACATAAAAGATGTGGCATTTGCAGGAGATCAACATAAGACTTAAATCTTTTTAAGCTGCCAGGCGTCTCCAGTGGATAAAATGCCATCCTTCAAATAAGAGCCTTATGGGTGGGCTAAATAGTCTGGAAAAACTGTCCACCATCCTTCACTTGAAACAAAATCCTCTCACCCACTACATTGAAAAGGCACAGTTGGGTTGGGTTAGAAGTTAGTTTAATCAGTAAATAATAACTGTGTATGACCTTGCCTTTATTAAAGCAACACCAAAGAACTTTCCCTCTGTCGCACGCACGCTGTTTGTTTATCCAGTGGCTTTGCAAATAACAATGTCCACAGACAAGGTAGAATATGTTGCATGATTTATGAAAGTACGATGTATTGCGACATCAAATGCAAGTCAAATTTGTAGTTTCTTATGTCTCATTTCATCAAACTACAGATCCGCTACCCGATCTGGCAAACTTACCTAGTGCGGTTATAGCCGATAGAGGGCTGCGAAGCGAATACAGAAGTGCCGTTCACCCTGTTACAAGTTGATGAACCACTGAAACGATTTTGGAAACATTATTTTAAGGTACAAAAAACTCTTTGGTGTTGCTTTAAGATACAAATTGATTCATATGACATTGTGAAACTGCCGGATTCCAACACTGTAAGCCTACAGGATTCTTTAGGTGTGAGCTACTGGGGCTCTAGTCCATCTGTCATAGTACATGTTGGTGGATGTATGCTTCGTATTACTCTCACTCACAGACATATTCATACAGTCAAGCAAATACACAAAGGGGCTGAATTAGATTCCCTACATTACATTACATTTGGCTGACGCTTTTTTAGCCAAAGCGACTAACAACATGGTAAACAGTTTAAGTTTTAGAGCAATTCTCAACAATTTTAGGACAATTTAAAAAACATTAGAGTAGGCCTACAGTAAGAATAAGTGCATCAGTGAGTGCTGTTTTTAACAGTTACGTGTCAGTTTAAGACGGCTGGTGAGTGCTAGGATCATCAAGACTTGTTGTAAGTGTTGCTATGAGAGGAGATGTTCTCTAAAGAGCTGGGTCTTCAGGAGTTTTTTGAAAATGGAGAGGGATGTCCCTGCCCTTGTAGGAACTGGCAGTGTGTTCCACCAATGAGGAACAGCAGATGAGAAAAGTTTGGATTGGCCTGAGCGTACCGGTGGTAGAGCTAGACGTCGTTTGTCTGAGGAGCGCAGCGGTCTGGAGGTAGCGTATGTCTGTATGAGGGCATTCAAGTAGGTGGGAGCAGAACCGGAGACTACTTTGTAGGCAAGCGTTAGAGCCTTGAATTTGATGCGGGCCGCCATAGGTAGCCAGTGTAGCTGGATGAGCAGCGGGGTAACATGTGCCCTTTTGGGTTGGTTGTAGACCAGGCGCACCGCCGCGTTCTGGATCATCTGAAGTGGTTTCACTGCGCAGGCTGGGAGACCTGTCAGGAGAGCGTTGCAGTAGTCGAGTCGTGAGATGACTATTGCCTGAACCAGAAGTTGGGTAGCATCTTGAGTCAAGTAAGTCCTGATTTTCCGTATGTTGTAGAGTGCGAAACGGCATGACCGGGCGACTGAGGCAACATGATCTGAGAAGTTTAGTTGGTTGTCGAGAACAACTCCTAGATTTCTTGCAGTCCTGGTAGGTGAAACAGACAGGGAGTCAAATTTGATGTTGATGTCGTGGTGTATGGTAGGTTTAGCTGGGAGGACCAGCAGTTCAGTCTTTGAGAGGTTCAGCTGGAGGTGGTGTGCCTTCATCCATGTAGCTATGTCTGAGAGGCAATCCGAGATCCGTGCTGAAACCAAGGGGTCATCAGGTGGAAAGAACAGATAGAGCTGCTATGCAGTCGTCTGCATAGCAGTGGTATGAGAAGCCATGTGAACGGATAATCTGTCCCAAGGAGGTGGTGTAGATAGCAAAGAGAAGGGGGCCCAGCACTGAGCCCTGGGGGACCCCTGTGGTGAGATGGTGAGGTGCAGATAGCTGACCAAGCCATGATACGTTAAACGAGCGTCCTGTGAGGTAGGATTCAAACCAGGAGAGAGCAGAACCGGAGACTCCCATGTTAGCGAGTATAGAGAGAAGGATGCAGTGATTAACCGTGTCAAAGGCAGCCGATAAGTCAAGCAGAATGAGTACTGATGACCGAGCGGTCACCCTGGCTTCTTTTAAGGCTTCTGTTACAGACAGCCGTTTCGGTAGAGTGGCCGCTTTTGAACCCAGACTGATTTGGATCCAGAAGGTTGTTCTGTGTAAGGAAGTCAGAGACCTGTTTGGAGACTGCTCGTTCAATGCCTTTGGATAGGAAAGGCAGGAGTGAGACAGGGCAGTAGTTCACGACTTGAGCAGGGTTGAGAGAAGCTTTCTTAAGTAACGGTGTTACCCGGGCCATTTTGAACGCTGTTGGAAATGTGCCGGAGGTTAGCGAGGCATTGATCACATGTGAGATAGCTGGTACGATGGTCGGGCTGATGGACTGAAGTAGGCTCGTAGGTATAGGGTCCAGCGAGCATGTGGTAGGACGGCTGCATGTCAGGAGTCTAGATACTTCATTCTCGGAGAGAGGCGTGAATGCTGAAAAAGATGTTCCAGCAGTCCCTAGAGGTTGTAGGAGTGCGGTATCTGAGTCAGATGCGTTGAGTGGGCATGTAGAGAATTGACTGCTGATTGCCGCCACTTTGTTTGTAAAAAATGAGGCGAGGGTATCTGCAGTAAGGCTGGATGGAGGAGGAGGCAGCTGAGGGTTAAGTAGCGATTTGAAGGTTGAGAAAAGTTTTCGAGTGTCTGTAGCGCTGTTGATTTTGTCATTGTAGAAAGCCGTCTTAGCAGCAGTGATGCTGGCTGAGAAGGAGGTCAGGAGTGTCTGGTAGTTTTTGAGGTCATCAGTTACTTTGGATTTGTGCCATTTCCTCTCCGCGGCTCTGAGTTTGGTGTGCTGCGATCGGAGGGTATCATTTAGTTTACTTATCTATCTATCTAAATCAGCAGAAACCTAATATGACTTCCTCAAATTACAATCTAATTCCATTCCTCCAAGAAGGTTATGTTTTCTGTGCAGTTTGTCTGTCTGTCCGTCAGTTTATTTGCAAGTATGATTACACAAAAATGAAATCATGAAAATTGCTGGAAAAGTGTAGCCTATCCCCCAAAAAAGAACCAATTCAAAGAGGATCTTCACATTAAGTTTCACATTATAGTTTGGCTGACGTTATAAGATACACCATGTGGCCTAGGCTGAGGTCTGCACTCTCTAAGCGCCCCTTCAGTTTCAAGTAATGAAAAGCAGTCTAATGCAATTTAAAATGTCAGGTGTAATTACAGCAATTATTGCATTAGGAAGTGCTTGTTTTCAATACATTTGTTTCAATACATTAGTATAAGGCTGCAGATCTTTAACCCTGGGTAGAAAGCTTGGTTTTCTTAATCTATTGTTATTGACATTTAATCAGTATGTATTTACAGTATCAGTGTGTATTAGCCATAGGCCATGATTGGTTTAGCTTTACCTTCTTTTCTGGCCAATTGAACTCCTCGAACACCTCCTGGAAGTCCTCCATGGCCCCATCTGTGATCAGCATGATGGCCTGGTTACAGAGGCTGCCCTTGCCATTGGCTGAGGCCTGAGAAGACGAAGGATCGCACTGGGAATCACAGTTTTGTTGGCAGCAGAATCTCTCTCTCTGGGATTGTGTGTGTCTCTGTGTGAACTGTGTGTGTGTGTGTGTGTGTGTTTGTGTGTGTGTGTGTGTGTGTGTGTGTGTGTGTGTAGGTGTGTGTGTGTGTGTAGGTGTGTGTGTGTGTAGGTGCGTGTTTGTGTACGTACAGTATGTATACGTGTGTGTATATGAGTATGTGTGTGTGTGTATAGTATGTGTGTACATGTGCGTAGATGTGTGTGTGTGTTTGTGTGTTTGTGTATGTGTGTACCTATGTGTACGTGTGTGTATATGAGTGTGTGTATATGAGTATGTGTGAGTGTGTGTGTGTGTACGTATGTGTACGTGGTGTGTGTGTATGCGTATGTGTGTGTTTGTGTGTGTGTGTACGTGTGTGTTTGTGTGTGTGTGTGTATGTGTGTGTGTTGGTGAAGATGGCACTGACCTCATTGAGGACTTTGAATGACTCCTTCATGGCCTTCTTTACTTTTCCCTCACCCTTCACGTGCAGCTCATTCACAAGCAGTTTGAAATGCTGTCAAAAGAATGGAGGATAACGGGCGGGATTAGACAATCTGGCCGCAATCTCGGATCCTACTTGATTTGATCCGTCTGATTACTATCTGCCTTCAGTGAGCAGTCAGTAAACATGGCCAATCCTGTCCAAATCAGATTGTGATTGAACTGATCTCAGTGTCACAGTTTCTACATCAAGCACAGAAATCCATGACGTTGGTGTGGAATCACCTTTATCTATCTAAAAAATAACTCACAAAGTACATCATATCGCCAGTCAGGCAACCTGCTGATACAGGACGACGTGAATCATTTGAACCGATAATGTACACAACATTGCTGAATTATATTATGTACTGTACCCTCCTGAATTATTGGCACATCTGCTAAAGTTGACTAAAAACCAGTATAAAAAGTAATCTGTTGGTGATATATTGTAATCTCAACCTTGAAGGGAACGAGAACAAGGAAAATCTCATAAAGAAATAAATATTTTAACAAAACCACGTCGCTCACAATTATTGGCATTCCTGCTTGTAATACCTTCTTAAGCCTCCCTTTGCCAATAAAACAGCTTGTAATATTCTCCTATGACACCCCATAAAGTTGAAGAAGCAAGGGATTTAAGACCATTCGTCTTTACAAAATCTCCCCGGATCGTCCAGATTCCTACTGTACTGTAAATCCACACTTGTGCATTCTCCTCTTCGACTCAACCCACTGTTTTTCTATGGAGTTTAGATCAGGGGACTGAGATGGCAATGGCCGAATATTGATTTTGAGTTCAGTAAACAATATTTGTTTTGATCTGGACGTTTGTTTTGGTTCATTGACCTGATGAATGATCCAATCATGACCACCTTTTAGTGTCTTGGAAGAGATTGACAGATTTTCTTTGAAAATGTTCAGGTTTTTCTTGGTGTTCATGATCCCGTGCACAGCCCCACATAGCACAGCACTTCCACCATAATTCTCATTAGGCATGGGGTTATTTTCAGTATAGTCATTCTTACTTCAAACACACCTAGTGTGTTTCTAGCCAAAGAGTGCAATTTTCATTTCATCTGACAATTAGACCACACTTCCAGACAAAGTCACTGTACCATTCAGTAACTCCTGCCATTTACATTGGTAATTAAATGACTGGACAGGCTTTTACCTGGCATGCCCTCTAAATAATCTATTAGCACCAAGGTCACTTTTCAAGATTTTCTGGGGGACCAAAGATGATACTTTTTTCTGTAACTTTTTTTTGCCTATCTTACCATCCTCCATACTGTGCGTGGGGGCAAGATAACCATGGGTCTTTGTCCAAGCATGTCTGTCACATTTCCAGTGGATTAGAACCTTTCAATCATTGTTTTAACTGTAAATATAGGCATTTTCAACAAAGTATGTAGTTTTTATGGGAATTCCCTGACTTACAAATGTCAACACACTTTCTTTTTATTTAAATTTAGTGTATTCTCTTGTCTTTCCAATGTTGAAAAATGACTAATGGATATACGTGGCCTCTGTGTCATAGCTTAGTGAAAAAGAAAGTCATGAACTACTTCTGAAAGTTCACAGACACTCTGATTAACTTAAATAAGTTGAAATTAGATAGGAAAACGCTTCTGTTAGGTTTTGTGTATAAGATGTTTCTAGGGGAGCAACGTGTTTTCGTTAAAAATATCTATTTTTTTATGAGATTTTCCTTTTTCTCAGAATAAATTCACTTTCCTTCAAGGGTGGATTTTACTTGTTTACTCGTTTTCATTGTGAGAGTACAATAAATTACCAAAAGATTATTTTTTATACCTGTTTTTAGTCAACTTTACCGAAAGTGCCAATAATTTTGGAGGGTACTGTAAGGTATTGATATTTATCACCCAGAGAGAAGAAATACTCTTCTGTTTGGCTGGTGGGGTGGCTATAACTGTTTACACACGTTTTCAAAACTCTGTGTCTATTTTTCAAAACTCCACACACAAAACCAACAATTGCTCACACAAAATGCAAAATGCCTCAAATCTCCAGCAAAATGACACAACATTCAAAATGTCATAAACACATCTTTAAATCAAACATTCGCCTCACATTACAAACACTTTTGTCATAATATGACATTTTGGATACATCATGTACACACTATCGCTCTTCTGTCTTTCATAGGCTTTATGTATTTCCATACAATAATGAAAGTTACGGTATCTACAGAGAGAAGTTGAAATACACAGTAAAAATGCAAGAAATACTGAAACCAAAAAATAGTGATTTTTTCCAAATAATTTGCTGTTGTGAATACAGTATTTTACAGCCAACAAGAACAAAGCAAAGCAAAATAGACCACCAGACGAGGCAATGACCACCAGATGTACATGGAGTTCTGAAAAAGCTGATTTTGCCTATGGAAATGACTGACTACTATCAAATTACTTTGCTTTTTCCAAAGAAAAGTGTGTGTGTGTTTATGTGTGTGTGTGTGTGTGTGTTTGTCTGTATGTGTGTGTGTGTGTGTGTGTGTGGGGAGGGGGGTTGTGTATGTATTCATAGGTCTATAGAAAAATGACACAAAAACACAAAAAAGACACAAAAATACAGTAAAAAAGACAAGTTTTTACTGTACATAAAGTTGTCTTTTTGTAGAACATTCCTTTCAAAGTATCTGCATTGGTTCTGAAATCCTCTAGGGCCAGATTGAAAGGGTCCATACCTACATATAGAGTATCTATTTATAGGCCTATACTAAGGCAATGACTGGATGGTGTTCCGTAAAGTAATGAGTGTTTACACATGTGAAGAGAGAGAGTGAAGCACTGGTGATTTAGTGTAGCATTTTGATGGGTTGTGTTTGAAAAATGAAATCAAGTTACTTCCTGTTCGATTTTTGTGTGTTAAGTAGAAAATTGTGTGTGGTGTTTTGCAAAATGTGTTTTAGTCAATTGAAAACTGAGTCAAACACTGAGAATTAGTGTATGGTTTTGCAGATTTGATGTGGGGTTATGATGTTTGGAAGACATGATTAGAAAATTATGTGACAAGCAAAGATTTAGTGTGTAGGCATTTGAAAAAAACTGTAATTCTGAATAACACGTATGAAGTAGATCTGGTAAAAAAAAAGTTTAATCACCGTTCCATATCAATGCTTATAAATGGTTACTATAACAACCATAGTAGGACGACGGCTGAGCCTGGAAGTAGACTTTGCAAACAATGGAAGCAACTGGAAACAAGCTAACTGTCCATGTTATGGCTGTTAGGGCCAGAGAAAGTTGTACAACAAACTGAACAAGTTGGCTTCTTTTTAAACGGAACAGCTTGTTTCCTTTATGTGCTATAAAGGCATGACTATTGCCACTTGTGAAGATGCTGACTACATCTTCCCTGTTTTAAGACACTGTTTTAATTGAATGCGCTTTTGCACATGGCCTGTCGGACTATTAACTGCTAATTGTCTGCAGGTGGGGTAATGGGTTAATTGGGCGACACCCACTCTGGTGCCTTACAAAACGTCCAGGATTTTGGTGTGTGGAGGCAGACCGATGTAGATGTGCAAGTTGTATGTGTAACAGCCATTTTAAAACAGTTTGTTAAATTAAAAAAAGACTGTTTTCTACAAACACATAGCTGGACAGTGTTTAATCTTTTAAAAATGCAAGATGAAGGTCCATATTTTTCACACCACTATAGGCAACCGGGTGAAATTTTCACCTCTAAAAATTATGAAACAAGAAGGTATAGCCTAAATCAGAGAAAGGACGCAGAAAACCTACTGACATAGGGCACCAACACAGAAACCCTACTGATATAGGGCACCAACACAGAAACCCTACTTATATAGGGCACCAACACAGAAACCCTACTGATATACTGTAGGCCACCATAGGGCACCAACACAGAAACCCTACTGATATAGGCCACCAATGGCTCACTGTGGTTCTTTGGCTCTTGGAAGAAAAGTATGATTTGTACTGAATTCAAGAGGCACTTCTGGGAGATGAAGTCAGACTCTTGGTGCCCTGAAATCTCTGGAGGTCTCCTTAGAGGATCTGTGATGACCAGATGCTCCTGAGCTTAAGGTCAGGATATCATTACCAGCTCTGCCTGAGGATAAATCCATCAGCTCCACCATGGAGACTGAACTAAGCCTCATTCACAAGGCTGAGCGGTCAGTGGCACACTGACCTACGCAAGGGTTCACAGGCATGGCGACCACAGACACATCAACTCGCGCACACCACCTGATGCATCTTGGGATACTGACCATATGTACACGCTTACGCAGGGTCCTTTCACACACTCACGTATACAACATTTGTGGGCATTTTTCCTATTGGTGCATATATGCGTGGGTGATTACACCCATCCTTCCTATTGGTACATATATGCGTAGGTGAGTCCACCCATCCTTCGTATTGGTGCATATATGCGTGGGTGATTCCACCCATCCTTCCTATTGGTGCCTTCTTCAGTCACTTGTGAAGGCTGAGCCACTAATGTTCACTACAATGTACGAAGCTTCAACATCAGACTCCAGGAGAGGATAAGTATGGCATGTTAGCTACATGCAGCATCTGTATGTAACAACTGTGTGTATGTCACATTGGGAGTTCCCAGCGAGGGGTGAGGATGGAAAGTGCTCCAGGCAGCAGGGCTGCACCTTTTAGAGTGCAGGAGCCCTGCTGCGGTGTTTGGTCTCACTGGCTTAGGGTCCCTCGGCTTAAATGAAGCAGATAATCGACTTACCTCGCGATTGTCCAAGTCGGCCTGCACCAGTGTGCCTCTGAAACAGGGCTCCACGTACCGAACGTAGTCAGTGTACTGCAGAGAGAAACAGTTACCACCATTAGAGTCAAAGTTAATGGCCAGATCCTGTATACCTGTTATTCTGCAATAACATGTATAGGACCCATTGAGCATTTCTACATAACCTTGACATCCTCATAACAAAAAGCATCTAGTTTTAATTAAATGACTCGTGTACGGTTCAGATCCCTCCTGAGTAGAATCATAGTTAGACATTTTTTGTCTATTCCACACATGGCAAGACAATGGATTTGATAATTTCTTAGACCAAGTCAGGGAATATCAGGGAACTTGTTTGTAGCATGTTCAAAATGTACTTGCCATAATATCAGAAACATCTTATCAGAAATAAATGCAGTATTTTTATTTTGTGGTTTATCTCACATGCTTCCTGTGATACTCTGTCTCAGTCTGTCTCTGTTCCTGTGATACTCTGTCTTTTTTGTCTGCTCAGCATAAAGGCAATCTGCTTTTGTTACATTCACATGTAATGGCTAAATGTATTTATGTCCATGCATGTTAAGTTGTTGGTGTTGGCCCTTACAGCAATGACATTGACAAAGTCGTTTTCTCCAAGTGTGTCCAGAATGGTGTTGATGGTGTGCTTGGCGATGGTCAGTTTCAGCCCTTTCATACTTCCACTGATATCAACAACAATGATGATGTCCTTTGGCGACGTGGCAGCCTGAATGTACCTACCGATGAAAGTGGCAACCAGACTCATTAAAACATGCCTTGGTTCTGATATGGACAACCAGACTCATTAAAACATGCCTTGGTTCTGATATGGACAACCAGACCCATTAAAACATGCCTTGGTTCTGAAATGGACAACCAGACCCATTAAAACATGCCTTGGTTCTGAAATGGACAACCAGACTCATTAAAACATGCCTTGGTTCTGAAATGGACAACCAGAGTGACTGTGTTTACATGCACTTCCATTTCTCGGTTATGAGGTCTATCTGCATTTTGATAATATTCATGATATAATATTTACATGAACATAGAGTACATATGTATATATGTATATATTCCAGTCTGTTCTGCTAACTACAAATAGCGTCTCTTTGATTTATACCAATTCAGATTTAAAACACACATATGGAGATAAATCATTGCTTTACTATATTATTTGAAATATTACTGCAAGCACATGGCTACTTGATTAGACTATTACTTAAAGGTACAAACACCTACATATGGTGCCCATGTGGATCCTACTGACCTGGCTATTTAGCAGCTAACCACTTAAGGATGAGATTAAAGTCTTTCTGCAGGATCATGACAACACTGTACTGCTATACCTATAACTAGGCAATTGGGTGCTACCCGTGTACATAGTCTGCCAGACTATCCTTAGCCAAATGTAAACTTGCTGTGGACAGCTTATCTACATGGCACCTGCCCTGCCAGTATCAGACTATGTTCTCTTTCCACACTCCTGGTGACCTCAGGTCACACAGAGGCTTCATAATGAACAAGCAGTGATTTTAGTCTCACCAGTTCCTGTTCCTGCAGTCAAAAGACACCACACCGTTGGGATCAGGGGTCCATTGGATGCCTTCAGAGGAAATACAATGGTTGACTAAGTCATATTCAGATTTAACACAAAACATGACTCAGACGCAAAAAAGTTTGATTGTACAGGTCCACTCCAGTCCGAAAATCCCCTCTAGTTCTGTGGATGAATGCCTGGATATTCGAGCAGAGTCATCACTGCACCTGGATAGAGTCTGAAGAATCCTGTGGAACTCCCGAAGTATTGCCATGTGAGCGTGGGGTCTTTTTGGAAATTGCTAACGAAGACATCGTTTAGGGCCTCTGACATGTACACACCATTAAGGATATTAGGTTCTGTGGGGCGACACACAAGAAAAGGCAGAACTAGCATCAGAACCCTGGTCTATGACTATGCTAGCCATGACATTCAAGTTACACTTGGCAATCCTTGATTATCATACTATATTTCTCAAGAAGACAGCAAGACAACAATCTTTTTAAATTTAATGTCACAACTTTGACAAACTGTCACAGGAACCGTATTCTATCTATGTCTATGAACCACTTGGCCATGAAGATGGTGATATGATTTGAGATAACTTGATGTGCATGGCTTATGTTTAAGTTAATTAATAACTTGGTGTAAGATACATAAAACAAAGTGTAGGTTATCATAATCACACCTTTATTGTAGACATTTGTGGGCACTTGGATGTCGCTCTGTAAAGTGTTCACAGGTAGTTTGTTGAAATGCTCATTTTCCTCCACTATAAACTCGCCACCTAGTTCGATGGGGTTTCCCTCATCATCCATTGTGTTAATAAGCATTGCATTGTAGTAATCAAACTGTAGGTAAAGGAAGTCACAATTATTGTTCAAAACCAATGAACGAATGCATCGTATAAGTACTTTATTCACATTACCATCAAGAGAAACATTTTGTAATGAAAATACACAAAATACAGACCTGTAATGTTGCATTGTAATCATGGTAGTAATCAGCATCTTCTGCAGTATCTGCAAGCCTCTGTGGACACATCATTTAATGTGCTAGTTAGTACACATGTAGAATATTAAGTGTGCTAGTTAGTACACATGTTGAATATTAAGTGTGCTAGTTAGTATGTATATTGGCTATTACAGCACAACACCCCTGTTATCTCAGATTCCACTTAGTATAAAAAAAAGTTCTGTGGCAAAAAGTGATTTCAATTACAGCATTCTAGTTAATATCTGTCATAAAAGGTTAAAAAAGTATCTTTTCCCCACTGAACATTCTGATGAATCAGCTTTGACACAATAATGAAATGGAATGTCACTCTATGAACCACACAACAGTAACTACATGTACTATTGAGAATACATCCAAAGCCATACACATGAAATAATGAGAGAAAAGTTACTGGGAAACTTACCTTGACAGATTTCATTTTACTGCCCAACATCCTTTCAATCTCATCAGAGAACTCCTTCACAAGTTCCCTTCCATCCACATCTTCAATTTTGACTATGGGCTCCACATCTTTAAGTTTCTGTGGTGGAAAATGATGTCAGGTACTTTTCCCCTTGGTTTTCTGAGCACATTTATGATTCATATGATTCACACTGATACGATCACACAAATCCTTAATATAATCCACAGCACATTCCTGTCTGGCATTGGTGAAGGTCGCCTAACAATTTTCAAGCAAGCACATGGCAGTGCTGTATCATTTTGAAATGAAAGGAAAAAAGATTGACAGTGTGAGGATGCAAACCCTTCAGTGGAGGATGTTGTTTTCATTACATAATAATAATAGTAATTAACTAAAGAGCAATTTATCTAACTACACCTACATTCAGTGACAGTAAACCAGAGTGCCTCGAGATTATCCATTCAAAAAGCTTAATCCACAAAACCTGTGTTAGCATTAGGTAAAGATCGCTAAATTCTTAACCACAGCTTTGGTCTAATCCTGTTAGGGTAAGGTGTCCACTTCATGTTGTTCCCAACCAAGAAGATAATACTTTTACTTTGGGAAATCATACCAATACCTTCAAAATAAGGAGAGTGTGTTGCCACTGGATAAAGACAACAATTTCTATTCAGTGTAGTTAAATGTTTAAAGATGCAATCTAAAATGTACATGTTTGTATTCTCCCTTACACTATCACATAATCAAACTCACTCTCCCTCTAACCTCACAGGTGCCACAACAGATTCTCATAAATATTTAGGGCAACGTGTACTTCATTCTGTGTCCAGAACACCAGAACATCTAAATCCCTGTTTTGTAACAAATCACAAACATCCCTCAGTGTGTCTGATGGGGATGGAGGGGGTGGGGGATAGGGGGGAGAAGGGGGGAGCTGAACATGAAGCCTTTTCAGTATATTTAGGAGAGGGGTCGGGCATCTGGTTTCATCCTGTTTCAATAACAGCTGGTGGATGATGGAATTTTGCTCAGTGCACTTGTTCATACCGTAAGGCTAAAGCTATTTACCTTTTGCAAGAGAGGTGCTCCAGAGTATTTGGCTGCAAGGGCAGTTACTTGATCAGCAAAGATATTGGCCCACACCTGAACCCTGAAGAAAAAAAACAGAAAGAAAAAAATGAACAAGGAGTTTAACAAAATGTGCTTGTGTGATGTATAATAATAATAATAATAACAATAATTCAATTTTATATAATTTATATTGCGCCTTTCAAGGTACTGAAGGTTGCTTAACAAAAAAGATGAGGTGGGGGAGTATGGGTGCCATTTAAGTGACACCTGTGGTCCTCCATAGGGGAGGGAGGTTAGGTGAATAGGACTTGCACTTTGGGCACATGTACTTTATGCCATGTACCATGTACTTTGATGTGCTTTTTGCCCAGAGAGGGGCACTACGTGGAGTGGCAGGTTATTCCATAGAGTGGGGGCAGCAAAACAAAAGGCTCTGTCCCCAATGGTTCCACAGTCTAGCGCAGGTGGTGGCAAGCTGATCCTTGTCAGAGGAGCACATAGACCATGATTGGATGTAGGGGTGGAGGAGATCAGTAAGATACTGGGGTGCAAGTGCATTGAGCGATTTATAGGTGAGGAGGAGGATTTTAAAGATGATGCATGTGATGTTCACCTTAAACTGGCATCATATAACTGTGTCAATCAATCAGTCAATCACATCTTCCTTTGCAAAATTGAAATACAAAAGTGCTGAACAAAACATCAATACAGCATGTAAAAGAACAAGACATGGTAGAAATAAAGCAACCAGTAAGACACAGCAGAGTGATTCTCATGAAAACAGTAAGCCTTTCAAATAAATAATTAAAGAGAAAGGTAAAATCGTGATATATTATCGATAAAAATTGTAACATGGATAAATATACAGTACAAAATTCTAAAATAGATACACGGAAATGAAAGATCAGGGGAAGGCTAGGCTGAAACATTTTAAAAGTCTTAAAATGTATTTTAAAAGTATTTGCTGATTGTGCCGTGCTCAGCTCCTGTGGCAGGCTGTTACAGCGGCCGGGGGTGTGCGTACTGAGTGCTGCTTCCCCATATTTGTTAACCTCACCTTTGGAACAACTAAAAAGCCTGAATCGGCTGATCTAAGTGTCCCTGAGTGAGCATATGGTAAAAGCAAGTATTTGGGTGCAAGACCATTGATACAATAAAATACCGTAATCTAAAAATAATAGGCCAATAGAGACTTTCAGATCAGTATGATGTGGGATCTCTTTTTGGTCTTGGTTAAAGGTGCTCTAAATGATGTTACGCGCTTTCTAAGCTAAAACATTTTTTGTCACATACAGCAAACATCACCTCACCATCCGCTAGCTGCCTGTGCCCTGTAAAAATAAAAGCCCAGGCTCCAAAAACGGCAACAAAAACAACTTGGTCCAGCCTGGACCAAAAAAAACATAAGACAATGTTCCAGCCAATCACCGACGAGATGCGCGTTTAGGAGAGTTGCACAGGAGGAAGGGGGAGGGAGTAGTGAGCAAGCTCTCTGTTTTGTTTAAACGTCAGCAGAAGTGACGTTACCCAACACCGCTTAGAGCACCTGAAAAAGAGCAGGGATTATGGCAAATGTGCAGTCACTATTTTGTCATAGAAAAATCACATAAAATTGAGTTGTGAGTAGAGAGCAATCAGAAGTGTACTGCCACTAGTTAGTAGGATTCAATCTGTGAAGGCTATATATAGTACTATACCCCCTGCAAAAAACAAATGTCTGGACAGGATCCATCAGTTTCAAGTTCACTCTCCACTGGTAGTTGCAAGTGATACACAGTAGGCTTTAAGCGCTTTCTCAAGCTTTATGAGGGCATGTCTCTGGCCTTAAACATACTTGGTATCTAGTGTCTGTGCCCTGAAGAGCTCAGCAGGTCTTGGCAGGATTCTGGATTATGACACTATCAGGATCTCCCTAGGGATTACCGAAACCCTCAGGGAGACACAAATAGAAACTCCCAGTCATTAGACTGTAGGGATATCCTTAAAAGACATACACCATATAGTCCTTTCTAATATTGAAAACAAAATTAATTTGGTGACAAATGTCACACCACCACCAGGAGTACCCCAAGAAGGATCTCAAACATCAAAATCACTTAACATAACCTAAAAAAACTTGTTCATTTCACATATCTCCTGTGACTTCACAGGAGGCTGAGGAAACAGAGGACCCAATGTTTTGCTCGGGACATGAGAACTGGTGCCAGTTTAATGCTCAGGCATGTTGCACTAGAATGACTGGTTTTCTGAAGAGGCTCTTCATACATCTCCAAACAAAAACAGATGAGATCCAGCCAAACACTACATGTTTACAGCCTGAACACCTACTGTAAACCATGCATTGTGAGTCCCACCATAACAGCACAGACACAGCACTCACAGCACTTTGGCACTGACAATGCATGTAGGCAAGGGGGAATAGGACAGACCATCCAATGGATGATAAATGGATGGGTTGCCTGTTTGTTATGTGCCTATGTCAAAACTGTAAAGCGTCTTTGAGTGTCTTGAAAAAAAGTATTATTATTCAAACATGCATCAAACCAAGGCAAAAGATATACAACTGGTCATATCAATGTAGAATACATGTGGGTGTTCTTTGCACTTTTGAAAGCATCTGTCTGATCTGTCACACAGCACATATGATCTATCATCTAGTCTTTCATGTGAACTGTTTAGGCGGTATGCTATTTGTCTTCTATTTAATGGCTTTGTTCTTGAAGTGGACATCACACCAAAATTGTCAATTCGACAGAAATGAGTATAACAGAGTGAAGCGGGTTACGACCTCTGTGGCCTGGTTCACTTAAGAACGGCATGATTCCAGTCAGACAGCAAAGCTGTGGGCCTCCTATCCAAAATTTGCTCAAATGATAGCCTGCATGTGCATGGATTATTAGCGAACGCAGATTCCAGCCCAAATAATCTCTTGATGGTGGCTGTTTTTTTTTTCCTATCCTGTCTATTTTGGTGTCAGTTGGATGTTGTTCAGTTTCAAAAGGGTAGGAACTCGCAATCAGGGTCACTGTGTAATCAGGCCTTAAAATCACATCTGTGGGGAAACCAGTTTGCTAGCCTGACAACCAAAATGGAGTCGAAAGATTACTTGATAGCATGTGAATGAAACAAAACAAGGACATGTTCTTTGCATTACGCTATTAAAGAACTGTGTGGCACTATGTGAATCCAGTTAGTCTGAGATGAGCTCTTTATCCTCAAATGGCTCCATATGCTACTGAGCTCTGCTAAGCACCAAAACAAAGCATAGTATCTAGTGGTGGTAAACAAGACAGGCTATTTGGTGGAATGGTGGTGTATAGTGTTTGAAAAAGTATACACTGTACTTATATTTGAAATGTCTCTGTTCATTAGTGAATTTCCCCCACATGGTGCTATTAGGCTATTATGTCAAATCCAAATCACATGCAAACTACATAAAAAGCTAAATGGACGTAGGTTTTTTCTTTGCCGTTGTCATGGTAAATACCTAAAACAGGGCCAATGTTGGCCCATTTGCTATGTATTTGAAATCAATGATTTAATTGAGTTGAATCTACTAACAGCCCTGGTAACCTCTTGGAGAGTGGACAGAGCGGTGTTAAAGGGGTCATGTTCCATATCAAGACAGAGACATTCATATATCCACTCTTAGTTCATCACTGGCTAACTAGACATGCAGGTGTGTAAGGTTGTAGGTTAGTAGCCTACTTACGTTTCTGGTGGTATCTTCATCTGTGCATTCACCAGGAGGCAGAGCCAGCCTGAGACTATCCACACTGAAAGCCATCCCTCGACCCTTCGATGTTGCATGCTGGTCATAGCTAGCCTTAGCAAGGCTTCTCGAGGTGAAGAATGCAATAGTACATGTAAGTTTAAAAGTGCATGGTACAATATCACAACAGATTCATTAAAGAGCAGCGTTCATTAGTAGGAGTCTTTTCATGATGACAAAAACCATCATCTGTGGCCTTAAACTGCCATGGTCGGTATTCCATGACAAAAGCAACCCATCGTGCATTCTGGGCCCTGGATCCTCCTCATCCCATTGCCAGATATTCCTCAGACCACTTCCCTCATTCTGATCACTATTTCCAACCGTAGATCCACTTCTTCCACGTGCAGTAACACAAATCTGCAATGAAATCCAAAGCCACAAGTTGGTCTTGAAAAAACAAAAATCCAAAAAGGCAAAAAGATATACTCCTTATTTGGAATCCACTTGGAAAGCCTTTCTGTCTACTGTGCAGAATGTTGTGGCTCTCTGGATGAGCTATGACCAGGCAGGTGCGTCGAACCACGTGTTGATAAATCTGTGTCGAGACTGACTGCCATAGAATAGCCTAGACATCCAAACTGATGGGCTTCAGTCACACAGAGCCCAATCCACTGTCACCCAATTCACTGCGTAATCCATTTGGATTACACTCTCCTCCCACTTGGACTTTGGCAGGCATCAAGATGGGAGGGGGTACACCAGGAAGGGGGGGGGGGGGGGGGGGGGGGGGGGGCGATGGAGTTGAGGAGGGAGCCAGGGAGGGAGGAGATAATAAGGAGAGGCTACCCGCTGGGATTGGTTGGAATTTTGAGCTATCTAAGAGGATTATTAGTGATTTCTGGAGACGGGCATTCGTCCATCCAATCAGTGTGAGTGAAATAAAGCCCCTTCCACAGGCTGGTTTCAAATGGGACTGGGGCATCTAGTGTACTGATAGACCTCTTTGGCATAAACACATCTAGTCAGGCCAACTGCTTTGGCACTGCAGGAAGAGGCACAGGGCTTAACATCTGGGAATAACGACTCACAGAATGGAGCACGCACACTAAACATCAGCTGCAAGGATGCGTTTCACATTAGCATGAAAGTAGTACAAAGATCTACACCCAGCCTGAGCTGGGGCAGCACTAGCCAGGCTAACAAACACCTACAAATGACAATGCATGCAAGTCTGAGATGCCAAGTGTCCATCTGAGAGGATGCCTCAAAAATGTGATATCCTGCAATTTCACTGAAGAAAAAAAAAATCCTTTCTGTGCTATATAGTGCTATTTAGTGAGAAAAAAAGTTTGCTGGTCTAAGTTAGTGTGTCCACTAGTGTGGACTGCTAAAATACTTGAAACATCTGACATCTACTGGCCAAATAGGAGAAGTGAATTGAACTCCGAAATGTAAACACTGTTAACTAACTATTCAAGTGGTACGCTGATCCGTTTTGTCTTCTGTTTGTGTCAAATGTCCCATTTCAGCAATATTCCCTCAATTCCTGCCACTGCAAGCTCTTTATAGCCAAAGCAAAATTCTGTTATGTTTGATCTGAATGGGACAGAACAACATCAATGGGGGATTTGTATGGGACAGAATAAAAACTTTCTATGTCTGATTTCTTTGACATCGCTCAAATCTAAATGACCCATAGACCCATCACATTATGTCCATATTATTTAATCAAACAAATTATACTAACTAAAAGTTTTCAAATGACGCATTAAACATCTTTCTCATAGAATTGACATATCCATGTATAGCCATGTGAGGGGCCCTATAAAGTGCCTTGGGATGTATTATGTTATGATGCTATACAAATAAAGCTGAACTGAATTGAAGATATGCACACAGCCATCACCAGGGTTCAGGCAGGCCAAAGTAGAATTTTTCCTAGGGGGGCATTTCTCTGCAAATGGATATGCCTATCAAGGGACAAAAAACATTATATTCCCTGCATGTGTGTAGGCTTTATACAATTCTCTTCATGATCATGCAGGAAGTTGGAATGCAGACTAACATTAGGAACACTTAGTTTGACCTCTTCATTTGTTATGGTGGAAGATAGTGCTACACTAACAACAGCAAATTTGTACAGTGTTTACAGGCTATAATTATTATGTATCTTATCGACTACATCCATACACCCTCCATATTAATAACTACCATTATCATGGGGTCCAAGCAAACCGTGTGCTTGTCGTGCTTCTTCCTCCTTTCTTCCGTTTCTACTTCTTGTTCTCCTCCAAAACTGTATGGGCTCAAGATCACAAGTTGCATATGCAACGCATCAAATCTTGACCATGGATTTGAAATGGGTGAAGTGATTCATGCAGCAAAATGACAGCCATGCCACTACTTGCACTAAAAGCACATTTTTGTTTTGAGAGTATCTGGAGAGAGCCCATTGGAGTGGAGCAAAAACTCTTCAAAAACGTTTAAATCTACAGGACCTCTTTTTTTCTGCAACCAATTTCCGCATGCCTAAAACACAACAACCAACCAATTAACTCAATCTTGGCCATTAGGCATTCTTTCATGAAATGATTAGTTGTCAATCATCTAGAGATCATCCTGGCAAGAGATAGTTCAAGTGATATGACAGCCCGTACCACATTTGGGTTCATGTGCCCATGGCTACAGTGCCCATACCACATTTGGGTCCACGTGCCCATGGCTACAGTGCCCATACCACATTTGGGTCCATGTGCCCATGGCTACAGTGCCCATACCACATTTGGGTCCACGTGCCCATGGAAACCCGGGCTTGCGATGGCACTATAGGAAGCAACAGATCCCACATTGTTTGGTCAAGTCATGCAGTAGTTTTTGCACAATACCCCATCTTATGGTGCCATTATTCCACTGAGCCAGTAAGATTAGTCAGTGTCAACATTTCTTCCACACATGTACCTAAGATGGCGTGCTTTTATTTGGCTACATTTGTTAAGATTTCCAATAATGATATGATTATTGCCCTCTGGAGCACATTGTGCTGTTTACTTACCACATGACGTGGGGTATTTATATGTTTAACTTTGCTTCACGAAAAAACATAGAGGAGATTTTTTTTATTGCTTTAATTGAAAAGACAACTTCCAATATTAAAACATTGCTATAAAAACAATGATGACATTAGAATTATAATCTGACATTAATCTACAAATATCCCTACAGTAAAGCAAGTCTTTAAGAAGAAATCAATATTTGGTCCCATTTAAATTATTCTTGGTCTTATTATTTTTTTCAAAATAATACTGCTAGAATTCATTCTGATTATAAAGTTTCCAACCATTTTATGATCTAGGATTCCATGGAGCCTGACTTACGTCCATAACTTTCTTTAAATCTTTCCGTAAGGTAATACCCTGATTTTACAGGGGGATACTTGTTCAAGCCATCACAGCAAGTAATCAAGGCCTCATCATCAGGCTGCACAAAATAGGCCAAAGACTGGCGTGTGGTTGAATCTCCAGGAGAGGGTAGCAGCACTCGATGGATCTGACCAAGATAAAAACATACATTAAAAAATAAGGCGAATGGAACAGATGGAATGGAAAACTAAAACATTCACCTATAATGCGTGTGGAGAAACATCACAAGGAGGCTACGAGATCCTGCAAAGCTGAACTTACCGCAGAAATAAAAACATCACTGGTCCACCTCTGCATTAGATCAGCAACATTTAGTAAAACTGTCCCAGCGATAAATGGAGCTGAAATGTACTGTCCTGACCGTGACAAAACCTATAGGGTATAAACCATATAAAATTACAAAACCTATAGGGTATAAACAATATAAAATGCTGACAAGATTTCAAAACAAACATGACAACAGCAGCTCAGTGCAATGCTCTGCAATGTTCTGACGGCAACAAAATCAATTTACTCCACAAACAGGAACACAACAGCGATAATTCACTGTTATATTTCTAATAATTAATTCAATCATTTACAAAATACAAAACAATTTATCACACTGAATGTTAACAGCCCCAAAATGCACATGCACATCTGGAGGCTCAGAGCACAGAATGTGAGGAGCTTCTGACGAGATTCTAATGGTTTTCAGTGTTGCTCATTCCTAATACACATACTTCCACTATTTCATGTGACTCATCATGTCACATGACAAGGCCCTGGACAACTCATGATTTCAGTGAGAACTGCGATAGATGGTTAATTGTCTTCTTCGTTCTCCAGTTACCTGCAGTCCTCCCTCTGGGCTCTGGAAGACGAAAGTGATGCTGCCGTAATCGGAGTGCTCCCCACAGCGCAACTGGCCCTCCTTCACATGACCACTGTCCACCGGGGGATAGTACAGGGTCCGCAGAGTGGAGCCATTCTCATCAGCTGTGAGAGACAACACATACATATGACAAGGTGGGCTTTTTACTGTATATTATCCACTGTTAGCATTTACTTACAAAGGTCAAAGTTTAAAGGGCTCCATAAGCTTCGCCTCTGCAGTACAATTAACCTATGGAATTTGTGAGCAGTGGCTTTAAGAGTCATATTCAATGCGTATTTTCACGCCAGGGATCTAATAGTATTGATGTTTATTTTTGCTTTACCTGTCCAAATCAGGTAAAGGTCAACTGATCACACTAGTGGCCAAACTGATAATGGTTACACAAGCAATATCTGGTGACGTCCTCAGTATTGATGATCATGGATGCAAATGTCTCTGACAGCTTGTCCACTCTAACTCTCAATCTTTTCAACAACAATGTGCTACTTACTTCCAATTTGTTTGTGTGCACTGACAAAGATATCCGCATCTAGGCCTAAACTGAGACCCATCAGTCTGAGAACCCTGAGAGAAAGCTCTTTACACCGCATGAAGAAGGAAACTTGCTTATCTCTAAAACCAGGGACATCTTCAGATGGCCATTTCTAAAAAAAAGGACAGAAATCCAAAGAGATCCTTTTGAAACATACAGTATCAGATCATATTTGGTAACTTTTGTGTGGATATTATGTGTTACAATATGCGGGACAATTACTATATCAGGGTGTAGTGAGCTGGTGTTGAACGCTTCCTTTAGATCACCAGGTCTCGCTGGATTTAACCTGTATAAATAATTGTTGAAAAAAGTTGTACAAAAATTACATTCTTAATCACATAATTTCACCATATGTGCTTTGGTCAAATTTCTTGGTAGCATACCTCTCTCTTTCTAGGGAGACCCAACCATGATTGGGGTTATTGTTGTAACTGCCCCTGCTGAAAGGAAGTTTCTTCTCCTCAGGAAGGTAAAAGAATTCCTTAGAAATGTTCATCACCTCATCTACCTAGCAGAAAGAATAACGTCTTGAAGTCTGACCTAACACAGACTTCATCAATCAGTCAATTCAATCAATCATTAATTAATTAATTAGGAATACAACGCAGCGTTTGTTTGCACCTCCAAAAGCAGCCGTACCTGTCAAGTACCCCCTGGCTGCAGCTTGCAGATCGGGGCTGGGCTCAATGTGGGGCGGAGCGCAACGTTGAGCTCAGCCCAAAATCTGCTTGTCATTACCCGTTGACCTCTGTGTCCATCTATTTACCCGGACTCGGAGTTCAATTTTTCTCAAGGAAGAAAGCTTAACCGTATCCTCCTTGAACTTCCCCCTAGCGTTCTAGAATAGCCTATGTGCTACACCATCGGCGTTTCTTGGGTAGCCTAATCTAAGTAGGCCTAGCTACGCTAAGATCATTAGCCTACATCCAGTCTGCATAAGCATAGGCCTATAGCAATAACATTATCAATGCATTTTATCTCTAGCCTATCGGTATTTTCTTTATAGAAGTTTAGTAGCCTGTGCGAGTCCCAAAGGGAACTGGCAACAATGAACCTCTTTAGCATCCCTATAACAGGCCTATATGGTCAACAAGGTCTGCTAAGAGTAGAGAACATAATATTGGCCTCTATTATAGCCTATTGTTTATACATAAATTTAATTGGGTTTGATCACGGCACAAAAATCATATAACTCGCAATCAGAAGTGTTCGCGCGATAAAATCAGTTAATTTTGCCATAGAGACGGGTGTTACAACTGTTATTTTCATTTAATTGCATTTGCTATGACTATATAAATTGGCACTGGTGTTAACTTGAAACAGGGACTGAAGATATGAATGACGTGATTGAAGTCCACACTTGCTCAAATTTCACGAAGCAAACTTAAACAAACAGTTGCGGTTTTGCACCTTTTTATTATCTCTGGTCGTATTTAAGTAGACCATTCATATTTAGATGGCTGTAAGATTCTCCATATAATTAGCCTACATGTGTCTATTTACGTTTCCCGTAGCTACACCATATCTTGAGAATAAAACACTGTTACATTTGTACCACTGTTACAATTGTACCAGTTCTCCCATAGCATACAGGCTATAGTAGGCCTAGCCTACTGTTAGCCTAACAGTCTAACCTCCGTGTTTTTTTTTCTTAAAGTTGAGGAAATGCTTTTATAGATTTTAAGCATTCTTCCTAGAGATTATTTTGGGAAATATAACTTGGACAGTAGGAAACAAGGTAGGCCCTACGGACATTGTCAGCGTGAGAAGACGTTCTGAAGGTGGGCTGAGCTCAACGTTGCGCTCTGCCCCACATTAAGCCCAGCCCCGATCTGCAAGCTGCAGCCAGGGGCTTCTCGTACCTGTTACCTCCCAAAAACGCCCTTAAACGCCCACAAATACCCGTATGTTTGTGTGAAAGAATTGGCTCATATTGGTTTGCCCAGAGCTGTAGTGCTCTGGGTTTGCCATATCCACCACCAGGAGGCCGGAAGAAGCGTTTTGCAATCAGCCTTATTTTGTGCCATTAAAAGCGTAGCCTAATTCATGCAGCTAAATCAGAAATGATGTTGCGTTGTGAAGGAAAGAAGGTTGCGTTGAGTATGCGTTGTGAGGGAAAGAAGGTACATTTTCTTAGTTGGGTGATTCTGCATATAGTTTGAAAATCGCAGAATGGCGGAAAAACTACAGGGACTACAGATAGGCAGATCAGCCATGTGCTATCTAATCTTTGGTCGAGTCTGTGTTTACAACATGAGCTTACATTGGCTAGCAGGTAGTTTATAAGAAGTTAAGTCTATCCAACATCTGTTTTGTTCTAACCTCTTGCTGCGTTATTCCAGTGTTCTTCAAATAAACAAAACCAACTTCTATGAACGCTGTCTTCAGGCTGGCACATAATTCCTGCAGGTTTTCGGCAGAGATGTTTGTTTCTCCTAGCATGTAGTCCTCAAAGTTTACAATGGGTATATTCATGATAAATTTGCAGTGTATTACTTGTAATCTATTGCGATTTCACAGTAACAATTACGCACAGCAAGGCTTTCCACAAGCTGACCGCTGCACAGATCTGACTGAACGTGATGCGTGCTGGACCTTTGTACAGTGCAAACTGTCAATAGAGTTCAACAGTCCCGCCCCTCCTCCGATTGTTTAGTCAAATCCATAGGATCTAAAACTCTTTATATCCACAACGTAGTTTGAGACGTCTCATCATGAAAACAAGCAAGTTTGGCTGCCAGTGAGACGTCTCATCATGAAAACAAGCAAGTTTGGCTGCCAGTGAGACGTCTCATCATGAAAACAAGCAAGTTTGGCTGCCAGTGCGTTGAGCAAATTTGTCTTTAAAACAAGCTAATGTCTGCCAGTGCGCTGAGCAATTTGTCTTGATAAGACTCCTTAAAATAAGTTAAAGTCTTATTAAATTACGACTAGATCTTATGAGAGAGCGCTAGGTAAGTGTCTTTATACTAAAAACAATACAAAATATTTTTTTATATATCTTAATGACATGAAAAACACTTATTTAGATTGTATTAGATAAGCAGTTTTTGCAGTGCTGCTTAAGTATAATGGTGGGTCTAATGTGTGACTCTAGAAACCTCACTTATTTTTTTGTAGAGGCATAATTATTTGTAGTCTTCTCAGTAATCATCCTTCTATGTACACCAAACCACCATGAGTGTTTGTTGCACACATTTGTTACACACCTATCTTCACTGAGGATATACCATGTCTAAAACTAACACACAACAATCACACAGACACCAGGTTGGTATTGCCATACACTGTTTCTCTTCTTACCTGACCAATTAACAGTTCTTCCTTTCAATTTTTTTTTATCTCCATCCTAAAATATGTTTTTTCCAGGCCAGTGTTTTGCTTGATCTGCCCTCTCTTGAAGAACAGTCTTCAAGTATGTAGTTTTCTGTCTTTTTTGTCATGTGGTTAAACAGTTTCATTATACAGACTCCATTGAGGATACGCTACCACAACTATCATTAAAGGAGAACTATGCAGGTTTTTTTTTTACTTCATTTACCTTAACAGCTTCTGAGTCATTGGAATGGTTATATGACTTTTTCCAGGTTGAATGATGGCCGTCTCGCTTCCCCCTAGTGTCTGTGAGCGGAAAAACCAGCCTTGCAACTTTGGTCTTCAGTCAGTCTCAGTCAGAAAGTCTCACCAAAGGTCCTTGATTACTAACAGCGAAGAAATTGCCAAAACTGCATAGGATCCTTTTAATATTCCACTTAACTCAAACAATTATACATTTCCTTACCTGCTCTACTTCTCAGCCCAGATCCTTTTTGCTGGTAGTGATCCACTTATCTCACTATGAGGCAGAAAGATCCAGAAATATACACTAAAACTAAACAATGACTTAACATACTATTGGGAAACTGTTACATTCAAAATGTAGTTTATCGGTCTTTGTCACCGGACACATAGGTTGCTGAAACTTAAAATTAACTTCTCCCCCCAGGGAAAACTGATCATGGCCAACATGAATAGGATGGGGGATTGGGGAATTATTTATTGAATTACATTCATATTACAAATAAATATTTTGACTTAAGAGCACTGATGGCTGATATCTCTCCTGCAGAAGCTTCCAAACACAGTGAGCAAGAGCGGTACTCCTGGACTGAAGGTCCTGGCCCCCTCAACTGCTGCAGTCTCACCCTACTTCATTTTTTAACTGGGCCATGACGCCAGGTTTGATCGATTTGTGAAACCTGTAAGTGCTATGAAATCCTTCTGGAATCTTCCAGCCATCAGAAAAAAATGTTTCATTCCAATGTCTATGCGCAAGACTACTGGACCACAGGTCCTGCCTCACAAGAATCGAATGCCTGCTCCGAACTGGACACCGTCACATATCCTGAAGAAAGAAAAGGCTTATCAGCATCTACGTCAATTAATGGATATTTTCTCTATTATTTCTTTTCTGTGGCTACTCAAATCTAGTGCACATAGCACACTCTACACACCATGTAAAATTACTGCAATATAGTACTGTCAAATTTGGACTCATTTGGACATTTGATGACGTTTAACAAACACGCTCAACAGTTACCTGTCTCCACTCTGGACACCCATGGGAATGCAATAGTTCAGTTCCAGGCGAGCGATGTTCCCAAGGCGCAAGACGATACCTGCTCCATAGGACCAGCGGATACACTCAGCCAATTTCTTCAGGTGTGCCCGTGGGCCCTCACCTGGACAATGAGGAAATAAGTTATATTAGCCAAGCAAGACCACGGCAAAGGACTGAGACATTAACTAAGACTGATTGAGTGCTGGAATTACTACTGAATATGCAATGAATTCAGTCAGTCAGAATTTATTGAAAATTCTAGATAAAGAGTTTGGAGGGCCAGGCTGCCATTATAATGCTTAGAATGCCCTCAGGTCGTGTCAAAGCTTGGCCTGGTACCAGGCTCTGGCCTTTCAGAAGTCTTAGTGCTGCGCTGTTCTGCAGTCAACCATGTTGCTTTACGATCATGAATGGTGCAGTTGTAAATTCAGTTTCAAATATCAACAACCTTTCTTCAGTGTAAACTCTATTTAGACTGTTAAGGTTGAATTTCTGCATGATGTTCTGATCTGTTTGTGTTGATGTATTTGTGGCTGACACTTTTAACCAATGCGGTTTACAGACATCAATTAATTACTGGGCGCGTTTTCAGCAACTCCGGGTTAAGGGCACAATGGTGGCAGCTGGGAAATCGCACCCACCAGTGTTGCATGGGTCCGATCCCAAGCGGCCCACGCTCACCAGACATTAAAATCAACTCGACTGCAACTCGAACCGCGAATATGCACCTGCAGGCGCCCTCTACCCATGACATCCCTTATCAAATGCTCACAAACACAAAGCGTTTCACTTGTACAACACTGGCTGTAGGCTACAAGTTTAACGTGGGCTACACATGACCTGTGTGGGATCATAATTACAGGTAGGCTGACGAAAGGTGGTAAAGTATCAGCATTACTCCTTGTCATTAGGTCTTGTGCCTAGTAGTACTGAGCTCCTTGTCATTAGGTCTTGTGCCTAGTAGCCTAAAAAAAGCTGTTCCAGTGGTCAGTGTGCATGAAGCAATCTATTGCTTGAGGTCTGGGAATTGCACTTGAAGTTAGGCTACTCGGTTAGGCTAGGAGGGCTTACCAGTGCCACATTTGTGACGAGCCACATTGGTAGTGCCTGTTTTGTGGCGGTCATACTTTTAAATGGCTTTGCAAGAAGTGCACGGGACATAACCAGCACTGCAGTCATCTTATTTAAGAACCTCTCCTACTTCCCATACTTCCTGGAGGAGTGCCTTTACTATTTTAGATTCTTGCGTCTCCAGCTTCTTGAATTTTCCCTTGGGGATCAATAAAGTATCTATCTATCTATCCTACCATCTCGATCTTCATACTTCTATCACACAGCTAGCCTATGTGGCAAGTTCATGCTGCATCGATTGAAGTCATTTAGCCAATGATATCTTTGAAAAGCAATTATGAGTTAAATATTGATGTTAGTCTTGTCTTGATATTTTAAGTATTTTCTAAAAATATATTTAATACATTTTAATTAATGTATTTTTTATGACTGCGGGCTTAATTTAGATCAGCCTGCGCACCACTGGCACGACAACTTTGTTCTTTTTTCTGCGTGCTAGCCTTGGTCCTTAGCCACTAACCCACCAGCTCTCCACATGCTGGGGGTTACTTCCTCTGCTTGCTACTCACCATAGTTTAGGTTACACAAATTCCCAGCATTCAGGAAGAAATGGGTCCTGAACAGGTCGCCAAAGCCTCCTCTGCCCGGGCGAAAAGGGAGTGGCGTGTACATGTGGACCCCTCCTGCCCAATACGCTTCTCCACCAAGATAGTCGCCTGTCCACCAAAAGGAGATGGATTGTATTGAAACATTTCACGAACTGCAGCATCCAGTCTTTTGATGCGTTACTGGCAAAATACACCTGCTATTCGTCTTGAGTGAGGGAGATATTTTACACTCACACCAGAGAATTAATCAGTATAATCTGTTCAGCAATTATGCTAGATATAATTTGATGAAGACATCTCGAAAAAGGTCTTTTAGAAGAGGCTTGTAGTGCCACAAAGCATAGATATGATGCTCTCAGGTTTTCAGAAGACGATGCAGACAACACGTACCTTCACTCTGTGGCCCGATGCTGTACATACTGAAACCTCTTACACTTGTGGGGCCACCCAGATAGAATCTGTATCAAGAAACAAAGAAACAATAATACATCTACAGAAATACAGACAACAGTGGATAATACACTTTCAAGGCATTGCAGTGATTATTTGTCTTTATTTTACACAACCTGTCAAAAACTTTTCTTTTCCTGATTCTTTTTAAATTGTAGAACAAAACTCAGAACTATCAATTAACAAACAGGGGGTTAAGTTATCAACAACAACAAAAAAAAGAGTAAACAAAGCAAAAAATTGTATATTTTAGGCTCTTCAAAAGACTTTGATGAGTGATGACAGCATTTCATGATGACAGCATTTCACACTTGTGGCAATCTCTCAACACCCTGAAGACAGTGAATGATTTTCCAACAGCCCTGCACGAGTTCCCATACATGTTGGGCACTTGTTGGCTGCTTTTTGTTTACCATGTTAATTGATTTGTATGTACACTCTTTTTCAATAGTCAGAAAAAGAAAGACACATAAAAGAAAATGTTTTAAAACTTATGATCGTAGTGTAATTCTTGTTGCTGACAAAAATATATTCCAACTACTACCTAACTACTTGATAACTTGAATAGTTATGTTCATCCTACATTCCATGCAACAGAATTGTACCAGTGCCCAGAAACACAACAGCTGAGAGAGAGAGAGAGAGGCTGAGAGAGAGAGAGAGAGAGAGAGAGTGTGAGTGAGTGAGTGATAGATAGATAGATAGATAGATAGATAGAAAGAAATTCAAGGTCCCTGTAGCTCAAGACATCACACACAACATACACTACAACATACACAGGATGATAAAAAAAAAAAACAAATCCACATTACTAATAAGAGCAGTAAAATAAAAGATACTAAATCAAGGATCCACATGATTTTACTAAGGATGTATAAGCACGAGGCACTTGCAGTGACAGGGCAGGGACTGACCCTGTGTTTCAGTATGCAGTGGTAAGGTGCTCTATGAGGTGCATGTCATGGTGGTAGTGATACACACTAGTTAAAGCACTAACCTGTCAGCAATGCTGGTGGGCTTCTCTCCAATAGGCAGGAGCATACCACCCCAGAAGGAGGTAGACAGGATCTAGAAAAGATAAGACAATATGACTCCAGAAAGCTTTCCCCTACATCAACAGCAATTCTCCAGCTGAATCATGCCAACTGAGGTAGCATTCTGATGACATGAGGAGACCATTTCAATACTCTTTTTACGATTTACTTTTCAGAAACATCTCCCTGATTAATAGTGTTTTCTGTGCTACTCACCGAATCGAAGGGGAGACGTCTGTTGAGCTGGATTTCAAAGTCCTCCTTAAGGTAGCTCACATCTCCACCTGTGTACCCAGCCAGCTCCTAGAGTTCACATGACACACAAAATCACATGACCTGTAAGCATCATCGTGCTAAGTAACCCTTTGGGGGCCCATTGACAAATGGCTTCATTTAAATGAGAAATCAATGAGGCCTATTAAGTGAGGTGTGTGTAAGTGCATCTCACATAGACGAAACTAACCTGATTAATTTTGAGTAAGGCACCCTTTCTTGGAAGAATAGAGGAGTTTCGTGTGTCAATGACCATGGCATGCTGTAAAAAAGAAATCCACAGAATGAACCAATTGCTGATATCACACACACACACACACACACACAGGTCTTGTCTATTTATTGTTCTTTAAAGTCATATACAATCTAGACTAAACACAAAAAAATTTAGCCCTGAAAAGGTTGTACCGAGAGGGAGGATTTTAGCGAGTGGCCACTCTCCTCACGGACAGCAAAGGAGGCAGTGCGAGCCAGACAGCCCAGTTCTCTCCACACTCCCTCCCACTTCAGAGTGTGATTGGTCCACCAGATGGGAAACTAGTGAGGAGATGGGTACAAGACACACACAGAGGGAAGAGCATTTCATCAATTGTACAAACCATGGCACACATCAAGTGTTTATGTTTAATTAAAAAGTTTAATTATCAACAACTTATTTTTTCATTTTACCAACTACTTATTTTTAGATTTTCAGATTGGTAAATCACTATGTGTTAACATGTTTCACAATCGCTTTATTTGTAGTCTAACCCTGCCCGCCTAGTATCTCCGTTTATTTTCATTTCACTGAGATACTGCTCTGGTATCTGACAACACACTAGTGCTTCCCTCGGCCACCACCCAGGTGCCAGGCCAATCAGCAACGTGAGGGGATGAAGATAGTTTCGAAATCGAAAGTAGGCCTGTGGTAGGCCTAAATACATTGTTTCCTGACTGACGACATGGTTTATTATCAGTTTGTAGCGAGTTTAGACGAAATAGGAAGGAACGGTAGGATCCTGATTAATGTGACTGAAATCATTGGTCCAGCCTAACCAAAGTTAACACAAAGTCTATGCCCATTACGATGCTAGAGTTGGAAACATTTCACAATGATGAGAGGTCAGGCTCTTCACAAAGTGCAAGTAGAGAGTCTGGAAACCTGGCTACTTTGTTTGCAAACAACACAGAAAACCTACCTTAAGGTTTGAGCAAACACCACAAAGATTTTATAGAGAAAGCTCTTCTTTGACAAGTTACCCTGCCACCATGCTAGATTTGCCATTACATTGGATAGATTGTGTAATTAACCTTAGAAAATCATAATGACTTTACAGTGTTTAACCTGTCACTTAACATCAATATTTCCTTAAATAATCAAAGGGTTGTTGGATCATGGCTGAATAATCAAAAATAATCATAGCTAATGACAGGCAACAACTTGAAGTATTTTCAGGCAAAACATTTTCAGAATGGCTCATCACTATGTGGGACATGTACAGTGACAGATGCCAAATATAACAGGCCAAAAGCAATTTTTTGAAAGAAAATGAAACAGAATGTAACAAAATGAGCTGGATTACTTACACTGACTTCTGTAGAGATCCCTCTATCAGTCTCTCTGAGTGAACTCCACGGGAACTGGCCAGTGACTTTATATGCATTGATGGAGAAACTGAAACACAGACACTGTCAGTGGAACTCACAAGCTGAACACAGTACACCACTGGGGAAAACAGAGCCCTTTTGATGAATGAATGAATAATTAGTTTGGGTGAACCCAGACGAAACGGTTAGCAAATCTGAATTTGCTCTGCATGTTAGTCTGTAAAAGAGCCCATTGACGTTCCGTTTCCAAATCACCAAAAACCCAAGAGTGTGTATTTTGAAATTGAGTAAACAACTGCATTTAAAACCTTTGTTTACAGAAAGATATGTTTGCTGCACTTCTGGAAGTAGTAAAACTGCAAGTTCGAAAACGGGTGTCAATGGGCTTCTGTCCAGACGGACCTGCAGAACAAGTTCAAATTTGCCAAGAGACTCATCTGGGCTCACCTAGGCTAAAATCGAATACAATTTAAAAGACAAATTAAGTTTTTAAGCCTCATTTCACTTTCTCTGAAACCAGACATACTTGCGCTCAAAGTGTCCTGGCTGGGGCTTAAAGAATGACAGGCCGTAAGACGTCTCTTTTGTACCATAAGAGAACTGGAAGGTGACTTTTTCTGCCCGCCCAAAAATATTTGGAAGTTTAAGACCGAGTACCTGAGATCAGAAGAAAAAAAAAACATAAAATATGAGAATGTACTATAAACTTCAAGTGATTGAAAAACAATTTATTTTACTAAAAAGCACAACCCTTGAAGTACAAGAAAATTAAGAATTGATGAATGCCGTATGACGTCCCTTACCATGCTTCCTTCATTGTTTCCGACCATGGTGTTGTAGCTGCCAGTCATCCGCCTCAGCTCCTTCACTTCAAACGTCACATCCAGCCCATTCGGCAATGCATCAACACCTGCAGAGATACTGTTGTAAAACAAGCGTTCCCCCACAGAAAACATTTCTGTCCTTGTCTCCTCACTGACTTCTTACCCTGAGATGTGTCGATAACAACTTCAACCTTTCTGAATATTCCCAGTCGCAGAAGTTTCTGTCTGGCTTCATGGGACTTCTTCATGACCTGTAAGCATCATCATGCTAAGTAACCCATTGAGGGCCCATTGACAAACTGTTCTGGTATAATTATGCACATGAGATACTCACATCAATCAAGTTCCTAGCCTTAAAGACATCTGCGATTTCATATGTGAGAAGGTCTTCCTTAGTGCGACCAAGACCATCTACATGCACCCTTTGGACAACAATCTAAAAATAAAATACGTTAGAAACTAGTGCACAAGAAAAATTACATTTACCTAAATATCATTTGTTTCATATTAAAAACAAACATACATCTTTGTTTTCGAGAACTTCTTGTTTGGCTTCTTGCTCAGGCTCTGGCAAATCAATGTCATCTGCCTGGACACCGAGTTCAGGACCATGCATCGGCATAGGGTCCAGAGCCTACACGAAGAATACAGCAAACGTTTAAGATCAGGAGGATTGTCAATTTTATTACAACAATTATTTCAACAGCAAGTGAGACCGTCTTTCTGACAAGAATTCTCTTCTTCCACGTAGGCCTAGGAAGCCTTCTACGCACCTTAGCTAATGTTTTGACACAGGTGAGCAAGCTTTACATTAGTGTCACTGCAAAGTAGAATAGCCATGTACAGAGCATGACTACCTTCTGAAAAATGCCGCCAAGAGAATTCAGTTGATTCACAGATATTCCCATCTTCCTACATACGTCGTGATTTAGGGCATAGTCTAAATGTGGTTAATGTTACACATTAATTGTGAAATTGTATACTTTGATTCATTCATTTTTTCGGAAGATACCCGGTTCGGCCTAACATTAGCTGAATACTGACTGAGCAGAGCTAAGCTAGCTGCACATGCTGTAATCAGAGGTCATGTAGTGGTCATTTCTTCACATCATTCTCACAGTCTTACCCGTGCGTGGACAGTCCCCATGTTAATAGTTCTCGATGCAAAAGTCCTTTAACGAAAGTCAATAAAAAGTTGGAGGTCCAGTTGACACGATATGGAAAGTCAAGCCCCACTTACAAAGGCCGCCATGACAGTCGGTGGACCCGCCCTTCTAACGTCTGATTGGCTATATGGCTTGGACGCAGTGGTAACCTAATCTCTAAAATTAAATGGATAGGCCTGAGCAACATAGACTATACAATAGGCCTATATTTTCTGGTAATGAATGAGCTGTGTAATTTTCAGGTGAATATTTATTTAAAATTTGTTTCAATAAAAAATATATAACTATAAACTATATAAATGCCATTACACACTGCAACAAATCACAGGAGCCAATATTCAAGCTGTTTATTAAGGCACTGTGATCTTAAAAACAGCTTTGGAAAAATCATCAAAGTACAAAAGTAGTACAAAACTAAATCTCATAACTCCAAAGAACTAGTCTTTCTAATCAAACCACAGACATAATTCATAAACTCTATTAATCTCTAAATGGTTATTTGACTTCATCCCAGGAAAGTGCTAAGAAATTCATTGTAAGATATCTTCCCCGACATGTCCTTGTCAAAGAAAGAAGTGACATGGAAGAACTCTTCCTCTGTTAGGTTAACACTGTAATGCCTTAGAACCTGTAGAAATGACATGACATGAAAGGGAAAAAATGACCAAAATGGCATAAAATTGACCAAACTGCATGTTAAGTCAATGCACTGCACAGCTACTTCTCACAATGAAAACTGAAAAACAAAGATTACTTTTCTGAAGTCTTGGAGAGAAATCTTTCTACTGCGGTCTTTGTCAAAAGACACAAAGGACTGCCTTATGGATCTCCAAAATTGTTTAACAGGGCCATATATCCTAAGCATGGCCTCTGCACACTGAGTGGTCAGCGGTCCAGAATTCAACTGGCAACACAAGAACAGGAACAAGAATATTAGGTAATCTACTGTAAACATCTACACAGAAACTACATATTACACAGACAGGGCTTTTATCACTACAAGTGTCATTACATCACATATCTATGAGATACACATTTACAAACTATGTTTTCCATCTTACTGGCATCTTTGGAAGTTGGAGTTTATTCCTGCTAAGCAAACTGGTGGCCAGAGGTCTATGTGGGAGGACAAAGTGACGCAGGAAGTCCGAGTAACGAATGCATCCATTACTCTTAAGGTCATATTTTGCCATCAACTGCTCAAATTCCAGTGGAGTCATCTGGATACGGAGATCCTCCATGATACCTTAGACACAAATAAAACCACATTCACCACCATGCAGTGCAATTCAATGCGAAGCACACATTTGGCTGTTTTGACCACTGGGCCTTAAATAACTGGACTGATGCCTGAATTGGCACGCCTGGGCGGTGATTGGGCAAAATGTAAATCCTAAGCAGAAATCCACTATTATGACAGAGACGGCTTATTTTGTAGCGAGAGAGAGGAATTTTACCGTAGCATCACAGATGTTTAAATTTCTGATTTTTATTTGAATGTGCCAACATAAGGGACTAACGTTTCGACGTTCTGCCACGTCTTCATCAGAGTCTACTAAAGATGTGGCAGAACGTGGAAACGTTAGTCCCTTATGTTGGCATATTAAAATAAAAATGAAGTTTAAACATCTGTGTTGCTCCGGTAAAACTCTCTCTCTCGCTACAATTAGTCCTCTCCCATTGACGCACCAGCTAGTTAATTACAGAAGCGCGGAGGAACTACTGCTTATTTTGTCCATGATATGTCTTGTAAACCATAGCAGACATCAGATCATATACAGACATGTTAACAAGGTTAACCCCTTGATTTTCACAAGAGGTGGATTTTAAAACGAATATGAATCTACTAGCAAATCTTCACTCAATTGTTTGCTGCTACCATGTTTTCCCCCTCATGAGGGCGGTAACTTTAACGCCTGACGAATCTATATCCACTATTCCACCACACCTAAAAAGGTTCCAGTTTCAATCTCCCCACGTCTATCAGGGTCCACCTCCCTGCACCTCCTCTGGATAATCTTCCAGCAGCTATGAATCTGGCATCTAACCCTCCTGTTCACAGTCTCTCCATTTAGTGAAGATGCCGTCTTCGCCCCCGCTGAATGTGGCCGCTTGGTCTGTTTAGGGACCTCCGTTGCCTATGGCGAGACAAGTGAAGATGCATGGTCATAGACTCTTCAGAAATCTTGAGGCATTCTTTAACTACTGATGCTACCAACAGGATTTAGGTTGCACTTTAAAGCCATATCATAGTTCATACATTCTATGAGGAGCAAAAAATTATTTTTAAGGTGCTTTGTGAAGAATTAGATAACTGTTTACCTTGTTAGATCTGATGGAGCAGGAGGCAGTTTTAGGACGTTTGAGGATGCTTGCTTTAGAGTCAGGTGATAAAGGTGCTGGCGATGTGGATCCTTGCCCCTCTTGAGGAACATGATCATCACGCTCTTTCCCACTGAACTTAGTCAGAAACTCATGGAAGTCCAGGTTACCATAAGCGTTGACTGGCAAAATGTTCCACAAATTCTCAAACTGAATGGATTGAAACATAATTAAACAAAAGCTTCCGAAGCACTTCTCTAGCATTTACCTGCCATGTTAAGTCTAAGGTGCCAGGGTGAATATAGGAGAGTATACCTGCTCACTGGTGAGCCTCATGACATGTCGATCACAGATCTGCTTGAAGTCTTGTTTGGAGATCGTGTTAATGTGAGCATAATCAAGGGCCACCATCTCTTTGGTGATCACATAGAGACGGGTCGACACTACGTCTTTAACTCGTTCCAGGATCTCATTGATGGACAGTGGACGGGCTTGACTGGGGAAGTGAACCTTCTCTAATTTTTCCAGCCATTCTTCTGCTGTCTACTCAGTGACACACACACACACACACACACACACCAATATAGATTTAAGTGTGAATAAATTCATGTTAAACATTATTGTCTCAAATCTATTATAATGCAGGTTAATTATGACTTGTCTACAATGTTACTTATTTTCTTCTTTCTCTTCTCTTCACCTCTTCCCTGTTGAACTGAAACGTCTCAAGAAACTGTCTCCAGTTCACCATGCTATTTCCCTCCTGTCTGACCTTCAGCTTCATCAGTAAGTGGTTAAATTGCCGATCAGACAGCCTAAAGCAGAAGTGGTCCAAGACTCGTCGAAACTCCAGTGGTGAAACAACTCCACGTCCCGTCTTATCAAACGCTGAAAAGGCCTGTGACACACTTATGGTATTACGTAAAGGTATTTATGTAGCTGAAATCATTTATCACTCATTAAAGCATTTATCATCACAAACTGAGTACAGCACAGTGTTCTAAGTTGTCATAATGTGAAGGTATCATACCTTATGAAGATGATCAGGGGCAGCAGTTACAACCTCTCTGATTCTTTGCACGGCTCTGTCTGGACTTAGATCTTCAACACTCTGGGGAGACTGGACTGAATGTCTGATAAAGGGAAAGTCAGCCAAAAGACTTTAATCAAGACCTGTGACAAAATTATTCGGGAAGTCCTGGTACAACACTGTCTTACTATCTTGATATCGAAGTTGACAAAGAAGACAATTATACTTAAATTCATAGTGAACAGTAAGTGTAATTTAATAGCACATTATTATTTTTGTATTATTATTTTTTTTGATTTTTTTTAAATTATTGTTTTTTTTATTACACACTTGCACATGGACTGTACACACACTGCACTTTTTATTCTCTCTTGCTATTTATTAAAATATTTCTTGATCTTTCTTTCTTCACACTTGCACAGAAAAAGCTGAACACCAAACGAAATGTCACTACATGCTTTATGTTAGTATTGCTATGTATGTGTATGTGACAAATAAACCTCCTTGTATCCTTATAACAATCTTTGATTGTATTGTAGCATTACATTGCATTTCTTGATCAAAATAAATATGCTAATTATTTGAAAGCATGTTTTATTTGTCATCCTATGGTAATACAAACTGTGAATCTTAGACAAATTATATAGGGTTGTGCACAGACATAGGAACTTTTACATAATATAATGAATAATGTTATAGGCTATTATATCTGGCCTTGGCTGACCTGAGGTCCTGTGAGATCACATCCCTGCAGGGTGGGGATGCCTCTCTGTCCACGTGTTGCTCCAGTTGAGTATCCAGCTCTCCTTCTGTAATTGGAGGTTCTAACAAATGGTCCTGTCCCTCAGGCACGATGTGTAGCGTCTCAAAGAACTCTGTCTGGGTCAGGTAGCCCTTCCCTCCTTTATCATATCTGTTCAAAGACGTTTGGAGAGATCAAATGTTACTAACTTTATTACATTTCACAATATTCAATAACGTCTCTTTGGATGTTAATACTGTATAATTTAGTACTGTATCAATTTAGTAAAATATCTCATCTACCTCATCCACAGTTTCTCAAAGTCTCTGGGCGTGATTGGTAAAGAGTACTTGAAGAGATGACGTCTCAAACCTATTTTATGGATAATGGCTTCACCATCTTCATTAAAGTGGCAGAGATCCTACAAAAAACAAAAGTGAGGCATGTCTACTTATTCTTTGTTCAGATGTCCAATGCTGTTCTGAATCCTTTAAATATTTCTGCACCGGTCTAGACAAGCGACACAAACCTTTGAAATCTCATGCCAGCGATGACGTATGTCTGCTACCAGATGAGCATGAACTTGTTCACATGCTAAATCAAGCAACTGATCAGGTCTAGATGGATGTCCCACACTGTCACAAGGTTCTCCACTCCCAGATCTGGCCAACAAATGTACACAACTGGTAGCACAACTGGTAGCACAACTCTATACTAATAGAAATGTGGTATTTTTCAGAAGATGTACAAATCATTTTTCAATGAAATCTAAACAAAAACATATTCTAATGTCTGTGGTTATTTAAGTATGTTTCAGATGTACTGTAGGTTACAGTACTTGAAGAATAACTCTGTGGAAACCTTATATGTAAATGAACTGTAAATGTAAATCTAAACATACTGTATTCTGTGATATTTTTTATAATGTGCAGGGCACTTCACATGGGCCTGCCATGATTCTGCTACTGCTGACTGATCATGGTGTGTCTAGCTGTGGAATCCTCACTTTTTGATTGATAAAATGGCTGCTTCCTCCTTGCTATTGCGATGGACTATGTCGAAGAACTCTGCATAGTTCAGTGTTGCACCATTTTGAAATCCCATGAGGTCTAAAAGCCGTTGGTACTCCTTCTCCTTGATGACAAATTGGAGACTGTCAAACAGTGGCCTGAAATCCCTCCAGCTGACCACACCATCGCGGTTTTTATCCATCACACGGAAAGCAGAGAGGGCATCCTGGGAACAGGAACATGGAATTGAAGTTTCATTACTTCCCATCTCTGGACTGGACCAAGATACTTGTGCACACTGATATGGAAACTTTACACAACTGCCTTGCCACTCGCAACCACAAATCAACGGTATGATGATATTTGACTAAGGACTGCCAGAGTAAGACTATAGCAATATTTCACTGAAAGCTACCCCATGAAAATCTTTAATTTTCTTCTTGAGCTGCTGCAGACATTCTTCCGCTGAAATGAGGCTGGTTGGCATCCCTTCCAAATTTTCCCTTTCTATCTTGTGATTTCTCTCCTTGGCTGTGCTTTCTGCAAAAACAGGTCAACCTGGTTAGACATGTTGCACATGGGCTACATCAATAGTCGTCACAGTTGTATCACAAAACAGTCTGCTGCAACCCTAAAAAGAGGAAAGGATTTGATTTACAAATGGACTAAATTGACTAAACTTGATGCTCCCGTTGTGGGGAATACATACAGTATGTTTCAAGTAAATGAAAGTCGAGACTGAAATTAAATGTCACCGTTTCTTTGAGAATATGGGTATTCTGCTGCTTTGGTGCTACACTGCAAAGCACACCCAAGCTGTCCAGTGCCAGAGCCTATATAGAGATCTCTATACAATATCTCTATATACGGCTCTGTCCAGTGCTGCACAGGCCTGCCCCCTACTGGACAATGTTATCTCAGAACATGTTAGTGGAAATTTCAAGCATAGACTTACTTTCAAATTTGCCAACTAAGTCAAAGTGTGATATTTGTCCGTTGTGAAACCCAAGAGCTTGAGTGAGAGTTTGAAATTGTGGTTTGTCCAGCATAATCCTGCAGTCATCTAGAATCTATCAACATCACATACAGGATGAGCATACATTGGTTAGAGTCTACTGTAGTATCTCATTTTGTTCTTGATAAAGTCTGTGTTTGTGCTCACCTTACTAAAATCTGCAAGAGTGAGGGTTGCTTTTGGGCCTCCTCCTGACATCTTCAGACAGTCCTGCAGGCTTACTCCACGACCATCCAGGCCATTTTTGAGTTTCTTAAGGACAACATCCTGTAATGCCTGTCCCTTGAGTTTCTTGAGGTGAGCATGATAAGCACTTCCAGTCCTGCAATAAATTTGACCATGTTTTAAAATGTATCATACAACCATTTCATTCTGCCAGTTTAGTGCTTTCTAAAACTGATAGTTCCAGTCCTTGATTGTGATTGGCATCACATTCTACTCCGCTTGCGCGTCGTGCCTAACAACGCCCCTTAGCTGTTGTAGAATCAGTGTAACCTACAGCCTCTCGGGGCTTATTGCTTAAATCTACCACAGCTGCATCAAAATGTTTTTTCCTCTATGAATCGACATCATTTTACCTCTGGAAAAGGCTCAGGGAGCCATGAGTACTTCTGTCTTCAGCACTGATGTTCTGAATGCCTAAGCCCTTCAGGAACCGCTTATAATTGATCCCTCCAGAGTCTTTGAAGTTTACACACAGCCTGAGGAGGGAAAGTTCAAGTTCAAGTTCAAGTTACTTTATTTGTACCCAAAGGTAGATTTTGTTTGCAGTATAGAGTCCTCATACACACACACACATGGGGAACAAAAGAGGCACATATCACACATCATTCAACTTAAGACAGTGGGAGTTAAAAGTGGCAAAAAAAATATAGGCAACATGTGTGGAAATGGACTTTAAAAACTACACAGTGCAGCCATCTGGAAAAAGACAAAGTCTCACTTTTCAAAATGACTGTCAGATACAGGCAATCCATACTGCTGAACAACCCTTTTGAGTTCCACAGAATTGACAGTTCCATTTTGGGTGTGGTCAAGTTGGTCAAGAAGATTCAGGACTGCATCCAGCTGTTCTGACAGTCTGTCCCTCAAAATGGTCTCCACCTATGTCAGTCAGCATACATTTAGTCTGTATGACACCCATTTAATTAAATTAGTTTTTAATTAGTTCAATTAGTAATTAGTCTTATAATTTGTCATATCTTACCGTGTTCCATGTATGAATGGAAACGGAGGACACTGGGCTCTGATCAGTTAGACTCCTCCCTCTCAAATAATTCCTTTGCTTGTGCATTTCCTGCAGACCAAACACTGCTTGTCGCTGCACTGCTGTCTACATAGAAACATATCTGTGAGCAGTTTGTTTTAAATTGTCAGGAAGAGAACAGGTGCCATCATCGTATTGTCACTATTTTTTCTAACCCGTTAAATGATTACCATTGGTCTTGATTTTGTATGATTCTGACAAAGCTCGATGAATTGGCCGTAATTGATAACTCCAGAACATTCAGGATCTAGAAGATCAACAAGGCCTTTGAATTGCTCATCTGTCAGACGAAAGGTGAGGCCTTCAACCACTCTCCGCAGCTCACCGCATGGAAGGACTCCAGTTTTATTCTGGAGAGAGAGAAAAAAATGCATATTTATTATATAAAACTAAAAACATGTAGGTCAGTACATATGCATATGGCTGTGAAATCATGGATATACTTTAATACCTCATCAAAGATCTGAAAGCCCCGTTTAAGTAGAGTGTGAACCTGCTGAACTTGATGCTGGAGCTTTGGCAAGATTCCCTCAACACCGGGCATTATGGGCGCACTCCACTTCCTGAAAGAAACAGGGCATTAAAAGTAAAGGGCATTTTAGGCCGCTGCTCTTCTATACTAAGATGAGGGTGATGAGACAACCTGTTGCCCACCTTTCTGACAAGGGCTGCTGCCTATCTTGGAATAAGGCTAGAAACTGGCTCCAGGATATGGGCTCTGTAGCTTCCACTCCAAGCCTGAGTCACACATGGAGGCATTTCAATTTCAGTTGCAAGTATGCCAATATGCAATAAAATCAAATCCCTATTTAAAATGTGTTCATGTCATTATACCTGTTTAAAAGCCCACTGAAAATTCGCTCATTCATAGGAAAAATGAAACTACTGAGGACTGACTTGAGATCCTCTGGAGAAATCAAACCACTTCCAGTGATATCAAATGCATGAAGAGCCTTCTGAACAAGATTGTAGTTCATGCTCATCTGTGTCAAGAATACACATAAAATTACTGTAAACACAACTCTAAACACTACTTATTACATCAATATTTATGTTAATTCTGACATTAAAGAACAGTATACTACTTTTTTCAGAAATTTTGTCTGGATTTCATCAAAGTTATCTCCATTCCTATCTGTGTCAGCCCAAGCCGTTTTTATACTTCGGTTTGTTCTTCTCATTTGATCACAGATATCCCAGTTCAAAGCTGAAAAAACATATCCTTTATCATAAGTTCCAAAAGACTTTTAGATTCACAACCTTAACAAAATATTGACTGTAACCTAATTAAGCACTACTGCAAACAACGCATCTGGTTTACCAGACATAGAACAACAGTATCCTACCTTGCTGAACACACTCTGGTGTTTTCTTGTGATAATTTTCACAGTCAATACCAAGTCTTTCAAGAAATTCCTTGTAGAATACCGTCTCTGTATTGCTAGTTCTATAGTGAGACCAAAGTCTGTTCAGGAGAAAGTACATATTTGAGAGGCATCACAGAAAGTATCTGAGATCTGAGACTTCTAAATCAAGCACAGAAATTAAAGCAGAGCAAATCAAAAGAGACAAATGGATCACATAAATATGGAATTACACAGTATCTATGTAATAAAAAATAGGCTTTAATATTGTAAACTCATTATTTGTTTTACAATAAACTTTAAGTAACACAGTGCCCATGGTGAGGCCATCCATCATGAGTGCAAACACTGCCCCGTAAACAATAGCACACAACCACATTTATAACCTCTGTTTGGGTGTCCATGGAAACTTAAACACAATACCTTAGTTTAGTGCAAAATACTGCCTATCACAGAGTAAAACAATATCCGATATTTTTATGAAATGTCTAGGTTTTTTTTTTCATGATATGCAATTTGTTGTTCCACCTACTGCGTACAGTATGTGTGACACGCTGCCAACATAGTTTATTACCAGACCTACCTCTGAAAATCCTGGTCACTGAGAGGAAAGCAGTACGCCTCCAAGACTCTTCTGAACTCATGCTGCTGAATCTGCCCATCAAGATTGAAGTCAAATAGGCGGAAAGCTCGTGTAACATTCTTCAAGTTGCTTCCAATCTGTTAAAAATGTCAAATTATGAATTATGAATTGGAAGTCATACATAGTCCTATGTTTTGATTAAAAACTAAATTGTTAGCCTCAAACATTGTGCTATGTTTGTGCTGTTTGGAAGGATGTACCTTATCTTTTAGGTTGCACTGTAGTTCCCCCAAGGTCTGGTTTTGTTGATTCTCACAAATGTTGGGGATTCTGTAAGAACATGCAAAACACTGGATTGAGTGGTCTTTATAATACGAGAAGGCATAATGGTCAGGATCCTTAATCTGCAGTACCTCTGCTTAGCTGATGAAATCTTGCAGTATTTTCTGAGGAATTCCATATAGGCTACACTGCCATTTGCTCTCTTTGGAACCTGAAGTAAGGACAAGAAATCACAATGTATAAACGTGAACAGTGTCTAATATGAGTATAATAGGAAGGAATCATGCTTCAAACCTTGGTTAGCAGCACTTCAAACTGGGCCTGAGTGAGGGTGATAAGAAAATGCTCAATGACACGCCTGAATTCCCCTTTGGTGATGGTGTAGTTTCCTTCCGTGTCAAATGCTTGAAAGGCTGCCTTTAAGTCCTCTTTCTTGTCCTCGACCTTCTGAACAAACATTCTCTCAATGTCTGTAAGTGTTAGGTCTTCATCTGCAACAGACTGGACTGAAGTAGCTGGGGACAAGAAACATTCTTTAATCAAACGTTTTGCATTTGGACCAATGGCTCAAGTCTGTAACAATGTTGGCTTCTATTTGTCCTGAAATCTTAAGTGACGGCTAAAGATAGCCTAGCCTACTAATTTAATTAGGTACAGTTATTCTATAATTATTGTAGCCTACTGCCTTTCAGTAGCCTAGTTTTCCTCCACTGTGTTAGATGAAATTTAAAGAATGGTTTCTCACCAGAGTCAGATCTGAGATCACTGGCTCTGGAATCCCTACTCTGGGACAGGCAGCACTGGGAGCTCCGGATCCTAGGGGCCATCAACATTCCCCTCGAGATAGGCCTCAACTCCGAAAGATCAGCGTTCAGGGTGCCCACATACATGATTGTCAATTACCTAAGTCTGAGCAGACACACAAGAAAGCAACCATTAGATTTACCTGAATAATATGCATGATCATTGGGGTAGCCTACTGTAATGTTCATTAGAATGAATCTAACGATAGGCGTAACGTTAACCCTCGTCATCCCTTATCGTAGCTTCTAGGCCTAGAACTAGTCATATATTTCGATAAACATTTTACTCAAACAGATAATGATAGCTTAGAAACTGATAGCAGCTATCACTAGTTCACCGATTAACATTTAGTTGAGTAGGCCTCCTGTTAACTGTATCAAACAAGTGAAGCTTCTTCACTTTTGTCGCCGGACATCATTCCTCCATTTCTCAGCATGTGAAACGTGTTATCCTCCAAAGATCCCTGCAATTCTCTGACTTAAAATTCTTCACATTCAACAAGTGAGCAAGCATTGCATAATTGAGACAAAAATGATCGTGTAACGCCAGTTACCTATTCATCATACTAGAAATAGCACGGTTGCGGTAGTTTTAGCGAATGGTTTGTCCTGGATGGTGCTAAACACATTGTAACTTGAAAGGACGCTTAATGGTTGCCATGGAGACAAGCTAGAGTAGTCCCGCCCAAAGATTCTAGAGCGCTCGTCTAAGTCACCTAAAAAGCACAGATTCTAGAGCGCTCTAAGATTTTTGCTGTAAAGTAACACCAGAGACGGTTGATAAAGTTAAAAATCTTTGGTAACACTGTTGCATTGTGTTGCCTTGTCTAGAATGTCAGACAGCAACATCTAGTCGCCTCGTTTTTTTAAAATTTATTTTGTATTAGGGTCCTTGGGTTCTGAAGAAATGGAGAAAAAAGAACAGTGATTTTCCTGGTGTCAAGAGTAGAGTTGGATGCCTTAAACAGGGCCTTGGGCTTTTCGGTAGTTTAATAACTTAGTAGCCTAACATCAACATTTGCCTACTTACAGACATTTTGTGGCATGAAGTGGCTGATAGCCTATCCATAAAATAGGCTACATAATCGTCAACATGGTTTATTTTGACATCTTGAGACTTTGAAGCGATGGAGATAGAAAATTATCGAAAATTGATTAGCCAACAATATGCCTAGTAGGTTACTCTAGCCTAGTTGACACCAGGCCCAAATTCCAAATTTGCCGGAAGTTCGTCTGGGTTTCCCAGGCTATATGCCTAGGCTACCTACCATCCTTTTTGTCCATTGAGTAAATGGTCAAAAGGTCAGGTACACCTAATGGCTCAAAGGTTACTCTGTTATCTTAACATTTCTAGTGATCGACTGGTCATAGAGATATTTTCGCTCTAAGACGTTTTACATGTCTGGATTCAAGATGTTCGAAACGAAAAACGGATGGAATATCTCAGTGGCCGGTTGTGGTTTTATGGGCATTTACTATATTGGCGTGGGGAGCTGTTTACAGGAAAGAGCCAGTTATTTACTTGATGGTGCTACCAAGATCTGCGGAGCCTCGTCGGGTGCCTTGTTTGGGGCGGCAATTGTATGTAAAATATCAATGGGTACGTATCGATGTCACTGAATGAGCAGAATAGAAATAAGCTATGTTAGACCAAAGGTTCTCATTTTTGGGGCTAAGACACAGTAAAGGTCAAACCAAAATGCCATGGCAGACCGACTTATGGTTAATGATTATGAAGTAGGCTATGTCACACACATTATTATAAGTAAAATTTTATATATGTTTTCTATACAGTGTTCATGAGCAGAGCCAACAGCCATAGGCTATTATGCTCACATACTATAGACTAAGCTGCATTGCATAAAATATTTATTCTGTAGCCTTAGCATGCTCTATTACTACTTTATGATTATGAGCCTGTATAAAAACACATTTGGTTCCTCTAAATTGCACGGCACACATCCCTTTGTCTCACAGGCAGACTGGTTGAGAATCCAACGTCAATCAGTCGTATCAAAGCTGAAAAGTGGATGTGTTAAAAATGGCAGTCAGTGTTTCTCACATGTAGCCTATGTCAACCAAAACTTCATGTAAAAGGGAAAACAACTTTACATTGGTAGAGGTTAACAACACATTGCATTAGCATTGGTAGGCTATGTGCCTATCACTTGAATTGACTATAGGTCAGTCGTCATTGCTCACCTAGTGCCCATAGAAAACCAGTTGTATTTGCCAAACCCCAAAAATCCCAAATTCTGATTCAGGGGTGGGAGAATTACATCACCCAAATAAATACCTACACTCCGCCTCAAGAATTCTACCTGAGGAAAATGTCCATGTTGACGCTGGTGGTCTAGGTCGTGGATGTACATTTACCTGTATAGGGCTGGGACGGTATGTTTTAAGCCTAAGCAAGAAATTACCGCGGTTCCGTGGTATACCCCCCCCAAAAAAAAAAAATGGATTATGGATTATGAATTGTGTGCCGCCACAGCCAATTAAACTTTAGACAGCCGCAGCAACTTCAAAGACCACTGGACCAAATGCTTCAGACATGAATGAAAGAAATAAGTAGTTTATCAACAAGGCTATCACGATTTTATAACTGTTACATTCATGACTCTTATGCTAATGTTACAACAGTAGGCTACCGCACGTTTTAATGGCTGCGTCAGGTTGTAGGCTAACAAATGTCCTAGACCTACATGTCGCTGTTAAGTTAAATTCTTAACAAACTAGAACATATTTTGTAATTCTTTCATGAACTATGTATGACTCCTTTCTGGCCTAATTTCACAGCTTTCACGTTTAACAAATCGAGTTTGAACGGAGAGAATAGAAAAGTGTTACGATTGTGCCAGTTTAGGCCGGAAGCCACACCCCTCAGGATTTTTTTTGCTATGTTTTTTTCACTATGATTTCCTGTTAGCCTATACCCTGGGCCATAACGAGTTGATAGGGACAACTCCCAACTCGGCCCCGTTTGGTCTCAGGGCCCAAAAAACCCCGCTGATTGAAGGCCTTTCTCACAAACGATGAAAACAAGAAGGCACTCATTCATTTACTACTGGATCACTGGAGCTCCCAAGATATGATGGAAAATGTCCTCCGAAGGCCTGTCATTTTCATAGAGGCTGGTCACGCCTACAGGGTAGAATGTAATGCTGGAGTTGTGTCGAAGGAACTTCTCCCGGAGATCTGCTCAAAACACGAAGAAACAGATGTTAGGGTGATTATTTACATGCACTACATCCAGACTAAAATGCCTCACATCAGGACAGTTAGAGTCAGAGCAAAAGACTCAGACATTTTCTTCATTCTCCTGTATTATGCCAAGTCATCAACTGTCAACATCATCTTTGACATGGGAGATAGACTAATTGACATCAACCTCCTGGCTGAAGATTATTCGCAGGAGCACATTGCAGCTCTTCTGGCCCTACATGCCTTCACTGGTGCTGACTGCACGTCAGCATTCAAAGGCAAAGGAAAGGTGCGAACAATGAAGATACTGAATCAAACATCAAAATTCATTCAAGTTTTTGCAGAAGTAGGAAACTCATGGGATCTTGATGAACAGCTCCTCAATGGTGTTGAGGAGTTCACCTGCTGCTTGTATGGATTTTGTTGCAGAGTGAAAAGCGTTGATGAAGCAAGAGAAATTAAAATAAAGAAGATGTGTGGGTCAAACCTTCGGATTCGTCAGGGTCTCTCAATTGACCTATCAACTTTCCCAGCATGCAAGAGGGTCCTCAAACAGCACATCAAACGTACGAACTTTCAAGTGTGCATCTGGAAGAGGGCCCATGAGCATTACCCAGAGATCCCAAGTCCACTTGACCATGGGTTTCACATAAACACAGATACTGGGAAGCTTGAACCACTATGGTTTGAGGGTGATGTAATCCCAAAAGCTTTAATTGATGTCGTGGCAGAGGAGGACACGGATGAACATGACATGACTGATGAAATCCATACAAATGTGGATGAAGATGAGGAAGAGGATGATGATGATGATGATAATGATGATTATTAAATGATGATTGAAAGTTCTTATTCACATTCTACACTACTGCTGTACAATACAAACCATTCCTTACATACATTTCTCATTTGATACATTCCTTTTGTGTGATAGTACCATGTGTTGCATCCTGTTCACAGTCCACCAATAGGTGGTAACATTAGTTATATTTGATGCTATTCACTTCATACTTTCATTCATAGCCATTTTCAAGTCAAGGTCAAACACTTTAAAAATATGGTTTATGTGAAATTGATGTTCATAATCCCATATGAAATGGTAATGCCTGAAAGTGTCTGAATGCCGGCCAGGAGGCTAGTATTTTCGGATAGGCTACAGTGAATAGCTTTGGACATAGCAGCTGTTGTACTCTAGCTAGAAAGGTCACCTTGGACTTAAATTGAAGCTCATGAACTTGGGTAGTTTTCTATTTACATTTGAGGGACAATTTGTCAGGCGGACAAGCATTTTTTGGGCTTTTTGGGTATGTTAAAGATGATATTTGACAGAAGAAAAGCACCAAGCCCTGAAACATTTTTCAGGTTGGTTCCCCTATGTGACAGGGTGATCCATGTAAATATACAGGGTTCTAGGACCATTTTTGCAGTTGCAGTACCTTAATATTTACAGCTATATAATTTCGCCTGCAGATTTTCCTTAAATGATGGTTTTTTGGGCAGTCAGATTCATAGCCTCCATCCTGATTTGTTGATATTGAGGCAATGATTCCATGCAAAGGCTTGGGCTTCAGGGCCCCCTGACCCCTTGGGCCCCTGGGCCTGGGCCCGGTAGGCCCGTGCAGTAATCCATCCCTGATGACGGTGACGAGCTCAGACCCGCGGTAGGGGTCACGTAACCGCGGTAATGCGGTTACCTTCCCAGCCATATACCTGTACTTAATGGTATTGTTGTTCCATTTCTCTTTGCCCAACAGGAAATGTTCATGAAACCTAGTGTTACCTTAACCTTACACTATGCACATTGCTTTTGTATGCCAAGGAATTGTTTTCAAATTGGAACTAGTACAAATGTAGGAAGTAGTACAAGTACATATTGGCAGGTACATTTCTTGTGATGTGCAATCAAACAGGCAGCTCTGATAATCAAATAAAACAATGATTGCAGCCACTGATAACTGTAAACCTATCCTTAAGGCAAAACCTGTGCCATCATGATGGAGATGGCCAGAAAGGCCGGCAAGCGACGTCTCGGTGCTTTGCACCCTTCATTCAACCTGCTCAAGCTTGTCAAGGACTTTATGGTCCGTGAGCTACCAGATGATGCCCATCTGCTCGCCAGTGGCAAACTCTGTATATCCCTGACTAGAGTGTCTGATGGAAAGAACTTGCTGGTGTCCCATTTTGACTCCAAGGAAGACTTCATGCAGGTAGTGGGGAATGTATCAATCAGATCTAAATAACATGACCCTGCCATAAATTAAGTTACATAACCCCATGACTCTCATTTATGACTCATGCTCACTCTATGCAGATTTGTTTTGTTTGAGGAGATATACTGTCTGTGTTACTTGATCTGATTACCATTGCATGTATTCATATTTTGTTTGCATATTGCTATCATGTTGAATGTGTATTGATTTGTATGTCTAGGCTCTCATTTGTAGCTGTTTTTTCCCACCGTTTTGTGGCTGGATGCCTCCCTCCTTCCGTGGCAGAGTAAGTTTGAGATAACAGACTGTAAAAGATAGCAACAAGTTATATGATAGCTTTTCCTGTGATTTTGAAACAAAGCTGCTGATGTTTTCATAACATTATTACTCTTTGCGTTGATAAAAAATCGAAACACTGTTTTTCAGAAACAGCTAATTGTTTGAATGGCCTAGATATGGTGTTTAAATAAGTGGACAGTTTTAAGACAGTTAACTTGAGGGAGAAGTCTGTTTGGATACTGTGTCTAACGACAGCAGTCTCACACCAATGCTTTCTTATCACATCTCTTCAGCGGTACATTGATGGTGCAATCAGTGACAATCTGCCCTTTTGGAAGCTGAAGAGCACTATCACTGTCTCGCCATTCTCTGGTGAGAGTGACATTAGCCCACGCGAGAGTCCATTTTACTACCATGAGGTCCAGTACAACAATGTCAGCATACATTTGAACCTCAACAATATGTATCGGGTGGCTGGTGTTTTCCTGCCCCCAGAGCCTGAGGTAATTATTTTTACTACTAGTATAATTTTACTGTTAACACAATGCACATACCTACTGTACAGTCTATATTGTTCATACAGTATATCCATATTTATTCTGCTCTTATAATGTTACTGTTAAAACACTGCACATACTGTAAACCATGCCTCTTGCTTAACTGTCTATACTGTCTACACTGCACTACCTGTTTATACTGTTTACAGCGCACTTTTCTGCATTTTGCACTTCTGGTTAGAAGCTGAATATTGTTGTCTCTGTACTTGTACTCTGCACAATGACAATAAAGTTTAATCTAATCTAATCTAATCTAAAAAGGAAATGCAAGTTATTTGTTGTTGAATGTTCACCTTTAACAGCAGTTAAGTAAAGATAGGGATGATCTACCTTAGGTGCTGGGACAAATGTGTCGAGATGGATACAGAGATACACTACAATTCCTACATGGGAACAGTAAGTGTGAGCCAGATGTAAATAATTGCTTTATTTATCATTGGTGTTTTCCATCAGCTAAAAAAATGTTTCTCAGACCTTTTGAAGATGGACCCACTACCAGAACTGTCTTTTGCTGAGGTCCCTTTCACACCCACGACCTGGAATGAAATGAAGCAGCTGCTAGACTCTGAAAATAAAGAAATTAATTGTAATGCCATACAGCAGAAAAACAGTCATGTTAAACATAAGCAACACTGGCAAGAGGAAGAGACTACAAACGTACTTCCCGTTCCCATTGAAAAAGGTAAAGGAGAGAGCTGTCTTCTCCAGAGCATTATCTGATCCATTAAAACACAATGCTTACCGTGTCTGATGTGAGCTGCTTTGTGTATGTTCCTTAGTGATTTCTGAGTCATGTAAGGAGATGGATGGTCCATTTGCCGCAGCAAGAGAGTATGTTTTTGTGCGGGTGTTGGTCGAGATCCTGATGCTGTGCATTCTGCCTGTGGAGTTTGCCTTTGCCTTTGTTTACAGGTATGGTGGCAAACCTGTCCAGAGGGCATGTGATTTTAAGGGCTGCCGTGTTTTGAAAAATCTATTTGACTGTTGGAACAGCAGTCTCACTTGGTAACGCTGTCAATCATTTTTAGTATATTTTCACATAATGCTGTACAGTATTTGTAACTCGACATGTTGGCATAGCAGACTGATCGAGTGGGCCCCAGAGATGACCTCAGATTTGCAGTGGATGTGCAGTCTAACCTGGGACCTTTGTAAATTGATACACAATGGATACACAAACGGGTACAACAATTTCCATCTAACACATGATTATGAGTTTTCTGAGATGAGTTTCCTACTTAGTTCAGAGAGGATTTTAAAGAGATTGTTTTTCTTCACATTCTTTGCAGAAATGAAGTCCAACAGAAGAGCAGTCATGTGTCTTGCCTTGATCTACAGACGCTTTCCTCTCAAAGTCTGTCTGAATGGGACGACTCAGATGTATCACCTCTGTATCCTAAACCACTATAGTATACAATAGTACATTTGTCACTAGTCACATTATTTGTATTTGCCTTTGTAAATAGTTGATTCATACTCCACCACGGACTGATGGTGTTGATTAAATGACTCTAAAATGTAGCATGCACTAAAATGGTTTGTAAGCATCAAAACAGTATTATGAGTAACTGTTAAAAAAAAAAAACATTTTGATTGACAGACTAAAGACAGGGGAGAGAACAGTTATTTGTGTGTCAATTGTGGTAAATTATACTGAACACATTAAATTCCTACCATAATCTGCCATGCTCACATCTCTCAGCTAGATTACTACTCAGAGGCTTCTGATTAATCACATTTTTAAGTAGTAAAAATAGTCAAATTCCTTTTTTAAGATAAATTATCCTGGCACTCTTTTAACCACAAAAGCAAACAGAAAAACATATTGCCTCACACAATCCGCATGAATTGAATAAAACACCATAATCACTGCAATTACTGCAAAAGTGTTTTAATGAACAGAAATGAAATACAAATAAAAGAGAAAATAATAATAAAAAAATAGCACCCATACTGTATACACACCACAAAAGGCTTGTAATCTAAACCAGTCTTCAACAGTTTGTTAAATTGTACCTGGCAATGATTATCAGTAAACATGGGCTCTAGTTCAGAAGCAGTAAAGTGGTGTTAAAAGGTGTCCATTCCACAAAAGGGCATCTAAATATTCATTCAGTTTACACAGACCACCATGTGCTATTTGTGCTTGTATATTTTATTTCATACCTTTATTTAACAAGAGATACAATTAGAATACCATCCTTGTTTTGAGTGCTGGCTTTTATGCACTACAAGAGTCTGGACGTAGATTCCGGATCAAACATCTGATGAATATTTGGACACACTCAAGCAGGCTTGGACAGACTTAACGGCACATTACACTTCCAGAACACAGCCCAGTGCTTCAGAGACTACCAATCCAGCCATGTGTGTTAGACTGCAGATGTATTATTTCTTTAGGGATAAAAGGCAACCATTCCTTTAAGACTTCCTTATACCCTAGAGGCCTTGGCTGATTACACCTTCATCAATTCAAAAATTCACAAAATTAATCTATATTTTATTTCACTACAGTTACAGTTGTCTAATTGCATAAACTAAGAAATGTGAACACGATGTTGTGTTGTACTTGTAACGCGTCACAGAAATGTTCAACAGCATAAACCTTTATGCTTCAACATTTTCAGCAACCAGCACATAAACAAACTCAACATGAAACAGTCATTTAAATAGTGAACATTTTCCAAAGAGCGCAACACAATCAAGTACTATTCCCTGATTTATGATAACATTAAAAATATAGCAGTGCTGAACCAGCCACAAAGGAAACAAGATGTAATTTCTACACCAGTATGAGGTGACAACTGAAGTACCATGCCAATCCAATGTAACATTACTTCCGTAGTTTAAAAATGAGAAAACATTGTTTTCATTCATTAAAAAAGGGAAAATATTTTTTTGCTGTTTAAAAAAAATGTTACTTACCATTATCAAAAACCCAATGGTTTAAAAATGTCTGCACCACTCAACAGAAAAAAAAGACTACTTCCTAAAACCAACTAGTTTAAATTCAAGGTACAAATTGTGGAATTCATACATTTTTTTCAAGGTAATTTCTGTTAAAAAGGCCATTTGTTTCCAAGAGTCTTCAGCTGGTGTACTGAGGTACAGATCATTGCAAAAGTAAGGAAAGAGGTTGAAGATGGAGTTGATACAGCCTCTCTCAGTCTTGGACCTTGGCCCATTATACCCCACTCTCCATTTAGGCCCATCATACCCCACTCTCCATTCAGACTCCAGGAGACTCCTATTTGTCCAATAGATTTGAAGACAGTTCCAGGTTTCATGAAAACCCAGCTTGATTGAACGCTCACATAAACGGGACCCACCAGGTCAAGAGATACTCCATTCTCAACAGGAGAGCACCATTGGCTATTCCTCGGAAACGACTCACAAGCAAACCGCTATTCAGTCTGGTTTTGAGCCGATCCGATTTCAGTTTCGGATTATGAGGTGCTTATGTCCGGTATCTGATCATCAAAGGTTTGAGTCATCCACCCGCCGTCAGGGACCAGTCCTGCTGCAGGCGGAGTGGAGGGCTTCTCTGCAGAGTCTGGAAATGGTCAGGCAGAAACAGTGTGAGACACGAATGTGTTGCAAACTCTGACAACGTCTGTGTAAATTGGTCCTGAAGAGTTGCACTTACCCATCTCTGCATTAGACGGTACATTAGAGAAGGTGCAGTGACCATTGCTCTGTCCTGCCTCAGCTTCATTACCGACCCCTGGCTCCGCATACGCGCCTCCATAGGCTGCCTCGTAACCTGGGTCATACTGCTCCTCTTTGACAGCCATCTTCTTGGCATCCTCTGTTACCACGCACACATACGCACACGCCGCACAATAAGAATATGGCAGATAATACAAACCACACCAATTTCTACATCCACAATCGCATCATCCTTACCTTTGGCCAATCCCAGGTCGAAGCTATAACTGACTTCTTGCACTTCTTTTGCCTTTGCTTGACCCTTCAGTTGGTCTCGTAACTCCCTCAGCTTGATATAGAAGTGCACTTTGTCCTGGGCGCGTGGAAATTGTGCACACCGCGCACTAGAGGAAGGCATCAGGTACAAGGCCTGCAAAGTGTTGGTAGAAGGCAATGGTTATAGAAGGCGATGCTTTTTTTTTATTATCAAAATACATAAAAGTAACCTAAGCTTTTCTTAGTTGTCAGGCAGATATTTTACCGTTTCACAGTCAGGAATCTTTTGAGGCTGCAAGCCAAAGTCAAGCTTCTTTGGCTTCTTCCCAAAGATCTCCCTGCAGAACATCTCAAAGATACCTTTAAAAGATCGATATTAGAAAGAGATATGTGAACAAACACACAGTTACACCTTCAAACAAAACAAATGAGGGCAAGCCTCAATTTGCATGCAATACTTAAGACTTACATTTTCCATTGAATACTGCTATGAGAGGCTTGAATATCTTTAGTTTCTCAACCAAAATTTTGCCTCCTTCCCTGAGTTCTTTGCTAAAAAAAGGAAGAAAGAACAAATAATAAACACCCATATACAAACGCAAAGGAATCTACTTCAGCAAATTCTTCCTTTGAAAGCTCCTTTAGCACTCACGTTGAGAGATCTTTACTTCCTGGGGTGGCCCTGGCTACCATGTTTGTGAAACCAATTCCATATTTCTCGGGTAAGGTCTCATCAGCCATGTGGTTAAGTAGCTGATCTGTGAATCCGGAAAGGAACAGGCACTTCCCTAGTAAGGGGGAGAAAAAAATATAAAAAAATCAGCACCTTCCCAATTCACTGCCATATTTTGCATGAAGGACTAGAAGTTGTTACCTTCCGAAAATACACAAAACTTACAGAAATGGTTTCCTGGACCAGGGAACCATCTTCCTATGTAAGCTGCCATTAGTCCAGGGTTTATTCCAATCTTGAGTAGTTTACATGAAACAAACACACACAAATACATTTTGATCATATTTACAGCAACCCTAAACATTCAGAAAAAGTCCTTATTAGGAAAAGTTCACATTGCAGAACTCGTATGAAGACCTGCTGCAAACCACCCGGCATAACCGGAATAGTAATTCATGCCATTATTATCCATATGCGGTACACATCAATAACAGATTGTTTTTGCCCCTGAGGAGATTGTACTGAAATGCTATCTGCAATATAAGCCAACTGAGCCGTTAGCATATGCAACTTACAATCACATAGTCCAGATTCTCCCTGAGGATGTCTGGAAGTGTCTTGGTCATAACCTCCTCCTCAGACATGCCTTTGAATCGATCCACTTTCCTCTTCACTTTCTTGAATGTCTCATCGATCTTCTCCTGACCACCCTCACCCTCCGTGGCACCCTTATCCAGCTTGGCCTTTTTAGGCTTTGGGCCTGGTTTGGCTTTTGGTTCAGACTTTGCTTTGGGCGCTGGTTTAGGCTTTGGCTCCGGTTTAGCCTTTGGCTCTTTATTAGCTTGACGCCCTCTCTTGCCCTTGGCTGGTGCTTCAGAGGGGAAACGACAAATTTTGATGATCAAGTCAATAATATGTAACACATCTGTGAGCATCTCAGGCATGAGTCTTAACTATTCAAGGCATCTCAACATTCTAAATAATTTTGTACTGGTCAGTTAAAACAAGAAGATGCCCACCTGGCTGAGGAGCTTGTTGGACCATGGCCAGTGGGTGACCAGGCATCTCCATCATACCCCCATTTTCCATGGTGCTGTCCATGTAGTGTGCACCGTTTGCCAAGTGAGGGTACTGGGACTGTAATGTCTGCAGGTGCTGCTGTGCAGCCTGTACCCTGTTTACACAAGAACACAAACCATTTCCATGAACAACACTGACAGAGCACAACTGCTTAAGAACGGCCATTTCTAAATTTCCTCCGGCACTGTGAAAAACATGTCAATGTCAGAAATAATCTCACATGTTTTCCTGTAAAAAGTACAGAATGCAGTATTTGTTGACAGCAAAAAGTATGCACAGCCTTACTACAACAATGATGAGTGGGAATTAAAGACAGGTTGCATACAAAATCATCAGAAAAAAATGTTCAATGTTCTTTTGAGTATTAAAAATGTAATGCAAGTCTAGAGGGATTTTTGATGACAACAAAAATACAAACTGCACCTAAGAGACCTTACAAACTCACTCATGTGAATAAATGAAATGTCTGTGACAAAATTAAAATCGTCTGTGATATCAAAATATGCTACTTGAAACACTTTTTCCTATCCTCTTAAAGTGGATATGAAAGTATGTGCTAATGGAGTAAAACAACATGAATATGGCCAATGAATGTGGTAGTATGTATTAACATACTACAATTAACCCAAATACAATCATTAACATCTGCATAAAAAACACGACCAAGAACACCCATTTCTCAACTTTACTCTTTTCAGATTCAGAAAGTGGGTAAATGTAATCTATTTATGAGTGCACATAAGACCTTTCCAAAGAATTGGAAGCCAAATGGAGGGAACTGCACGATCCTGTGCCACTGGTTGACAAAGGGGTGAACTCACCAGTTTTGAAGATATTCCGAGGGGACAGGCACAGATCCATAACGCCTCTCTTCCATCTTTTAAGGGGGATGTCAAATTAGTTCATATAAGTATCACTGTGATATTGCAAAATTAGAGGGAATAAACTAATCCTTGGAGTGGATCATTATTATCTAGAAGATGCTTTGATTAACGTTAACGTTTTATCAAGTTGCTACGTCAACAAGCTACATTGCTTATGTCTTAACTGAGCAATTTAGGCAAATGGGGTTGTACTTGTCTATTAACTCGTATCTGAAAACAATATAGCGCATATTGAAACAAATTACCTAAAATAAGTCCTCCGTCTTTTTAAAAGAGTCCTTTCTAAACACTGCGAGTCACAGACGACATTAGCTTTAACTTCTCGTAACGTCATGTCCTCCATTGATGCTGTTCGCTAATTTCGGCTAACCTAGCATAGACAACGAAACAGTGAGTAAACGGACAATTTGCTTAGGGGTTTCCGATTCTTAACGAATACAATATCTTAATGCCTAGTTATTTCTATTACCAAATGTTAAAGGACCTGAGTACGTTATCTTTCCCACCAGTGGCATAGTTACTTGAAGAAATGAATGGGTTTCCATAATGATTTAGCTAACACCAGCTAGCCAGCTAGCTATTTTGCTTACTAGCAAGATAGCTCAATGGGGTCACCAATAATAAAATTATACATACCGTTAAGCGTTCAACACTACTTGTTAATATACATGCAAAAAAACCAAGGTACGATTCCTTAAAATGGTGTTCGCTTTGGGAATCCTGTAGCGACCAACAACCATACAATTCAACAAAGAGGCTGAAAGGAGCTAATCAACTTTGACACGAAGACGTACCAAGTGAAAAACAGGGTATAATATTTCCGGAAACATGATCATTTTTGCATTATAACGCTGTAAGAATAGGGGCAATGAAATCCTTACTGATATAATAGTAAACATATATTAATTTGGAAATAATGACAAAATCTATTTATTTTTTTTCCCTCTAAATTTGACCGGCGGACTGTAAACACACACACACACACATTTTGATCTTGGTTTGATCTACACAGACGTTCGAACTCGTGGCTCGTTTGTCATTGGTTACATTATTGCATATTTAAGTAGGCAAGTGGAACCTCACCACAACCGTGATGGACGGTTCCGAATGCAATGTTTTTGCAGAAAATGTTCAAGAGGTGCTAGTTCAAAAATTGAGCATGTCATTAAAATTACATCATCATCCCATGCCCCCTTTTTACCACATACAATCTACAAAATAGTAGCCAATTTTTTTTTTTAGAGATGAGCATGTCATGTTTGCCATCAAAGCCAAAGCTTTTTGTATTTAGAAATAAAATATGACTATGGAAAGGTTCTTAAGGCAGTCAGATGCGTCTTACTCCACACATCATTTTCTTAAGAGTTGCCCAGTATTCTGCGTTCCTGCACTAGTTTTGGGACTTTCTAGAGAGGTTTAAAGACTCATCTCTTCAGCTTACATTTAATTAATTAATTCTCTTAGAATTATGGTTGTAGGCCTATACATATGGTTTTGTTTATTTGTATTATTGATATTTGATATTGTTATTGATTTTTGTTATAACCATTACCATTTTGTTTAATTTAGGCTTACCTAAAAAAAAGTTTTTAAAAAAATGTAGCCTAAAAAAAGTCCTTTGGACAAAAATGTCTGCTAAATACTAACCATAACCATGACCTAAACTTCACACTAGGTGAGGGGCACTACAGATGAATACGGGGAATATTTTAATAAATAGATATAATTATGAACCTTCATCAGTTGTCTTCTCAAATGCGTCAGCCAAATGTAATGTATGCCTAATGTAATGTAAAGGACATTAGTTTTTGTATTACAAGTTTTCAGAAATGTTATGATATAATTTTCCGATGAGGCATTATTGATTTGAATCAATATTGAATAAGCAATAATTTGGCAAATTTCCAAAACAGTAAACTGAATATTGGATAAAGTCAGGTTCTAAACTTGTGCTGTTGACATAGGCCTACACATCAAATTTGTACCCTACGATATGGTTCTAATTCCAACTTTTAGTATATGGAGCATATGACACATCAAAGGGAATCTTTAGGCCTACATAAATAAATAAATACATTCAAAAGGATGACACACAAAATAGGCCTACACTTGTTTCAAATATTTAAATATTATACAGAGATTATAGGCCTACTACTCTTACTGGTAAGTGAATCATATAATAAGGAGCTTGCTTGAGGTGGTATTGTGGCATTTATTGGGAAAGAATGAAGAAACACTTTACATAAAAGAGTCACTCTATTACATGTTAATGTAACTCGTGAGAAATGAGCATTACGACAATCATCAATGTGTTCTTCTCGGATAGCCTCTCGCTGTGGTGTCTTCTTAAGGGGCCTTTTTGCTTTTGTTAGGTCTGCAAAATGTTTGTCAAGTGACACATACAAGCGCACACATGCATGCACACATACACACACACACACACACACACACACACACACATTAAATCAAAATGATTCAAACTACAAACCATCCTCAGGAAGAAAGGGGCCGAAAAAACTGACATGGTATGGTAGTAGGTATTTCAAGAGAGAAAGAGCAGTAAATGACAGCAGTACATACATATGTACTTGTTTGCTCATAAGTGTGTACTGTATAGTAAAGAAGTATCATCAAAGAACACTCTGAATCCCGCATGCAGAAAATGTATAATGACAATGATGGCCCCCACAAAGTCTCATTCAAACAAATATGGCCCACTGCCTATGACTTTGACACCCCTGGGTAAAATATGGAGAGATTAAGGAAAATATCTCAGTTGGCACCATCTAGTGGTGGAATGATTCCAGAGAAGTATCACACATGTCAAGTCAAGTCACTTTTATTTATATAGCACATTTTCATATGTACAGAGTGCAAGCCACTCTGCAGTTGTGGAACTAGGGACACAATGCACTCGCAAAACATTCAACATTCAAAACAGCAGAAAAGTCACATTTGGAGTATTTCTTTCTCATAGAGAGTAAAATGAATCCAGACATACCACGGCTTGATAGCATGTTTGAGAGTCTCTAACTTTCTACAAGCAGAGAAAGGTGAGGTTTGTTTGTTGTTGTCATAGATATTGCGTGACTGTATTCTGATCGGCTGGGTGCCATGCAGAACTTATCCCATTGTTTTCTAGGTTACTCTCCATACAGCTCTGCACGTACCTTAGTCAAGTACAGCTGGCTGCTGTGCTCAAGGGCTGGTCAGCAAGGGCTGGTCTGAATGTGAAGTTTGTCAGTCAAGTGTTTGCCGACAATGGAAGACATAAACCTGTCACTAAATGTCAGTGCGAGAGAAAGAGTTTGGGGATGCCTGGCTGCAGTGACCTAAGGCTCTACACTTACTACCCCATGTTCAGCAATGACCGGCAAGAGGAGCTCACACTTCAAGCCTTAGCAGGTCTTGCAGTAGCTGGGATCATGGCTATTGAAGGTCTTGCAGCAGTAGCTGAGATCATACAGGCTATTGAAGGCCTGTCAGCTAAGCCAATCAAGCAGGAGCAGAGCAGAAAGTCCAGGAAATGGTAGAGGCCAGCGTCACTGAGCCAGGCAGTGTTCCCTGGCCACGCCTTGGGTCCTGGAAAAGAAGAAAAAAGAGGGTTTGTTGCACTTCTGCATCAATTACAGACGCCTCCATACGCTTGTCTCGATAGATTCCTACTACAATATATTGTAGGCTCATCATTACCAGTCTCCAGGCTATTTCAGAATGGATGGCACACAGGTCATGATGCCTAATATGAGATGAGCACTGATAACCAGTGACATCAATTGGCTTTGAAATACTCCTGGCCTCCACTCCACAGTAGCTGAGTTCTTGACAAGTTCTTGAGAATGTGATCCCATCTGCTAGCACTGAGTGAAGCCAAAGTCTGATTTTTAGAGGAGACACTGAATCCCTCTGAAGTAGGCCTATACTATAAAGAACCACATTACATGATTTAGACTATGACCGTTTCAAAAACTTCTCAGGCTTTCTTTCCCTGGCTAGGCAGTACTGTTGAGCACAGACAAACGGCAGAGGTTTGACAGTCTACTAAGACTGTTCATAAACATGTTTTGTTTCAGGCAATTTATTAGGAAATTCATTGTTGTTGTAAACCCGGAGCCTGTAACTGGAGACTGCAGACACTGCAATTGAAACATGATGTTTTCTGATTATGGATGGATCCAAGCCATATGGCATAGCTGATCAAAATCAGTCGTGCTCCTCTTTTATCAAAAGGCCAAAATACAAGAAGTTGATTATTAATATCACAAATAATTTGACAGGGATTATGGCTATTTGATAAATCGCCCACATATTTCCATCCAAATATTGAGATATTTATAACAAAATGTACAATCTAATCAGTCTTGTATAGGGACTAAATATTTTTGCCTCAATATGCATTTGTCACACTGTCGTTCTCTAAAGTTTGTCTTTTCTCAGAAACAAAAATATTTGTAAGGATTGTGAGTGAAGTTAAGAGACGGCCTCAGAGGCTCTGGTCATTTTGTTCTTGTGTTGTCCCAGACAAGCATGCAAATACTTTGGCCCCAGTCTTTGCTGTTCGGTTGGCAGCCGAAGTTGTGTTGTCTGGGGCTGTACAGTCATCTCTTTAATGGGCCTTTATTTGAGCAGACTACAAATACCCTGTGATGTGTGCAAGCCAGAGTAAGCACCGCTAAATCTCTTCTGTCTTCTTTTTGTGTCTGCAGGCAGCACAGTGTCTGCTCACTCTCTCACACTTTAATCCCCCCCCCCCCATCCCAAAGGCCTGAACTCCCAGCTTCTTTACGTAAGCGATTGAGAAAGCTTGTCAGGGAGGTCACTGAACCACCAAGGCCGTGTTGAGTTCACTCTTGAGAGCCTGACATATTTCATGCTACCACAACATCCATAGCAGACAGCAAGGATAACCACTTGCGTGGGCACGGGCACGGAGCATGTACGGGGTCGGTGTGGAGCTCTGTCCGACCATACTGTCTTGACTGCTGACCAGGTTTGGAATTTCACCATTTTAGGGGCAAGGCCACTTGGCCTTCAGTTGGGCATATTTGGTGGGGGGCACAAAGGCCACATGTCAGGGCACCAAGGCCAAAGTTAACTATACAGTAGTAGGCTATAAAAATGATCAAAATTGTATTTAGCCTATTCACAGCAGTAGACCTGCATCACTGTAAGAAACATTACAAAAACATGAAACATGACATATTACATAGAACTGTAAATCATCTGATCATCTAATATTTACAGATATCTAGGCTATATTTAACATTTATTTTATATGTGGCCTGTTATGAAATCATGTATTGAACAATTTAAGCACAGCTCAGCTTTAAGAAACTCAAATGGCCTATAGATGCATGCTTAGCATTTTGTGATCATTAAGGCTACTTTCACAAACTCTTAGTCAGCTGTATATCCTCTGATTTTAATATTTACTGATATATCTAGGCGATATTTGTAACATTTATTTTGTATTTGGCCTGTTATGAAATCGTAGAAAAATGTAACATTGTGAAACTTAAAGCCCAAATTTGGAGCATGCATGTCGAAATTTGCTGCAAATTCAAAACTGGATTACTCTGGAACGGCAAACTGTACAGGGGACTGCTTTAACTTTTGTGTTCGGTAAGGTCTGCTGTTTATTTTGATATATGGTTTGTCATGTGTTGAACAAAGGGTTCGTGAAGTATTCCACCGAGATGAATGGGTAGGAAGATAGGCGCAGAACCTAGAATTTATGATTCAATTTAATCATATTATATACTTGTCTCGCGAACCGTTCACCACAGCGGCTAACATCGTTAAAAACAGGGGTCTCAAACTCAAATGAGCTGGGGGCCACTTTTGCCAATGTCATCTGATTGGAGGGCCGGCTATTTCTGAAAATGCAATGTTCTTTTTTTCAAATACCACACAAAACTGCAAACAGAAAGCAAAATTGCAAACATAAAATAATGATAAAATAAATATTAATACAAATTATAAAACAAACAAAAAGCATAAAAACAGGTACGTGTGTGTTTCACACCAAATAAAAATATTTTCCTCTCATAACTTTTTTAAACCTGGCAAACTAGGCGTCAGGGTTAAGAAAGCAACACCATTGGATTTTTATATCAAAATTTCAAAAGGCCATGGCTTGAAAGTGGTCAGAGATCCTGCTGTAGTCCTACTGTAAATGTAAAAATCTTTGAGTATAAACAAAAGTTTATGAAGGGGGTTAATGTACCCATCACTGGATGGCAAGCACCTCAAATTATGCACCTTTCAGTAAATACTGGATGAACATATTTGAGCAGGTTTACTTTCCTTTTTTCATATTACCCACATAACAAATTAACAGGAAAACATCTAAGATGTATACCAACACCTAAGATGTATATGGTTTAGTAATGTATTATAATGTATTATAATGTATTACTAAACCACAAGAACCTATTACTAAACCACAAGGCCTACAATTATTACAAGTATTCTGGTCAAATCAGTCCCTAGTTCTTTAGAGCCCTATTTCTACTAGACCTGCTGTCTGTACCACTTTCATCACGATTACCACTGCAACCTCCAAGCTATGTTGGGCAGAGGGTCGAAATAAGCGTGGACACCGTCGTATACACGCAAAGACGCACCTCCATTCACAGACGCACCGTGACTATCACTGTTAATAGACGATCGATCATAATCTCCAAAAGGATATTCTCCTTTATGGCGCGGGAATCGTGCCTAAAACCTTCCGACCGTCCATCTGATCAACCAACCGATCGACCAACCGAACGTCATACCACCCGCCTTACTTACATGTATCAGAATAATTGCCTTTTTATAAGCAGCCTACATATACCTACATTAACCTACACGTATCCAACATGTGCCCAGAATTGGTGCAACATGTAGGCTACTTATTCTGTTGGAACATGATGGATACATGTAGTAAAACTGTAGGAAACTTCATTAAATGAACATTCATTAGTCATGTCGTTATTAGTGACAAGCTATTACTGTTGTTTAAACTATTATGTGTAGGCCTAATAACCATCTGCAAAACAGTACTAGGCTACCAATTATCTGCGAGATATGATAAATGCCATAGGCTGGCATTACCACATGTTCTCTTTCTTAGGCCTACATCAATATAGAAGCATATGAGCCCACTTCAAATCATCTCCAAATATGTGATTATGTAGCCTATCCTAGCCTATAGGCTAAGTTAAACAACGTTTTATGGACAATATCCCTCGGACTGCAATTTGAATAGATTTTGCTGTGCTGTAGGTACTGTAAAAGTAGGCCAACGGCCATTTCTTAGAGTGGCGAGATTAACATAGCCTAAATACTGTAATGTTGACACTAATAAAGATACGTTTATTAAGTAGGCTAACAAATGAAAAGTGTTTCCAGCTGAAATGGCATGAAGGCTATATGTGGACCGCCTGGACCTTTGAGCAAAACATCAGCAGACAGAGAAGCCCTCAGTGTAGCAATGCAGACTGCTCGGGGGAACCTGCTTATCCAACTGTGGATCGCCAGTCGAACTGACAGGCTTATCATAAATTTGCATTTATTTCAATTTGGCTATACTGTAGGCTACGATTAAAGTTCCTATGGTTCACAACTACTCGCAATATGCTATCGACACTAGTTAAAGGAACCATATGTAAGATTGTGGCCAAATCTGGTACTGCAATCACTTTCAAATTACTGTAGAGAGGTGTATCCCCTCCCCCTCCCCCCTGACTCAAGGTTGCCAACCCGGATGCCGAAACACTACTGACTTTGTGATTAGTAGATAAGTGGAGGGTGGCGCAACAGGCCAAAACACAGAATGACATGACAAAACACAACATCAACATCAGTTGAGAGCTGCAACTTCACTTTTTAAATGACAATATCCTGGCCGGACTACTGTTGTCAGTGATATAAGTATTTGAAATGAACATGATTTCTTAATGTCTAGTGACATATTAGGGCCATTTTATGATTAATTGAAATACATTTCTTACATACGGTTCCTTTAACCACAATTTGTAGCCCTATTGGTCATGTTAAGCGTTACTTGCAAAGTGAAACTAAAATCTAAGACAGTAGAAAAATATGTTTAAAGTCTTTAAACATATTTTTCTACTGTCTTAGATTTTAGACAAACAGACAAAATGCACCAAAAACAAAACCTCCGGAGAGGTAGCTACACATTTGTTGTTGCATGATAAAGCATCAACGTGCTGGTAGGCGTTTGACATGCCGTTTGATGGATCCACCGGTTGGTAGGAAGGGATGTTTTTGGCATCATTCCCGCGCTATGTAGAGGAGCCCCTGTCGTAATGAAAGGGATAATGGGAGCTCTCAAGGTGGACTCCATGCATGTCTGTGCCAGGGAGTGGATGAGGTCAGAGCTTAGCCCACTTCACATGCTCTATGGCTTACGCTAACATATGCCTCAGCACAGCAGTCAATTGATTCAGTCCTTGAGGTTTTTTATAAACTCGCAGAGGCTGTAAAAGAGCGCAGAAGCTGCAAACTAAATTTGAAGACTCTCATATTGATTCGTTAAAAATAATGGGGTTTCCAGTGCACAGCTTGCCCAACTGGCGGACTGCTTCTTCCCAACCAGCTCGCACAGTGGGTTACCCAACCAGCTAATACAATCCACCCTATAATTAAGCAGTAATCGGAGTACTGAAGATACTGAAATAATTGAAGACTTGCTGTCCACCGCAGGTCATGTAGGTCTACTTGGAACCAATATACACACCATGTGTTCTATTTTCCCCCGGCTTCTTTTAATCTCACCTGTAGCCAGGCTATAACTCATACATCCGTGGAGCCAAAGATGATGACATTTAATTCATTTAATTGCAGTTTCTCGCCGTGTCTCTGGTTCCTGCTGGTCCATTCCAGTTCAGCTTTGCGTCAAATACCCAAAACATGTTTTCCAAAATGGACCTCATCACAGCTGGGGGTGTTGGTATGCGTATGCGAGTATGTGTGATGTTATGGCATGTGTTGAAATGTTTGCCCCTCGCCCTATCCATATGCTGCTTACGGAGTCAGGTTTGCTATCAGGAATGGAGGAAACATCTCCTGTTCCTGTCTAAAATCCCTCAAGCAACAGCTTCTGCCTCTCATGTAGATATGTCTGTTAATTGTCAAATCCATATGGAATTTTTCTCTCTCTGTCTTCGCCTATGCAAAGTTATGCCTAGAACGAGTGCCATGGAGGGTGATAGGCCTACATGATTTTATTTTTACAAGACTGAAAAGCTTAATGAGTGTGCATATGCTTAATTATAGAGATACATTAAATCAAAAAGAAGCTAAATGTTCAAATTGAATGTTCTCTTCATGGCCCATTCCGATATATAGTTCAGTTTCAAGTGTCAACAAGGGGAATGGGGAACAGACTACAATTTTATTTATAGATGCCTGCACTGTTGCACTGCATGGATCAATTCTCCTGTGTATTATAACCTAAATAGAGTCACTCAGATCAGAACTGGATGTCCAATGTAAATGACCAGTCACGTTTCTAGAAAAGCCATGAAAGTACAGTGAAATCTGCAGAACATGTCAGTTTCATCAGCCACAGGTGATGTGTCATTCCCTTAAGTGTGTGCACACACACACTCACACCCACATTGCATTAGATTGTGTTTTTAGAGGGTGTTTCAGGATAGGGTTGACGGAGGGTCCTCCAGGACTCACGGAGCAACTCATAACTTGGAGAGTCCATTATCTGTACCTGAGTGAGAGCAGGGAGTCCTTCCTTTGGACTGTGTTTCCCTTCCAAAAACACTCTTACCGGCAGCTGTGCAGGGAGTTTGTGCTGAAAACAAGCCATGCTTGTGTGTTGATGGAGAGATTTATCGGCCCAACATGCACAAATTCCACTGACATCTGCTACTTTGCGATGCTAAGCTTAGGATGTTCTGCCGCTGACTTCAGGGATTTGCCCTCGGAGCAGTTTATTATTTTTATTGCCTCTTGGCTCAAACACCCCCTGTCCAGCGTGGAAAATGGTTTTTGTATACTCTTATGGGGGAAAAAAGTAAGGAAACTGGGAACACTTGCTCTTCTGAAAATATGTTTTTTCTACCCTCTGAGGGAAGAGGGTATGTGGAGATCTATAATGTCATTGATAGACGTTTGTTGATTCATACATTTCACAAATCTAACTTTTTCCTGTCTAGCTGTTGAAACACGGTTATTATAATAACTGCATCTTTTCATTTCTCAGTTGAACCATGACCTCATTGGGGCAGCCGTAGGCTACTGGTTAGCACTTCGGACCTGTAACTGGAGTGTTGCCGTTTCGAACCCCGACCAGTAGGCATGGCTGAAGTGGCCTTGAGCAAGGCACCTAACCCCTCACTGCTCCCCGAGCGCCGCTGTTGATGCAGGCAGCTCACTGCGCCGGGATTAGTGTGTGCTTCACCTCACTGTGTGTACACTGTGTGCTGTGTGTGTTTCACTGATTCACGGATTGGGATAAATGCAGAGACCAAATTTCCCTCACGGGATCAAAAGAGTAAACTATACTATACTATACTCATCTCTTCTTACGTGGAGACTGAGGAGTCAACTCTAAAGACAAAAGCTTGTTCTGTACTCAGTCCGCCAGAGGGGGGCAGTGCATCCTAGGGTTTCATTCTAACTAGTGTGTTGCATTTATGGCCGAGGAAGGTGTTGCATACTCTGGCCATGCAATTAAGAGCATAGAGTCCTGCTCCATGGCTCTCACAGAGTTTGATCCAAGCGCAACCCCATAAATCATGATTTTTATTACTTTTAATCCTCCTGGACCCATATCAACTGTGGAAAATTTAATTGGAATTGCAAGAGGAGGATGCGGAGGCAGATGTTTTGTTGCAGGATGTCATCGATTGCGCAGAGTCCCGTCCCTTGAGACTCAGACAAGTTGCGATGATCTTCTCCCAGTCAGCCGAGCACGCACCAATAGAGGTTGGCGTTTTAAAAATAATTTCTCTCATAGACACGACAAATTACCAAGACCGATGATGCCACCACAGGGCTCCCTCGGGGGGGCTTTCACACAATAAATCCCTGATTGATCCCAGATTGAGAGACCTCAGTTCACCCTGAGGCCCGATCGCCCAGACAGTTGTCGGCCACAGTACAAAGACTAGGTCAGGGAGCAGCCTCGCGGGGACACCACAAAGAGCCTGACATTTTTAGAATGAAACATCTCTCAAAATATCAGATGGGGTTTCCTCTCCAACATGACTTGTCGTACTTTCACTGACTGACTTTCTCTCTGTAGTTTGCACCAGACTGAAATACTCCTTAATGAAGACAAATGGTGAAAATTATTCCCTGGCATTTTTTGAACATGCGGCTGATTACTGCAAATAGATGGAGAAAATGTGTGTCAACTCTGGGAAGCAAACTTCTTCTTTTTGACAGCAAAATATTGATCTTTGATGGTTTCGCAAACACCACAGCCGACATTTCCTTTCAATAACACATGACAGCAAATGTCAGGAGAGATAAGCAAAGATGATGCCTCAGAACTTACACACAATATAAACATCAGAGGCATTGCCTCATGTGTCGTTTGAAGTCTGTGATGGGTTGGTGCTCTCATCAGTGGCACCTTGAACGGCTCTTCCTCATGGGTTCCTCTTGACAAGGACAAGGCCATGGTTACAAGCCCATCTGAGTTAGGGGTAGGTAAAACAATGCATTTACATCTGCAGGGACATAACGTACCCATGTTGTAGCATCAAAGTCTTCCTGTTATGCATAAAAGAAAAGTGAAAGGTTAGGTGTCTATAGGCCAAGGCCATCGATTTACAAAAGACAATGCTGTTACATTTACATCAATATTTATGGTCACACTCAGCAACATATTCTGTTCTTAAATTCCACATGTTGGTCTTAAAAGCTCCATAATAAATAAGTACACCATGACAGTTTGTTTAACATGTCATTTGGTTGTAAGTTACTTTGTGTCCTGAGCACTGCTGGTGTCACTTGTTTATATCTTGCATTAAGAGTGGCAGCAGTGTGCAATGAAAACGACAATCAACGAAGTCAACGACAAGATATTTTAAAATCTTCAATCAAGATCTTTCATCAAGTCATCAAGCACCCATAGTAATAATTATGAATCATGTGAAGTAGATTTTACATTTACAGTAGGACTTTATCTCTGACCACTTTCAAGCCATGGCCTTTTGAAATTTTGATATAAAAATCCAATGGTGTTGGCAATGGCTTTCTTAACCCTGATGCCTAGTTTGCCAGGTTTAAAAAAGTTATGAGAGGAAATATTTTTATTTGGTGTGAAACACACACACATACCTGTTTTGTGTTTTTCATTTATTTTATCATTTGTATTAATATTTATTTTATCATTATTTTATTTATAAGCTAAGGTTGCTAGCACAGGTGTCTAAAACTAGATAAAAACACTTGCACTTTCTGTTTGCAGTTTTGTGTGGTATTTGAAAAAAAGAACATTGCATTTTCAGAAATAGCCGGCCCTCCAATCAGATGACGTTGGCAGAATTGACCCCTAGCTCATTTGAGTTTGAGACCCCTGTTCTAAATGGATGTAATCATGGATGACTCAGATGCATTTTGCTGTGGCATTTCACCTCTCGCGTGTTTTTTCCTAATACAGTCACAGTGCTAATGAGGATGTTATGTGCTCCTCTCACTGTGCTGTGACAAATGTGCTTGTTAGTGTGTTTAGAACAACCTGCTTGCCATTAGCTAAGCTGAGCTAGGTCAGGAGAACAATATAACTCTGATTAGGTTTTCATGGGCTTAACAATAAAGAGACAATGGCTTTTTCGCAAACAAAAATATTGGAAACATTATTTTGAACATAGTTTTGTGAATTTTCTGCCTGACCTGTAAGTAGTTACCGACTCTTTAAATCTGTGTAAGGTTTACACATCACGTTCTTGTCATGAATAAAATGTTTAGCCCCAAACAGTCATTTCAGTTCAGAACTATGCTATCCAGAGAGTCTCCTCTTGAATACCTGAGTGATTGCGTGTTCGTGGCACGGGCATTAAAGCATCTGCAGATTTGGATGCCAGCGGCAAATCAATAGCTGTTTTCATCCTTTTTCCTCTAAGCTGCTTGTCATGACCTTTTGGAATGGGGGGGCCCCATTGCACAAACGATAGTGGACCCTGAAAACTCAGAATAACCCTTCTGCTGCTGCGGTTGATTTCATCCCAAAACTCTCCGCTTTGGAACAAACACAACTTCCAGTCTCCTCCACTCCTCGGGACACAAGTGCACGTTGGAGATGAAAGGTTCCCTTTTTTCAGAGATCCTTGAGGAGAGCCTTGGGATCTCTCTGTCATTTTAATCGGAGCAGGCCTTGCTCATCGGGTCTTGTACTATCACCAACAGCACACAGCTGGTTTCGCTCTCTCGCTCTCTCTATCTTTCTTTCCTTCCCCTGCTTATTTACTTCAAGCAGAAGTCTGTCTGGTTCAAAAAGATGAACACATGGTCTAATGTGGCGGGAGAGACACATTCGTTTACTGCGTGCCATGTCAGTTGTGTGTTCATAGTCCCAAATCAAGATGGAGCCCTGCTAAGCATGCTTGCTACTGCACCGGGCCCCGTTCCCAGTGCTAGATGGACATGCGGAGAGAACGCAGCATGCAGTTCTGAGAAGCCCCAATGACTTATGAGCTGTGACCGAATATCTCTGAGCTCAGAGTGACTGGAGTGTTTGCCTTCGACATCCATTACCCACAAGAGCTTAGAAATCAGTGGCAGGATCCCTGGCCTGTGGAATCTCTCAAGGCCAGTCCAAAAGCCCTTCCAGTGGAGAGTGGCTCAGAGTTTCCCCCCTATTCTCTCTGGCCTCCGCTGGAAACGCTGGCAAGCCCTCCGAGCCTCGCTGGCAGACGCACGTTTGTACATGGCGGCCGTTCTGCTGTCGTAAAGAGTGCGGGAGAACAATAACAGGGGAAGGGGAAGCGTGCTGTTTTGGGATTGGAAGTGCACACGTTGTTGGACCGTTTATGCGGGAGCAGGCACTTTCATCATCATGCGAGCCTTAGGTGGGGTTGCATCCCAACCTAGACCCTTTCATCAATAAAAACAAAAACAATGCTTGAACGTTCTATTTGGGCCCCAATCTACTTCCTCTGCATTAAGATAACATATGGAATGTTAAAAAGGAAGTCTTGTGGGGCCAACTATGATGCTGATAATGGAACTCTCTTGAAAGGGTCCATAACGGACACTGCCTTCCCTTTGCCATGTTGAACACAGCCCAGTTCCCTGTTTATGAAAATGAACAGTGCGATAATCAACCAAGGCTTATGTCCTGTCAGGGTTATTTTTATAAGACCTAGGAGACACTGGCTTCAAAAGACACTAATATCGGTCTATTAGTGAAAGTCCTAAATCAGATTTGTTTTGCTGGTTGAAGCCATGAATCAGTCAAATGCTTATTAAAAACACAGGGAAAGAATGTGTGTCCATATGACTGACCATGCTGAGCAAAGGCCAGTGAGTGAGAAATGTGAGTGAGAAAGTGAGTGAGTGATAGTGAATGAACTGTATTTTCATGCTGTATTGTTTACCCTGAGGCCAGTTGGCTTCAGGAAATAGTCCATTTCGTAAGCACTCGCTGAAATGTAAACTTTGGCGCTCACCCAGTCGTAGACTCCATAATGATAGCATTACACAACTGTATAACTGTGAGAAGAAAACTTTGAGTTTGTGTTCGGACTATCAGTTACAATTTTGGCATATTACTGTACCTATAATTAAAACCTAGTTGCTTATTTTATATTTATAATATTTTCTTCATATGCCTGCATTCTATCTATCTGTCTATCTGTCTGTCTGTCTGTCTGTCTGTCTCTCTGGCTGTTTGATCCTAAAAGCATGTGTAATCATTGCATCTTTTGAAAGTATGGTTCTGCCACGTGCAGTGTGCAAGTAGCATTATGTGTATTGCGTCGTCAGCAATCCTTAGACAACTAGACAGCTGTGAAAATGATTCTAATCCTTAGGCATCATCCCCCTTTATTACAAAGACAGCTGCTGTGCACTTGACCCACAAATGGATCTTCTTAATAGACATCACTTAACAACAATCAATACATTTGAGCATGTTCTGAATCTTAACAAATGAATTTGCAGGAGACTTGGGCTTGTGCTGTGGCATATGATCTCAAAGTGTGTACTATTTTCCATGTGACCCAGATTCTGCTGTTCTGCTGACTAGATGAGTGAACGAATATGACAGTAATTTTGCTCCTATGCACATACCTCAAGAACAAGGGCATGAGTGTAATCACCAAGGCACTCGAGTCTTTGTTCCAGAAGTGTTCTTTTTTATGCTGTGTAGTCTTGATCTTTTACAGCGAAGTCACAGGAAACACTAGATGCAATCTGAAACATTTGTCCTTTTCTTCTGATTTCAAAGGCATGTATTTCATAATTTCATTTGATTACACACCGGCTGCCGCAACTTCACAGGGTGAGTGTGTGTGTGTGTGTGTGTGTTGTGTGTACGTGTTTGTGTATGTGTGTGTGTGTCTGTCTGTGTGTGTGTGTGTGTGTTTGTGTGTGTGTGTGTGTGCGTGCATGTGTGTCTGTGTGTGTGTGAATGTGTCTTTGTGTGTGTGTGTGTGTGTGTGTGTGTGTCTGAAACAGATGTGGGAGCTGGGGCCCCTGGAGCTTAAGAGTGCTACAGTGATCTGATACGGCTGGTCCAGCACTCATTCAGTTCCATTACTTCCAATCACTGGAAGTCATAAGGACACGGACACGGACACACACACACACACACACACCCATATCCAGCCCCCTTCTTTCCCACTACTCCACTACAAACACACACACACACACACACACACACACACAAACACATCCAGCCCCCTTCCTTCCCACTACCCCACTACAAACACACACATACACACACTCACCCCCCTTCCTTCCCATTCCCCTGCTACAAACACACACACACATGCACATACATACACACAGTGTTGGGGAGTAACGGAATACATGTACCGGCGTTACGTATTCAGAATACAAATTATGAGTAACTGTATTCCGTTACAGTTACAAGTTAAATAGTTGGTATTTAGAATACAGTTACATTGTTAAAATCAATGGATTACATGACGATACTTCTCTGTTTTATAAGTTTATTCACTCTCTAAATAAATGAAGGCAACTCCATTTCCCAGAAGCTCCTGAAAGCAATCTGATGAAATTGTTTCCATGTTTAAATACAAGTCTCGCAGTCTTGCACTAGCCTCAAAACGCACCGAGACCCTGAAATGACTGTTTGCAGTATTAATAGCTCAGGCTACTTCAGCCAATCGGTTACACAGTTTGCTAATCAATAAACAAAGCCTAGTTCACGTGTTGATTTAGACCTACAATAAAACCAATCTCTAAAATAGGCACTGCATTCTAAGTTTTTTATTCTAACTTAAAATAGCTTTATGGATTATTATTTTTACATTTACGTTTTAAAATGAATTATATGGTGCAGCCTCTGAAGAATTATTCTTGCTAGTAGCATATTTTAACGTGCGGTTTTTGATTTTCATTACGCGATCACGTTCATTTTGAGAGCACTGATATAGTCTACAATAGCATAGTGTTTACATTTACAGGTCATTTGCATTCCACCTGTCATATGCGCCCCTCACTTGTACTGGGTTGATGCCACCGAAAAATCTCACAGGCACACCTTAATTATAATTTCTGGCTACGCCCTTAAAGTAGCCTATTTATTTTGTTTGTTTTAATTAGCCTAGTCGCCTGCTGTAGTTTTAGTGGTCACCTTGCTATTTTAACAGCATAACTCTCAAAAAGAATTTCAAGTTTTTGCCTGAAATTGCACTGTGCCTATTTACAAGGGCATTGTTCCCACCTCTTCTGGGGCCTACCATCAAATGTTGGACCTCTATAGAAAGCTGAGAACCTCTAGTTTTCGTAGGAAACAGTTAAAATAAATGTGAGATGTACTCACAAAGAGTTACAGAGGCTAGAATATAGTTTTTTTCTTTCTGCCGGATTACAAGCATCTCTGAACTGACCACATTTCAGCCCTCTAGGTCTTTTGATATCCCTTAGAAACACAACTGAGCCCTAGCACCAGGTCTTGTGAAGTTGTGTGCAAAAGTAGATCAATATAGAATGAAAATATGAGTGCTTTAGACTATTATTTGCCAAGGTATGCCCATGCGTTTTGTAAAATGCCTATGGATACTCCCCATAGGACTTTTTGTTATCCAAAATGCATACTGACAATCAAATGCTTACTGCACATGAACCCCTTTGTGTAGAAGCATAATCCCGGTCTCAAATGAAAGGTAACACTTTGAGGTTTCATGCTTGTATTTGGATTATACTTCAGGGGTTCTGATATGGAATGACTACACTAAATATGGAATGATTACAAAAATGTCTCTATTTTTGCATTTACTTTGTTGGTTCAATGAGTGTGTATAAGATAGACTATACATCTGTACAACTAATATTGGATAACACAACATGAAGATTCAATTTCTATGGATTCTTGTGAATATTTCATTACCCAATATGTTGCATCTACTTATTGTGCTGCAGCTACACTGCAGCCAGAAGTCAGGGTAGCACCAAAAGCGGAAGGGGTGGAGGGGAGCATTTTGGATCAAATTTAATTGAGACATAATAAGATTAATCTAAGAATGTAAAGCACTATACAGATTGTACATGAAAAAAGTTGTCATTTTTGGATTCCCAACAGTCAAAGCTTTGAAATGGTGTATAACATTACTATGCTACATAGCAATATGGTGCATACAATTGATTTAGAATGTTGGGGGGAGGTGGGGGAGGGGGGTAATTAAAGTTGCTTAGTTGACTTTACATTCTCCTATGTGGGCCTATAACACTTCAGCCATTTGGAACAGAAGAACACACCAGAATAGGCCTGTGTAGTAGGCCTAAGCAGGATTTGATGGCCGCATTCCTACACTTATAAAATGCAATTCAATGCGGAAGTAATCTAAGTATTCAGAATACGTTACTCAGATTAAGTAACGTAACGGAATATGTTACAAATTACATTTTTGGGCATGTATTCTGTATTCTGTAACTGAATACGTTTTGAAAGTAACCCTCCCAACACTGCATACACACACAAATACACTAATACACACAAACACACTCTTACCCTCTCCACTTCCATACTGGGCAGGAGACAGGAGGCCAGCGCTGTCAGATGGCCCCCTCTTGTCAGGTCGGTCTGGAATGTATTAGAGGACCAGTGCCGGACAGGGCAGTGTGGAGGCCGCTATGATGATGAATGCTCCGTCACATGGAGCTGGGAGGGGGGTCCTCCTCTTATAGGGTCACCAGCCCTTTCCCTTGGCCCGGCCTGGCCTGTGGCTGGGCTCGGTCATGGCCAGCTGGGGATAAGGAGCTGGTTAATTCAGGGCAAGTGAAGCTCATCACTAGAGCCAAGGAGAGTTTGTCGTTTTTGGAAGGCACTAACTGACTGCTGGCAGTGTATCTCTTTCACTTTCTCTCTCTCTCTCTCTCTCCCTCCCTCTTCTCTCTCTCAGCATGGTACTCAAGCACACACGCACACAGAGTTTATACTTAAACAGGCTGGATTCTCTGTGTCATTAAAGCAATTTGTCTTCAACATCTTCATCTAGTCACATTTAAGTATGCCTCTCATACATCTCATGGAGGTATTCCTCCTAATTATTGATGATTTCAAAGGCTCAGACGTTTCACCTCAGGTGTCTGCTAGCAGTGAAGAGCCCACTGACTTTTGCCACTGTAGCACATTAACAGAATTAACTCAATTGTCCTGTCACAGCCATTTTAAACCCCATGTGAATTCTAAACCCCTCTATTGCTGCTTCCAGGACATGCAGAAGTGTAATTCAAGCGAAAAAAAATGTAGCAGTGTTTCTTAAGGTGGATATGTCTTCTGCTACATTTTACATTTTTGCAAAGACTCAAAACTATTCTGTGTGGTCCAAGTCAGAATGAAAAAAAAAAAGACGAGCAGTCAGAGCATAGCATCCTTTTATATTACGCAATATATATTTTCTTTACACAGTGTACAAGCAGAACAGCATAAAGATCACTTAACATTGAAATGATTAGGTGTTACATACAGGTAACATCATTTGTGTTTTTGACTTGATGTGCAATTTCTTCATATAGCCTACAACAAGTATTATCTGAGGACAATGATTTCAGAAATGATGAATAATGTTTATACGTGTTGACAAGAATGCACAATCTCTAGTTGAGGTGAAGGGGACAAGCTCCCTTGATAAATAACATTACATTTTGTCAGTTAAGAGAACCTTGACATAGAATTTGCTTGACAAAATAGCCTATAGATTCCTATACCCCAGACAGAGTCATATGACCGTAATGGCAAAGCATGCTTTCTTTATATTGCCCTAAATGTGAAAAATGTGTTTACCCCTTTCCTCACACCATATAACTGCAGAACAGATTCTGCAGTCGCTTGGCCACCAGTTCCTGTCCCCTATGCATTGGTCTCCCACCCCCACATAGTTCATATACATTCTTCAAAACCCTGCTGTGATTTCAACTAGTGCTTTTGTACACTAACCACTAAAGAGGACATTTATATTTATATTTACACTGCGTGCACTGCGTGGTGCCTTGTGAAATACAATAGAGCAAAGGGAACTTTTTTCAACATTCTGGAGTAAGAAGCAATGTGTGTGGAGTTGATGGAAGTGATTTAAACATATTCATTCCCAGCATGATTGTGCAACCACAAAGATGTTTTCAGCATAGTGGAAGAATGGAGAAATACCCTTCCACCTCAAGCACAAGCACACTCATACATACACACACACACACACACAGACACACACACACATACACGCACACACACACACATGTTTACATTCATGAGTAGCACATATGGAACATCTCAAGTCTATATACAGTGATGGACAGATCCAGGGAGTGCTTTCACAACCTCCTTCGACTGACCTGTTTCGTGCACTGTGAATTCCCGGCCAATAACCCCGAGAGCTATCAAATCTGTGAAAACTATACTGCAATCAGGACTGGTATTTTATAGTTGGCTTGTCACTTTCTGGTCTCATAAGGGACCGGCCATCTCTCCATTAGTAATCCTCTCTTGAGCTGCTCAAATACCTCTGCTGACGCACGTGCCCCTGCTGCCCCTATGAAATCTCAAACGGTCAGACTTGGCATTTGGAAAGCAGATTGAGGGATGGAGGGTAAATGTAGATAAGCAAATTCTGTCTGGACAGAATCAGACAGATTGGGCTCTCCGGTCCAGACCTATACCAACGAGAGACCTTGGCTCAGACCGATTCACACCACATTGTGCCTTCCCCCCCCCCAACACTCTTTAAGTCAGACATAACATGCCCCTTAGTTCAGACAGGACATGCCCTAAATGTGGCAGGGCATGTCCTGCAGAGTCTATGGCAAGATCACATTCAGTTTGAGGTACCTCGTGCCACCATTTTAATAAAAAAGTTAATAAATATGGAGCACTGATACAGGGAATCAAGACTGCAGGTCCAATGGAATTGACCTGTCTGACTTCGGTGAGTTATCCAGATCTTTCCATGTCCCTGAACTGCACGTGGGACTTCTGTTTGTTATTTTAGTCAGGAGCGTGGTTCTCCTGATACTGCTGTCTGAGTCTTCTTTCCTGAACTTCTGGTGGATTTTGTGGCAACATGGAAAGCAGTATGCAAAGTCCTGCAGAAGGTGACCACTGAAGATCATATATATCCAGGGGTTGCAGCAGCTGTTCAGACTGGCTAGCAGTGCAGAGAGAGTGACAGCGGTGTTCTCAGAATCTGACATGGAGGAAGAGCGGGAATGGAAAAAACATTAAGAGGTGCTTAGAAGGGTAATTGCGAGTTCCTGTAATTTTGATGTTTATCATTTAAAAAGTAGGCTGTTGTGGTACACAAATACAGTCTATTCAAGTTAAAGTTTTTATCTGCCAGTGTGAAAACGTAAAATGGCTGAAAGTTAGTTAATAATATTTCTATAACAAGGCAGAGGGAAACTTGTTTTGAGCTTCAGTGCACAAATTCAAAATAATCAATTTATTTACAAGAAAACTCTCTTGATCTCCTTAAGAAGAAAAAAACAAAAAATCAAACAAAAACAAAAACAGAACAAAGAAACCTATGGCAAGGGATAATCGGAATCTACATAGTATATTCATAAAAATACATACCGGCCCATGAGAAGTTTTCATCCCACACCGACCACATCTGGACCGTAAAAAACGGCGCCCAACAAATAATATATGCCAGAACAATAACAAAAGTCATTTTGACTGTCCTCAGCTTCGCACGGGATATAGTGGTGATACTGCTAACGGAGTTCTTGCCAATTAAACCCTTTTTATGCGTGGCATCGGACGTGGTTTTTTTCGTTTTATATTTAATGTTTTTCCAAATACTGTGACATATGAATCCGTAACAAACCATCAGAACAGAAACTGGGATTAAAAAGATCCCAATTGTGATCCAGGTGATGTAGGTCTTCAAACCCCACGGCTCGATGAAGTGCCCCCAGCAGTCGTACACGTCGGACCCGTTCTTTATTTCACTCAGGGAGAAGATGAAGGACTGCGGCGTGCTGAGCAGCAGGCTGCCGACCCAGGTGCTGATGATCATGATGTAGGACCTGCGAGTCGGTTGCTGGAGAGTCTTCAACGGGTGGCAGATTGCGATATAGCGGTCTACAGTCATCATTACCATCATGTATGTAGAAGCAAACATTCCCAGCACCTGTAAGTGTTTTACAATCCTGCAGAGAAAATCCGGTCCATAAAAACGAAATGTAATCTCCCAACACAGTTGTGGCAAAACCTGGAAAAAAGCGACCACTAAGTCGGCTAAGCTCAGGTGTTTGATGAAAAGATGCATTCTGGAAGTCTTTTTCTTGGTATTGTACATAGCTACCAGTACACTAATGTTACCAATGACTGCCACAACAAAAGTAATGCTCAAAACGGTTATTTCAATTTTAGCGACTTCTTCATTTCTTCCAAATGGGTCGCTGTCGTTTTTTGAAAAAGAAGCGTTGAGTTGTTGTAGTTCCATTTTAAAAAGTGTTTCGTTGTCAGACCTGGTTGCTTATTATGATCTTTGGTAGAAGGTGAATAAAAATTATTTCAAGTAAAACGCGTTTGCGTAAAAACGCATGGCAGAATGTCTCCAGTGCGCTCTGTGTGGTTGGCTATGTGGCGTAGAGGCTGCGTCTCTCGTATCAACGGTCTCCAAACTCAGACAGCGTCAACTGGCCCTCCTAGCGCACACTGCCTGCGCTCTGGGTCTCCTTGTATTTTAAACTGGAGTCATATTCCAGCAACCATCAGGGGCGTGCAGAGACCTTTGAAAGGGCAGGGGCTCAAATTTAAAAAAAGGGCACATGGAACAAAATTTTCAGAAAACGTGTTAACTTTATTTAAAACTTAATTTTGATTACAACCCACTAAAGAATACATAGGCTACATGCAAATTATATCAAAATAAAACATCTTCCATCACACTGTATCCACATTTTATACATTTTCACATTTATTCATTATGTATCAAGGAGAATGGGTGTTAATAGCAGACAGAGCTGTAACACATTTTTCTCATTTCTCTCCTTGGTTCTGAAAATTCAATAGGAGTGCATGTACTGTAGGCCTACTGTAGCCAGGGCACAGACAGATAGGTCTTTTCAGTTTTCATTAGGCTATTGTCTACACGGAGATCATAATAATATAATAATAATAATAATAATAATAAGCTTTACTTGTATAGCACCTTTCATACACAGAATGCAGCTCAAAGTGCTTTACATTTGAAGCATGTAACACAATAATAGTCAGTCAGTCATTATCAATCATAGGCTATAAGGCTACATCTTATTGATTAAATTCAAAACTAATTTTAATAGCCTAGAAATCTAGACGCACCCTAGCGGCAGCAAATATGTTATTGCCTAGTCTGGCTTGTCAGGCTATAATTTTAATGTTTATCACAGTGAACTACCACCATTAGCAAGCTGGTGTCAGATTCACGTGCTGTGCGTGTGGCCACTGAGTGAAATGACGCGTAATGTAGCCTTCTGTAAACAGAGAACGACGTGTGGAGTTGGGTTAGTTAAACAACTACAGTAGCCTATGTCGTCGGCTTATGACGATTTAGAAAAGGTTTGCCTACTCTGTTTTATGAACTAGGTCTACTAACCTAAGCTACTATAACATAGTAACCTAATCAGAATATGTTATGAACGTTCAGCCTTCGAAGCTGCCAGGTTATTGAAATGGATGGACCATGACATGGTTAAAACGGGTTTGATAGCCTACCTACTTAATTAAACATGAGACAACTTTAAACATTGTATTCTCTATCTCTAAGCTGAATACTATTGCATGTTCAGATAGGCTAACTGCCAAGTGACCGTAACGTGCTCCCAAACGTCTCCTGCAGCACTGTGTCTGCGTGCACATTCTGAGAGTTCACTGAATGTATGACGTCACGGATTGGTGGCCGCAAGGCATTTTAATTAACACAGAAAAATTTTATTTTTGTAAATTTCTAATTTCACAAACTATTAATGAGACATTTTAGCGAATATTCACGTTGGAACTAGCGGAAGTATTACACATTTTAAAAAGTAAAAAACGGGTCTTGTCAAAAGGGCACTTGGACATCAAAGGGGCAAAAGGGCAGGTGCTAGAGCCCCTGTAGCCCCCTTTCTCTGCACGTGCCTGGCATGCATGCGCACTGTGTCATGAACCAAACCCACCGATGTTTACTTCAGTGACCAGTCATATGGTGCATATATGGCCACTGCTCTCTTGTCCTGATAAAGAGTGCCCACCCATTCTCCAGCATAATATTTTGAATGTAAGGAAAACACTGAATGTCACTCTGTGCCCAACATAGGAAGCATATGCAGTCTGGAGTTCCAGATTAAGATTTTGAGTTTGACAGCATAATCAATCCTGTGTAAAACAAAAAGAGTGCGCAGTAGTTGATCTTAATTAGCATTTGACCATATCTACAAGTTGTGTAAATAAAGCATTTCCCTCATCAAAAAAAGCATTGAGGATACTATTTACATAGCATGTGTGTGAGTTGGAAAAATGTCATATTATCTTCTCTCAATCCACAAGTACCTAATTTCTGAGATGCAGTCTTTCTACCCTAACATACATGTTTTTTTGTTTCAGTTACATTTCAGTTTTTTTTATTTACATGTTTTTTAAGTGTGATAAATAATCATAATAATGCCTCCAAAAGTCATTATACAATATTAAATTAATGTTATTTTCATTCAAGGAATCAAAATATTTTGTGTATGTTATTTAATTATTCATATTGAAGATAGTCTGTTGTAATCCTTCAGGTATCTGACATTCTTGCCTGTGAGAGTAAACAGACTGTCCTGACAGGAGAGAGAAAATGTCCCCTTGGTGAAGTCTTTCATGGGTTGTGTAATAGGAAGAGGAAATTCCATTGAGCTCACCTAAATCCCGTTCTTTTTGATGAATCCCCTCCCTGGTGTTTTAAGGTGAATACTACGTATTTGACACCCCCTCCTGAAATGTGGTGAAATGTCAGTTTGAACCCAAACTTTGCCTATTAATCAACTGAGACAAAGTTTTGTGTCAGCACTGCACTGTTTAGTTTGGATTCTGAGCAGCCATGGCAACGGTGTCTAGGCATGCAAAGATTCTGGAAGAATCGTTACATTTTGGGTCATGGTATGTCACTGCATTGTACAGTAACAAAGGAACAATATGTGGAAGTCAGGCAGCCCTGATAAGAGATAAGATAAACACAATGCAAACGGTCTTCAGCGTGACAGCCTTGAGTTGCTTCTAACCTGTTGTTCAGCAGAGTGTATTTTAGTTCTCTTGCTTAACCACTACATTTATTCAAATGATTAACACCAGAAGCACCCAAAGGGTATTCTTTAGTGTCAAACGGCTGATTGTTCATCATAGTGTTATTAAGAATAGCCTGGGATGGGTAGTGATGTGTGGTGTTTAGCTGAACATTTTTTATCAATATCCAACCTTTAGTTAGGAGTACTCAACAATTCATCACATTTGCAATCTTTTAGATTACATTTGTGATAATAATCTAACTGGAAAATGTCCAGAATTATAAATAAGAGATTTGGCCAAAATGTTTCAGCGCAACAACAAATCACATGACTTTCACACAAGCCTCAAGCATTCCAGCTCATTTCAAGTAAATCAAGTATTGATCACTGATACCCTGACATACCCTCTGAGAAAACCACCTGATGGACTAACTCTTTAGAGTGGAACTCAACTCAATATATGTTTAAACTTATATAGTCAGAAAATATAATTATCCCAGTCTCTCAGTACTTCCAGTCAGAGCCTGTATGTTATATGTCGTAGTCCTTTGAGACTCAGCTCGATTTAGCTGTGGCAGTTAACTCAGCCTTCGACACAGATATGCAACCCAGACCGAAAAGTAAAGATGAACGAATATTTTGAGTTTTGTTCAATTCCATGTTTTGGTAATGAGATGAATTCCCAGGGAAAGGGCTGCAGGAGACTGCTCTCCAAGAGACAGTGCCAGCATCAATTGAATAGGCCTAGTCAATCATGCAGTCATCGGAAGATTCGTGTACACATTTGTGCGATATTCTCTTTGCGTGAACTCTCCAGATTACTCTAAATGCTAAGCCAGCCTCTCAGGCCGAAGGGTTTCCCTCGCTGAGAGATGGGACCCTGTGCTAATCTGTTGCTGTCAGCATCTCTGCGGCACCAAGGCATGTTTGTCTAATTCCGTCTCTTTATTTTCTACAGATCCCCACTGACATGGGAAGCAGGCTTCGTTTCATAGCAGAGGACAGTCTCATATGTCTGTGGTCAGTCCCGTCCCGTCATTCCTCTGACCTCTGCTCATCACCCAACACAATGTTGACTGCAGTTCAACCGTTCCTGACTTTTCCATTACATACAGTAAAAAAAAAAAGAAAGAAATTTGACTGTATTGAGGGGAACCTTTTGAGATGATTCATTGTGAACCTCTGTGGATTTTGTTTTGGGAAGCATGCAATATTTACCCAAACTTTCAATATGATTGGCATATGAAGTCTCTTAAGAGCTCCTTTCCAGCAACACTGTGGTTCCTCCTGCAGGTCACTACACTCATTTTAGGACACAATGACAGTCATGTCTTACCAAAATGACACTTGCCTAAACTTTGTGCCTACCCACACAATGTCCTCTGGACTTACCAGCAATTATTTTATCAATGCCAGATGTAACCTTAAACCCGTGTTCACAGGGATGCCAAAGTCATTTCAACTGAGTTATTGCAGTGAAGTTATTGTGGATTTGTTTACGTGACATTTTACCGGTGTCAGAGTGAGTCATTCTTCTTAGTGGAGCCACAATTCGCAGTCGAACCACCCAACTGAACGGAGGACGATACATTCCTATGAGGAAATGAGTGGAGAACTGAACTGGTGCAGACAATAGCCCATTCAGCCTGCAGGGTGTTTGTGTGTGTGTATGTGTGTGTCAGAGAGAGAGAGTGTGTGTTTCTTCGCCTCGTCCCTGATGATCACCTCTCTGCTCTCAGCAATGGCAGAAAATGACTTTGCCCTGTGCCCTGTGTTGTGTGGGTTGACACTAGCGGTCCGTTTTCCCCACCCCTCTCTCTCTCTCTGCCTTTTTTTCTGCTTCAGTGCGCTTCATTAGTGACGGAAGCTCCTTCCCAGCGATCGCCTGTTCAGTGTCAGCCGTGTAAGCAGCGTGTCTGGGAAGAGAAAAATGCTCACGCCGAGATGAAATTTGTTCCAGGACATTTCTGTGATTAAAGCCCTGTTTAAACTTGTGGATGTTCTTTACATAATACCCCCCAACTATTTCATAGGTCTTAAAGGGAAAGGTCAGCTAATAAATTGAGGAAGTATATATGTCATTTGCTTCTCAATCTTTAGCCAGTAGACATTCCTGTTAGGCTTTTGCTTTATGTGTGGAATATACTATAAAAGACTGCAGAACCTCTCAGCTAGAGTGTGTGGGAAAGATGGCCAGTTCTTTTTTTTATTACAATAATAAGCTTGTCCAGTGACTGACCACTGAATTGAGGTCAATCATATATAATTTTTATTTTGAAATATAATATCTCCCTAACCCGTATGCTCTCCCCTTCACTAGCCATACAGTGCTGATAAAACGGATGTGGAGGTAAAGTTTGGTGATATAGTTTTTCACTAACAGGTCAAGTTGATGAGGTTTTTGCCAGTTAAACTTTCAAAAAGTTGCATCTTGTGTTCAATTCAGTCAATCAAGTCTTGATTGCCCCAGAAAAAAAGTGTTTGCCTCTCAGACAGTGAGCAGAGTTCCAGCTGCTTTAAGTTTTTTTTTTAATCAATCAAGGTATCATATTAATGAGTGAAAATGGGAAAATTATTGTTTCACAGCATGAGCAAATGATGGAAGAGTCTGGGAGAGCCTGCATGGGAGGGAGAAGTCTGGAAGAGTCTGCATGGGAGGGAGAAGATTACAATAACCCCCCACAAGTTGTCTTCTAGTTTACATATGAGCAAGTCTCAGGAAATTGCTTTATTGCTGCTTTATTTGTGTTGTTATTTTATTTGTTGGACTCTGGCTCAGCAGCAGGCAGCAGCTCCAGAGGCCAGTGTGCTCGGATATCTTTTGTGATGCTCATCAGTCTTCTGTTGGTTTCCCACAGTTCCCTTTGCCAGGGACCCAACTATTTGTGTTAAAATAAAACCACTCCACATATGTATAAATAGTCACACATGCGCGCACACACACACACACACACACACACACACACACACACACACACACACACACACACACACACACACACACACACACACACACACACACACAGAGAGTATAAAAGGATCACCTGAAACTATCAATAATGAAATAACAATAATAGCACATAATAGTTATATATACATTGCATACGAAAAGTATTCACAGTGCTTTCATTTTGCCTAATTTTTTTATGTTTCAGACTCATCAATCTACACACAATACTCCAACACTCCACAAAAAAGGATGCACCAGAGCTCAATTACAAGTGTCATAATAAAGGGTCTATACACAAATTACTGAATACACATACATCATATGTAGCTTTGCATGATAATAAGTTGTATAAATGTAAATTTTGGCAACAAAATTTCTATTCTAACAGGCCATAATTTAAAGATAAAAATGCCTATTAAGTATTTAACATTCCTCGGATCTGCCCCACCACCTTGATTATGGGTTAAACAAATAGCATCACAAGGGTGGAGCATTTTATTGAAATTTGGCAGAATGACCCACTCTTGACGAAGAAGGAAATTCAATTTCAGTTTTTATGAGTTTGCTCCAAACTCAACTGGACAGCAGACACTGATGGAGATCGGTAAAAGCAATAAATGAAGACTTATGTAAGTTTATATGTGTTGATATGTGTGCTTTAGTTTCTGTACAAGTGCACTAGAGAAAGCTCAGCAAACAGGGACTGCCCTTTTTTACAGGTCAACGACAGACACCTGTAGGGTTACGGGCTTATATAACCTGCAATCATGGAACTTTATGAAAGGCTTATTTGACGTTGTCAGTCTGTCTTTGTATTGCCAAGATTTCCAACTAGCACGGCTCCAGCTAGTCAGGACATGTTGTATGTGTACTCGCTGTTGTATAACTAGAGCATATCAGACAGCTGATACAGCCACTGACTTGGACATTGATTACAACACAGACCAATGCATTTTTTAACAATCCAGGCAGGATACTCCAGCTAGTATTTATCTATCCCTGTAGTCTCATGTTGCATGCATTATGGGTTTGTGAGCATTTTAATTAAAGTGCTATTGCTCATTCAATCCACACTTGTTCAAGACATGATGGGGGAAAAAATCAATAGCTGCAGTACATTCACTTCAGTCAGTGTTATCTAAGAGTGATGTGTAACAACATCTAGTAAATGACATGCTACAATATCTAAACATTTACAAACTTTACAAAGTTGTTTTTGTTTGTCATTATTTTCAGAAATGTGTGTTTTTCATCAAATCTGATCATGTAAGAGTAGAATGGAACATGTGTCTTTAAAATATATATTGTTCGTCTGAGATGTTCTTAGAAAGTACTCCCTTTACTCACAGAAAACATAAACACAAGCTGATACATGTTGGTCTGCACCAGAGGAACTGTATCAAAAAGCTAAAAATAGCTGTGGAAATAGACGGCATGTGAACAGCTGGTCATTTGTTGCAATCTAAAGGGAGCCATAATTATGCCATTTATCATCGCTAAGGTCTACGTGACTATGTCAGCTATGTTTGATTTACACAAACCTTCATTCAGTCACTTTTTAACTGCTAGATATGACTCTAACCGTCTCCCAAGAAAAGCCTTCCTACCACTTTCAATTTCACCCTAATTGAATTCTAATTGGGGTCAATTTGTTATGCATGTTCTGCACCGACCAAGGAATTCAGTGATCTTATGTTCCTAAAACCAGAAAGCAAGAACGCAAATCTGAGTAAATATGAAATAACAATATAAAAAAAAACATTAATCAAATGTACTGACAATGTGGATTCAAGGGTTATGTCCTCACCCTCCATCTATGGACTACTGGGAGATAAATTTGTTTTGTTTTTATTTTAATCTCCGTTCGGTCCAATTTCAGGAGTTACTTCCAAAATGTTCACACAGCACAACAAAGGTTTAGGATTTTCCAGCTCCCTATAAACACTGTTCGGATTTCAGCCCACATGGGAGGGACCCTGTGTAAATAACATGCTCTTGCAAATGGAAGTCACTCCACTAGCCCTGTCTGGACATTGTATCTCTAATCTTTTATCCCAGTCCAAAAGGTCCCAAAGGTTTTTTGGCCTGACGTCCACCCCACTTTCTCAACAGTTCACTCCCCTTTCATGTGAGTCACGTCTTAATTCAGCCACAAAAAGGAATGCCTTCCAAGAATAGCACAGCTCGAGTCTTCATTACTCGTCATTCTGTAGGGATGATATAATGAGCCGCCTGCAAAGGAAACGCATCCTCCTGTGGCTGTGGGTGTCATGTGAACTTCTGTCTGGACAGGGGCACGTGGGAAACTGTGACCGTGGAGCAGAGCTCATGTGAAGGAGAAGACATGAGGGTTTATGCTGGGTTTTGCCTCAGTCAAACATCTCCTCTCCTCTCCTCTGCTCTGCTCTCCTCCCCACGCCCCGTCCCTGCCTCCACCCCTCTACGCCTTGGTCACACGGGAGGAGCTTCATCCCTTCCTATTTTTCACTCAAATGGAACACATGTCACGCTGCTTCTGCCAAGTCATTTCATGGTAGAAACAAGGCAAGATTGCTTACATTCCTGCTGGCACAAACAACCTACTCTCTCTCTCTCTCTCTCTCTCTCTCTCTCTTTCACACACACACACACACACACACACACACACACACACACTCACACACACACACTCACACTCACACACACACACACACACACACAAACACTCACTCACACAAACACACACACACATAGGAGCACAAATACATTCAGAAATGCGCTCACATGTCCACACATCTGGGCACAGCTGAGAGACTTCTGACAAGTGTGTGTATGTGGCTGGGAGTGAGCTTGTAGTGTAGTAGCTGAGTGGTGGAGAACGGCAAACAGCACGGTTCCACATAGGCTACCACCCCCGACCCCCCTGCGATGACCACCACCAGCCCCATATCTCAGCCAATCCTGTGAGCGCACGCTGGGCTCTGTTTTCATGTGTGGTGTCTAGTCCGAGTTTGAGTTATGTCGGCCGACAGCCGCCCCCACTGCCCTGCGGCCTCCCAGAGCAGCCCTCACCGACGTGGTGAAAAACAGGCCCTGGGCCTCCGCGAAAGAAAATAAGCATAAATAGCTGTTTTTATGAGCGCCTCATATCAGCCTTGAAAATATGGGTTGTCGGCTGTCTGAGGCCGCAAGAACGACCGCTCTCTGGCCTGTTATCGCTCTCGTGTCGCATCTTGCGCGAGCCGTGCCTCTCCTGACGCCTCCCCGTGAGGACACGGAGCGAGCACGCTGTGCCCAGAAATAGCCTCCGCCAGGCCCTTCTGGAGAAAGCGCTTGCGATAACAGAGCACAAGGCCTTTCCAGGTTGCCCCTATCGCAAGCCAATTAAAATGCTTCCTTTTCCCCTCAGCGACTTCTGGCTGGTGCACCATGCTCCACTGGGCTATGCTGGTCCGAGATTGATGATTAAGCTAAAGCGCCCGCGCCGACTGAGTCCTGCCGTGCCCGCCTGAGACTGTCTGGACACAAGTGCCGGCCCCGGGGGAACAGCGGACGTGTTTTCCTCTTGTTGTTGTCCCCTAACCGGTCAGTCTCTCACGTTCTGAGGACTTAATAGCAGCTAAGCCACGATCTTAAGGGCAGCCTTATTAGCTTTGACCCCTTTTGGTTTTTGTACTTGGTTTACAGGAAGTAAAGCTCACGTGTGAAACAGCAAAGCTGGATAAAAAAAAAAAAACTTTTTGCCAGTGAAACTCAAGGGACAATGCACTGAGCTTCCTGGGATGTTGATAGTAGCCTACATCCTGTATTCCCTACAACAGAGACCACTCTCTTCTCACGAATCTCCGTCGTCCAGATGGGTTATGCAGTGTCCTGTGAGCAGCAGATGCAGTTGTTTATCTGTCCACAGAACACACACGACCTATAGATAACTGTGAACGTGAGTGGGAGTAGTCCTTGTGCTCGGCACCTCAGTCTGGCAAGGCTGAGATCATGCTAGGCTCATGCTTTAACCCCACATGATCCACTTTTATGTTTGACATCGTTCTCCTCAGTCCGTCATCTCTGATTTTCTCCTACCAACTGATGTTGAACATGTGACACATGACAATAACTCTTAATGCATTGTATACTTTGTAAAATTTCATTGCTTGCTTACGTGTATGTGGGAACAGTCTCCTTGCATGTGCAGAGTTCTGCTTGTGTGTACTGCTTTTTGTCTCCATGCATATGGACACAAGGGCAAATACCATACCAGTGCCTACAAATGGTCCATGGAATTTCACGGCATCATTTTTTCTGCATTGCGCGTATGTATGCTATATTTGAATAGGGAGTATTATGTAATTTCCACCGTTTCACTGAGCACAGTGCGTTTGACCCGTGCCATACACAATGAGCAAATGAGTCAGCTTTACCTGTCCGTAATCTTCTTGTGTTGAATGAAAACATAGCAACACTAATGTGTTATAGTAGTATAGAACTAGCGCAACAACATAGGAAAAATACATTTTCACAACTTCATTCCCCCTCAGTAAGTATTGGCCAGAGTTGTATTTCACATTCCATCTACTTTCTACCTTATTAAGAGAGATGTAAGTTATATGTCACTTGTCAAAGGGTTGTTAAGTGCTTAACATCAACAAAGGAAGTAACTGTTCCTGAAGGAGTGCACAGAAGCATAGCTACAGTATACAGTATGAGTGGAGTGTATTATACACACACACACACACACACACACACACACATGCAACCGTCAGAGGTCTCACAGGGAGCTGTGAAATTCTTAAATACTATAGGAATGAACTGCCAAACCACTCTGACCTAGGTGATGTCAGCACTTTTTCAAATCTTTTTTTGTTCATATTAATATTAATTTTAATATTAAACTGGCATGTTCTGGATGTTTACAAAACAATCGGTGAGGTTAAATGAATGACTAGGGAAAATACAGTATATCATGCACATAATAGCACACTACCAGGTGCCACTGCTCTGACCATAAAAACAGATTTCAAAAGATTTCCATAAATTCACCAGCAGTGGTGTATTACTGATTAATTGACATGGCCTCTGAGAGGCATAACTTATCCACACCTATGGTAACTGAAATCGTCAAATGGTTGCTCTTCTGGAAAATGTGATAAGCAGTGTGTTGGAATGGCCAAGGAATTGTCTTCCTACATTGTGAGCAAAACCCAAAAGTCGGAGCCTGATGAAGTGCTGATGTCATGAGTAATGATGACAGAGAGACAGTGTGTCACTACACTGTCTTCCTTTGTTGACATACTTTCACCTCGAGCAGCCTGTATTACATCACGTCTACTAAGAGTGGCATTTTTCCAGGCCAAAGCTTTTTTTCAGAACACCTCATATTGGCCAGTCACCCATCTGGGAGTGTGCCATGACTGCGCTCAGAGCGGAGGGTGGCTGCCATTTTAGTACTCTTTCCCTTCTCTGTCCTGTCCTCCCTCTAATACTCGTGGAATTCTCTCAGCAACATTTCACCGATAATGATCCAGCTTAATGACAACTTTTATGAGAGCAGTGTTGGCCTTGGTGAGCATCTTAGTCAGAATGATGGATTGTGTTGGTGTAACCTTGACTCATGAAGAACTCACCCAGGGGCACATTGTGAGGGAAGGTTCAAGGGTCTACTCTTGTGAGATCTCTAGTTCTGCTTGTTTTGCTTCATATCAATCTTATCTAACTTATTTTATTTGACATTACTTATTTTTCAGCTCACAAGGAGTGGGGGAAAATAATGTCTCAGAGGACATAGTGTGCATCATCAGAACATTGGCGCTCTCCCCGAAAATTGTTCAATATGCAGTTATCCACTTCGAGAGCTGTTTGTTGTTAAATATGCAGTCATCCACTGCTACTGTATTTGCCTACAGGAACCCATTTTATAGGGCCCTCCAGGATGTAATCTGGTTTCAGGGAAAGATTAGTCTGGTTTCGTAGAAATACTAGGTGGAGTTGGCATTCTAAGGCCTGGGTTATACTTGTACTTGTTATACATCATGGCTGCAACATCCTGCATCCATTTGGCACGTTGGTTGTGCAAGTATGTTGGTAACAAAGCAACCATATCCACGTTGGTCAAAAAGCAAGTATATCCATTCCCAGGCCCAAATGTTGTCCACTGGTGAAACAAAAGCTTGGCAGGATGTCCTACAATGACCAAATTACCCCAAAATGGTGTGTTTATAAAACCAAAATGGATTAAAATTCCTGTGCGAACTGACTCACAGCATACAGTGGCACCTGTTTCAGGCAGAGAGAGGGGCATGGAGCCGTCCTCTTGATGCTAAACAACAGTCAGCTCATGCATGTGGTGTTGACATTGGCATGACTTCCAGCACATTCCAAAGTATTAATCCATGTATTTACTCAATGGTGTGACAACTTAATTAACTAATTAAATTTGAGTTGACAATTTATAATTAAATAATGCCAGTGTGGAGGCATGCATTTGTTTGCGTGGCACTTGGTTTTGATTTGTTTGTGGCATTAAAGCTGTCCGGATGGCCAGAAATGTTTGTGTTCACCCTCCATCATTAGATTCAGAGCACCAGCCCAGAAGAATTGCATGCCGGAATGTGTGGGATGTATCAAGTGTAAAACGACTTTGATTGACCTTGTTCTCGCACCAACAGGACCAGGCAAACATAATGTTTGGTCAGTGTAAGTGATTGTTGGGGCATAGAGGATATGACCAATGGGCATAGACCAATGTTTGTCAAACATTTTCAGACCAAGACCACTTCAGACCACTTAACCAATAAAAAAAAAATCACAGACCATCTAGCTTAAATTTTTTTTTAAAAAATAGACCTACTTCAACAGTACATTACACAATAGGCCTACTCACTGAACCACCTTGCTTATTGTCTTCGCACCTTGCTTATTGTGTCAGAGGATTCATATGAAACTGGCGTAGCTTACATAGACAGTGTTGCAGAACTGTTTGGATTTACATACAAGTTGGTTCAATACTTCAACTAATCTATAGCCTATTATATTTTACCACGTCTGCTCGCGGACCACTTGGGATTGCTTGCCGACTACACTTTGAGAAACACTGGCATAGACAAACTATCCATCAGATATCTGTGTGTAATGTATTTTGTGGATGTCTACCCCAAACTAGATGTACCGCATAGCGGTACAAAATATGACCACCGCTCAGTCCTGTACATCCGTTCTGCGAAGATAAATCACACTAATCATTTTGTCTCCATCTTTTACTCCATCCCCCACTCTTGAAACTTTTGTGTATGCTTGTTTGGCATGCCTGTGTGTGTGTGTGGCTGCACAGAAAGTAGCCTACTGGTGCTGAAAAGTAGCCTAGAAATCTAGACGCGCCCCTAGGGCCTAGCTGCCAGGGCTAGTCTAGCAACTCTCCGTTGGCTTGTGAGCTCCAGAAATCGAAACTTCAGGGCATTGAAATCGTGTATAGAGTCGTTTGGTGGGCTTAACATAATGATTGATGGCAGAGTTGCAACGGTTTGGCTTGAATTCCCTGCTACTTGAAACATATCCTATTGCGTCCTATTGCGTGCAGAGGGAATTTGAAAGACAACTGATTATCCCGCCCCTCGGACTGAGCACTGCGAACGGTGAGTGCCCAGACCCTACATTTTAAAGGCTAGCTGAAAAGGTGAATAGATTGTAGAATAGCCAAAGAAGTTGTAGCATTGTTATAAAACCTTTAAAATCTCTAAACAATCACAAGTAGGGCAGTTCATCATAGTTCATCCATTGCAACTGGATTGATGAAAGGTCACTTACACCTGTAGGCTACATTGTATTTGGGAAAAGCAAAAGGTATCAGCATAATGTTATTATTTATTAATAAACAAAAACATCTCTGCCAGTTCCATGCCGTTTTCAACAGCTATCAAAAACAAAGGTCATTTTTGGATGGATGGATTTTTTGTGAATGTTTCTTTTAGTCATCTTTAGTTCATGTGATACTTTATTTTCAATGCACAAATTAAGTAACTGTAGTCTGAAACGAAATGCTGTTTTACATTTAACCAGTGGTGCAAATAACTGACATGTCCAAATGGGCCTTGATGAAATGCGTCGCTAGACTGTTCATACACATTTTAACGGGCCAAAGTTGAAGAGCTGTTGTCCGTTGTTGTTCGTGCAAATATAGGCTGATTCATGTTCCCTTGCATTGTGTAACTGAGGTCCATGGCTTGTCTGGCTTTCACCAGACCAAGCTCAATCTTTTAAGAAATCAAAAAATAAATAGCTGGCAGATCAGGCTGGGTTCACCCAGCCTAGTCCATAGGCGCCCGATATTGTTTAATTTTCCGATTGAGATATCCACGCTCTGGTTATTCTAAATGCAAAAATGCATCAGGGAGTTATGACAAAACTGTAACTAACAAACTAGATCCTAATAGAAAGCTGTTAGCTTCCCTAAGCTACAGGTAGGCCTATAATGTAGGCCTATTTACAACATAAATTGTCAATAGGCTATGCTGGCGACACAAATAAAATCTCCTTTGGAAACCAATGGCTTACACCTAACAGTATCAAGCGGACTTAAACTGCCATATCGTGCGAAAAGTTGTAATAAAATTCACTCAGCTCCATGAGTCAAGGAAAGCGCGAATGAAGCCACTTCTAAATGGGACCCACTACACAGTAGCTTAAGGTGTGTTGCTAAAGCAGCCATAATGAAATGAAGGTGTCATTGTTTGGATACTTCACACACACATGCTTTTTAGGGGCTGTGCACACGACGCCGGTTTTTGTGAAACCGGTGAGGTTTTGTTAACGGTTACGCCTTGCATGTACACGACGCCGGCAGTTTAGGAGACTGAAACCGATAGCTTTTGAAACCGGCTTACGAAGTGGGAACTTTTGAAACCGCCGGCTAACTTTCGCCGTGTAGACGCCTGTAGGTGCGAAGCCGGCAACTTTATGACGACATAGCCCCACCTCTCAACTCAGCCAAGGCACTCGACCTGACATGTTGCTTGTCAAAACAAACCAAACCATTTATTTATCAAAATAAAATGTTTTTTCTTTCCACTGTCATGATTTATGTGCACAATGTAGCCTATCAGCCTTTAGTTGCTAAGTTAGAAGCACACGTTAGCTTAACTTAGTTAAACATGTTGTTTTGGTTGTTTCCATAGCCTTGTGAGTTGCTTAAGTGCCGTTAGTCTCAGGATATTAAAAAGTTTGCAGTACTTTGTTTTAATCTTAGATTTTATGCCAATGCCTAAAAAGTTTTCTAATGTGAGGGGTTCTTTTAAATCAAAGATGTGTGAAATGGCTCTTCCTACCTCTTCCCAAAAGGACCTTATTACCGGACATGAGAAAAAAATGTGAGTGTGATTTGCCTTACCTTCACCACATCCTCTCCAACATGCTGTTCCTAAAATGTGTTTTCCACATTGGTCAGGTGTAGTGAAGTACCTCTGGCTTATTTTCCATGCAAACTCTTTCCAGTGTTTTGAGTTGTTTTAAAGTTTTCTTTTAAAGAGTCGCTCCAGGCCTCATCTGATATGTTTACAGATAGCTCTTTTCCCCATTTTTCTTTTGCTTTATATTCTACGTTTGTCATTTTTTGCAATATCTTATAAGCACTTGCGAGTCCATCACTACTTTTGTTTCTGGTTTCTAATAAAAAAGTTAATACCTCATTTCTGATTTCCTTTTCTGCATTTTGTTTAATATAACTTCTAACTTGTAAATATTTAAAGAATATTTAAATCTTGCCTGTAATACTTACATGGTACAATACAATAGAAAAAGTTTTGGAAATGGAGAAAATGATATTAAAAACTAGAAACCGTTCAGAAATATCGAATAAAACTTATCCAGAACTTATACTTAACAAAATAAATAAATAAATAAATAAACTTTGAAAATATATGTGTATAACAGACCTGCCTCTACAATGACACTCATACAGGTGCACACTCATGCACACATTCATACACTTATATACATACATACATGAACACAGGTAAGCCAATTCACTTATGTCTATTATTTAATTACTTATGTCTTGTATTTATGTCTTTGTCTTTGTCATTTGCTGGGGATGTTTGTTTTTGTTGTTGTGATGTTCCTCCTTTTTTTTTTTCTGTCAATGTAATGTCTGTCAATGTTATGTTTTTTGTGTTTTGTTTCTGTTGGTGATTGTTTATTTTTTGAAGGACAAAATGTAAAAATGTTAAAGGAACCGTATGTAAGAAAAATATTTCAATTAATCATAAAATGGCCCTGATATGTCACTAGACATTAAGAAATCATGTTCATTTCAAATACTTATATCACTGACAACAGTAGTCCGGCCAGGATATTGTCATTTAAAAAGTGAAGTTGCAGCCCTCAACTGATGTTGTGTTTTGTCATGTCATGTTGTGTTTTGGCCTGATGCGCCACCCTCCACCTATCTACTAATCACGAAGTCAGTAGTGTTTCGCCATCAGGGTTGGCAACCTCGAGTCAGGGGGGAGGGGGAGGGGATACATCGCTCTTCAGTATTTTGAAAGTGATTGCAGTACCAGTTTTGGCCACAATCTTACATATGGTTCCTTTAAATAGTAGTGCAGTAGAAGACCTGTCATAATGATTTGATTGTAAATGAAAGCACTACATTTAAATAAAGTAATAAAAAAAAAAAACTTAGTTAAACATTAGCTTACTGCATGTTAGTGTTTTCTCCAGTGGTGCTCAGACCTAATGCAATGCGTAGGCTAAGCATTTGAAATGTCACATAGCAGTCACATACCTTGAAAATGAACTTTATTAGTTTAACATTTGAATTGAAAACCGAATTGTCTGTAGTCTCCTTATTTCATGCGACAGCTTAACCAGAGGACTTATTAGACATTCTCTAGCTTAACAAACTGTTTTAACAATGTTTTCTTCTACGCGATTCACGCGAAATTATTGTGAAGCTTCTGCACAGCGGCGCCATCGACGGTCTGGCATATGCACTACAGCACATTTAGCCGGTTACACCTCTGTGTGTACACGCGAGGTTTTTTCTTGCCGGAGTCGTTAAAGGTGTGAAAGCGGTAAGAGAAAATCCACCCGGCGGTGTCGTGTAAACGGCCTCTTAATCTCACAGACTACAACTACCAAGCTGGAATCAAAGCACATCGATTCCCCTCTCACACCCTGCACGCACTTAAAACAAATAAACAGGCGTCTCAGTCTCACGCATGTATAGGCAAAACTGTATCAGACCGGTGTAACGTTGGTAAATCTTCCATTGCACAGAATGATTTTTGTAGCACTTGCAACAAATGACAGTCGAAAGATACAATTACAGTGCTGCTATCAATTTGCTTGGTATAACCGCATTTATAGTTTTCTACAAATGCAATCAAATTGGCCTCCATCACTCAACCAACGCTAATGGTATTATATATAACATTATTGTACCTAGGTCCTTATTGATATTATAAGATTAACGTACCTGCAGTAAAAACCAAGCATGTCCGATAAACATTCTCAGATTTATATCGGCTTCAAGAAGAAATGGGAATTACATTTCATGTGAACATCGTCCTATCCTTATTAGACGTTCTCTGCGGTAAACTACAGTTCTACCAGAAAGACTCAGTAGACAGAATAGAATCAGTTAACGATTTAATTAGTAAAGGAACGGCTTGGATGCAAGCATGATAGAGTCCTGAATAGGTAACAGTCTTTGGCGTAGGCCCCGTCTCGGATCCGTCCAGCGATGAGCGGATCTCGTCTCCTGCCGATGGATGAAGGCAGGGGCGGGGAGCCTACCCCCCACGACGAGACGGGGACCAACTGGTGGCGGTGGCTGAAGGAAGATGTGGTAGGCAGACCGTGCCCGATGGACGTGGACTGCTGGCAGAGGTGGCTGGAGGGGAGGTGGAGGGGACGTCAAAGTCAGCGTACTGAGAAGCAGAAGCAGTGTTAAGGCTCTGGCATGCTCCTGCGTCACATTTGCGCGTGTCCAAGACGTGCGTCATTTTTGCCGTGGACGTGAAGCATACTCCAATTTCTGCTGTCCTGAATGCGCGTTAAATTGTTAAGGTTAGCGCCTGCGCACTACGGATTAACTGTGATACTCTGCCCCACCAACTGGGGGCGGTACGTCGAGCCTGAAAGTAGGACACAACCACCAAAGAAGCCTGAAACGCCTGAAGAAAAGAAGAACTTGGGATGTGCGAGCACTAAACGAAGGAAGAGCTGATGAAGGAAAAAGCACCACGAGTACGTTCGCCTGTCTGCTGGGAAGTTTGATAAGCTGGCCCATCGCATCGCTCCATTTATCATCCACCAGAACACACACAGCACACCTGTTGGTATAGCTGAGAGACTAGCTTAGCCTACTTGCTTATTAGACTACTCATGTAGCTAAGTGACTCGGTGCTGCGAGGGCAGCAATATTGGTGCGATACAAAGTAAAGACATTTTTCTGAACACATGCAGTAGTGTCATGGTAAGAAAGAGTTGTGCGTACAGATGTCCTCAATTAAATTTGTATTGAGTCTTCACACCTGCCTCATACCAAAAAGTATGAACCAAAAACCTGTAAATATGACGTGTCAATAAAAGTTTTGAAGTAACTATTTGTGTTCATAATGTATGTCTCACTGTGATAATGGGTGTATTTAGAGCGAGCGGTAGCCTAGGTTATTCCTTCAATTATTATTATGATAACATTATCCGGTGTTGACAGGCGAGTTTCGAGATTGAGTTCAGCATTGTTCAGGAGTAGGCTAGGTAATAATGATTGCACCTGGGAGAGGTAGGCTACATTCCCTTTATTATTATAATCACTATTGATAACGCATTATATAAGGAACAGGCGAGAATGCATCTCGATCAGCAAGTGTTACATGGGTTTCGCCTGAGCGTTGTAGATAGATACCTTTAATTGGCTCTGGGTTTTGCGATTTGATTTCAGCATACGCTCATTTTTAAAAGATGCATTTAATCCGAAGTCATGTCAGCTCTCTATGCAGGGAGTAGGGCTGTCACTTTTATTCGAACATGACGTGAAATATCCGTAGTCGAACTATAAATAAACTATTCGGTTTTTAGTGCTGTGTAGCGCATTTCCCGGTGTTGACAGGCGAGTTTCGAGATTGAGTTCAGCATTGTTCAGGAGTAGGCTAGGTAATAATGATTGCACCTGGGAGAGGTAGGCTACATTCCCTTTATTATTATAATCACTATTGATAACGCATTATATAAGGAACAGGCGAGAATGCATCTCGATCAGCAAGTGTTACATGGGTTTCGCCTGAGCGTTGTAGATAGATACCTTTAATTTGCTCTGGGTTTTGCGATTTGATTTCAGCATACGCTCATTTTTAAAAGATGCATTTAATCCGAAGTCATGTCAGCTCTCTATGCAGGGAGTAGGGCTGTCACTTTTATTCGAACATGACGTGAAATATCCGTAGTCGAACTATAAATAAACTATTCGGTTTTTAGTGCTGTGTAGCGCATTTCCCGGTGTTGACAGGCGAGTTTCGAGATTTGAGTTCAGCATTGTTCAGGAGTAGGCTAGGTGATAATGATTGCACCTGGGAGAGGTAGGCTACATTCCCTTTATTATTATAATCACTATTGATAACGCATTATATAAGGAACAGGCGAGAATGCATCTCGATCAGCAACTGGGTTTCGCCTGAGCATTGTAGATAGATACCTTTAATTGGCTCTGGGTTTTGCGATTTGATTTCAGCATACGCTCATTTTTAAAAGATGCATTTAATCCGAAGTCATGTCAGCTCTCCATGCATGGAGTAAAGGCTGTCACTGTCTATGATTAGTTTTATTTTATTGTTTACCATCTCATTCAGTGCTATATGATCCAGGGCTCATTACCAAATCAAGCCAATATAATAGCCAGTAGCCACAATGAGCCCATGCAGCCACCCTGTTTCGACAATCAAAGGTAACGCACAGAACGGCCAGCAGACAGATAATTACGTCCCCAACTCATCTAAAATGTGGTGTCTTGAAATACTTTGGGTTCTACATCATAGATGGTAAAGTGACCATTAAATATAATGTTAAAGAATGTATCTGTGGATTGTGGCTTTACATCGGTCGAAGTTGACTCCATGTCGTGGTGTCTCACGTAACTCAAAGCCAGGCAAGCTGAGGACAGGCGCTCTGTTCCATCGTCGTTATGGTAACCAAACAAGTCTTCTTCTGTCTAGGTTTGTTTCTACGTTTAAGTGTTGTTCTTCTATGTGGTCCACCTACTGGAGGGGAGTGTTTACAGCAGTTCCGTTTCACACATGCGCAGTCTACGCGTCACTTTGACGCGCGGTCTTAAATTTCGGTCGACTCAAAGACGCGACGCATGCTGTAAAAATGACGCAATTCTCGTCACGCGCTCACCAGTGCCGCGTGTGCGGGACGCAGACGCGGGACCATACTTTAGGCTTTAGGTGGTACATATTTAAAGAGCCCACTGAATTCCTATAGGCTAGCGCTGATTGAATGAGTGAATGATCAGATTGCAGGGCTTTCCCGAAAGTATAGGCAAAGCTAAGATTGGCTCCGTGTAAGCATGGGAGGAGTAAGCTACACTACGAGTCTTCCTAGTAGAACTTTCGCTGAAGCTATCATTCCTTGTAGGAAGCGCCCATTGTTTTTCCAACCCACTTTTAACTTCCAACAAAATTACTCTCACTGCAACGATGCGCCATCTAGTGGACAAACGACTACTTATCGCCAATACTGGAAATGCAGCCATGATGATGATGATGAATATTTGGCTTTCTTTTAATCCTACTGAATTTGTAATTATGTATCAGCCGTTCTAATACCAATGTGTGTGCATGTGTATATGTGTGCACCGCCATCTACAGGCCAATGAGTGTACAGTCACAAAATGTACACATAACCTAAATTTTTTTAGACCCCCCCATGGATGAAATTCTACGAAACTTGGCATATCCCCAGAGAATGCCAGGTCAATCATACATATAAAATTTGGTGCAGTTCTGAACATCTTAACTGAAGATAGGGGCGATTAAAGCAGAATGATATTGCATTTTCATTTTTTACCGGGGGGGGGTGCAAATCACAAATGAGTGATTATGGGCCAGGTTGATGTGGGCCCTTGAGACCAACATACCATAAAAGATTCTTCATCCTCAGTGCCACGGTTCAGGTAGTTATTTAGGAAAAACTGCTTTTTTGCGGTTCGGGGGGCCCAGCACGGGGGGGAGGGGGGGGGGGGGAGTGGCCCCCGGGGACGAAACAAAATTTTTCCGTAAAAGTCTAGTGGGGCTACATACCCACCAAATTTCATGTGCACCGGTGTTTCGGTGTCCCAGGTATCGTTGACCAAAAATTCAGGAAGTAGATGAAAAAAAAAAAACTTTGACATTAGCTAGCTCCGCTAGTGGCGGTCATAAATAAGGAGTTTTTTAACTAACAAAATTAAAGCAAACTGGCAGAGAAAGCAAGAAGAAAAGGCAGGTTACAAAGGAGGCAGCTCTAGACACACAAACTGACAGGCGCGCGGGAACCTATTTTTGACCAGGGGTGCTGAATAACAAAAATAATGGATGTCCGACGATTTCTCCCCTCCTGGACATGTTTCGGATTTTGACTGCTAAATACGTCATTTTAGTGCAGTGTGCGGGTGATAGAGAGAAGTTTTAGAAAAGTCCTGGGCAGCCACAAATTCCAATGTTCCGCAACAGCACTCCGACTCCACTGCACCCACCCTAACCCAAAAGAAGCGCACTTGACATTATTAGCCTATTTCAGTATAGCTAAGGAAAATTACTTTTCTGATCGTCAAAACCACACCAGAGATGTTTGGCTTTAAATATAGGCTAATAATCAGGCAGCAATGATCTCGCAAATAATTCCTGAATAGCCTAAAGTGTGTCGTCTCCACAGCAAGTATGTATCCTAATAATTTCTATCTTAGCGACTAGTGAAATGATTTCACTAGCTATAATTTATTAATTTTGCAAAACTGTACAACACAATTAAAGTTTCTTTCAGCTTATCCATGCTTTTTTGAACGTGTAAATAGCATAGAATATGTAGGCCTATATCAACCGTAGGCCTACACACTTGATCGCTATCACATAGCTGAAACCACGCTACGGTTCTTACAGTAACTGACTCACGTTCACGTTGATCTCTATAACTGTTCATTTTTAGTAGCCTATATTCGAACCAATCCATAACCCTTTTTTGCTATTTGACTCATCATGTCAGACAGCAAATTAGTAATTATTTAAATATATAATACATTTCAAAAATCTCTCTCCTGCCAGCAGGGGGTGCTGCAGCACCCTCAGCACCCCCCTTCCCGCGCCCTTGCAAACTGACTGTCCCATGTGACATCAAGTCAAGATTTTGCAGTTTACATGTTATATAGATAGATCGATAGATAGATAGATAGATAGTCCAAGTTTATATACACTGTCTGGCCAAAAAAAAGGTTACACCTTTCGTTTCGTTGGACCACCTTTAGGTTTGATTACGGCACGCATTCACTGTGGCATCACTTCCACAAGCCTCTGCAATGTCACAACATTTATTTCCATCCAGCGTTGCATTAATCTTTTGCTAAGATCTTGTATTGATGACGGGAGATTCGGACCACTGCGCAGTTTTCTCCATCACATCCCAGAGATTCTCAATGGGGTTAAGGTCGCAAGGTCTGGACTCTGTGGTGGCCAGTCCATGTGTGAAAATGATATCTCACGCTCCCTGAACCACTCTTTCACAATTTGAGCCTGATGAATCCTGGCATTTTCATCTTGGAATATGCCCGTGTCAGAGCCGTATATACGGCTCTGGCCCGTGCCATCAGGGAAGAAAAAATCCATTGATGGAATAATCTGGTCATTCAGTATATTCAGGTAGTCAGCTGACCTCAGTCTTTGGGCACATAATGTTGCTGAACCTAGATCTGACCAACTGCAGCAACCTGCAGTTAGCACTGCCGATAGACACTCTGCTGGCCTTGAATATGATTACCGATATGTGAGTTGTGTTGCAATCAGCACCGTCAGCATGGTCGATGGTGTGGTCAGGCAGACTTCATGGTTCAGTGTAGTGTGTAATCTGTTATACAGGAAACTGCTTTAAGCCTTGGGGTACATTTTGTTTTGAAACTGTCAAATGCCCCTGAAATCGGACACTTTTCTGTCTGTGTCCTTGACCATCTGACAATCTCTTGAAATTCAGCAGCCTGTAAAGACATATTTTCAAAGGTGCTAAACTAGGCAAGTACTGGTCAAAGTAAACAACCTTACAAATATGATTGTAGCCTCTTTTAGAAAGGACCAGCAAAGGGGAAGAATCATATAATCTATTAAGTTTTGGCCTTGGAAAATCTGCACCAAGGACAGGCCTGAGCCCAAATCAATTTGCTGACATTTTAACCTGATTATTCAGAGAAAGCAGAGAGAGGCATGGTGTTTCTCTGAAGGCAAAATGAAAGAACTAGTCCTGTAGTCTAGTTTGTTTTGATGTGAAAACATGACTCAAGCAGTAATTCGCCTGGTGAGGCTTCATTAGCTTTATCATTTCTGAATTTCTGGGGAGTAATTCAATCACAGCAACTGTTGTCTGCATCAGCAATCCATTTCTGTTCCTGTGACATATTGCTCAGTAGGCCTGCACTGCAGGCTGTGCTATCAGAAAATATATACTAATCTCCTTGTCCTCACTTAAAACGTTTTAACTCTCTGAGCCTCAAAGACTATTATCCATATCATGTGAGCAGCCCTATGCCGCTCTTAAAGACACCATGATGTCCAATGCCTTACAGTGTGCAGTGTGTAATTAATGAAATTAATTACTCTCTATCATTTCTATTATTTTTGTGCAACTTAAATAGGCTTAGGCAGTTAGTGAGAGCTCTATCTGATTAATGTTCTTTGTCCTTTTCTTATCCTTTGACATGCACCAATGTACCAACAGAGTCTCCAATATGAAGACTAGAGCGGTTTGACCTGCACAATTACAGGAAACAGCCAACTCCATCTTGAGGAGCACTCCATAAAAATGGCATTCACCTTGTGACACTGAGAGGAAAGATACTTTACTGCAATACTGTGGCCAAGAGTCCAGGCCCTTTATGTCTGTTCCGTTAATCAGGAGCCTTTGTGTTATCTTTATTTAAAGCCACCTCTTTTGTAGGACTTAGCCCAGGCTTACGCTGATAACAAAGTTTAGATGGAAATCCATGAGCACTTGCTGAACTACTCAAATAATCATCCAACTGAAAACTGAAACCATAGAGAATTATGAACACAAATAATGAAGAATGTGCTCAGCTTCTCTGAACAGAGTGTTCAAAGTTTCACTGAAGGATAACTATTGCTTCTTATTATTCACACAGGTGAACCTTCCAAGTGAACTCAGAGACTATAAAGAATGATTAATTTGTATGTAAATTGTTCATTGTTGACTGCATAGGCCTGCCATTTGTTTGCCACAACATCAATTTACATTATTAAGACTTTTTAAGCAAGGAAGGAGACATGAAATAGCATGAAAGTGCACCCTGCTGGGAAACCGTCATTGCGCCCATATCTCTCCCACACTGTGTACATGTAAGCTAGAACAGTCTTCTTTGCCAAATGCCTGATTTTGAGTTGGCCTAGCATGTTTACAGTTCAAGAGATGTCCACACACGCTTGAGTTGATTTTGAAACTTCAGAGCAGAAATTGAACTCTTCACCCTCTTCTCACATGTGATTTCACAAGATTTACTTACTACAAAATTTACTAACAGAAGGATTGCAAAACGGTACCAATGCCGTCCACACTCCGAATAATTAATCACGTGTTATCTGGGGTCTTATCATAGAGAGTGAGCGGGGATGAAAAAAGTCCATGATTACCCAGCACTATGACAATATAGTTGCTGTACTTTTCACTCCTTGTTCAGGAAGAGTCTAACAAGACACTCAGATGGGGGTGCATGTAAAATACCTGCCCTGCTGCCAGATTAAATACTCCCTTTCTGATAAGTTTGCGAATGAGAACAGATGATCAGATTAAGGTTACACAATCTCCTCTCCCATCTGGACATTTCAGCAAAGATATTGACTGGTCGAAGGATGTGTGTGGACCGCAAGAGGTTCAACCCGGCGCTCAGGTAGAGTTATATAGTCCGTAATAGGTGCTCTTGGGGTAGGGAAAAATCCAATGACACAAAAAAAGCAGGTCCCAGGCACACAGTCAGACGTAAAAAGAGGAGAAGAAATGTGTGTGGACCCTTGAGATGGCTCCTCTCACTGATGTGCCTTGATCATAGAGTGTAATGGTGTTGGAATTGAGGGGCATATTGGCTCTAGTTTTGAAGTAGACCGAGGCCCTAGCGGGGATAGGGATGGCGTCACAGCCTTGGCCCTGGCCAGCCACCAAAGAGTTTGATGTGGGACGTGCGATATAACTGGCAGTCCCATAAGGTGACACTCTCACGTGGCTCTCAAGATTGAGTGTGTGTGTGTGTGTGTGTGTGAGAGAGAGAGAGAGAGAGAGTGTGTGTGTGTGTGTGTGAGAGAGAGAGAGAGAGTGTGTGTGTGTGAGAGAGAGTAATGCCACCAAGGAGTGCAGCTTTGAACAGGGTACGCAAAATGTTTGTTATTTCATCCTCAAAGCTTTTGTTTTATAATCCCTATTTCAAGATGTGCCCTCCAACATGAGAGATTTCACATAGTTTACTTAATCCTGCTCCTCTGGCTTCACTGAACCTTCAGCCCCCAGACAAATTCCACACCTATCAAAACTCAATTTGCTTTGATAAAAAAAAAAAACATAACTTGACATGTTTTTCCTTCTCATGGAACCTTTGCAGAATTAAAGACAACTTTACATTCTAAAAACATTTTTAATATCCTTTTATGAGTGGAGATCAAAACTGTTAGTGTTTGTCAGGTTTTAAATAGCATTACTTAAGGGGCGTAATCAGGTAGAGGTGTGCGTCATATACAGTGCAATATTTTGTTCTCTGTTATCCTTCATCAGACATGTCACTTGTCATTAAATCGGTCACCCAGACTTCACCTCAGACTTCAGCATATAAAGATCGGGAGAACACAGCCACTGGAGCTTGGGGTGATTGGTTGTCATGGTGCTGTCTCCTGATAATGTGTCCAATCTCAACGCTTCATTTCCTGAAACTTTTTATCGGCTGTTGTAAAGACACATAGAAATATTGATTGAAAGTGCATGGTACACAGAGCAGCAGTTTTCAAAAAAATAGAACACGTATTTAAATTAAAGTATAGGAGGTCGGAAAAGTCAATATCTTCATTGGGTCAGAAGCAGTGCAGATAAAGCAAGTGCACACCTGACACTGTGTGAAGTGTCATTCCACTGAGACTGCACACAACAGGAAGAGTGCAGTGTACAAGAGCACTGAATCGGCATGCATCAGCACACTGTAGTGCACTCTAAGTTTAGTTTGGCTTTTAGTTACTTCAGCGAACTTGTAACTATTATGTATGTATGTATTATGCGGGGCGGTGGTAGTGTAGTGGTTAAGGAGCTGGGCTAGTTGTCTGTTCAATTCCCGGCTTCCACCGTTGTGCCCTTGAGCAAGGCACTTAACCCCAAGTTGCTCTGGACAATGTAATCCCTTGAAATATAGTTGACACAATAAGTCACTTTGTCAAAAAGTGTCTGCTAAATGTAACTTTAATAGAATTGATTATTTAACAAAATTGAGCTTTTGTGATAAATATCTGCATAGATACTTACTCAAAACTGGTTGGACGACTGGAACTGGGAAAGCATTGCAATATGTCACTAAAATTTCGAGATATACCACAACTGGAGTATGTGACTGAAGGACTCCAGAAGACTATACATTTACAAGATCCAATTGACTTTATCATATATTAACATATCAAGAAAACATTTTCTTTCTGTATACCTCATGTAAACTTAATTTAAACTATTTCATTTGAATTTAGTTGCTCACATTGTGTTTTAAAGGCATGAATCAATTTCATAAACCAAAAGAGAAATGCTGCATTGATCTAACACATTTCATTTATGAGCAACTGACATCCAGGAAAAAATAACCATACTGAGAATTGCAGGTAAGGCTAACCCTCTTGAATCTTTTTTAAAAAGAACATTCAAGTACCGGTAATATTGTATTTATTTATTTATTTTATTTTTTTGTTGAAGTGAACAAACATTTGTAGAATCCCTTTGCTGTGAAGAGTTAGAGGACATTCAAACATTTCTTTCAAAATAATTTTAATGAGCTTTGTATTTTCTGGAAAGAGAAACACCAGAGATATGGTGGTGTGCCACTTATTGCAAACTTTCACTCAGCTTTTTTCCCACCTATTGTACTGTAGGTGGAAAAGTGCTTTGCATCCCTTTCAGATCAACAGGAAGTGGACAGTTTCTTCAAACAGCAGCTCTGGGGCCCTGTGAATTCAAGGGCTTCCAGACTTTCTCTCCAGACTCGCACTTGGGAGGATCTGGACAATAAAAACTATGGACATAGTCTTCCTGTTGACTTCAGTGACAAGTGAGGTCAACTTCGCATGACTTCTTGATGGGCCTCCCATGCAGTGAAATGCATATACAAAAGTATCATAAATGCATCACAGCCCTGGTCTCATAAAAGCATCACAACCGGCGAGGGCTCAATCAGCCATTAGTCTGAGCGAATTAGGGCTGGTGAGAGTAAATATAGCAAAGGCATATTTGATACCTGGAACTATCATTTTATGAGAATATCAAATGCCTGCAACAGAAAAAAATGTCAGAGTTTTCAATGAAACACATTCAAACGAAAGGTACTCTAAGCGATGCCACGCATTTTTTAGGCTAAAACATTTTATGTCACTTACAGCAAATATCATCTCACCATCCGCTAGCTGCCTGTGTCCTGTACTGTAAAAAAACGCTGTACACTGTAAAAAACGTGATCTCACTAAACAGCCCAGGCTCCAAAAACGGCAACAAAAACAACCTGGGCAAACCTAGCCCATAAAAACATAACAAACTGTTCCAGCAAATCACAGATGAGATGCGCGTTTAGGAGAGTTTCAATTGTACGGGAGGGAGGGGGAGGAAGTAACGAGCTAGCTTTCTGTTTTGTTTAAACGTCAACAGAACTGACGTTACCCATCATCACTTAGAGTCTAGATACTGTGCTCATTTTACAATATTGTGCGCTTGTTTTACTAAATTAAAACTTTGGTAAAATGTGTGCACGATTTAGTAAAATGAGTGTATGATTTTAGTAAAACAAGAACACGATTTACTAAAATGAGCACACAATTTACTAAAATGAGCACAAAATTGACTAAAATGGCGGCATAACACAGAATTAATTAAGCATTGCTGGAATCCTATGACCACTCATCCTTCTTCAGCTGTTGAGTGACATAATGACAGAAGCACATGCCACCTTTCAAGTTGCCATTTGAGCTGGTCATGTCAAAAGGGAAGTGCCTTTTGGCTAAACAGCATACCCTGAAGAGAAGAGGAGCAAGGCCCTTTGGAACATCTCCTCAGCAAGGGCTGACTCATCCAAAGATACATATACGAGATACAGCTTGGTTCGTGACTGACAGCCCATTAGAATCTTCTCATCAGAAAGAGCAACATTAGCTTGCGGTACACTTCTGCATTTCATGTGTTAAATATCTATCATTGTGTACATGCCACAAACATAGTCTAAAGATAAAAGCTAGGGCAGGGAAAAAGTAAATTACTGCTGATGCACCATAATGTGCAATACATACACTTATTAGAGGGGCTGAACATAAAAGAAATGCTATTCCGAGAAAATAACACAGCATCCTAGAGGATAGAGACCGGAGCCACACTTTAGTTTGAGAGACGCTGTTAACCATCCTGATTGCTGCGATGTACCTCTCCTCATTCTGCACCACTAAGCGGAGCTGCTCTGGAACTGCCTGGTCACTGAACACACCTGCCTCCCACCTGTGCAGGCCCCCCTCGTTCACAGCGGAGAGAGGCGGCAGAGCTTTGCTATTGTAGACAGACAAAGGCTGGAAAGGCACCACACTGGAACCTCGCAGCTGGTGATTTGGGGTGCAGAGCACTTTTATCAGTTTACTGTGAAAGTCCGGGTCTTTAGCGTCCAGGCATGTTATGTGGCAGAGGTGCAGCGGGATAGTGACGTCAGGTTCCAGTAGCACTGGAACTAAAGGCTTGCACTCCAGACAGTCTCTGAACAGGGACATGTTAGCCTCCAGCAGACACCAGCGACTTCTCACAAAGTCCTGACTGAGGACAAGGAGCACTTTCTGAGTTTTTCTGAATGCAGTTTGTCATGTTCTCCATGATGTCGCAGCCAGGGACAAAGTCTCTCTCGTGGTAGCAGGTCAGTAGACCACACTGAGATGATTCCAGCCAGGTGATGAGTCTTTGTGTCCATTGTGAATCACAGCTGCTGTAGCTGATGAAGACGTGATAGCTTTCTTTATCTCTCAGCTCGGGCTGTGAAGGGTTGTCCAAAGCACAGACTGGAGTGATGAGGTCAACCTCCCTATTTGAGGACATATCCATTCTGAAATAAAACAACCAGTTTCCAGTTAATTATTGTTTTACACTCCTTGATACTAATGATGCTGACCATACAGTATTTGTTTTAGATACTATGCAACAATTTGCCATAAGCCAGCTCACCACAGCTGATATTTGGAATGGAATATATCTCAGAACTAATATACTAATGTACTCAGAACAGATAACATTAAATATGACTCATTTTGACAGGGACAAGCAGGGGGCTTGACTTTTAACCACCAGGAACTAACCCAATTTTTTTCTTAAAAAGCACTACTACTTTCCTCCACACATTTGTGAATGTGAGAGCTGCACAATAATAAAGAAATAAATGGATAAATAAATAATGGTTTACAACAACAGACATATCAAGGTTGCCCTTTTCCTCTGTAAAGGTTAGTTTAGGCTATCTGGGTGTTTATCTTTTATTCTCATACACGCCAGTGTGTTGTATCTTGCATTTAAGGGGTCGTGACCAGTGATCTGTTAAGAAATTGACCATTAATCAAGTTGTCTTTTAGAATGTCACACAAGCAATGAGAAACAATGCAGCCATGTTCCGTTTCTCAGCACTAAAAAGCCAGATAGCATTCGTAAAATGCCCAGATCTTTCATTTGATTCAAATGGCTAGACGAAAAAAATCTCCCACTTCCCAGAATATAGACCCCTTCAATATTTGTAAACATCCAGACTGATAACCAACCTGAACTTGTAAATGACGAGAACAGCAATAACTTCACCACCTCCTTGTCCTTGTTTCCTTTATGATTTCCTTATAACTTTCACCATAGATGCAACAATGACATGCCCAACCCTGGAACTGGTGCGCTCTCTCTCTCTCTCTCTTGTGCACGCTCTAACCAGTCTATGTTCCAAATTATGGTTTATGGTTAGGTAACATTTAGTTAGATCTGCTGCATACAGGACATCTCATCTCAAGGTTTCAATGCACTGAATAATAGTTTCATGTCAGTCAACTTTGCAAAATATATTCGGGGCTACACTCAAAACATTCGGGGCTGAAGCCCCGGCACAATCGTCTGACGACGCCTCTGCATGATACAATGAAAAATAGAAAAGAAAGAAAATATATATTTATTCAACTACAAGTAATAATAATATTTCAGTGATGTAATGATACTATTTGAGTAGGCTACATTTTTCCACCCCTGGACCTAGGCTAACTGGTGGGACCGGTTTAGATGTCTGTCCTGATCTGCACTTACTCTTTAACTATTGAACTCTTCAATAACTAGATGTACCGCAGAGTGGTACAAAATATGACTGCCCAGTCCTGCACATTCTCTCCGCAAATAAATATACACAGACATGCACACACACCAAGGCCATAGTCATGATGTCAACATTGGGGGGGACCCCAAACAGAATTTGAATACATTTCCTGCCATGTAAAAATATTATAAAAAATCACAAACAAGTCATTAGTTAAACATGGATCTCAATAAAAATGTCAAGTTTTTGCCTGAAATTGCACTGTGCCTATTTACAAGGGCATTGTTCCCACCTCTTTTGGGGCCTACCATCAAATGTTGGACCTCTATAGAAAGCTGAGAACCTGTAGTTTTCGTAGGAAACAGTCAAAATAACTGTGTGATGTACTCACACAGAGTTACAGAGGCTAGAATATATTTTTTTCTTTCTGCCGGATTACAAGCATCTCTGAACTGACCACATTTCAGCCCTCTAGGTCACTTGATATCACTTAGAAACACAACTGAGCCCTAGCACCAAGTCTTGTGAAGCTGTGTGCAAAAGTAGATCAATATAAAATGAAAATATGAGTGCTTTAGACCATTATTTGCCAAGGTATGCTCATGCGTTTTGTAAAATGCCTATGGAAACTCCCCATAGGACTTTTTGTTATCCAAAATGCATACTGACAATCAAATGCTGTCTTTCAAAAAGTTGTCATTTTTGGATTCCCAAGAGTCAAAGCTTTGAAATGGTGTATAACATTACTATGCTACATAGCAATATGGTGCATACAATTGATTTAGAATGTTGGGGGGAGGTGGGTAACCTGTCCCGCCGGCGGGACACTGAAGATTATGTGTCAGTCAATTAAGGTATTCCAAACTTTTGACGGACTTAGACATGGATGGAATATGAATCCCTGGGCACCAATGTGGAAGTTACCAAATATAGTGTTTTCCCCCATAAAGGACTATAGTCCTATAGGAGAAAGAAAAATAATTGTGTGTGAATCACCTTCAGCTATAAATGCCCAGTTTTAGGTTCAGGGCTGTTTGCTTTTGATGCTTGTTGTACATAGGCTATCCCCTACAAAAAATAACTGCAGTTTTTTTCGAAGTTTACAGTTCAGTTATACTACAGTAGGCTACAGTGCAGTAGCCTAGTAGGCTACTTTCATGTCCAAAACACTGCATTTCTGCAGTAAAGTACAGTAGTACAATGCAGTTTTTTGAGTCCAAAATACTGCATTCCCTGCATAAGACACGGCAAATATTTCCTCCAAAACTGCGGTTTTAATACTCAGAAATCTGTACCCTAGGTCTACTTGACTGTTCTTCACCTGTGTGTCTGTACTTGCAAAGACATAGGCTACTGAACCGGACCCTGATTCCCTTTTAATATTTTTTCAAACGTAGACTATTTTAAACAATCATTTTAATTCTTCATATGGGCTTAGTTTACAATGTGCATCTATTGCCCATGCAGCACTTTCCATTTTGAATACGTTCAGTTGTAGGCTATCTAAACCAAAAGCTTGACTGAAATATTGTAAAATAATTTTAAAAATGTATGGAAAGAGTGAAATCACCGATTAGTTGCGACGGGTCCTCGCATGTTTCTGCTGAAAAACTGCTAGTTTCATCCAGAGCTGCACGTTATTATGAACGCATTTAAAGATGCGGTTATTTTTTATTTATTTATTTTTCCAAAAATGTAGCCAGTCGCCGGCATTCAAAAAACGGAATATGCGATTATATTTCGCAACTTTGTGAAATACTGTGACTGGGAATGTCTGACAAGCAAGCCGCAGACAGATCAGGGAATTCACTTCTCTGTTAGGTGTAGTTCTAGGCTAGGCCAGCAACACGTGCGGAAGATGCGTGTTGACATCAAACCATGAACGAACACAAGTTTTCCCGACTGATGTTCCCGCTGTTCATTCTCGTGAAGTCGTTTCGTTTTTCATGAATGGTAATTCGGTTTCATGTTCATGTTTTTAATGTATGAGACACTGGCGCTAACTGTATACCTGTCTGTCACTAGCTTGAGTCAAGGGGAGACTGGGGAGGGGGCCTTTATTGACTTGCGGGGCCCTACGCAACGTGTGTGTAGGCTATAGGGAGATAAGAACCGGCCCTGGGCATGCACAAATTCCCAGGGGCGCAGGAGATATTTTGAAAGTGAGGGGGACCAAACTGTGAACACAAACCCATAGTGAGATCAGATTTCCAGATATCGGATCGCCACCTCTGGCCCACTTTCGACCATCATATTTTAAACTTGCCAGAATATTAAGATAATACCATTGATTGTTTTAAAAATATTTTTTGATTAAAATTGTCAAAGCTGTGAGATGAGCACAACGCCAGATCTGCCCTCAGACCAGCTTCTTGCTATGTGCAATTCTACTTTTATTTAATTTTTTTAGATTTATTTTACACTACTTGGGCCAATGGTAGAATACTCTAAAAGCAACATCATAGCTGCCAACTCTCACACATTGGCCGTGAGACACACGCATTTGATTAGTTTCACACACTCACACGCCACACCCACGATTTCTCACGCTGAAGTGTCAACCCGGTCGGTCAGATGCCTGAAAAATGAGTTGAACCTATAGATCTACCTGTTGAGCCACGGTTATGCTTTCAGAGACGGTGAGAGGTTTCAAGAGCACCCCCTGTCTGTGGAATTTTCTAAATTTTCTCTCATTTGCGATGCTACTTCAAAAGCCATCCCAGGCGCATTCCCCCGGCTTCAGGTAGGCCTATGCTTTGAGTATTTTTCACGCTGAAGTGTCAACGTGGTAGGTCAAATACCTGGCAGATGAGGTTCAACTAAACTAAACCTATACATGATATCACACATCATGTGAACGAGCGGAATCTAAGCTTTCCAATGATATTAGCGCCAAGTTGCTGTGATAAATGGTTCGCGAGAAAATTATCATTGAACCGACGTGCAATTTAGGCTAATCATATTTGCATTTTGCACACAGTGCACACCCATTACTCTCGGTTGTAATATCTCACTAACCCTTCACACAACATGTGGCAAACCTAATATCACAATAAACAGCAAACCGTACCGAATACGAGGATATAAAGCATGCCTCTGTTTTTGAAATTGCAACACATTTCTACATAGCCTCAATGGGGCGAAATTATAATATATTCTAATGTAAACTATTTGTCAGTAGGCCTACATACATTTTTGTAAATTGCTCAGTAGTTTATCCCACTATCATGGTTCTTATATTGTCAGGTTCCAGCCAATCCCACTTACACAGATAAATGAATATATTTATATTGCCATGCTTTCTAGTGACATTAATGCAAAAATATAAAGAAAATCAAATAAGGAGACACAAATATTGATATAAAGCCTGACATAAGCCATATGCAAACATTCACATCATGCAGATATGGGTACATCCGGAAAAAGTAATAGCCTGTAGGCTATGGCCATTACAATGACCAATATATTATCTTAAATGAACTAGCTGAAAAACACAATGGACCATATGTTTTTGTGGTTGTGAACTTATTCCAATATCACCATAACTATTCCACCTGTGTATGCATGGTTATAATTCTGAAGTGCAAAATAGCTTAGGCTACAGCACAAATATTTCCATAAAAATAAGCAAGTCTGACCTCTGAATTTATTTTTAAAAGTGCACCAGATTGATGCATTTAAAAGTTAAAATATACAAACATTTCTTAAATTCTTACAAAACACCCACCCACTTTTTAAAATTGTTAGTTTGGACCCCCCCACTATTGCCGTGCGAAATACCAGTGCTGTTTGTACGCCAAATAAATAATAACCTATAGGTTTATGTAAAACTCCCCATTAACAGCATCACGTCACTAACCACAGCTAGACTGCACAATGGTAGGCCTTCATAAGCATGACATTTTCGCTTTAGTTTGATATTTCATTTACTTTATCCGCTTTCATACGTTCATTGAACGTCCGCAGTGCTGTAATGGAAACCTTATTGCGTAGCCAAGTAGCCTATATATTGAGTGATTTTTAAATTATGCATGATTTACTTTTTATTAACTTCGTAGGCTGGCTTTATTTTGTTATATAGAAGTATCTAAATAACCTGGTAAAATGTACCAGAATTCAGGAAATTGCATCTAGTCCAAAAAAAAATTTCTGGGGGAGGACCCCCATACCCCCCCCTGAAATGTCCCACCCACTTTCAGAATGCCGCCATCGCCCATGGTCCTAGCATTAGGTTAGATCCCTTTGATACCAATGTTAATTTAACTCTGGGACCCTGGTCCCTACACCTGAGAACCAATGTACTTTTTTTTTACTGTATGGTATAATGCTGAACGAGCCAAACAAAAATTTCCGCAGCAAAATTTTGGTTGGCCCCACCAAATCTCACTCCAAGGTTTTTTGAAAAGTTGGCAGCCCTGCAACATGATGTTGATATTTTATGAAGCCATGAATGAATCATCATGCCTATGATCCAAACATAGACTACATGATCAAATAGCCTAGTTAGGCCTACAGTACCTAAATTGTCTGGTATAAACCAAATCAACTCTCCACTATGTGTCTGCAGTTAATATTTATGCAATGTTAGAACATGTTGGCTTAACAAGTTACCAGTCCATAACACACAGAAAATTGCAACAGAAAGTTGCCTTTATAATCAACTACTATTTGTTCCAACAGCATTTAAACAAAGCATTTATAAAATTGAAAAAAATATATATTACATAAGAAGTAAAATAAAATACTGTTACTGTAGTAACTGTACCACATTATCCCAAGCTTCAAAGAGCTCCCCATGTCTGTGACAGCCAGACGTGACACCACTAAATTCTCAGCTTGTTTATACCCCACACTGAACGCGTAAGAAAGGCCCATCTCTCTGGGGTGTGGTAGCCTACTCTCTGGGATTTATGCACCAAGGTAACTGAAGTATCCAATTTTTGTCTTGAAATTATGTTTGAAATAAATGTCTTAGAACAAAAACTTTGGGTAGGCCTATATAGCTACTTGTATTTTATAGTTAGGCTAGTGAAAACGAGTTGATCAGTAGGCTAGTTGAGTTTATTATCAATAAACATAACAGCTAATGTCATGTTGAGCAGGAGATAGGCTACCATAAATCCTTAAATTATGCCCGGGATTGATTCTATTTATAGCCGGACAAATAAAGGCAGGTTCCCATATTTGCCTATACCATACCAACAATTGCCATCAGTCCACCAGCACTAGAAGACATTGCTTCGATTTAAGTCAACGAAATAACACCTCTTCTTAATATTTTATTATATTGTTGGTTGGATTAATAAAGTCGTTTTCCTACCATGGGTCTCCAACACATGTTCTCAAGCTCATTGTCTTGCTGCCCCTTTCGAGCTAATTACCAGAGGCTGAAGGCTACTACATTTAACGCAATTGTTGCGTGACTCAAGGCATTCCAGCCAGGAATTTAATAAAAAGTAGCCTACTAAATCATGCATAATTAAACAATAACTCAATTTAGGCTACTTGGCTACGCAAAAAGGTTTCTATTACAGCACAACCCCTATTCAATGAATGGCTGCCTTATCTCGCAATAAACAGCGGTGGAAATCCCAAAACTTTTTTAACTGCATGAAACATAACAGTGAACCATCAAATGTATCTCCCAGAGTTCAGTGCCCATCAGTCCCAACATTTAGCAATATAATCAAACAGTCAAAAAGTAAATTAGATCCCAAACCAAACCGAAAATGTTATGCTTTTGATGGCCTACCAGTATGCCGCTCCAAACGAAAAGCATCTCTAATGATGGTTGTTAGTAGACAAACTGGCTTCAGATATCCAACAGAGTGAATATGAGATTGTGCAGTCTTACAGTACTGTAGATGGCTGTGGTTAGTGATGTGATGCTGTTAATGGGGAGTTTTACATAGTTAGCGCAAACCCTATAGGTTATTATTTATTTAGCGTATATAAGGCTTTTTTTCCTTATCAAAAGTGAGGGGGACGACGGCCGTCTCTTCAGCACTGCGTGGGACATATCCCCCACGTCCCCCGTGCCTCCTGCGCCCCTGCAAATTCCTCATTTAAACTAAAAGGGCACTAAGTTAATTTCACTTTCGCTATCATTGCCAGAAAATAAGCAAGCCTACAATATGGAAAATGCTTCAAAGTTCCCTTTGAGTCTGATCAGCTCCAAAAATGTATGGGATTTCCTTAGCCTGTGCTACACCTTTCCAACAAGTTTTGGGAGAATTGAAGCTGTAGCTACTGTAGCTTTTGCGATATTGTTGACAGGCCTACTGCACCACAGTATGGTGCAGTAAATGGAAACTTTTGATAGCGCACGCCACTAACGAAAAATGCAAAACCACCAGGACAAATCCCTCAGTGGTGTAGCCTACTCTCTCTGGAACCATCGCCTAGGTAAGGCTACTAATTTGTGCGTTATTAACGTTTGATTACATTTCAGATCGTGGTGCTTGTAGGTTTCAGTATAGCGTTTTTAATTTAATTTATTTTTCTATGTCCGTATATGGGGGGGGGGGGGGGGGGCATTTTGGTCATATCTGAATATTTGGGGGGGGGGGGGGGGTCTATGGTGACTATGGCCCTGACACACACACACACACACACACATAAACACACACACAGCACACATGTACACTCACGAATGCACACACAGTACACATGCATATACACGCATGCACGCACACACATGCACTCACACACATGCACTCACACACGCACACATGCGCACTCACACACGCACACGCGCGCGCACACACACACTTACACACATAAACGCACCTACATGCAAGCACTGCATGCACACACATAAAAACACCTACATGCATGCACGCACACACACATAAACACAAAAACAAACACACATAATGCACACACTCATTTACATACACAAAAGTAAGGGATGGAGTAGGAGATGGAGACAAATTGAGAAGAGAGATTTATTATTATGACCGCCGCGCAGCGAAGCGGTGGTCATATAGGTTTAGTCAGAATTGTTTTTTTTTTTTTTTTTTTTTTTTTTTGCATGTCCAAATTTCCGTCAAGGATTCCCGGGACACTGAAAGGCCGGGGTACACAAAACTTGGTGGGCATGTAACCCCACATGGATAGCATGGAACCATCGCTTTTCGTTTTGATTTGTAGCCCCTCCGCTGGACTGGACCCCCCAAAAGGAGGGTAGGGCAGACACAGTTTTCTGTGAATATCTTGAGAACCGTAGGGCCTAGGATGACCAATTTTTTGCGTATGTTTGCCTCCAGGGGTCATGTAAGCCCATTGCATATGCACACATGTGCATAAACAGATACACACGCACACACATACATTCACAGTAATCCTATGTATGACACATACTCACACAGTAGACATATATACGCATGCATGCACATGCACACACACAGGCACATAAACAGGCAAACACACAAGCACATGCACATGCATGCACACACACCCACCCACACACACATAAACATAAACATGTACACGCACACATGCACACAATTCAAGAATTTCTCAGAATTATGAAAAGGCAAGATGGGGGTGGGGTTGTATAAAATGTATATTACATGTGAAATCTATGAACTAATCATGTTTTGGTACTTGTTGTCTAGCAGATACCAGATGCCTTTCAGCGTGACTTATTTTTGTGGAAAACATGTGCTGGACTGGGCGGCGGTCATATTTTGTACCGCTCTGCGGTACATCTAGTTTATTTTGTATGTAGATCTAGTTCTCCATATTATAAGTCATCAAAATGAGTTTGAAGCCTTTATTTCAAGGCTTATGAAAGAATTGCATTGTGTTGCTCTAAACCTTCATAAAGTTACTTACTTTAGAGGTTGTATGATGTTCTTGGAGCTGAATGGCTCTTACAGTAAGCTGTGAGGTGAATAGTCAAACAGATCTCAGAATACATTAGTTGGCTCAACAGCTCCTCTGTGTATTCAAGCTGACAACTGCTGTTATTGATACAGGGTATATTGTGGCACCTCTCTAAAGAAGGAAGGATTCCTCTTTAAGGAAGTCAGAAAGTTGTGACAAGTATGGCAAGTTCTACTGTACTCTGTGTGCCAATATTATTTGTTCTGTGGAAAGTTAAGTCGTTTTTAACAATCCACAAGTTAGTCTACAGTAGGCCTACACAGTCTACATTGGCTAGCAACATACATGCAGTGTCCAGGCAGGCACCAGGTCTGTAATATTTTCCATGTCTTCTCAGTGATGATACTTCCTACACATCATGATTTCAGATTTAAAGCTGAGCCCGAGCATACCGGTATATTTATGTAGTATTTACTGTACAGTAAGTCTGGAGGTTTGAAAGTAGTGTTGAATATGGAGAGCGGAGAGACAGAGAATGGAAAGAAAGACGTGAGAGAGAGCGGGCATAATATGAATTATAATCAAATGAAACGTTGGTTTTTGCCATCAGTATTAAAAGCAGTCCTAACAGAGAACCAGTCAGCTGATGTAACAAAGGCAAGGGCTCACCAGATCTCACTATCCTGATGATCTTCTGTAGACTTATATTAATGTTAAGTTTGAGAAATTAACTAGTTGATGTCAGACAGGTCTTATTGCTTATAGAAAGCTTGTCATCAGTCCTTTTCAAAAATTTTAAGACATGATCAACACCATACAGTTATGTTTTCTATATCTCTGGTTTGGAATTTGGAAATATTTTTCTCCTTCTGAGGTATGACCTTCATTCACATTTTACAGGAAAGATCGCAAAATTGGAAGATGTAATCTCCAAAATTGGAAGATGTAATCTCCAATATCACATACTTACTCACCTGCTCATGACAGGACACAGACAGGACGGTTTTGAAAAACAACATTACTCACAGACAGACTGGCTCCCATTTAGGCTATTCACTAATATGATGCAGTCCACCCTCCAATGCGAAGGATGGATATATTATTGCTATTGGCAGACAGAACTTCTGTTTTAACTTAAGTGCTTGGAAAAGATTCATCTCATGAATGAGTCTGATGTAAGGTTCTCTGTTCCTGTGGACCTGACACAGACTTGATGGTTAAAAGTGTCAGGCCTGTAGTGTCAACCAATAAGTGGTCTGAGAATAATAATAATAATCAGGGTCTCTCCCAGTTTGGTCAAATCTTTTTTTGTGTGCTTAAAACCAACACCTGGCAACAATAGAGCACAAGAGCACAGACGTCTCGTCCCTTTGAACTCAGCTTGCAGCCTTCGGGTCTTGTTGTTATTAGCATTTGGTGTGGCATCTTTTACTGTCTATGGTGGCATCCAAGGTTAATTAACACTCATATGAAAATATGCACTGCATAGACAGTTTTCAAAGTGAAATCAACCCCCCATACTCATCACAGTATGAGTACGAGTCTGTTTGTATGGGGATGATGACTGGTTTGCTAGTCGGATGTAAACATTGTAGCTTTGAAAACACTAAAAATGACTTGGCAGATGTTTTAAGAATGAGGAAATGATGTCATTATGTTCAGCCGGCCGGCCTCACAGAAACACAAAAGGCTTGTTTTGTTCATAAAATACTTGTTTACATCCGAAATGTGGGACATTAAAGAGGCACTGTTTAATAACAGACTAAAGATTAAACCATCTGGCCATACAGGCTTCCAGAATTCATTATGACCATATGATTAATTTAGCACTTCCCACAACCTGACTATACCTCTTCTTTTTCCCATGAGTTAAAGGAACACTCCAATATTTCAAGAGATTAGCATTTAATTTTCCCCGAGTTAGATAAGATAATACGTTTCTTTTATCTGTGCGTGCAGTAACTCAGTCTGACATATCCACCGTTAGCCTAGCTTAGCATATTGAGGTGATCAGAACAAAAGCTCCAAAAAGTGACAAAAGAACTGATTTCATTAACATTTTCTTATTTTGCTAGTCGTACTTATTGCTAAAATGTCCTAGTTCTCTAGTCGTACTTATTGCTAAAATGTCCTAGTCACACAGCTACTTTGATTGTTCCCTTTTTTCTAAGTTGCTTTGGATAAAAGTGACAGCTGATGACTAAATGTAAATGTGATTATCAAACAATGAAATCAAGAGGGCCTACTTCCGAACTGGCAAGCATACCTGTCAACACTCCCGTTTTTCCCGGGTTCTCCCGTATTTCAAGGTCATCTCCCGGCACCCTCCCATTTTGTTATTTCTCCCAGAAAACTCCCGTAATTTGCATGGCCTTCAAACTTAATTTTAAAATCATTGATCCATTCATTTTTTCTATTAGGGACCGTTCGGTATTTATGGAATGGACCACCGGAGGACAATAGGGTAGGTCATGTCTTTTTATTCTTTGTTGAGGGGAGGGTCATCTATTTTTTTTATTCTAGGAGGGAGGGTCACCCAACTTTTGTAGCCTATTTATGAAAACAGCAATATTTGGGCCGTCGCCCATGGCCTCGCGTCTGATGGGCCTCGCACCTGGCCAAAGATGACACTAAGTGTTTATTCTTCATTAACGCCTAGCCTAAGCAAAAAGCTTAACGTGGCTTAATGTCCTAAAACAACAATCAGTGATCACCAAATTTCTCTCATATTGTTCCTAATCACTAATCTTTAGGTTACCTGACGTGACAGCATGTTTTTTCAATCTCCTTCACTGACACATATGGAAGGCTTAACGTCCCAAAACAACGATCAATGATCATCAAATTTCTTTCTCATATTGCTCCTCATAATGTATAAAAATCTATTCCTAAGTTTTTTTTCTTTTGAAAGCATGTCCAAATCCCAGGACATAACGCACTGTAGGCTTCCTCATAATAGGCTCGAGATATCATTCAAAAGAGGACAGATAGGCCTATAGGCTACTGCACTTAAAACCTAAAAAGATGAACCTTCCCGAACTTTTAAATTGCGATCAGTGACTGGCATCGGGTGAACAAAGCTTTTCGAAATTGAACAGGCTATTAAAAACTATTTGCACACCTCTATGTCACAGGAGAGACTAGTGGGCTCGCCCTTCTATGAATTCAAAAAGACGTTAGGCTATACCTGCAAGCTAGGCTATTTAGCCTACAGACCAGTTTCCATAGTGCACATCTTATCAATAGTTTGAATGTCGAGTGTGTTTCTGGTCATTGGCAAATAGCGTTCAGCACAATGATTCATGTCCAATTAATTCCCCCTGTTAAAGTGCTTTGTTACACTATGGTTTCGTGATGTAGCCTCCCAGATAGCAAACATACACTGGGACGGAACTGGGCCACACCTACCACAACGTCTGGCACGGATCTGCATAATGGACCTGATCCGGCGTCCAAACGCACATCGGTCCAAAATTGGTCTTTGACGGATCTGGTGCCAATAAGGGCTAAGACTGGCCCAGTTCCGTAAGATAGTCTATGTTACTGACGTGTTCCAGATCTGCTTATCATATGCAACCTCTCACACCTGTCAAGTTCACGACGGCCTGCAGCTCCTCCTAAGACAGCGGGAAAAAAGTTAAAATACGTGATAAACCCAGAAAAAGTTGACAGGTATGTTTCGATCCCGGTGATTATTTGTGAAATTGTGCAAACGACAGCCTTTTCAAGGCTTTTCAAGGAAGGAGTGGTAGCATGCAAGCTCCCTAATTGACCCAGTAGGCTACAGAAGGCATCAATAAATTGTTGGGGAGGGTCGTTGCGTTTTTTGCGTTTGCGATGCGTTTTTTCTCAGTCACTTTGGAGGGTCATAGAAAAATTTCTTGCTGGCGAGGGAGGTCACGTCTTTTTTGACTAACGCTTCCAAAACTCCTCCGGTGGCCCCTTAAATAAATAACGAACAGTCCCTTAGTCTGACATCTCCCAGGTTGCCAGATTGTGTATTAAATACACCCTACACATACACAATCACTTACTTTCAATTTCAACCGTTTTGTCATAGGGTTAAAACCTGGCAACCCAAAACCCAAATAAGGAAGCGGGTGCCGACTGCACAGCCTGAATCTCGTAAGCAAGCGGGCTAGTTGAATGGCCTACTCCAGAACTCCAGAGCTTGTGTCCTCGGAGCCCAATGTACTTAGAAAAAACCCTGAAATGGGGCCTTATTGCAGGATGTTCTCAGAACATTTGTGCAACACGTTTAGCAATCTTGTTTTGCTGAGAGTGCTGAGAAACTCCCCAGGTGTTGGAGGTGTTCCAAAGGGATGCTGGCTCATGCCAGCCCCATTGTCTCCAGTTGTTGATCCCGGCATGGATGGTGGCGCTAGGCTCAGCTCAGCATACCTAGTTGGAGTTGGAGAGATGCCAGGCAGGGCAAACAGTTAGAAGTTAGTATGAGGATTTTGATACACTGTGATGATCTAGGACTCACCACAGGGTGTAGCTGAGAGAGTCAACTACATTGACTACCACTGAGAGTTAGTAGTCAGTGTAGTCATTGTGACTAATGCCACCCTATCCAAGTCTTTCTGAAATAACTCAAAGGGCCCTATCTTACATCCGGCGCAACGTGTCACCAGAGGTGGAAAGTAACGAAATACATTTACTCACGTTACTGTATTGAGTAGTTTTTCTGTGTATTTTGTATTTTTTAAGTAGTTTATAAAATCGGTATTTTAAATTTTACATTTTGAGTGAAGTATTGTACTTCGCTACATAAAAAATCCCATCCGTTAATTGAGTAAAAAAAAAAGTTAAGACTAAAGAAAACAGAAAGGGAGAGAAAAGAAATCGCGCCCTAAACCACTAGCCTAGTGATAATGATCAGCATGTAGCCTACAACAGGACATGAATCAAGCTGGCGCCATGCAGTCTTTCTGAAAGTGATGGAGATGGAGCTGGATCACCAGATGCATCAGATTACATGTGGGGGAGCGCGGGGCACAAAGTAACGCGGGGTTAAATGTAACACGGACTTTTTCCCTATTTGCAGGGGGTTGATCGAGGCATGCTATTGGTCAGTTAATCACACTACTATGAGACGGTGTTCCACAAATTTTCAGTCAGTATGGACGTGTTTCCACGTAGATCTGCAGCAAACGCCTTTTGAAGACATCAACGTAAATGTCTAGGTGGTACTTGTCTTTCCATTACTGAGTTGTGGGTGCAGCTCACTGACTCCAATCTTGTATCATCTTAATAACCGTCTTGTAGGCTAAAAATGAACACCGTTTTGAAACATGTAGCCAACTCATAGCAGGAGCTAGCTTATCTTATAACAAACGTGACCCAGCGGGGTTAGTTGTAACGCGCTGTTACAACTAAGCCACTCATACTGTATAATGATGTTGCAATACCAAAATATGCGCGTATTAGTGTTAGTTTAGTTCGTTTTTGTGATGTTTTCCATTTTGCCTCATGTGTTTTCAGGTTTGAGGGCTTTTTTTGGCAGGATTGACCTTGGTTAGACTCTTCAGCTTCCATTGGCGCATATTTTCATGTTATTTCTCCGTATAGAAAATAAAGTCAATTTTCGACACACGTCTGTTGTTAGTTCATGACTTATGTATCATAAATAGTCAGATTCTATTCTATCATACACATTCAGATACATTTATTGAATTAATTTAATTAAAAACAGCCTTTGGGATGAGTGTTACAACTAACCCCGCATATGGGGCAGGTTGTAACATTTCACCTATCGCCACTCTCGGTGGAATTGTAAAAGAACAGTAGCTCCTACAAACAAACTTCCAGTGCATATGTGTAACAGAGATATGTATGTTGCTTGTTAAAAAGTATAACTAGCGAAACTCAAATGATTTTAGAATTATTTAGCCATAACCAAAAAGTGTTACTTTGTGCCCCGCGCTCCCCTGTAGCCTATAACCTATGAAAGTGTATTTTCCGCTATTTCAATGGGTTGTCTCAGTTCGTTTTAGCACTAATGATAGCGGAGATATTCAAGCAAACACCATGGGATTTCGTGTTCACCTTTCTTTGGAAAGAAGTTTATTAGCAGTTGTTTCCCCTCATTTTGATGTCTCTCTTTTTAGTAACCTGACTTGGCTTTCTTGGAGAAAGACATTGCACCAGCAGCACAACAATTAGCGGTCCACTACTAGCATGCTCAACTAAATAAACAAAAGATAGACTACCTTATGAATCGTGCAGGCGGACTAAACCATTTAGCTCTTTAGCAAGGGAGAGTGAGAGTGACCTTAGACAGTTTTCACTATGTTTTGTATACAAAATCCAGTCAGTCAAACTTTAAATTTTGTCTGACATTCATTTTGACATTTATGAAGTTAAAATATTCAGGTAAAATAAATATATGGTGGACATATATATATATATTCAGTAATTAGCTTAAACTTCCAGTGAGTCTATTCGAAATTTTCACCACACATTATATTAACACACATATAAAAAATCCAAACATAAGAGTTATGTGTATTAAAGTGGAATGACACAGGAAAAAAGTATTGAACGTGCCTACTGAAATTTCTTCAATACTTTGTGGAAAAGCCTTTGTTTGTAAAGACAGCTTCAAGACATTTCCTGTATGACAAAACATATTAGTCACAGTATCAGGTGTGATTTTGGCCCATTGTTCTAAACAGATTCCAGGGGTCCCTCTTGTGAATCCTGATCTTTAGTTACTTCCAGAACTGTTGAATTGAATTGGCTGCCTTCAAGTCTTTCTGGAGCTTTCTCAGAGTGGTCCTTGGCTCTTGGAATTTACTTGGTCCTTGGAATTGACTATCCTTCTGACTCCCTGGTCAGAAATATTGCGAGGAGATCCTGCATGGCACTGATGTTTCTTCCACTTGCAGATAATGGCTCCCATGCTGCTTACTGAAAATTCTGAAGTTTTGAAATGCATCTGTGTAACCAGTTTCATTGATATGTTTTGCCACAATAAGGTTGCAAAGGTCTTGGGAGAGCTTTTTGCTTTTATCCATCATGAAATGTTTCTTGTGTGACACCTTGGTAATGAAAAACCTTTTTATAGCCCATCAATATACTAACCAAGCTTATATTAATTTGCACAGATAGAAAGGATAACTACTCTAACTACTTACAGATTCCAGCTCGTTCCTTCCATTTCCTTGCCTTAGTGCTTTTTCTTAGCTTGTTCAATACTTTTTCCCTGTGTTATTCCACTTCATTACACATGACTCTACTTATGGAGTTGTTTGGATTTTTTATGTGTGGATTACCTGAGTTATTACTAATGCCTGGTGAAAATGTTGTCCCCCGTATTCCACTTTTCAAGGGCCCTCTCCTCCATTGGGGCCCTATACTTCCCACTCTCCCCCCCAGTTTGACGCCCTTTAATCTGCTGAACCTTCTGCTCGTTTCCAAATATAAAAAAAACTCTCTGCAACTCAACATTGGCCTGCCTGCCTCAGCTGCCTGTGAGGGGTTTTTCAGTTGTGCTGGATTACTGTTCACTGCAAAGCGACGCAAGGATGAGTGCAACTAACTTTAATCAACTACTGCTCTTAAAGGAGAACTCCGGTGATTTTTCACATAGATCTCCATTTCTCAACGTCACCGAGTACTGTCGGTATGAACAAAACTGATACAATCGGTTTTACCTAGCTCGAGTTGCTGCAGCTACAGCGCTACACACTGGGAGCATGAACATGGCTGCCTTAGCTGCTGGCTGCAGCAACTCGAGCTAGGACCAAAGTCCTTTTCAGGCAAGTACCTCCACTCGGTGGCCATATTGCAACACTTTTTGGGCACTTATCGTGCAACTATTTCGGCAGAAATGCGTGTGCGTAAGGCTTGACGACACCAATCTTGCTCCAGCAGCGAGATCACAACAGATGATTGGCACGATGTCTTCACAGCACACCACATGATTGGCTCAATGTATTTTACAACACACCACATGATTGGCTCAATGTATTCACATGTCAACGTTTTTCTGCGGAAGGGTTGTGATATTTGTAGACAACTGACTAACCCCATGCATTACTATGGAGGATTTTTTGAGTGCTGTATCTCCTCATTAGAAAGTCTCTGGTAAAACTGGTTGTTCTGGTACCCCCCCCCCCCCCCCCCCAAAAAAAAAGTAACTAAGTAACTTTTACTTAAAGTACATTTTAAATGAACTACTTTTTACTTTTACTTAAGTACATTTTCAGATCGGTATTTTAACTTGTACTTGAGTAATATTTCATCAAGGTATTGGTACTTTTACTTGAGTACAATATTTTCGTACTTTTTCCACCTCTGCGTGTCACCAAGCGCGACGCAATTTATTTATATCGTACACTCAGTGATGATTTTTTCTGCCATGCGCTCCACTTCCATTGAACATTGTGCCCACGGGTGTGCCAATGAAAAAAAAAGTCAGGCGCATGATCCAAACATCGCTACCTTACTGTACACCCACTAAAAATCATTACGCCACTGGCCAGAAAAGCCTGGTCTATAGCGAAAAGTGCATATAAAGCACGAGGTGTAAGCAGCCCTTAGCAATGAGTACCAGGCAACAAATCATTTTCAGGATGAATATCCTTAGGATTTTTATTCAGTCATTCGAACATTATTGGGCTAAGTTTGATGGAGACCATGTGAAGTTTTTTTCAGTTTGGTTTGCCTATGAGTTTCAATAATAGGCAAGTGCAGATGCATGTAGGCTATACTCTGACACACAGGTATTCTGACGATACTGCAATTGTGGGGTGTATCAGGAACGAGCAGGAGGAGGAGTACAGGAGCCTGGTAGAGGACTTTGTGCAATGGTGCAAACTCAATCACCTTCAACTCAACATTTCAAAGACCAAGGAGATGGTGGTGGATTTCTGCAGGTCTAAGCCCACTCTGCTACCAGTCTCCATTGATGGGGTCAATGTGGAGGTGGTAAGCACCTAAGTATCTGGGTCTCCACCTGGACAATAAACTGGACTGGTCAGCCAACACTGACACACTCTACAAGAAAGGGCAGAGCACGCTGTACTTCCTGAGGAGGCTGCGGTCCTTCAATGTGTTTAGCAAGCTCCTCAGGATGTTCTACCAATCTGTTGTTGCCAGCGTCCTCTTCTATGCAGTGGTATGCTGGGGAGAAAGCACAAAGAAGAAGGATGTGGGGCGACTTGACAGGCTGGTAAGGAAGGCTGGCTCTGTAGTGGGAGCTGAAATGGAGTGCATCACTTCAATATCTGACAAAAGGACCCTGAACAAACTGATCAACATCTTGGACTCCACAGCACTATTTTAAAGCAGAAGAGCCTGATCAGCTGGAGACTTCGCTCACTGCCTTGCACAACAGACAGACTAAGGAAGTCATTCGTCCCCAGGGCCACTGAACTGTTCAATGCTTCACTTAAGGGAAGAGGAGAGATAGACTTCTCCGCATAGTCTGTCTGCCTCTTCACCCACTCCATATTGGGATACTGTCTGTCCACTAGCCACTTTTTACCACTGTCTTACTGCCTCACTGTTTGCGTGCTATATTAGCACATATGCATAACCCCTCCCTCCATGCCACAGCCGAATTGTGGCCACACTTATACCTTTTCTATAGAAAAGGTATAAGTTTGGCCACAATTCGAGAAAAGGTATACTGTAAGTGTGGCCACAATTTGGCTGTGGCATGGAGGGAGGGGTTATATATATATATATATAGATATAGTTTTGTCTATAGTTTTTTTATATTACCTTGCCTACTCGCTGATATGTCCATATTTATTTTATGCTGGTCTCTAGACTTTATTCTTGCACTGTTGCACTCATTTGCACCATCACCATGACACTCACTCACACAGAGCACCTTACCTTACCTTACTAGGCACAGAGAATCACAGGCTCAGTCCCTGCCTCAGTCATTGCAAACGCCACTTGATTAATCATCCACTATGTGGATACTGTTTTTAGAATTGATTAAGATTAAGTGTTATTTAGTATAATTTGTATTTTAGTATATTTAGTATATTCTTTATCTTCTACTGTCCTTATTGCCAGTGTTGTGCCTGAATGTGTTCATTAAACGAAAGTTCATGAACTCGCTAATATTTTGAGCGAACGTGAACTAAACATACTGTATTACTGCTTGATGAATGTTACTGTGAACTCATTCATTCTGGTGTCTGTGAACGGCACGCTCTCTCAGTTTAACTTCGGTCAATCGGGTGCCAGATTTCTACAGAGCCTTCCACGCGAAAACACACCGTAAACAGGCCTTACAGTTTTTTACAGGCCTCTCAGTCGCTTTGGTGCTACTGTATTCTCACATCACTATTAACATTTGCACAGCAGTTAGTGCATTTCTCAAAACAATTAGTGCAAACTGCAAAACCTAGTGGATGACCTGCAAAAGCACGTCACTTGCTCAAAATGGATAGTCCATTCCTCAAAAGCAGGTATTAATGTCAATGAAACTGTCAGTCTTGACACCATCGTTTATGAACAAGATAGTCAAATGGCTTTGTCATGTTTTCATTATGACAGTTCTCTCAGTGTTTTCTAATGCAAAAAAAAGGTCAGAACTCGGTGACTACCTGAACATGCTTAAGACAGCACTATACAGTACTTGTACAGCCATTTGAAAACTACAGTAAAGTTACACATTGCTGTAGTTAGGGGAGTAAGTGAGTACAAGACACTATATGTACATTTTTACTGTATGCTCTTAGCAATTCCACAGCATTGTGACAGAATTTGATAACTAGTTCAACAATTTTGTATGTAATGACTCAAGCAATGAAATGAAGACTATTAGTTTTATTTGGAACGACTATTCAGCATCCATAAGTATAGTTAATTTTGACTGACATGACATAAGCAAATGATAATGTTAAAAAACAGCAGAGAATTGTATGAAAGCAACTGATACATGTCCAAAAGCATTTGCAATTTGTTCAGGGGAAGGAGAAATTGCTACTATGATGTGCACAAATGACTAAATGTTGTGGAGGTTGAACTAATAGTTATGAGAATTTTCATTCTGATCTGAAAAAAGTACCAAAGCGACTGAGAAAAACTGTAATATGGCAGCATGTAGGTCACCATTTCTCAAACTATGGGCCGCGGTCCGCAACGTGGACAATGCTGGTCTGCAGAGTGAAATTATTCCCGGGGCATCGTCTGATAATTGTCGACGTTTTGCAGAGGAAGGGGTGGGATATGTGTAGACAACTGCCATATTGGCGTTACAAACTAACCCCATGCGTTTCTATGGAGGATTTTTTGAGTGCTGTGTTTCCTCATTAGAAAGTCTCTGATTAAGTCGTATAAGGTATGAGCGTTTATTCAATGTATGTGTGTGCAAGTCTGTGCGAGAAGCGGTTCGATAACGTTGGTAGCAAAGCTAAGCTTTAACCTATTGGAAGGCTATTTAATTATGAAACGACATTTAATAGAACGACGTGGATTTATGCAACTTCCATAAAAAAAGACGTGCACAGACTATATGAAACACTGTCTAGCATTAAGTATTAAAGTCAGCCAAAAGCTATTAATTAGTCTTAGTTAAAGATAGTTAAAGATCTCCAGATCAGTGATTCACGCCTATCTGATCCGCCGTTTACCATTCACAAAAGCTGGTATTGTGTTTCCTGAATCCTTACATTCAGGCATTCAAATGAAATGTAATTAAATAGCATATTAATATTCTATCAGTGTATGATGCTTGCATGAGGGAAACATCCCAAAACAATGGCACCCATATAATTGCTGTTGTTTTGAGAAGTATTTCTCATGCAAGAATCATGCAACAATGCAAAAACAATAGATAGATAGATAGATAGATACTTTATTGATCCCCAGGGGAAATTCAAGTATGCAATTGAATTCAATAGTATTCAATGAAACTATTGTCGGCCTAATTATATTTTACATTAGTAAAGCAGTAATCTGATGTGCATGTTTTCAAACTTTTCTGAACAATCTTAGCAATTTAAACATTGACTGTTTTGAAGTGCATGTATAGCAATATAGTATAAAAATAATAATAATTGTGATATCATTATGATAATTTGATGGGGGGTGGGAGGAGGGGGTGGGTTCATGTAGGTGGGCCTAATTATATTTTACATTAGTGACCCCAAAGTAGCCTATGCCTTGACTGGGCCTCAGGTCAAAGAAGTTTGAGAAAGGCTGATGTAGACGACAAAGCAGCCAAGAGGGGCGTTTTATGACAAGGTCGGTGAGGATGGGAAAAATCGTACATTTCTGTGCAAACTTTGTCCGCACTTCAGTCACATCCACAGCAAACCTGAAACGGCACATTGAACTGAAGCACCTGGCTAGCCTTTCAAGGTATGTGCAAGCCAATAAAAAATCAAAAGACAGTCAAGACAGATCCTCAACCCAAATTAACTGCATTATATATGGGCTGTGCCAATAATTTTTAAAAACTAGATGTACCGCATAGCGGTACAAAATATGACCGCCGCTCAGTCCTGTACATCCGTTCCGCGAAAATAAATCACACTTCAATTTGTCTCCATATTTTACTCCATCCCCCACTCTTGAAACTTTTGTGTATGCTTGTTTGGCATGCCTGAGTGTGTGTGTGCGGCTGCACAGAAAGTAGCCTACTGGTGCTGAAAAGGTGAATAGATTGTAGAATAGCCAAAGAAGATGTAGCATTGTTATAAAACCTTTAAAATCTCTAAACAATCACAAGTAGGGCAGTTCATCACAGTTCATCCATTGCAACTGGATTGATGAAAGGTCACTTACACCTGTAGGCTACATTGTATTTGGGAAAAGCAAAAGGTATCAGCATAATGTTATTTTTTTTAATTTTTTTTTATGTATTTATAAACAAAAACATCTCTGTCAGTTCCATGCCGTTTTCAACAGCTATCAAAAACAAAGGTCATTTTTGGATGGATGGATTTTTTGTGAATGTCTCTTCTACATAAGATTTTAGTCATCTTTAGTTAATGTAATACTTTATTGTCAATGCACAAATTAAGTAACAGTAGTCTGAAACGTTATTGTTAATGCACAAATTAAGTAACAGTAGTCTGAAACGAAATGCTGTTTTACATCTAACCAGTGGTGCAAATAACTGACATGTCCAAATGGGCCTTGATGAAATGCGTCGCTAGACTGTTCATACACATTTTAACGGGCCAAAGTTGAAGAGCTTTTGTCCGTTATTGATCGTGCAAAAATAGGCTGATTCATGTTCCCTTGCATTGTGTAACTGAGGTCCATGGCTAGTCTGGCTTTCATCAGACCAAGCTCAATCTTTTAAGAAATCAAAAAATAAATAGCGGGCAGATCAGGCTGGGTTCACCCAGCCTAGTCCATAGGCACCCGATATTGTTTAATTTTCCGATTGAGATATACACGCTCTGGCTATTCTAAATGCAAAAATGCATCAGGGAGTTATGACAAAACGGTAACTAACAAACTAGATCCTAATAGAAAGCTGTTAGCTTCCCTAAGCTACAGGTAGGATTATAAGGTAGGCCTATTTACAACATAAATTGTCAATAGGCTATGCTGGCGACACAAATAAAATCTCCTTTGGAAACCAATGCTTACGCCTTACAGTACTTAAAGCGGACTTAAACTGCCATATCGTGGCGAAAAGTTGTAATAACATTCACGCCCGGGGACGAAATGAAATTTTTCCGTAAAAGTCTAGTGGGGCTACATACCCACCAAATTTCATGTACCCCGGTGGTTCGGTGTCCCGGGTATCAATGACCAAAAATTCAGGAAGTAGATGACGGGAAAAAATCTTGAATTGTGTGCATGTGTGCTTGTACAAGTTTATGTTTATGTGTGTGGGTGTGTGTGTGGGTGTGTATGTGCGTGCTTGTGTGTTTGCCTGCGTATGTGTGTTTGTGCATGTGCATGCATGCGTACATATGTCTACTGTGTGAGTATGTGTCATACGTATGATTACTGTAAATGTATGTGTGTGCGTGTGTATCTGTTTATGCAGATGTGTGCACATGGAATGGGTTAACATGACCCCTGGAGGCAAACATACGGAAAAAATTGGTCATCCTAGGCCCTACAGTTCTCAAGATATTCACAGAGAACTGTGTCTGCCCTACCCTCCTTTCGGGGGGTCCAGTCCAGCGGGGGGGGGGGGGGGGGGGCTACAGATCAAAACGAAAAATGACGGTTCCATGCTATCCATGTGGGGGTACATGCCCACCAAGTTTTGTGTACCCCGGTCTTTCAGTGTCCCGGGAATCCTTGTTGGTGTACGTCACTAAATGTACACATAAATTATTTTATTGTAAGGCCCCCCATGAACGAAAGTACACAAAACTTGGCATGCATTCGGAGGGTGTCATAATGATCCTACACTTTTAATTTTGTGCAGTTTTGACCTTGTCAGCCAGCCTTTCAGTGTCCCGGGAATCATTGACGGAAATTTGGGCATGCGAAAAAGAAAAAAAAAGAAAAGAAAAAAAAAATCTGACTAAACCTATATGACCGCCGCTTCGCTGCGCGGCGGTCATAATAATAGCTTGCAGCAACATAAGAAAAAAAAAGAACTATGAACTAGTTCATTTTTGTAAAGTGAACTTAGTTCAAAATTTTGAATTATGAACTATGAACTATGAACTGAACTAGTTCATTTTAAAATTTGTGAACTGAACTTTGAACTAGTACTACTTTCCCAACACTGCTTATTGCTTAGTTGTGTTTTTTTATATTATATTACTTTTTTCTGCTGTTAGTGAATGTGTGTGTGATGTCTGTATGCTACTGAGACCTTGAATTTCCCCTGGGGATCAATAAAGTATCTATCTATCTATCTAGAAAAGCAAGTATTAGTGGAATAGTGCAAGCAGATTCCTTCAGATGCGCTAGTCAAAACACAGACACACTGTTTGATGTTGCGCTGCTGGCTCTTAAAGGGAATGACAGATGTCACTCTCACTGGTCTAAAGGATGTTATGCCCAAAACATTACCATGACTGATTAAGAAACATAAAAACAACCCTTTTTAACAATGCCCCCGGCTTCTGATCACAAAATCACACCATTAAATTTGCGAATGTGGACCGGACACGCCGTAAATGTCCGTAAATTTAAAGCTTGCGTCTCTGACCAGCCATTTCAGATCGCTGAAACAGGGCCCAAAGATATACAAAAAGACCAAACGTATGATAACCAGTTTATGAAAACCATGTAGTGAAGGCAATTGTATTTTTACTCTTTTACACACTGAGAAATTATTTAATTATTTCTTCAATATAGTATAGTGTAATAATATTAGGGCTGTCAAACGATTATTTTTTTCTTAATCCTGATTAATTGCTAAAAAATCTTCTACTCAATCGCGATTAATCACATATTTTATCACATGATTAAAATTCTATTATTTAGCATTTCATAACTTTCCAGAAGTCCATATTAACAATATAAGGCAATTATTAACTTAAGACATATTTGATTAATTCAAATCAAATTTCAAAAGGTGTGCAACGGGCCTGAGTCAACACAATGTCTTCATCAGAAATATAGCTGAATAAACTGAAATAAATGCTACAGCAGAAGTGCATGTGTAGCAGGGCGGAGGTAGATGTTAGTGTGTAAATAGTTGACTACGCCACCTGCGAAGGTTAGGCCCTCCAGGAACTAATTTAGAAACCTTTTAGTCAGTTTAGACCCATTGGGCACACAGGTTCGTAACACTGAGACTGGAGACATGGTTCTATAAAAATAAAAATGACAATTGACAAAAATAACAGGTCCATTATGGACTGCACAGAAACAATACAAACAGGAATACAATCACAAGACACTAATCACATACACTGTTTAGTGGAGTGCGTACCACCCAGGCTTCTCCACCTCAAGAGTGAAATAACTCATTCATGCTATAGGGCATACATTAACAAAGGAAACTACGAACTGCCGATTTGTCCATATGATCCATCTGTTTTTTCATGACATTAAATCATGTTCCCGTCAATCCATTACCAATTTAATACCATCCTTGTATGAGTTAGTAGAGACCCACTTGTCCTCCATTTCAGCCACTCAGACCTTGATTATTTCTTTAGCATTCATACCACATTACACAGAACGCAAGTAGAGCATAACCTTCATTAATGTCATTTTACTGCTTCTCATTAGCCTTAAGTTCTTCATCATGCTGAATTATGAGGGAGAGAGATATCACAGAAGCAGTGTGCAGTCAGCCGTACCATGTGATATTGAGCCATTCAGTCAAAATGGTTGTGTGACTCACTGGGGCCAGGCAAGATGAAACAGCTTGTCAGAACTAAAGATAGATTCAGAGCAAGCAATTGTTGGGTTGTTATTCCAGTGGACCAGAAGTGGTAGAGTCCTGCACCTGGACTTTATTCACTGTGTAAGCCACCCTCTTCTCCAGACTGTTCTTGCCTTAAGGACCAGTGGCAGACAGGTTTTTGTGGAAGTCTCCACAAAACAACAGAGCAAGATAACAACAACAAGGCCATTACAGTCACGTGCATATTGCCCTCTTGAATAGACTGCTTCCTCGGGGATGCTGCTCACTGTGTTTGGCAACAAAAGGCAAACCTTCCAGGGCCTCTGGAAGAAGAAGGCTGCTATCTTACAAAAAAAAACTAACAGCCAAGTTATTTATGAAATATAGCGCTTAGCAGAAACACACATGAAAACCAGATGCAGGCTGCAGCCTCCAGCAAGGTAATGGAGTGTTTGTGATGAGTGTAGTGACTAAGAGGGACTGTTCTGTGGCTGTTCAGAGTAAGCCACTGAACAGGGGAGACAGTATTCTCTTATTCCGCTGCTGGTTAAACCATATACTGGAAGCTATGATTGTTGTGCCCCTGAATTTATATTACCACATCTGGTCCTGGCCAAAGAGAAAAAATAAGAGTCTTCACAATGAACCATACATCAAGATACAATGCCCTTGGTCAGGTGATCATGTTAAACCTGTTTACCTTTTTAGTATATATTTTTGGGCTTTTTGCCTTTTTCTGCAGCAGGATACTGAGCCTGACAGGAAGGGGAGAGAGTGGGAGAGAGAGATGGGGTGGGATCAGGAAATGTCCTGGGTCGAACTCAAACCCGGGTACTTGTGGGCACGTGGACAGAATGTAATACAAGTGCTGTAGCCAGTTGCGCCAGAGTACCCCGCAAAAAATATTTACCTTTTAAACGTGATACTCTGTAGGTCTATGATATAATGTTATTATGTTATTAATGCATATTGTGGGAGAAACCTAGCAGAGCTGAGCTGTCTGTCAGAAACAAAGGCTTAGGTGCATTGGTAAATCAAAGGGTTTATCTTCGATTTTCGAATTTCAAGCATTAAAGGTTATACTCAACTCTCAGTTCAAGTCATTATGCATTTATACAGCTCCAAAACAACTGAAATAGCCTCAAGGTGCTTTACAGAGCCCAGAGCCTGAACTCCTAACACGGTATAACAGTTCACCCAGAACTCTAGATCCTTATCTTCTTTTGGTGATTTGTGAGATAAGTAGCAAAACACAAACTTGATTATGTGTAGGGACTGGGACCCATCAATACATTTTATTGTGGTGAGCTTTATGGTCTAGATATACCTTTTGCTACTTTTGCGAAAAACAGGAAGTAAAACTAGAAAAGCATTTCCTGAAGGAAATACAGTGCATGAAAATGCAAAAATATGATGTAAAATATCATACAGAGTAAAAACAAACTATATTGGTTGCTAGGTAGATGAGGTTTAATATAGTTGGAATGACTGAACAGTTAAATAAGTGGATAGTTTAAATGGTTAAATTATTTAGGTAGATAGTTGACGATAACTGACAGTTGGAATGGCTCTAATGTTTGCTAGCAGTTATGCTAACTATGTTAACAAAGATAATAATATTAACAAAGTTACTATGCTAACTAGCATGATAACATGCTAGCATGCTAACTATGCTAACCATGTTACTTAGCTAACTTAGCTAATCATTTTTAGCAGTTTTTCTAAAAATGCTAACTAGCATGCTAGCATGCTAACTATGCTAACCACATTACTTAGCTGACTTTGCTAATCGTTTTTAGCAGTTTTGCTAAAAATGCTAACTAACATGCTAACATGCTAGCATGCTAACTATGCTAACCATGTGACTTAGCTAACTTAGCTAATCGTTTTTAGCAGTTTTGCTAAAAATGCTAACTAGCATGCTAACATGCTAGCATGCTAACCACGTTACTTAGCTAAATTAGCTAATTGTTTTTAGCAGTTATGCTAACTATACTAACTAGCATGCTAACATGCTAGCATGCTAACTATGCTAACCATATGACTTAGCTAACTTAGCTAATCATTTTAAGCAGTTTTGCTAAAAATGCTAACTAGCATGCTAACATGCTAGCATGCTAACTATGCTAACCATGTGACTTAGCTAACTTAGCTAACTAGCTACAGTGGGTAGGAGTCATAGTTGATGACAAGTAACAGTTACAATGGCTAAACAGTTAAAAAGTTCAGTAGTTTAAAGGGTTGAATTGTTTAACAGTGAAATATTGTAGTGAGGACTTTTATTTTGAAACAGTTTTTGGCAGAGGAAGCAGTTGAACAGGATGTGTAGTCTTAATAGGGCCAGTTTGTATGCTTAAAGCCTGAGACTGGCAGTTGGTCCAGGTGGCCCGAACACCTGCCATAGGATTCTAATTGCTTAACGGCTCTATTGTGATGTCATCAGCCCATGTTAAGTCTATGGGGAAATTTTGACTAGTTTTTAATTAATAGTTTAAAAAGTATAAAAGTTACAAAGTTGAAAAATACAAAGCCCACATGTCCTAAGTAAGACCTACGTAACATAGTTTGAATGAAGTTTCTACGTTAAACGGTTTAAGCTGCATTAACTGCGTTAGAAGAAGAAGAATAAGAAGAAGAAGAACTAGAAAACGCAATTCCAGGGAATTACCAGTGCATGAAAATGCAAAACATATGGTGTGAAATATATTGTTAAAACAGATGATGTGCTAATTGGCAACCAACATGATGAGGTTTAATATAGTTCAAATGACTGAACTAGGTAGATGAGGTTTAATATAGTTGGAATGACTGAACAGTTAAATAGGTGGATAGTTTAAAAGGTTAAATTATTTGCTAGGTAGACAAAGTTTAATATAGTTGGAATGACTGGACAGTTAAATAAGTGGATAGTTTAAATGGTTAAATTATTTGCTAGGTAGATGAGGTTTAATATAGTTGGAATGACTGAACTAGGTAGATGAGGTTTAATATAGTTGGAATGACTGAACAGTTAAATAGGTGGATCATTTAAATAGTTAAATTATTTAGGTAGATAATTGACGATAACTAACAGTTGGAATGGCCCTAATGTTTGCTAGTAGTTATGCTACTATGTTATCAAAGATAATAATGTTAACCAAGTTTTTTTGTTAAAAATGCTAATTAGCATGTTAACTGCTAGCATGCTAACTATGTTACTTAGCTAACTTAGCTAATCATTTTTAACAGTTTTGCTAACTATGCTAACTAGCATGCTAACATGCTAGCATGCTAACTATGTTAACCATGTTACTTAGCTAACTTAGCTAATCATTTTTAGCAGTTTTGTTAAAAATGTTAACTAGCATGCTAACATGCTAGCATGCTAACTATGCTAACCACGTTACTTAGCTAACTTAGCTAACTAGCTACAGTGGGTAGGAGTCATAGTTGATTACAAGTAACAGTTACAATGGCCGAACAGTTAGTAGTTTAAAGGGTTAAATTGTTTAACAGTAAAATATTATAGAGAGGACTTTTATTTTGAAACAGTTTTTGGCAGAGGAAGCAGTTGAACAGGATGTGTAGTCTTAATAGGGCCAGTTTGTATGCTTAAAGCCTGAGACTGGCAGTTGGTCCAGGTGGCCCGAACACCTGCCATAGGATTCTAATTGCTTAACGGCCGTATTGTGATGTCATAATCATAATGTTAAGTCAATGGGGAAATTTTGATAGTTTTTAATTAATAGTTTAAAAAGTATAAAACTTACAAAGCTGAAAAATACATAGCACCCATGTCCTAAGTAAGACCTACGTAACATAGTTTGAATGAAGTTTCTACGTTAAACGGTTGAAGCTGCATTAAGTGCGTTAGAAGAAGAAGAATAAGAACTAGAAAAGCATTTCCTGAAGGAAATACAGTGCATGAAAATGCAAAAAATATGATGTCAAATATCATACAGGGTAAAAACAAACTATATTGGTTGCTAGGTAGATGAGGTTTAATATAGTTGGAATGACTCAACAGTTAAATAGGTGGATAGTTTATATAGGTAAATAATTTACTTGGTAGATAAGGTTTAATATAGTTGGAATGATTGAACGGTTAAATAAGTGGATAGTTTAAATGGTTAAATTATTTAGGTAGATAGTTGACGATAACTGACACTTGGAATGGCTCTAATGTTTGCTAGCAGTTATGCTAACTATATTAACAAAGATAATAATGTTAACCAAGTTACTATGCTAACTAGCATGCTAACAATGTTAAAATGCTAAGTATGCTAACCATGTGACTTAGCTAACTTAGCTAATTATTTTTAGCAGTTATGCTAATTAGCATGCTAACATGCTAATTATGCTAACTATGCTAACCATGTTACTTAGCTGACTTAGCTAATCATTTTAAGCAGTTTTGCTAAAAATGCTAACTAGCATGCTAACTATGCTAACCATGTGACTTAGCTAATCATTTTAAGCAGTTTTGCTAAAAATGCTAATTAGCATGCTAACATGCTAGCATGCTAACTATGCTAACCATGTGACTTAGCTAACTTAGCTAATCATTTTTAGCAGTTTTGCTAAAAATGCTAACTAGCATGCTAACATGCTAACTATGTTAACCATGTTACTTAGCTAACTTAGCTAACTAGCTACAGTGGGTAGGAGTCATAGTTGATGACAAGTAACAGTTACAATGGCTGAACAGTTAAAAAGTTCAGTAGTTTAAAGGGTTAAATTGTTTAACAGTGAAATATTGTAGTAAGGACTTTTATTTTGAAACAGTTTTTGGCAGAGGAAGCAGTTGAACAGGATGTGTAGTCTTAATAGGGCCAGTTTGTATGCTTTAAAGCCTGAGACTGGCAGTTGATCCAGGTGGCCCGAACACCTGCCATAGGATTCTAATTGCTTAACAGCTCTATTGTGATGTCATCAGCCCATGTTAAGTCTATGGGGAAATTTTGACTAGTTTTTAATTAATAGTTTAAAAAGTATAAAAGTTACAAAGCTGAAAAATACATAGCACCCATGTCCTAAGTAAGACCTACGTAACATAGTTTGAATGAAGTTTCTACGTTAAACGGTTGAAGCTGCATTAAGTGCGTTAGAAGAAGAATAAGAATCAGAAGAACTAGAAAAGCATTTCCTGAAGGAAATACAGTGCATGAAAATGCAAAAAATATGATGTCAAATATCATACAGAGTAAAAACAAACTATATTGGTTGCTAGGTAGATGAGGTTTAATATAGTTGGCATGACTGAACAGTTAAATAGGTGGATAGTTGATATAGGTAAATGATTTACTTGGTAGATAAGGTTTAATATAGTTGGAATGATTGAACGGTTAAATAAGTGGATAGTTTAAATGGTTAAATTATTTAGGTAGATAGTTGACGATAAATGACACTTGGAATGGCTCTAATGTTTGCTAGTAGTTATGCTAACTATGTTAACAAAGATAATAATGTTAACCAAGTTACTATGCTAACTAGCATGCTAACAATGTTAAAATGCTAAGTATGCTAACCATGTGACTTAGCTAACTTAGCTCATCATTTTAAGCAGTTTTGCTAAAAATGCTAACTAGCATGCTAGCATGCTAAATATGCTAAACATGTGACTTAGCTAACTTAGCTAATCATTTTAAGCAGTTTTGCTTTAAATGCTAACTATGCTAGCATGCTAACTATGTTAACCATGTGACTTAGCTAATCATTTTTAGCAGTTTTGTTAAAAATGCTAACATGCTAGCATGCTAACTATGCTAACCATGTGACTTAGCTAACTTAGCTAATCATTTTAAGCAGTTTTGCTAAAAATGCTAACTAGCATGCTAACATGCTAGCATGCTAACTATGCTAACCATGTGACTTAGCTAACTTAGCTAATCATTTTTAGCAGTTTTGCTAAAAATGCTAACTAGCATGCTAACATGCTAGCATGCTAACTATGCTAACCATGTTACTTAGCTAACTTAGCTAACTAGCTACAGTGGGTAGGAGTCATAGTTGATGACAAGTAACAGTTACAATGGCTGAACAGTTAAAAAGTTCAGTAGTTTAAAGGGTTAAATTGTTTAACAGTAAAATATTATAGTGAGGACTTTTATTTTGAAACAGTTTTTGGCAGAGGAAGCAGTTGAACAGGATGTGTAGTCTTAATTGGGCCAGTTTGTATGCTTAAAGCCTGAGACTGGCAGTTGGTCCAGGTGGCCCGAATACCTGCCATAGGATTCTAATTGCTTAACGGCTCTATTGTGATGTCATCAGCCCATGTTAACTCTATGGGGAAATTTTGATTAGTTTTTAATTAATAGTTTAAAAAGTATAAAAGTTACAAAGATGAAAAATACATAGCACCCATGTCCTAAGTAAGACCTACGTAACATAGTTTGAATGAAGTTTCTACGTTAAACGGTTGAAGCTGCATTAAGTGCGTTAGAAGAAGAATAATAATAAAATGCCTTGGAATAACAGTACAGTGCATTTTCATGCACTGTAATAAGAAGCCTAGGAAGAACAGTACAGTGCATTTTCATGCACTGTAATAAGAAGCCTAGGAAGAACAGTACAGTGCATTTTCATGCACTGTAATAAGAAGAAGAAGCCTAGGAAGAACAGTACAGTGCATTTTCATGCACTGTAAAAAGCCTTGGAATAACAGTACAGTGCATTTTCATGCACTGTAACAAGAAGAAGTAGAGCAGGAGAAGGAGAACTCAAAACCAGAGAGTCGGCACCTTCTCTGCTGGGGCTAGTAAGTGTTAATTTTAACGGAGTGTCTATTCCTGGTACGAATAGCCTTGGCCACACAACTGGGCTATTCACACCCTGTTACATAACAACAAAAACATGTTGCTCGCGTGCCCAAAAAACATGGCCGACATTCGTTTTTTCGTCAGCAGAAAGTGAAGAATTCTGAACGGTTTCAGCACTAATATTTGTTCAAATTAAATTTGAGATGGAAAAGTTGTGTTTTATTTTCATAATCTTTGTTCAGTGAACACATACAACCGTCAGTTTGTTAGCTAACAGAAATTTCGTAAATATGACGTTCAGGCCTATAAACTATAAGTTTACCTGCAAACCTCAATTCCTTGTGGAAGCAGAGCGGTGGTCACAGGCAAGGGCTGGCATGCGGGAGACCGGGATTTGATCCCCGTGTGATGCGTTTTGGCAGAGTGAGTGTGCATGTGTACCAACGCCTCTGGAGAGAAGGCGCGCAATTTGAACAAGAAATCGGTTCTCAAACGGAAGTTTTGATTGCAACAGTTAGCTAGGTCATGCACCAGGGTGTAAATAGCATGCAGTACTATAAACACCAGGGTACGAATAGCATCCACTTCTAACTGTACATTGATGCAAACAGGATACCTTATTCAGAGTGTCTATTACACAGCTGAGCTATTCACACTCTGTTATGTAACAACAGAAAAAACATGTTGCTTGTTTTTAAAAAAAAAAAAATATTATTACATTGTGTGATCAATATGCCAGATTAAATGCACAGGGGTGAAAATAGCATACACTGATATTTGTACCAGACGGGGTACTAATAGGACACATTGCTGTGTGCACCGGGGTACGAATAGCATACATTGATATTTGTACCAGATGGGGTACTAATAGGACACATTGCTGTGTGCACCGGGGTACGAATAGAATTCACTTCTTATTGCACCAGGGTACGAATAGCATACACTGCTAATTGTACCAGGGGTGCAAATAGCCTTACCCTAATTTTAATCAAGCACTGACTGACAAGTGATCACAATGGCTTTCATTTTGTAATCAAAGGGTTGAATGTACTTTTTATCTCATGGATGAAAGAAACTCATTTCATGGACAAAGGACATTCATGACCCACAGATAAACTTCATATTGAAATGAAAAATTCAAGAGCCTTCAATGTTTGTTCTTAGATCATTCAGTGCTACAATACTCACTTCGGCCATGCATGAGATTTTTTCCCCACACAATTCACTCAATGAATCGGTCCTGAAATGCACTTTATGTAAGAGTGCCTTTACGTAAAAGTAAGCCCTTGTTTCATGGATGTAGTTATACAATAAGCCCTTGTGCCATGGATGTAATTATAACTGTACGCAGATCAGTGGTGTAAGCGGTTATTTGGTAATTGGAAGCCCTTTCGAAGATGGACGCTTGATGTTGTGCGTCATGGTCTTGGACAAGGCGTTTCATCTGCATTGTCTCAGACCACCCAAAATAGGTACTAATGGACTGGTGTGGTGTCCCATGTAGGGGGAGTCTGCAATCTCATCCGCTTAGCACCATAGCAACTGAACATAAGCCTCCATTGGAAAGGATTAACTTTCTTTACGTTAGATGACATGATAATGCAATGGGGTTGATAGCAACATACAGTCATATCTATACATCCATGGCTAAAGAATGACTAGCAATACCCTTAAAATTACTGTTTAGATGGCTCAGCATGGAACTTTTTTTTTATTAGCCACTTTTTTGCAACCTACATCACAATAATAATAATAAAAAAAACATATGCAAGGACACACTCTTGTTTCAGTCAAGTTCCAACCCATGTACTACTTTTAACACAGAGAATGAAGTGATTCTGCCTCCCAAACGAAGTCATAAGAGCTAGGCTCTTCAGAAATTACTTTGTTTGGCTTGGGGAAGTTCTTTCCCACCCAGGCTGTCTGAAAAAAATGTAAGCTCTATTCTATATGGTGACCCCTCCACCAAATGGGGTTATGGAGGATTCCAGAAATACAAAGTTGACCCAAATAGTCAAGTTCAACAAAACATGCCTACCTCATGATTCATCATAACATAGTCTTGTGTGAAAGGGCAACACAGAAATTGTGGGACCACTGAAAAAAAACAAATTTAATCTCTTCTGCCTCCCTGTTTCAAAGTCCTATTCATCGCTGGGACCTCATCCCCTACCTCCTTACTTCTGTAAATAAAAATCCATTAAAAAAAGTAAGCAAAAGTTTCATACTTCCCCATGAGGTCATGCTCCATGACCTGTCTGTATAGCCTATTCACACTTATATGAATGCATACCAGAATTACAGATTGTTTATATAATTCTTACAGCTCGTCTTTACTTGCACTGACACATAAGCTCTGCTTTTCTCTGTTCCTGAGTGTTGAAATATTCATGAGAGGAATGCTGGTTTTCGCATCAGAGAGGTCTAGGCTGCTGGCTTAGTATCAGAACATATCCTTTAGTATTTCGTATTTACCTTGCTATATTATAGCTGATGGTCGCTTGTCACCTCATTATCCACTTAAATATTGTAGCAGTAGCCCTATGTTTTTGGTCTGTTGGGATTTTCCAGTGAAGTGTTTTTTTTTTTTTTTTTAAATACTGCCTTTGACTGGGTACTTATAACCCACTTACACTATGAGCAAGCCTATAGAATATTTTTCTTAATGTTACAAAAAAACTGTTGAGTAGCCTGTTCCTGGATAACAAGGTAAAGTTTACCATGTATTTGTTCAGAAGAAGTATTTTTCTCACCCCAAAAACATCATTCTTGAATGTCTGGCCATTGTCATCTCATTCATTTGTGAATGGATGCCTTGCACTGTTTTTCAACACAAAACTGCAGTTGAAGGGGGGGGACATATACACACACACATACATTAATAGCAGTGATCATTGTGGTCTGTCCTCAAATCATGATGAGTTCATATATATTTTGCTCCGCACCACATGGTCTACCTTATGATTCTTCTGAAATAATTCACACAGGCAGTTACAATTATACTGTTTTTTCCCTAGATCGTTTTGCTCAATCGTTTTAAGAATTCATAAAACTAGGATGAAAGTGCAGAAGGAACATTGCAAAGCATGGTTTCGTAACTGACCCGTTTGACGGCAGCAGAGAGGCCTCTCTTTGAGCCGCACACACATTGCAAGTCCATTCGGCGGCACATAAAATTTGATTGAGAAAAGATTTATGATATTTTGAGAAGGCTACTCACTGTGAACTGGCACCTTAATGTTAGCAGACAGTAAAGGGAGAGTCAACTCCATCAAGAGCAGATTTCTGTTTTTTTCCTTTTTAGTCTTCAGCTAAATGTCATATTCACAGAGGCCTTTTCTGATCAAAATGTTTTGAAAAGAATTACGATTATATTGAATGAAACCTCTCCTAAGGACAGTTTATAAATATGTAACTTAATCAACTGACCTTCTCTAAAGTCTTTGACTGACCATGCTCTCATAGTGGCATGATAGTAGATGGCTCATCATCATTCACTCAGCAAAGGAAAAAACCAGATGGGATATTTGGCAGTATACAAAGTCTCCACTGAATGAATAACACATCACTTCGAAATAGCAACCCAACACCTGGCTCATTTTCATCAGAAATGATTCTGAGAACCACTTCATAATACTACATTAATGCTCTGTTGACTTAGAAGAAATCATTAGTTTTCCTTTTTCACCTGGAATATTTTGATGTTTGATAGGAAAATATTCAGAACCTACGGTCAGCGGGCAACATTCTTTTTTGTTGCGGTTTAAATATGAGACCTCTTGTGAGTTTATTTAGCCGGGCCCCCTTTGTGATGGGACTGTTAAGTGATGGCTTGAAAGGTTTTCACCACGATCTCGCAGATGTGCTGTCATTGAGCTGCTGAAACATAATGCAAGAGCAAAAGCAAACATTAAGATGCAGAGGAATGGGGGAAAATGGTGGAAAGATTCATGGTCCAACACGAAGGATCACTTGTCATCCTCAAGATCCCATGCATTTGCCACGTCTCCTTTGTTGCCTGTCTGATGCCATATTGATTCCCCCTTTTATATCCATTCTTTTCCAAAACCAATATCCCAGTAATCAAACTGTGCACTTTCTGTCATGGTTAATCCAGTGCCGAAGACTGAAAATGTCATCTCTCTCTTTTTCACATTTATTGATCTAGCTTCACTCCTGACACCTTGAATTCTTCCAGCATGTTGAACAGTTCACATAAGCTTTGATTTACATTCACCAGTGGAACAGCCATACTAGGAAACAAATAATTTCAGTAAACACTTTCCTTGATCTTAACATCATTCCCCATTTCATTTACCCTGGTTTTTGTAGCACTGAACTGATCTTTTTCCTTGTGCAGAGTCCCAACGCTGTTTTGACCAGGGCCAGGACGATACCTAGAGGAGGCCAGGGGAAGGAAAACAGTCAGCTGCTTGGTGATTTTTGCAGCCGTCCGCTGATCCGTTGGGTTTTGGCCGAGTCCCTTTGGGCTTTGAAAACAGTGCTCTGACCTTTCCCTCTCCTCAGGAAATTGCTACAGAAGGGAAGGTGTGAAGGGCTCTCAGGAGGTATGAGAAGGCCACTTTCACTGTGACACAGCAGACGTGTGTGTATTCTGGGACATTGTTTTTTCATGCCTGTGAGTGTGTTTCCCATTTCAAGCAGCTGGACCACAGCGTCAGACCTCTGGTGTTAGCCCTCGGGTTGAACTTCATCTCTAGTTGTTTGCTCTTTGATGTCAAATCATTGTAATTGTTTACCTTTGGTTTGCAATGTCTTCATAAGATTGTATATCAACTTTGTCATGTATTGTTGATGTCAGTTGATGTCATGACATGGATGATGGTCTGCAAAAACATGTACAATGTGTTTCACCATTTCAACAATGACTATTTATAGTCATGCGTCAAGCAGGAAAGAGTCAAATTGACTTAACCTGATTTTCCTGACCTAGTTTTCAGCATTTCAAGAATCTGAGTGGCAAACAATGTCAGGAGTTCCTCTGTTTCAGCTTTTCCTTCCCTCTTCTTTTTTTCAAATGAATACAGATGCTTTGGACACCACGTATTCTTATACAAACTTTGCCTGCGGTTATAGCTGCAAGAAAACCGTATCCAGAGAGACACTTGAGTCACTCGGCCTAACTTTTGTTGCATTTAATTAAAGCATTTTGAGCAGTAGGATGTACTGAATGTGAACTGACAACTTGTGGCTATGAACCCAGAGTGACAAATGTACAGTATCTCTCCATTTATTCAATCATAAAATATAATAGCCTACTGATACAAATCCAGCTGTGATCTGGGATTGCTAATTCCTGAGTATTTTAGAAAATCTCCTAATTCAAAGAGATCATTATCAGTTAAATCTGATTCAAAGAGATCATTGTCAGTTGTATTTTAGAAAATATTCTGATTCAAAGAGATCATTATCAGTTAAATCTCCTGATTTAAAGAGATCATTATCAGTTGAATGTCCTAAATCAAAAAGATCATTATCAGTTGAATATCCTGATTCAAAGAGATTATTATAAGTTAAATCTCCTGATTCAAAGAGATCATTATCAGTTGAATGTCCTAAATCAAAGTGATCATTATCAGTTGAACGTCCGTACTCTATGTAGTGAGTGAAGACTCAGTTTCAGAAAGTGAAAAAAAGTAATACGAATATTTTTGTTCTCTTTTACAGTAAGTAACACTTCTCTTGGCTTCATGCTCTAGTTATAATTCTGATAATTTACTGAATATATCCAATGTCTGACACCACAATCATGAGGACGACATCACTAAACAACACTGATGGGGTTTGACGGTTTCTGTGACCCATTCAAAATGTTTGCTGAACATGATTATCACGGCCCTCAGCTTCAGAGCACTGAGAGCATTTCACAAAGAGAAATGTCCTTTGATATCTTGGTCAGTGCATAACTCATGACTGCATTCAGATGTCTTGTGGTAGAATTTCGTCCAGGCAAAGTAAGATCTGACCCAAAACTAATTGCAACATAATTTATTTTCACATTTTTATATTTAGATTGGTGACTTTTATGGTGATTTTACCATAAATGTCTATGAAAATCCAGTTAGTGGAAATATGTTAAAATTAGGGTTTTTATGCATTAATAAAATACTGACAAAACTGTAATTAGAATGTTCTCTCACACTCTCCTTAGTGAATTTCTTTGGCTTATTTTCAAACTGGTTTGTTGACATTTTGGCCCTTTGAATCAATGGAAATGGTTGTTGAGTCTTTAAATAGAGACAGTTTTTTTGCATGTAAGTGTTCCACAATGTTAAAGCTGTACAAACAAATAATTATTTGTAACTTCGGTTCACTGAAGAACATGAGACGTTGACCAATGGAAAGTCCATCTTTGATGATTCCATCAATCTGAACCAATCTCCAATCACCTGTCTAGGGAAATATTTAGATAGATAGATAGATAGATAGATAGATAGATAGATAGATATAGATAGATAGATATATAGATAGATAGATAGATAGATAGATAGATACTTTATTGATCCCCAAGGAGAAATTCAAGGTCTCAGTAGCATACAGACATCACACACAACATTCACTAACAGCAGAAAAAGTAATTAAAAATATATAATATAAAAAAACACAACTAAGCAATAAGGACAGTAGAAGATTAATGATATACTAAAATACTAATTATACTAAATAACACTAAATCTAAATCAAGTCTAAAACAGTATCCACATAGTGGGTGATTAAGGCGCTTGCAATGATTGAGGCAGGGACTGAGCCTGTGATTCTCTGTGCATAGTAAGGTAAGGTGCTCTGTGAGAGTGAGTGTCATGGTGCAAATGAGTAAGTCCAACAGTGCAAAAATAAAGTCTAGAGACCAGCATAAAATAAATATGGATATATGAGGCAAGGTAATATAAGAAAGCTATAGAAAAACTATATATATATATATATATATATATATAACTATATTAAATAAAGTGTGGCCACAATCCGGCAGGGAGGGGTTATGCATATGTGCTACTATAGCACGCAAACAGTGAAGCAGTAAGACAGTGGTAAAAAGTGGCTAGTGGACAGACAGTACACAAACATGGAGAGGGTGGAGAGGCAGACAGACTATGCGGAGAAGTCTATCTCTCCTCTTCCCTTAAGTGATTTTTGGACTATATAAGGCAATGTCTGTGAAATATTCTTCCTCTTTCAGCATTCTGAAGTGACCGGCTGGCCAGATTCAGGGGTCAGTGGGGGTATTTAGGTAGAGAGTCAACAGTACAGTACAAGCAGAGTTTGGTGTCTGCAGTGATGTAGGAATATCATGGCAATAGAGTCAACATTGGCAGGTGCACAGTGACAAGAAGAAATATCATCACCCGGTGATACACAGGGACCGGTGGTTTGCTACATGTCTGACAGTTGCACAAGCATACGGACAAGCACATTCAGGACTGAGGGTCAATGAACTCTGGTAGCTCGCTGGCACTGGGTTTTAAACCTGTAGCCAACAATGTACTATGCATAGTAAAACGCACATCTGATTGTGATTGTAGTTCAGTGAACAGCGGCAGCTTGTCTGGCCGGGAGAGTTCTCACATGCGCAAAGCTGAAAACACAGAGCAGGTGACATCCAGACTAGGTCTGTCCATGTTGGCAAGGTAACCTTTGCAAGAGACAGCCTTGTTAAGAACAAAATGATCATTACATGAGGGGTCATTGTCCATGCATTACTGGGCCTACCGACCCCAAAAGGATCATTACATGAGGGGTCATGTTCATGCATTACTGAATGAGCCTACCCACCCCAAAATGATCATCACATGAGGGGTCATGTTCATGCATTACTGGGCCTACCGACCCCAAAATGATCATTACATGAGGGGTCGTGTTCATGCATTACTGAATGAGCCTACCCACCCCAAAATGATCATCACATGAGGGGTCATGTTCATGCATTACTGAATAAGCCTACCAGGCCCAGGCTCAGGGTCCCGAGGTGTCAGGGAGCTTCAGACTGGCCCTGAACCTCCTGTGGGAAATCACTACTATGTTCTCTACCCCTGATATCAGTCAAATAGCACATACACAATGTTATAATAGGTCCCTATTTAGCTCAACCTGTGTACCACCTTTTCAGGTCTGTGCCCAGGGGCCCAGGGGCTCATAATCTGTCCATGGATGTGGGCTAATACAATGCAATACAAAGCAAACATAAGAGTAGGTTGCCATGGTGATTCTTGAGGTGTTTATGATGTTTTGTTTGTGGTGTCATTGAAATCCTTGACCATCAAAACATAGGAGTAGACAGGGATGGGCAAAAATACATCAAAATGTATTTTCAAGTAAAATATAAAATACAATATAAAATATGGGGATTTTTTATATATGGGGATACATGAGGGAACTTTTTGAGCAATGTTGCAGGGAACCACATAATGGTTTCCATGTATTCTGCTGATTTAAAAAACTGATGGTTAAAATTCTCAAGAAACTGATGGTTAAAATTCTGAAGAAACTTGAGGTTGGTGTAAGTACTCATCTTGCACTGGATTATCTTCCTGAATCTCAATATTCTGTCAGCACCAGTTAGAGGCTACATTCATTGTTTTGCACTTTTATGATGTCATCACATCACCAAAAATAGGCCTATTGGTTTTACCAAAAATATTTGCCAATATTTTTAAACTACAAAAATACACACCTATAACCTTCAACACCTTCAAACTTATCAAATACAAATTACAAAATACTATTTTGTATTTGAAATATGTATTTTAAATACATATATCATACATACTGCCCATCCCTGGCAGTAGACATCACTTGTTCTGGGATACCATGTTTGATTCAGGAGATATGATGCAAAATATAGACTTATATAGCTATAGTGGAACAATTTTTGATTATGGTTTTATATCGATATATGATTGATATGTGATATATGTTCAGGGCTCCCAACTGTACAAGTTCTCCAAGTTTCATGCCTTAATGAAAGAATTTGACCTAATTTCCACATATCCCGTACTATGAAAGTTCAGTAAAACTGCTAAAGGTACAGTTTTTGACCTATGCACAAATAGTTCCAATTTTGACAATGTTCCATCACCTGGATTTTCATGGACATGGGAAGGTTTCATGAACTGAATACAACAAAAATAATTTCTGTTGCAATTAGTTTTGGGTTGGGTGATTTTTCCTCACAGATTGCCTATAATAATTGTTTCGCTTTAGACCAGAGGAGCAAATGTATGCATCTTCTATAAAAGACACAACACTGCTATTGTTAAGCATATTTTGGGCTCAATTGACCTAATTTAAAATGTCAGTAATGACACATTTAGCAGAGATATTGAATTGTCCTCAGATGGTCTTGTTTGTCAAACATTTAAAAGCAAAAGGAAACAAAGCTTAGAAACTCAGTGTTCGTCAAAACTAAAAAAATATTTACAGGGTCAGTGGTGGCTTGGGAGTTTCAGATCTCTGCTAACTTGCTGTTGATTCTATCTAGCTCACATTCTGCCAAATCTGATGTCCAATCAAATATTTCACAGCACAAATATGAGCAGAGCGGCGACAGAACATCTAAAACATCCAAGTGGACTATCCATCCTTACTTTTGTAAATCTCTCTGTTTTGATCTGTCTGTCTGCGCATGTGTTTTTTTATGGGTCACCATTGATAATAAGCCCTACCATCTCCGCATGAGCCATTCACACTGGAGACACTTCTGTGCCAATGGAGCGCTGTCAAAGAGATGCTATATTTTACAGACTTGTCTGAGAGTGAATGTCTCGAAGATATAGTGCAGACGGACTCCAGGAATGTCTCATTTCCCCGTCTCAGACTCCTTCCACCTTTTTTCCCCGCATCAGTTGAGTATTCCAATTATGAAACCATTACAAAATGTCTCTTAGCTCTTTAGCCTTTATGGCCAATGCATTCTCTGCACATTCTTTGTTGTAATCAAGTTTGACAAAACACTGTAAAAGAAAAGACTCCAAATGACCACCCTGAGGCTAAAAATGTACAGCAGTTTTGACATGGAGCATTCCCTGGGGAACCATTTTAATTTCAAATCGTTCCAGCAACAGTAATTTTGCTTCCTCTGTTTCTGTTTTAAGCAACACGTACTTCCTGGAATTGTAAATAGAAAGCTAAGCTACATAAAGTAACTGAACCATATGGCCATTCCACAGAGGACTGGTGTTTGTATGTTACTCCCTATTTGATATCTCCACGTGTTTCCAAAGTTATCAAGATTAATTATTAGATGCAATTATATATTTACGTCCCAATGGCCCTGAAACTGAGCTGGTGTCCAATGGCCAACTTGTTTGATTATTTTAAACATGGCCACAGAATTGTTTTTTTTTTCTCTCTCTCTTTGGACAGTCTTGGTCTCCTGACATCATTTCTGTGTGCTGTACAAGTCATAAGCAGTAAAGCAGCTCTCAGTGCAAGGGCAGACGTATCCAGCTGCACATGTTTATCACCAGCAGGTTATGTGAGACCCCACTGTCCTCTATAGTGAGATTTACCCATGATCTTCAGTCTGAGTCACACATGTCACACTGCTGTTGAGTGCCCATGCAGTGTGTTCACGAGATGAGGTTAAATGACTCGAATAAAATCGAAGTCTGAAAGATAAGAGTTATTTTAAGTCTGGATAGATTCAGTGTGCTGTGTTTATATGAAGGTCTCTGGTGACACAGTTCATAATAGTTGGCATATGAACCATCTACCAAGCCAACTAATTTGCTATCAGAGCTCCCAAAGCTTGGTGATGTGGTATGAATGGTCAGTGGATTTATACACTGCCACTGGATACACCGAGGCTCTTGCCCTGATTTTATATATCATGTGCATTTTTAATAAATGCATTAAAAATGACATGTACACTCCAATTCCATAGCTGATTATTAAACCTCTAAATAGAACATCATTTTCCCACTCTTGTCAACTTTCTTTGTCCACTGAAACATTTTAATCAATGCATTCCATCATTCAGGAGTCCCCTGAGCACAGAGGGATCAAAAAGATGACTTCAGAGATTTATAAATGAAAAAGGGGATTTTTGACAAGCTAAATACAAACCTAACTGGGCATTTTCTCATCCAGATCCTCAGACAATCCTAAACTGTTGCACACATTTCCAATATAAGCTTGACTAATGGAAAATTTGGGACTGGGTGTATCACTTAATGACATGAAGAGACTCCCATAACAGTTTAAGTGAGAGGATTATCAAAATTGGTCTCAGGTCTTTTAAACCTCAGATACTTTCATTTATCATGGGATGCTAGTTTATATGTCATAGGCCTACTGCAGACTCATTTCGGGCCATCCAAATATTTTCAGTCGTTTTCCACGGATGCATTGTGATTCATTGCCTCACTGTAATGTTGATGTTGTTGTTCCCTTTAATGCTGTCTGCAAATTGCCCCTTGGGGACAAATAAAGTGCTTTGAATTTGAATTTGATTCTAAAGGGAAATACTGGACCAGAAAGTATGATTTCCAAAGAAAAGATTTCTACAAAGTCAAGTCCAGTTTTGTTTTGTTCAGACCTGTTTGCATCTAAAAATCACTGTACTTTAAAATCCTTGCCTTTGAAAGTCTACCTCATCTAAAGCACTATGGTTGTGGCTGTTAACTGCTTCAATGAGCTGGTAAAGTACACAGAGAGATTTAGACTGTTTGCCAGAGCGTGAAGAACATTGGATCCAACAGACAGTCACTGTCCACTTCAGGGCTAAAAAGATTTGACACATTAGCAAAGGACTCATAAAAGTTTGACCACTTTTATCTTTATCATTTGAAGCAGATTGCCAAGGGTAGCTTTTGAGCACTAAAATACACACATACATTTACAAGATTTAACCTAACTTACCTGTAAGGGCCATTGAAGTGTTGAGAAAGAATCACTGTGTCACTGTGTTTGTCTTATATAATATTTTCAAATGCATATGGCCGGGTCACATTTGCTCATACTGATGAGACTGTATGGGAGAAATTCATCCAGCTATTTTCTGAAGATGTCTTAGAGGATATGGTGGAGTTATTGCCAAATTAATGACTTTGATGTGCAGATGACTACTATTCCCATAGAGTATAGGGCAGGAGCAGCTGGATTCCTAGTTACTCAAAGCTTTTTCCATTAACTCTGGACACTTCTACCCCAGCCTGTCTTTGTTATTTATTATTAATTTGAATTGGCACCCATAATCTCACTGTATATGTGTGGGCCTGCATAAGTTTTCCAAAACTGACGAAGAGCTTTCCCACTCTTTGAGTTGGTTGTCATGGACACCAATGTTGTGTGCTTGACTCTTTCCCTGAATGTGGCGAAATGGATTTTCTCTTGTTTTTTTTAATCACAAACTCACAATTACCATACTGGCTGTTACTGTTGAATATTTATAATTTCTTTCAGTCACTCCCTAGATGCATTGCTCACCTGTTCTGGGGTCAAATATCAAGATATTCCCATTAGTTCACTAATTCATGAACACAAAGTTTTTCTCCTCTGGGATTTGCAGCTGCCGAGTGGACATTCAGAGTCTGTCTCACGGTCTCAGCACCAGGTTTGTAGGGTGAGGTAATGACCCCAGGCATACATTTAGGATCTTCCTGCTCCATTAGTGGTTTAAGGCAGGCCATTAGCACTTCATAACACGGACAGGCTTTTTTTGGACCCGGCCATGTTATATAACCCCAAGATAATTATGTGTCAACGCAGGAGATCATGTTTGGCTACTATGGCTAGGTGATCACTTTGGGTTTTTTGGTAATTCGGCGGTGTACATCTCAAATTCACCTCACTGGCCTTATAGTAGACTGCAAATCTGACTCATCTGAATTCTATAGGCTCCTGGTCACTCTGTAATATGGCATGCAGTGATTTACATATGAAAGTGTGTGTTGGTGACTGGGAAGACACAAGATGTTCCCCTTTGTGATTTTCTCAGCACTGTGTTCATCCTGTCATGACCTGTGATTTCCATATTTACCCATAAATTGTTCTACAGGTTCAAATCACGAACACTCACTTAAAGGCAATTAAGGGTGTTATAAACATTGTGTTTTATTCACGGCTGAAGTGCCTGCAGGCTTGTCACAGGTAGTTCATTTGTTTCTCTGTTGCCTGCATTTCTGGTCTGGAAGTGATTAACCCCCATCTCCCATCTTTTAATCTATTTTAGCAGCTCACTATCTTGCCCCATCGTGCCAAATTGCCAGGCCTACTCTGTTGCTCTCTCAGCTGTTCCTCAGCAAAACACTACTGGTAGACGAACTGTATGGCCTACCTGTGACACTGATGACCCATTGCCATTCTAACATCCACATTTAGGTTGAATATTAACTAAGCACACCACCCAAACAAGTTGTAAAATAGGGGCAGACCTTCGCTTCTGTGTGTGCTGTAATGGTAATTCTTGAGGTAGCTTAATTCAGGGCATGCCTATCCAGAAATCCTCATGAAGAAGGCATCGTAATGGCATGACCAAGTACCTGTTGACAGAGGTCCAGCACCCTCTCGAAGGCCCATGACGGCCCTGAGCTCTTGGCCTGTGCCCCCTCACAAACATGCCAGTCGGTATATTCCCCTCTCCATGAGACTTGCCAAGAGATGTTTGCCATTCTGGGTTGATGACGAGCAAGCAGCCAACCATCCAAAACAGTTCTGCGGTTTGAAAATAATAAGTCACATTTGCAATGGGTATGAGCCACTGGATTTTCCATACAGGAAAACTTGAAAGTATAAATACTGTCGAGCACAAGCCATTATACACTTGCTGTGTTATGTGTCACTGATATTCATATGAAGATTCATATACTGCACACAATTCTGCCCCCATGAGGTTGGTCAAAGACCATTCATTCCATTACAGTTCTCACAGCTGTGCAGCACTGCATTTCATGTATGTGTGGAAATCAGTGCAGAGCCAGTATGACTGAACCATCCATTGAACCATTTGCAGTACATTATCAACCTAATGTCAAAGGTAGATACCATGTGTGTAGCTACCCACTGAAGCTCGCTCGACCTCTGGAATATGTCATGGTCCATGGTCTATCCACTATACTGAACATTCTTCTGATGCTAGTCTAGTTATTTCAGTGACCTTTCGGTCAAACATTAGATATGTACCATAAATAATTCCATGCGGCATTCCATATGGCATTAAGAATTCAACTCCATACATGACTGCAATTTAAGTAACCTATGTGAAACTGTGTCACAGGACATTAGCATATTCACAGTTTAATGAAAGTGCTTAAGTGGAGCATGTGGCTACAATAATGTCTTCAGCCCTGAGTCATAATAGCAGCTGATATACTGGCATGGACAAGAAGATAGGGTTCTGTTCTGTTTTTCCCTCCTGTTTGCTCAGTCTTCCTTTCACTTTACTCTGTGATTTCATTATGTTAAAATGCCTAAGCAGTGTCACACTGACTCTTACCAACATTGTATGAATATCTCATCCTAAAGTATAGCTTTTGAATTATAATACAAATGTGCAGTCTTAGGTTTAACATTACACAAAGGACAACAAGAACAACAGAATTCCCTTCAAGATTTTGTTATGTTATTCCATGTATGATACCTGGAGAGCTGGAATACTTTTATTGGTTTCATTGTATATTCCATGAAATCACATAACCTGGAAACATTCAATTAAATGATGCAGTGCAAAAAGCAGGTTGTTTAGACCTGTGTACAATCTGGATACGAGGCATTACAGTCTGCATGTGTTTGCTTTGCAGTCTAAATAGTTTAGGCCGCTTGCCATGCTGGCTGCAAGGCTCATTAGAGCCTGGTAGTCTGGCAGATATCTCCATCAGTAGTTATCATTGAGTGATGCACTATTACAGATACAGAATAGTATTAAAGAATATATGTCCATATGTGTCTCTATGAAGTATGGTCCGATGCAATCCATTATCTATCATGCAAAACAATTGCCATCATTTTCCATCAGTAATATTAAATCATGTTTCAAGTGTTCATTACACTCACATAAATGAGGAATTCATGAAGGTTTATTGCTATAAATCTCCAATATGAGATGAGTAATGACAATAAATGGAGACTCATAAAATATTAAACAAACCTGTGGAGGAATTTCACATTGACTTTTGAAAAAAAACGTTTAAATCAGCTTCAGCTGAGTTACGCTCACTTGCTGCGCTGCATTGCTGAACCAGATGACCCTCCCACTGAGTGGAAAATGAGGACGCATGTGCAGGTGGTCAGGGCGTCCCCTCCTGCAGCTTACTTATGAAGGCTGCCAGAAACAGCCTCAAGACTCGTACCTCAGGCCTGAGTGGTATACTTAAGTCTGTAATCATTTTCATTCCCCACTGCCATGATTCAGTTGGTGTCTTGTGCAGCCTATGTCGACCGTGTTCTTTTTAATATCATTTTTATTCCCCTGAAGAATGGAGTGTGGGCGTCTTTGATGAATGGTGCCAAAAGTTGTCTCACCAACAAGAACTTTTTCTTTGTGATGAGAGATGAATTCCTTCCAGATGTTGATGGTTGTGACAGACCAAAATTCTCACATCAACACATTACATCAGACTGATTTAAAACAAACCTGACACATGTGTCTTATACAAGTGACACCTTTTACTGAGTCCTCTCTCTCTGAGAGAATATGGAAACCATTTATCCTTCAAGCATGCAAACAAACACACTCATAAACATGGAGCGGGTACAAATTCACAGTGCATGCTGCTAAATCCATTTTTACAAGTTCATATTCTGTATTTGCACACAAGAGAAGAAAGCAAAAAGTTCTAGCAAGGTCTCTAGCCATTGTCATGAAGTGCTTCATAGGGATCATGCAGGTGTTTACTGCGCAGGCAAGCGTCAAGCAGGATCGATGTGTACACCCCTGTGCCATTAATAAGATGGGAGGTGTGAGGTGAGGTGGTGGGTTGAAAGTGAATGATACAAATAAAATGTGGCAGCCTGGACAGGTATAGGCCGGAATATTGACCTGATAAGAGTCTGTCACTGACACTGTAGGTGTGGCAGATGTTCTCCTGTTCCTCCTGAACATTTAGAACACCAGATGTTCTAAATGTTCATCCTGAACATAAATAGAATGCCATTTGATCCCGACTGAGAAAGAGGAAGAGAATGAGACTGAATGATGCTCTCTGAATTCATGCTCTCTGCCCGCCGCTCTACTCTGCCCGCCGCTTTCTCTCTTTTGGTGTGATCACTTATATTTTTATGGATTTTATGCCATGCTTATGCCTTAAAGGTGCAATACATAGGATTTAGTGGTATCTAGCAGTGAGGTTGCAGATTGCAACCAACTGAATACCTCTCCCAAGCACATGGAGGATAGGCGTCAAAGGCCTTCTCTAGTTTACCTGTCCCTTTCCAAGCACGTTGAGGGTAGTCGTCAAAGGCCCTCTCTAGTTTCAGTCTTCTGCTGCCTCCATTTTGGTCTAAAGAAGAAGCATGGCAGTGCAATATGATAGACATTAGGGGCCCTATCATGACATTCTAAAGCGCATCGTCACTCGTCAAAAGCTTATTCAAATTTAGTAGAAGGTCCAGTCCACATTGGGAGGGGTTTCGTTATCAAACGTCGAGCGCATGTCGCAACAAGGTGTTCCTAGGTTTTTTAATCAGTCATATGGGTGTGTTTGGGGCATAACATCATTTAAACCAATGACAACCAATGACATCTGTCATTCCCTTTAACGGCGCAAAGCGCGATATGTCAAATAAATGCATCGGTATTTTGGCATTCAACGGTACATTTGAAGGAGGCTGCTTGCGAGACCGTATGGAATAAACCATGCTTTACTAAAACCTAGCATAGCCTTCACATTGAACTCATTGGCAAAGTGAAACTAACTTCACCAAGGTGTCAGTCAATGACAAGACAGTTATATGCAGTTACTTTCACTATTGACTGACAATGGGTTACCATCGAAAACATAGGCTGAAAAAAGCAACACTTACCCAAATATTGCTCAAATGACTGAACAAAACAACGTTTATCCTGCAGAGGAGTTGCTTATATCTCGTGACAGTGCGTCTTCAGCTGTGCTCCATACGTGTCTCTCGCCTCTCCCCTAATCACTTTTAACCGTCATTACCAATTTGCAAATGATGGTGAATAACTCATCATGAGATGTACAGTATTTTGTAATATCTTTACTCTACTTATGTTTCCCATTGTAATCTGCAATTTGTAATGTTTTGCATTGACGTGCGCTGGTGTGCGTTCATGAATGATAGAAGGGTGGTGCCGTGCACCTGCCAATATGACTGTTGACAATGCGCTCTTAAAATAACATATAAACAACTCGCCATAGACTTCTGACCAGGTGTACAATAGCGATTTTTAGACAATGCACCAGGCCCCTCCCTAGGTTGTTAATTGCCACACCCCTGGGCGCATTGTTTAAAAAATAAACGTGCAAAATACCAAATTAAACTTTGTGAGGATGGAAAACGAGTTTTACGCAATGCGCCAGTGTGCAAAATACAGCCCTAGGTCTCATTCTAAGCCAACGAAAAATAAAAGCATATTATGATTCTATTTCTGCTATGATCACCCTAAATCTTAAACTTTAATAAGTTACAATTGTGTTTGCATGAAAAATATGCAGATATTTTATTGTTTTTGATGTAAGAACTGTTTTAAATCTTTTAAACTATAGGAAAAGGCATAGACCAAAGTTTGTAATCTTCAAATATTGCCCAAAATATAAAATCCATAAATACCATAAAATCCACATTCTGCATTTTCGACAGGCTGATTGAACCTTTGTATGCTAAGTGTATATAGACCGCATAGCCTCATTTTCTGTCCATGATGAATATGCAGAAAGCAAAAAGGGTTACTGGCTCTTTCCATAGGTAGGTGCCATAGACATAACTACTGCAACATCTGCCCACATGTGGTGAAAATAAAACTGGAAGACACCCATCAGTTCAACGACAGGATCAGACAAACAGTTTGAAGGTCTAAAGACAAATCCTACTCTGGCTTCTGGTGTGGCCTCCATGGTCTAGCCAAGAATACATCCTGTAAATTTTGTGTTTCAGTGGCAATATATCAAGAGAGGAAGCCAGGGAAGGTTTTTTAATACTTTCTACATGGGTGAGTAACATGCATCTCGTCAGAGCCAAGTTCTGTGTATAGGATACACAGAGTCTTGACTACTAGATGAATTGACATCACTCAGAAAACTGTATGGCACATCAGATATGTTTCCTTCTGTGTTTGCTCTTGTATATATTACACAAAGGAAGCTGTCCAAACAATTTATGCAAACTCTATCTATTTATTCTTTATTTACCCAGGAAGGTCCCATTGAGATACAATATGTCTTCTGTCAGGGAGTCATGGCCAAGACTGGCAGCAAAATAAAAGTTCCATCAATACAGAGACCAAGATAGACACACACTACAACACAGCAGTCAATTAAATAAACAGAACAGAGCATAGGGCACAGGAGGGGTAAAGTTAGGGTGTGTTATAGAAATCAAAGTCACTTAATTAGAAACAGTGACACTGTTCTGTGAAATGTATTTTAATGTATTTGAAATACATTAAGAGGTGGTAATGTCTTGGTCAAATTTAATTGAACTAAAATGAATAAATGTTCATGTTCATAAAATGATGTCTGGTGCTTATAATGAATACAAATTAAAAATGTTAAATGGTCATAACAAATTTAAACAGATACAGAAAGAAAGTGAGGGAATAAAGAGGGCATGCCCTAAAAAATACATTTTTTTGAAAAACCACTGATGACGTAAACTAAAAAGCTGAGCTTATTGTCTGTGATATATTCAAGAATATTTGGCAAACAGTGGAAACTCTTTCACCCTCCACACAAAAACTGCTGTAGCTTCTGTCACCACTCTTACTCGGCTCCGGAAAAAATGTCAAGACATAAACATAAAAACATCTTCCGTAACGATCCATGACATTGGCCTTCAAGTAAACCCTTCACAAAACAGCAGTGTAAATCACTTCAAGCTGTGGAGACCAAAAGAAGGGGGTACTTCCTTTGGATACAGTCTTAAACCTCAACTGCCCCCAACGTCATCTGCAGTCTACTCTGCCAGCCTATCAGGGGTCATGTTTATGTGGAAATGGACATATTCCTCTTGGCACCGCTTAATGTCAACAGTGAAACCAACCTATTTTTAACAATGCCCAAATCATCCAGTGCTATCACACTCACATGACACAATAGTCAGCTAAACTGGAATGAACGTTTTTTTATCCTGACCTGAGATGCCAATAGTCTGCATGATAAACTGAATAAAATAAAATAGCTGGCCTAAAAATGTTTGTTTACATCATCTTGACAACAGAGAATAAGAATGTGATTGAAAGCATCTGCCACTGGAAAAGAGTTATAGGTTCTGATAAAAAAAAAAAAGAAAAAAAAAAGAACTAGCTCAGGCAGTAAAAAGATTCTGGCTACATCACAACCCGCAAAACTACTTCTAAAAACATCTGAAGAACACTTAAAATACTAACTCATTCAAGAACCATTCCTAAACATCAGTAATGACCTTGAATTTCACATTGTCCAGGCTAGATTGTACATCCTTCCATACATCCCATTGGGTCAAATGAGTATGGGCTGAAACAATTTGTGGAAGGGGATATTTCTATGTGAACTTCCCTTTAAACCCTTCCTGTCCCCTCACTGCTCTGACCTTCATTCGAAAGATGGATATGGTCAGTGTTGTATAAAGTACTAGAAAGCAATACTTGAGTAAAAGTACAAGTATCGTACTAAAAAAAGACTTTGGTAGAAGTGAAAGTTACCTTTTAGAATATTACTTAAGTAAAAGTCTTAAAGTATCTGATATATACTGTACTTAAGTATCAAAAGTAATTTTCTGATATTTAATGTACTTAAATATTTGAAGTAAAGGGCGGACACAATTTTCTGTGAATATCTCGAAAAAAGTAAAAAGCAAGTGGTTTTATTTTGAACTTTTATTGTGAACTTTATTTTGGCTTTCTTATAGTAAAGCATAAAGCATATTCAGGGTTCCCATATCTTCTTAATCTCACTCATCAAATCAAAATCACATTCTTTTCTAGGACTTTTCAGGCACAATTCTCTTAAGTTCAACAGCATATTTTTAGAGCTGACATCAAAGAAAAAAACAGAAACAGAAATGTTACTTTTGTATGAACTTCAGGTAAAAATGAAAAATAAATAACTTATTTCTTTAAATAAAATGACCTGCTGGTAGGGAGAACATTTTGGTCATGTGGTATGAGCATTTCTAGGGCTTACTCCCCAGGTCACCATCTCACTCTCACATACACACACACATGCCACCTATTTCCAGCAGCTACTAATATGCCAGTCATTAGTTGAAACTGAAAAGGTGTCTGTTCATCTTCAAAAGAAGCTGGTTTTCAAAGTTGCCAGAATTCAGTGCCCAGGAGTTTCAGGCCCAAGACCGGCCCACGTTTTCCACAGTGGTGGAAATTGGATAAATGAAGCAACATTTCAGCTCTTACTATCCTGTAGTTTTTATTACTACCATGGTTCAACAAATGTGTAAAGGTTATAATAATTCACTTCAACTGAGAAGTTAAAGGAACCATATGTAAGATTGTGGCCAAAACTGGTACTGCAATCACTTTCAAATTACTGTAGAGCGGTGTATCCCCTCCCCCCTGACTCGAGGTTGCCAACCCGGATGCCGAAACACTACTGACTTTGTGATTACTAGATAGGTGGAGGGTGGCGCATCAGGCCAAAACACAACATGACATGACAAAACACAACATCAACATCAGTTGAGGGCTGCAACTTCACTTCACTGTAGTCATGGCCTCCTCATCACTAATTTCGGGCTCATCATTTTCAGTGGTCGACTGGTCTCCTGGCCTCTTCCTGACGCTTGTGTCTCCTGGAGGGCCGGCTCCGCTATCCGTATCTGAGAAAACTTTTTGGAAAAAAAGGGCTATGGCCCCAACCAACTCTTTTTGGGAGGGGAGAACTCCCTCACGTAGGCTACAACCCATGCAGAGTCATTGCATTGGTGTCATGCACAGAATGCGGAATGTGTCTTACTTTAAGAAAAGATAGACGTGACCAATGTCAAAAGTGAAGCGGCCCACCGTGAATTCTCCCGATTACCCACCCCGGGCTTACTCTTACTCTTCTTGGACTGAAGACAAGTCCTGCTATGCTAAATAGCCTTTCACAGGCCGCTGAGGGAGCTACCTTCAGCTTCACAGAAGCTGCCAATGTACAGAAACATTTCTTGCAAATACGGCCATGGGTGTAAGGCGTTATATTCACCACTACACTGTTCGCCGAGTTCACCACTATGGTCGGGGTGGTCATCTATGATAACGGGAGGTCCTCCAGTAGTTGCTTGTGCTCATGGCGGTTTCAGTTGTGCGTCCTCCTCCTTTAGCAACAAACAAGCGCTGAAATAGAGCGTGCGGAGCGTGCGTAATGCTGCAGTGATTCGCCAAACCTCCCTTATTGCTGTCACAGTCACACACATTTCTTCTAATTTTATGTTTTAGTAACGAGTAACGAAGACGCTTAGTGGAAATATAACGGAGTAAAAGTATACATTTTATCTAGGAAATGTACTGGAGTAAAAGTGAAAGCTGACATAAATTTAAATAGCGAAGTAAAGTACAGATACGTGAAATTTCTACTTAAGTACAGTAACGAAGTATTTGTACTCCACATTACAACACTGGATATGGTTTTGAAATTAACCACATAATGTAATGTGCAGCATGATTAAGTCGGAGTTGAGTCTTATGTCCTACGTCATAATTTATGTACAATTAAATATTCACTCATCCCATATCTTAAATCATGTATTATTATGACCGCCGCGCAGCGAAGCGGCGGTCATATAGGTTTAGTCAGATTTTTTTTTTCTTTTTCGCATGGCCAAATTTCCGTCAAGGATTCCCAGGAAACTGAAAGACCAGGGTGCACAAAACTTGGTGGGCATATGGCCACAAGGATAAGGAGGGTAGGGCGGACACAATTTTCTGTGAATATCTCGAAAACCGTAGGGTTTAGGAGGTTTTTTCATTACAAGGTAAATCAAGGTGAACTAATATGACTGAATGCTGGACACTAGACTAGACCCTTCTGTTTTATTGATGAGGTGATGGCACTTTTACTCGCTTTATCAGAATCACTTGGAATATTTATAAGCTGGCATTGAAGCAATGGCCATGTTTCAGTGTTTCAGGCTGTTATTGGCTAGGGTGCAAGAGCATTCACTAAAACAGCCGAAAGGAGGCTTAGCACGTTCCATTTTATTGAATAGAGACATTTCTTTCTGATTTACAGTAATTAATTAAAACGGTATATTCACAAAAGCATGATGCAAGCTGACTGACAGACATACCCCAAATCCTTTATACTCTCTCTTGAACATATCTCTTGAATATATAAACAAAATGTTTACAGTTCCCCCAAGTTTTAAGTTAATTTTCTGCACTCAAATGCTGTGCACAGATTTTTGTTCAGAATCTACCTTGACTGCTCTTATCCACCAACAGGTTATGGTTGAGTCAGGCACAGGTGGCATCACTTAAGGTAAACATCAAACCTGGCCATTCCATGTGTTGCATGACAGGCATTTAATGCATGCCAGAGTCATCACCCTTTCCGTCATCAATTGGAATAGCACTTGTGAGATCATGGTATTTTCTTGGAAGAACAAATGGCAGGGTCCTATCCAACCCAAAAAGCCATGTAGGCCACTCTCACTAGGCTTCCAATAACAAAAACACATACATAGGACTGGTTTTCATATAACATACGGTATGTTTATATTCAGAACATTATAGTCTCTAGACTATTAGGAGTAAAACATATTTCACTAATAGGTCCTTTATGTGTCTTATAGCCAAAGGCAACTGGGAACTGTATTTTCCTTTTTGTCATGGGAGGTTCTGTTGTGCAACATGTCAATGCAAGTCCTTTCCTCCCCCCACTTCATGAGGCATAATTTTCTCATGTCCTGAAACTTTCTCTGCAATGGCCATTTTGTGAGAAAAAAGGGCAGGGAAGTTCTCTGCATCAACTTAAAACAGAAGGCCCTCCACAGCCACATGAGTGACAGTTGAATGCCTGCAAACTGTTGTGGTGGAGAGGGAATCGCTGATTTTGAATCTATTGGTTTAGCTCCACAGCTGCGTCAAAGTTTTTTTTTTTTTTTCCATGCGTTATGATGTGGATCAGGTCCAGGCCAACCTCTCTTTCTGCTGTGATCTATTTCCCTGTGGGTAGTGCGGTTTCATGTCTCTCCACCTTGTTAGCTTTTACGTAATGCTCCAGAGGGCTTTGGTTGCTATGGTTATTGAATTTATGGCTGCTATGGTTTAATTCCAGGTGCTTTTTCACTGTTGACTGTCTTTTGGCCATTACCCTCTTTTTGTTTGCATCACTCTTTTCAGGTTGTCTCCATTTATTAACTTTGGCATGTATGTTTAAGTCATGTTTAGAGAATTATTGCCTTAGCTGTTTTGATGCCCCGTCCTTGTCTGTCTGGTTTCCTGCGTGTGGTCAGAGGTGGGCACAAATACATCAAAAACTATTTTGTTACAAATTACAAATACTGGCTCATGAAATGTAACAAAATAAAATACAAAATACTAATGTGAAAATGTATTTAATTAAAATACAAATAATTAGTAATTTGGAAATACAAAAATACCCACACAATAATTATGGTATACTAACAAGGCATATTATTGAAAATGTATCCCCAAGAGACAAGAAATACTATTTTTGATTTGCTGGCAGGGGGCTATAAATTCTGTACATTGGGGCACCTATGAAGTAGATCTAAAAAATGTAATCACCATCCCATATCAATGTAAACAATGATTTAACTGACAAGCAGGCTTTGCAACAGTGGAATCAACTGTAACAAAGCAAACTACCCACCATCATTTTCCATAACCAGAGGATTCATATGATTTAAACTGGCATAGGTTACATCAGTGTTGCAGAACTGTTTGGATTTACATAGAAGTTGGTTCAATATTGCAAACAACTCATCTATTATATTTTACCACATCTACTTGTGGAACACTTGAGATAGCTTGCGGACCACACTTTGAGTACCACTGCTGTATGTAAATATAATAAAGTTATTTATTGAAAATTGACCTGTTTTGTATATTTGTTTTAGGAGTTTCATCAGTTTTTGTCCCTTTTAAGCTAAAGGTTTATCTTACCTTTCATATCTTCTGTCTCACAGAGGGCCATAGTCGTCATAGTTGAATGTTTAGTGCATTTTGAAGGGAGTACATTATGCTAAGGCAGACTGGTTCTAATCCTGGGTACAGGGTCATACAGACAACAGGGGTACTGGTGTTGCCCATTTTGCCACATGAGCAATCCCCTTACGAAAAAGTAGTATAAGAATCTTATAGTATTTGGGACAAAATATTATAGTAATCTTATAGGAATAATTATTATAGGAATAATTGGGACATACTGTAGTAGTACTACTAATAACTATAATATCCTGTAACTGCTATAGTTTTTCTATAGTAGACTTATAGTACCTATAGTATGTCCAAATACTATAGTATTCCTATAAGATTACTGTAATATTTAGTCCCCAAATACTAAGATTCCTATAGTAGGCTACTTTTTCTGTCATACGTGACAGAAAACAACTTGAGTAGGCTAACCTCTGCCAATGTCAGGCTATCAAAGCCATAGTTCTCATTAAGAAGTCTTGCAGCACACATTCTCTGCTTCTGTAGGCATTCTGGTGAAATTCCAGCAAAATATAGCTAGGTAGGTGTGTTTGCATTTAGATCTATATATATATTGGGCTATGACCAAGTGGTCTTTCAATGATAGTATCATGGAATTCAAACCATAACTATCTATTCCGATAGCATTAGCAGGCTAGGTCAGTGGCTGAACTGCATTTAGGGTGCTTACCTGTGTTGTGAAGTAAAATATCTACTAGGAAGATTGCAAAGACTTTTGACTGTGTAAAGAAATAGGTCTTCATTTTAAAACGTTTCCAACTGTTTATTACTTGAAAGCAAGAGCAAAAGTTACCATTCTATTAAACCAACGTTCACGACAAACGATCAGGAAGCGGTGGATCAAACACATGAAGTTGTATCTCCGAAGACATTTTGTGCAACAGTTTTGACTCGAGTTTTAGACAGGTTTTAGCACTGTAAAGTTGAATATGGAGCATAGCACAGGCAGAATCGGATGAGGACGCACTGGAGGAAGCATCATAGTACTGTTAGCCAATCAGAGGTGAATTCATTAGCTTGTCATTAATATTCATGACTAAAGGCAAAATCCAGTCGTTCCTCCCCGCCCACCTTCCCCACCAAACTAGAACAGCATGAAACAGACGCAGGACAGCATTTTTTTCACCAAAACCGGCTCACAGGGCATTCATCAATACTACAGACCACTGCAAAATTAATGAAAAAACGATGAGATAAGACCTTTAATACTTTATTCTATTCGATTGGTTGCTGGTCGTTGGTTGCTGAACCGCGTTATAGCTCATTACTATAAAGTTGACTGACTTTCAACTTTCTGCTTGACGCTCAAGTCGCTCAAGACGCCCAAAACGCGACGCCGACGGATTTGCCGCTTCTGGCAGCTGAGAGAAGCCGGCTTCCATTGAAAATGAATGACTTCCTGAATCCTTGGAAACTCAAGTCGGCGGCGGTGTGTACGTACAGTAAGGGGTTCTAAGGGGCTTTAAGTTGTCTACAGGGTGACAAAATTGACATAAACAAACAAATTCGGTTTACACACCATGTTGTCCTTACAGAAGGGTGATAAAGTTGACCATTTTGGCTCCCACAATTGACTTTTCTTTTCATTTTTTTTTCAACTTCTAACATGTTCAGAGGGGATCGCAATAGAAGGAAGTTGGATCTAACACTTTTAAGTTGGTTACAATGTGGCATACCACAGTAAGAAAAATGGAAAATGGGTAAACATTTCATGCTTTTCTTCCAAAAAGGTAATGAAATGTTTAGGTTAACTTTACAGTTGAATATAGGGAATTGCCCAAAGGATATCTCCAGGCACCCAGCCTATTCTTAAAACCAGATTCACCAAGATTCTGGCCTTTGGCTTCATGATAAGCATTGCCTATTGTCATGGTTATAGCGGGTAGTACTTAATTGAGTGATGACATTTTGGCTTATTTGAGAAGTATTTAAGTAGTTGAAATACTCAAATGCAATCCCTAAAAGTATTTTGTTACAAACTACATTTGAGTTTTTCCAATCCTGCAAAATACAAATGACAAAATACGCTAAAGTAATTAAATACGTATTTTAAATATATAATTGAAATACTGCCCATGTCTGCGTGTGGTCTACATCAGGGGTCCCCAACCTTTTATGTATCATGGACCGGTTCGGGGGTTCCATGTTCCATATGTGTTGTGCATGCATTAGGCTACTTGAAAAGAACTAGCTCCAGTTATGTATGAACAGTGAAGGTAACGAACTCTTAAAGGAGAATTCCGGTGTGATATTGACCTAAAGTGTGTTGAAACATGATATCGAGTGTGAACGTATGTCTCATAGCCCATCTCGGCTTTTCCCCTGCACTCCAAAATCTGGCAGTTAACTAGTTAACCGATGCTACCAACAGCTTTTTCAATGGTGGTGCTTCGGCATCGGGCTAGCCATGCAAATAAATCACTGTTTTACACCATTTACGAGGCTCAATGTATCTCCACACTTCATTGGTAGACTTCCGAGGGCCCTGACATTTAAAACGAGACATTGAGAACTTTGAAAAAGCACTGGTAGTTTACTTAAAAGACGATTTATACAGACAGTATCTTCACGAAGTTTAGCGTTTGCAGTCATCTTGAATTTAGTCACGATAAGCCAAGCGACGAGGGATCAGATTCCAAAAATAATTCAGTGGAAATGCATGGATTCCAGTTTCTTCCAGTAGCAGCAACTGGAATTCATGCATTTCCATGGAATTATTTTTGGAATTGGCAAACGGGATTGGCGAATGGTTTCATCTGGGGGTGATGGAAGACAGTGACACCCTCAGTGTGTTTGAAATGTCCAGTCGATTGCGCGATTTGGTTTTAGTTGCAGTCATTGCCGAAAACCCGGCCTCACATAGATACGTGGTGGGAAATGGTAGCAACGTTTTCAGCGCTTTTACGGCTATCTCGGGATATTCTGCTTTGGTTTTGATCCAAAAACCCGCCAGAGAGGTTTCCTCATACACACTCTTAAGACCATCATTTGCAATTTCGATCAACTGCTCTTCCTCCTGTGCTGACAAGTTAGGACTATTCGGGATATTGACAAATGGGTTGCGGACCCACTCATTGGTTTGCCGTGGATCTTTGGGGCCCTACCTCAGTCTCTCCCAAAACCCCCAATACTGTTTGGAACATATCTGGTCCACTCGTCGTCCCCACAAATCAAGCTTGGCTTTAAATGCAGCGACTTTATCTGCCAGTTTAAAGACAGTCGTCATTCTCCCCTGGAGTGACAGGTTGAGGTCATTAAGCAACCCGAATATGTCACACAGGTAAGCGAGTTTTAACACCCAGTCCTCATCACTAAAATGTGCAGCTAACGGTGACTTTTCTTCTGTAAGAAATCTCTGCAGCGGCTCTCGCAACTCAAATACTCTGGCCAGTGACCTGCTAAAGATGCTTGTTTTTTGTTGCTCATTCTAGCAGTTTAGCTAACTTCGTGTGACACTACCGTTCGCCAAGAACTGATCAAGTGAAGTGAGCTGACTTGAGGCTGCGCAGCGCTGAAGGCAATATGTAAAGTGTTAAAGGCGGGACAGACAGACGTAAGAAAATAGACCTTGCAAAATGCAAACATGCATGCAATCAAACAACTGCATATAGGCCTATGCCATGTAAAAACGTGACATTATTGCGAATTAAATTGAGTTTAGTTTGCATGCATTTTTTTTTTTTTAAACTCATGTCATGTCAACGGCCCGGTTAGGAATGTCGGCCTGGGGGTTGGGGTACGCTGGTCCCGCCCACACACACATCTTCACTGTCATCACTTACATACATTACATACAGTACTCTGCTTGCAATAGTAAGTCCCTGCCCCCCCCCCCCCCTACATACACAGCACATTATTTCATCAGGAAGCTTCTCCAACACACATCCCCAACATACTTACAGCACACTGCCCTCTCCCCACATACACAGCACACTATCCCATCTCCCCTGTCATCCCCCCAACGCACACACCAAGACCCCTGGCAGTTGGGTTAGCCCCTTGAGCCGTGGATCTGCCAAATGTTTCTTCCTTGGTAAGGGAGTTTTTCCTTGCCCCTGTTGCTCTTGGGTGCTCCTTGTTGGTGCCCCCCACCCAATCCAAATCCTCCCCCACCTTTTTTATGCAGCCCTTGCCACTTAATTTAAATTGCCCCCCCCCATTAATGCACAAATAGGCTGACACCAGACATAATTTCACTGCATTTCTTACTTCCAGTAACTATATGCATGTGACAATAAACTTCCTTGTATCCTTGTACATCACGCTGGCTCTGTGCAGACACCAGTTCTCGTGGGTGCCTAACAATGTGTGACGCAGCCACTGGGTTTGTCATGACAATCAGATGTGTTCACTCAAGATGGAGATGTGCTCCAGACTAATTTTTTGCATTGGTTGCACTGGTGCGGCTAACTTTTTTTTATTTAGGTGCACCAGCACAAAATTTAGGTGGACCCAAATTTTTCAACTCGCTGCCTTCGACGGCAAAATTTAAAGGTCACCATTTTATTGTGCTGTATAAATTAAGACACCCATGCTAAAGTTGACTAAAAAGAGGAATAAAAAATCTTCTTTTGGAAATTGATCTTAATGCCAATGAGAATGACATCTGTCATTCCCTGTAACAGCACGCAGCGCAATTTTAAACAGCTCATCGGTATTTTCAGTGGTGCATTTGAAGGAATCTGCTTGCACGCAAGACTGTATGGAACAGGTATTCTACTAAACCACGCTTTACTAAAACCTAGCATAGTTTACACGCATTTGCACTCGTCTATTAGCCTGAATTCATAGGCAAAGTGAAACTAACTTCACCGTGGTGTCAGTCAACGACAAAACAGTAAATACACAGTTAATTACTTTCACTATTAACTGACAATGGGTTACCATCCGAAACATAGCCTTGTAAAAAGCAACACTTACCCCATAAAGTTTGAATGACTGAAAAAAACATGTTTATCCTGCAGAGGAGTTGCTTACATCTAGTGACAGTGCGTCTTCAGCTGTGCTACATATTGGCCTCTCCGTCATTACCAATTTGTAAATGATGGTGAATAACTACTCATTGTAGTTTTTGAGATGTATTTCGTAATATCTTTATTAATTATAAATTGTATTGTGCACCTGCCCATATCACTGTTGATAATAACTGGGAAAATAACCCATTTTCCGCCATGCGCCAGGGTGGAAAATAGGGGCCATGGTTTCGACTCTCAATATGATGTCTCCATTCGCCATGAATGCGCACAACTCTAGGTTAACTAACACGGGGTTGATTGAACTAACTGGTAACCGGCGTTTAGGAACCGACAGCTCGGGTTTAGTCGCCACAGGTTCAGACAACCCCGAGGTTAAGTTTTGTCTCAGTGTTTGTTAAACCTCGTTTCTGGAATACCCTCCAGGTTTCTCTTGGTCAGTGGCGTAATGCGTTTTAGGTAGTGTATGATAGCAATTTTTAGACAATGCGCTAGATCCCTCCTCAGGTCGTTAGTTGCCACACCCCTTGACTCAAAAAAAGAGACGTGCAAAATAAGAATTTAACAGTTGCGCCAAGAAAATAACCCGTTTTCGCCATGTGCCAGGTCAAAAATAGGGCCATTAGGCTAATATGTTTTGCTGACGCTTTAAAGGCTGAAGATAAGACAGTAAATGTTTGTAAATGTTGTGGCAAGTCTGCTGCCCGTAACTTGGTCTTCCTATAAGCTAACTTGATCTGCAATCTAAAAAGTTAGCTTGAAGCATAATTCAGTACCAAACCTTAATCAAAAAATGTAAAGTCAAGTATTTTACCAGCATTTAAGCAAAGAGATCTAAATAAATCAAAATATTAAAAAAAATTAAAAAAAAGCCTGTGAAACGGAGACTGATCTTGTCCTTGTCATATTATCCATTTTACCAGGAAGTTTAACTTTGCTTCTGTGAGCAGTCTAACTTCTAGTTCGACACTGACAAGCAAAACAGCAAGTTTTTGGCTCTAAAACATTATTTTCTTAAATTATGTAGGCTATTATGCTAACAGCTGAGAACAATTTGGAGGTGAAGGCCCATTCTCTTTTATAGTGAAAGAGTGTGGTCTTTTGAAGAGAATTATGGCTGAGTGGAAAACCAACTGTGAAATATTACTTTCCTCCTCAATTTTCTTTCAAACATCTGCACATCTAAATGCAATTTATGCCTTATTGGTATGAGAGTTGTTGGCTGGCATTGTTGATAATGTGGAAAGACTTAAAAGTTCATAGGATTTTTAAAGACGTACATATTGCACTGCTCAAGTACTGTGTAGTGATTAATTTGACAGTTGTGGTCATCAGTAGGCCATAGACCCTTTCCCTCTCTTTTATTCTCAAAACTATTTTGATTTGGTATCTGTCTGAAGACATCATTAACAAATATGAAAAGGAGTTTATCTTCAAAATCAATACTGGTCTCAAGGTGCTGAAAAAGGCATTTTGTGCTTATTGATGTCATATTTAACACTAGTCTTTGAATGCCGCCCACCCAGTCTCCTTTGATGGAAAAGACAGCAAATTGGAATTTAATGAGAACTCCTGCCTTTTTCATTTTGTTGGCTGACACATATTTCTGTTTTGGTTTTTTTTAACTGGATTTCTCCAGACCACTGTTGGGCATTTGTAAGAATACTGTTCTCAAGAGACAGCTCTGGGCAAGTACAATTATCCACTGGTGTTGGATTTATAAACTGTTTCCCGCAGGACTGGTAGGTGGTAATGGCAGGCATACCTGGCACACACACTGACCACAGGAATCCTGGTGAAAGGGGTGACTTGTAGGTATATAAACTGATTAAACACATATGCATGTTTTTTACATCATAATTTTACCTCATAAGTTTTATACCTTTATACCTGTAAGTAATAGGGAGAATGGCGAGCCTTCCAAGCCGTACCCTACCCGTCTACGGAGAAACAGCCTTCGCTCTCCCTGACGGTGAAAACACAAATTGTTTTACTGCAATTGTAGCCTGGCTAGCGCCACCACTTCTCAATGAGACGTGGTCTGGGAACCAAACGTTCATTTTCTCGTATTTGAAAAAAATGCCCAGATCCGTTTATTGGGTGCCACGGATGTCTATCAAATGCGTCTGTGCATAGCTCATCATCGTCTTGCTTTCCCCCCTGTTCTGTGATTGGTTCCCTATCTCAGGCGAAAATTTGCTCCATGGTCTCCAGGTTGCCTTAGCAGCGTGAATCAAATCGCGCGCAAGGCAGCATGGGAACTCCCAGGCTACTGCAATTGTGCAATAGCCTGAAATCATGTAATATTACCGTGTCAGTTAACATGGCTCTTCGGAGATTATCTTTGTCGGTTTGTAAACAAATCCACATGTACCATGTCCAGAGGGGAAGGGTGCAAGCCACCGTGATGATGAAAATTACACCAGCAAGGCAGGGCGCAGGTCAGAGGAGTGTTAATCTTTAACAATCCATCATAATAAAATATACCTGATTCCCATTCACAGTGTGAATGAAGAAGTGTGTAAAAAATCAAATAAATCTAAAGAATGGTCTCAGTATGGTTAGAACAGAAGATTGCTGGATTTATTGGCTTCATATTAACATTTCTTTCATGATAGCCAACTTTCTGCATAGACTAATACAGAAAGGACAGCCATTGCAGTGGGGAGAAGACTACACCCCTGAGTTCGACCAGCTCCAGGCTTCACTGGCTGAGGCTCCTGCGCAGGTGTTTCCTTATCCTCTGCTGACATTCATCCTCCACACTAATGCCAGCGATATGATATGGACCCTTTCAAGAGAGTTCCATTATCAGCATCATAGTTGGCCCCACAAGACTTCCTTTTTAACATTCCATATGTTATCTTAATGCAGAGGAAGTAGATTGGGGCCCAAATAGAACGTTCAAGCATTGTTTTTGTTTTTATTGTTGAAAGGGTCTATAGGCATCAGGGCAGCGTTTTCTCAGCAGGGAGAGCATGCAGGTGGGTGATGGCATACTTACACTATTCACTCACCCGCCCTGAATGAAACTACTGCATCTCTCATGGTGATGGTGGTGGACCATGGCATAGCATTGACTGCTACACACTGATCTACACACTCACCTGGTTGCAGAGGACCCGAGGGACAGCCACCAGCATAGTTAAGCAATATAAGTACAACTGCACCTGTAAGCAGCTACTAAGAGGCCTGAACAGCCTTCTTCACATGTCCAGAGCAATAAGCAGCCATCTTCAGTCTGCAAGAGCAGTGGGTAGCTTCCCCAGTCAAAATTAAGTGAAACATTAATACTGCCCAAGATATGCAGTCTGGGACCAAGATGCTGGTACCACAACTGATCACTTTGTCAGCACAATGTTCTGTCAGTAGGTGTGCCTGAGGATCTGCAGGGCGCCCGTGGGGTGGAACGTCAAGGCTGTAGTGTTCGATGAAGTCTGGTGGCTGGGTGTTAAGAAGGCCCAGACCACACCACTCCATCCTCAGAGTGACAGATTAATGGCGTGATTTAGCCACACACTGACCATGCGGCTGCCAATCCTGTTCAGCTGCCAGTGGGACTGCGGCCAGCATATGCTCCTGGTCCTCTGGGCATATTGGACAGCATTGCTGGGCTGGGGTACCCCTGCAACCCAGATGTTCTGATAAAACAGTTTTTTAGTTCAGTTCAGTTGTAGCAACACCAAAGCACTTTTCCTCTGTGGCACGCACGCTATTTGTTCATCCAGCACCTGCTTTGGAAACAACGATGTCCACAGACAAGGTAGAGTATGTTGCATGATTTTATGAAAGTATGTATTGCGACATCAGAAGCAAGTCAAATTTGTAGTTTCTTATGTCTCATTCCATCGAACTACAGATCCGCTACCCGATCTGGCAAACTTGCATAGTGCGGTTATAGCCGATAGAGGGTCGCGAAGCGAATTCAGAAGTGCCGCTCACCTTGTTACGAGTTGATGAACCACTGAAACAATTTTGGAAACATTATTTTAAGGTACAAAAAACTATTTGGTGTTGCTTTAAGCAGCCTCCATGCATTCTCTTCGACTTAGAAAATGTTCCGTTTTCAGCTGGAGATTCAAACAATATCATGTTCTGTCTTGACTTTATTAATAGAGACCCTCAGTGTCCATTATTTGCTTCAGTACTACTTGATGTCAAAACATCATAAACACCATATTCACTCATTTTTCACCACCAAGTTTTTTTTATATCTTTTGGTCATCATCTGTGATGGTTAACATGACCAATCTTCAATAACTCATAACTTTGATAAATGATTCTCATTTTCAAATCTGACATGAGGCATTAGATTACAGCTCTTAGGGGTGTTTCTTCAACTGTGACAACTCTTTGGGAGTTCATCGTGCAAAAAAAGACTTTGGAGAAAACACATAGACCAAAACAACATTCTTCTCTTGAATGCAGAAACCGGAGACATGGAGATGGGTTTATGAACTGATAAGTTTATAGGAGGGCTCTGTAATGTTTGGTCATAGGAGGGCTCTGTAATGTTTGGTCATATGTATAATAAAAGACTCTCTGGCCCCTGCCTGCATCCATTGGTCTTTCATACTGTACATCAGTGGTTCTCAAACTTTTTCTGTCATTCCCCACTTTGATGGGGAATTTTCAAGCCCCACCTGATCCCATCAACCCGGCAAAATGGTAATGTTAAAATACTTTTTTTCACATCTTCATTCCACATTAGCCTACATGTCCTGTCTCAGTCCACTGGATAAGATGTTATTTTAATTCATATGTCGGTCTGATTATGACTCTTTTGTTTGTGTGTGGCTATTTTGTTTTGAATCTATGATCTTCCTTGTCAAAAAAGAGAGGCATTATTAAAGATGGGCACAAAAGAACACATGTCCCTCACGCCCCACCTGTCATGTCTCTATTCCCCACTAGTGGGCCCCCCCCCCCCACACTTTGAGAACCACTGCTGTACATTGTGATGGATCAGTGTGCCTGTCTGGGGATGGATCTGGAGCTGATTATTGTGTTTAAGGCATCTTGAATGTTGTTATATCAGAAAGGTAATGTTCAGCAAGAAGTGTTCTCAGAAAGTAGTCACAAGGTTAAGATTTTCACAAACAGCTCTTGCAGTACATTTTCTCTCTGGTTATAGCAGTATCTGAAGCAAATTTGCAGTTGATGATGTTGAACAGCAACCTGATCCACAAGCTGGGCATCTCATTCACCTCAACACCACTAAATGTGTGCTTATATTAACAAGTTACCAGCTTTAAGACTGGAAGCATAGAACAGATAAAATATAGCCTAGGCTACATAGGCTACTGTTACTAAACAGCAGAAGGAGTAATACCTGAAATTCTACGCTTTGGAATTGTGTTTCAATTGAGGTCTGCTGTCCATCTGTTGGTTTTTCTGACTTGTTCTTTTTGCTGAAATATTTATAGAATATCCACACCACCTAAAATAGAGGAGTGTACATTCAACGAAACTGGCCGAGTCTATATCCATAGTATTTTGGCGAAATGTACAACTATATGGATAATGACAAAATATATATATATATATATATATATATATATCCTAAAACGCAACCGTAGCATCTATACAAGGGCTCTGATATAAGAATGATTATATCGCCATCTAATGGTGAGAAACAACTGAAACAAACAACGTGGGGAAAAACACAGGCCAACTTGCCAAGTACTTTACATAACTTTGGAGAGAAGTTTTGTTTATTATTATTATTCTCCCAATTTCAAAATAACTTGGATTAGGGCTACATGGACGAGCAACTGTAACACGACAGGGGTAGGTGAGAAAGCAAAATTATGCACGCTCAGACAAGCAGCTGCTAAAACAAGATCATAGACAGCCTTAACGTTAACTCTTCCTACTCCAAAGCATGGGAAGAAATGCAAGCAAGAATCTGTTAATTACAGTTTGCCCTTTTCAGTGCAGTGGTCTGCATCGTTATTTGAAAAGCACACAAGTTAAATGGGGTAACTAAGTGTTGTCGATATGCTTTTCATTTTTATCATACCTTTGCACTTTTAAATTGTTATTCAAACTAAGAGGAACTTAGCCAACAGTTTATTTGGATGCAAAATTTGCTCGCCTGATTTAGCAACGTTAGTTTGTTATGCTAAAGTTAGCTGGCTAACGTGGACGGGTCAAGCCAAGCCAGCCATACTTTGGTTTTCGCTTTGTAAACAGAAACGTGTAACGTAACCATGTTAACATTAGTTGGATTGGTTCATTTACCTGTTCTACATTAACGCAAGAGTGGATTAACACGCTGGTGGTCAAACTGATGACTATCGTTAGCCGGCTAGGGTAAGCTAATTTGTGAATAGCCAGATTTGAGCAAGGCGTCTGTCGTGGTTGCTAGGATAGATATCGTGCTAACAGAGAATGTCTAAACGGGCTCTGGTGCTAATAGCAAATGCATACATCTGCTAAAAATGCTAGATAACGTTTTCCCTGTTAGTCAGCCACGTAAAGTAAGCAAAAGAGCACCTAGCATACTAGACTAACGTAAACGTTTGTTGCTGGCTAGCTCTAAGGTTATCTAACGTTACCTTAGCTCATTTTGCTAACGTTACTACTATTCTTGACCATAGAGTCAACACAGCTTTAACTTACAGACGTTATTGGTCACGTACCGTTCATGTAACATATTGACATTTGCAGATATATCTGTTTCATTCGACGTTGGGCCCATTATGTGCCATAGTTAATTGGCAAAGATTTAAATGTCGCGGTTACTGCATAGTAGTGAAGTGACGTGGGTGGTCATAGCTAATCATTGCACGGTATGTTTACAAGGTTTCTAGAGTTCCGGTGCTTATTTTATTGTACTGTATGCATTTATACTCTTCGGAAGAGATAAGTATTGTTTTTACCTGTGCCCCCAAAATGCGAAATACTTTGAATGAAAGAGTTGCGTGATGGAATACCTTACATCCTGCATAGTGTGGCCGTTCATGCATGGTTGCCATAGTTACGAACTGTAAATCGGCTCACGTAGCCAATTTTACGTCGCCCTGCATGCACTTTTCAATATCTTCAATCTAGCTAGCGTAACCTAACTTTTCCTAGCAATAATTAGATAGGTTGAAGTTAGTAACTTGTACACTGTTATAGCATTTAAGCGCTAAGACTAACACGAGATTATGGAAACCACATGTTGCATTGATGTCAGCTATGTTTAAAGGTAAGGTTGAGACTAACTTTAAGATGTTAACGTTATGTTAGCTAACGTTAATGGTAACGTAACGTAGAAGCTACAGTAGTTCTACGTTCTGCCTAACGTTAACCCAAATTTGCTGGCCAGCGCTTTGTCATTCTCTTTCTTTTAACGTAATGTTGCCACTAATATTAACGTTAGCATGTTGTAATCTAGCAAAATCTTTAAAGTTACCTTTGCAGTGCGTTGAAGCTAGACCTCTTGTTAATAGCTTACTGATTTTGTAGCTAACGTTAGCGTTAACGTATGAATGGTAAAGCTTTGGTACCTCAGGGTTAACGTTAGCTTGTAACGTTGCGAACATTTAAGGTTAGGATAAATTACAAAACAGCTGCCTTATTAATCACCACTGTCTTTGTAAAAAATAGACAAGGCATTGATGTATTGTAACGTTTTTCTGTTAATGTTAACATTTGTTGCAAAATAAAAGCGACAAAAAGGCAAGATGTTGAGATGGCAAATGGTAACGTAACAGCAAATTAATCTGCTCGGAATGTGCGAAACCGCTATGTTAGTCAAGATAATTTAAACTATCAACTAACATTACTTTTAATTTGCCCGCTGCTTGATGTGTAAGGTAAATAAGAGAACGTAACGCCTGATACAACCGTTTGCAGGGATTGGCATCGTATGTGTCAATTTGGACGTAATGCATAGTGTTGCTTTGCCATCTGTTTGGGTTAGGCAAGTGAGACATTAGTGCTATAGCTATATTCGATGTTTTTTTTGTAAGCTTGCATAGCCTGTATTAATTAGTCTTCCGACTTCGATCTGTCATGCACATGACAGAGACATTGTCAATGGGCTTAAGCCGCTTTTCTCGCTTTATTTTTAGGGATGCGACAGACTCCTAAGGTGATCATCCCTCTGCACCCGAGTGTCAGGTAGATTTCCTGCAAGGCGATGCAGTCTTGCAGTCAGCGAAGTCTTGCACAATGAAGAAAATATTCCATTTCACCAAGAAGAAGAAAAGCTTCTCCCCCAATGCATCAGACACGACAAGTGTGTTATCTGTCGGTTATGATTTAAAGGAGAAGGATTTGGGGAAAGTGCACAAGGCTGCCGCGGCTGGTGATGTAGTGAAGGTAAAACAGCTTGCGAAGAAAAATGATCTAAACCAGCTTGACAAAGAAAATAGGTAAGTTTTTTACTTCTTCATCTATTTAGGCATATCAGCATTACCTCAGTTTTTACAGTGTGGAGCCTGGACATATAGGCCTACTTTCACACAGTCACCCTTGATACGACACAACGGACATGCCACAATCACAATGCATGATTAAAGTGTGGGGAACTTGAGTCTTAAGTAATTTAGCTGTGTAATTGGCTATGTCTGTTCAATTACATTTAGCCCCCCAGCTGTTGTAGTTAATGTGTAAAAACAGCATTGGAACAAAACATTTAAACAGCAAAGCAAGTAGGCTAGGTTTAACTATTACATCAATGTTACACATTGGACAGACTATACACTTATCCCACACTAGGTAGTGTATCTGAGCAACAGTAGTAACCTACATTTAAAGGAACCGTATGTAAGAAATGTATTTCAATTAATCATAACATGGCCCTGATAAGTCACTAGACATTAAGAAATCATGTTTATTTCAAATACTTATATCACTGACAACAATAGTCATGCCAGGATATTGTCATTTAAAAAGTGAAGTTGCAGCCCTCAACTGATGTTGATGTTGTGTTTTGTCATGTCATGTTGTGTTTTGGCCTGATGCGCCACCCTCCACCTATCTAGTAATCACAAAGTCAGTAGTGTTTCGGCATCCGGGTTGGCAACCTCGAGTCAGGGGGGAGGGGATACACCGCTCTACAGTAATTTGAAAGTGATTGCAGTACCAGTTTTGGCCACAATCTTACATATGGTTCCTTTAAAATCCAGACCCTCAAAAAATCTTCAACTTCACATATTTATTGTTTATTGGCACAAGAAACATTAACTGATGTTTATTACATTACATTTACATTACATTACATTTGGCTGACACATTTTTAACCAAAGCGACTAACAACATGGTAACAGTTAAGTTTTAAAGCAGTTCTCTCAACAATTTTAGGACAATTTAAAAACGGTAGAGTACAGTAAGAATAAGTGCATCAGTGAGTGCTGTTTTTAAACAGTTGAGTGTCAGTTCAAGACGGCTGGTAAGTGCTAGCATCAGCACGACTTGTTGTAAGTGGTGCTATGAGAGATGTTCTCTAAAGAGCTGGGTCTTCAGGAGTTTTTTGAATACCTTGAAAATGGACAGGTATGTCCCTGCCCTTGTAGGAACTGGCAGTGTGTTCCACCAACAACAGATGAGAAGTTTGGATTGGCCTGAGCGTGCCGGTGGTAGAGCTAGACGTCGTTCGTCTGAGGAGCGGTCTGGAGGTAGCGTATGTCTGTATGAGGGCATTCAAGTAGGTGGGAGCAGAACCGGAGACTACTTTGTAGGCAAGGGTTAGAGCCTTGAATTTGATGCGGGCCGCCATAGGTAGCCAGTGTAGCTGGATGAGCAGCGGGGTAACATGTGCCCTTTTGGGTTGGTTGTAGACCAGGCGCGCCGCCGCGTTCTGGATCATCTGAAGGGGTTTCACTGTGCAGGCTGGGAGACCTGTCAGGAGGGCGTTGCAGTAGTCAAGTCGTGAGATCACTATTGCCTGAACCAGAAGTTGAGTAGCATCTTGAGTCAAGTAAGTCCTGATTTTCCGTATGTTGTAGAGTGCGATGGCATGACCGGGCGACTGAGGCAACATGATCTTAGAAGGTTAGTTGGTTGTCGAGAACAACTCCTAGATTTCTTGCAGTCCTGGTAGGTGAAACAGACAGGGAGTCAAATTTGATGTTGATGTCGTGGTGTATGGTAGGTTTAGCTGGGAGGACCAGCAGTTCAGTCTTTGAGAGGTTCAGCTGGAGGTGGTGTGCCTTCATCCATGTAGCTATGTCTGAGAGGCAATCCGAGATCTGTGCTGAAACCAAGGGGTCATCAGGTGGAAAGGACAGATAGAGCTGTGTGTCGTCTGCATAGCAGTGGTATGAGAAGCCATGCGAACGGATAATCTGTCCCAAGGAGGTGGTGTAGATAGCAAAGAGAAGGGGGCCCAGCACTGAGCCCTGGGGGACCCCTGTGGTGAGATAGTGAGGTGCAGATAGCTGACCAAGCCATGATGCGTCCTGTGAGGTAGGATTCAAACCAGGAGAGAGCAGAACCGGAGATTCCCATGTTAGAGAGTATAGAGAGAAGGATGCGGTGATTAACCGTGTCAAAGGCCGCCGATAAGTCAAGCAGAATGAGCAGTGATGACCGAGCGGTCGCCCAGGCTTCTTTTAAGGCTTCTGTTACAGACAGCAGAGCCGTTTCGGTAGAGTGGCCGCTCTTGAACCCAGTTTATGCATTCTGTAATGCAGTGCCGAAGTAATACCTAGACATTCCTAAATGTTTCTCTCCCCAATCTATCCACAGAACTGCACTTCATATTGCTTGTGTCAATGGACATGCAGAAGTGGTTCAGTTCCTGGTGGAGAGCAAAGTGAAACTTAACCTATGTGACAATCAAAACCGGTCCGCCTTGATGAAGGTATGGTTTAACTGAAACAGAGAAAATAATAAGCCTGCTGAATTATAGCCTGCATAGTTTTTTGCTACGTTTCCTCTGTGTCAAACTTGCATGGAACTTGAAAAGTCTTGTGAATATGAAAACTGCAGTGTTCAGTGTCTACACATTAACTTTAGATATTGTACAGTGCTAATATCTCTCTGTTATTGGTGTTGTGCACGTGTTTGTAACCCGTGTGCTTGGCAGGCGGTGCAGTGCCAGCAGGATCGTTGTGTTGCCATCCTCCTTGAGCATGAGGCTGACCCCAACCTCGTGGACATCAAGGGGAGCACGGCGTTGCACCTGGCAGCGCGGATCCCCTCACTCTCCGTCGCCGTCCTGCTTCTGGAGCACGAGGCCAACATCAACGCACAGAATAAGGTAAGGGCAGAGGCTCAGGAAGAGGACACCTCAGCAGGACTCCAGATTAGGCAGATCCAGGACTTTTCCTGGATTGAAAAGAGGCTATCAGATATAAGATCAGAGCAGGGATTGGAGTTGGAGAATGCCTAGTGTGAAAAAAGGATTAGAATGAAGGAGGAGCAGAGTAACTAGGTTTTCTGTTTGCTTATCCAGGGAAGGTTTAGTTGGAATAGAACTTTAGTAGATTATTTTGAGATATTGATTCATCAGTTTCTTCCCAGGGAACAGACTTTGCTGCATCAGCTCACAGCTCATACGCTGTATGGTTTTGTAGTAGTCCTATGCATTTTCTGCCCCTCGTGAAACTGTAAGATGGTTGTTCTTATTTAATTTTTGTACTTTCTTTAAGTCTTATTTTAAGAAGCCAGACCTCTGCATATAATTGAATTTCAGCTAAGCAAACCCTTTGCCAAAATGCATGCTTTCCAGTAATCAGGCTGAAGAGTAATTGTTACTGTTGGTTTTTAGGATGGAAACACTCCGTTGATTCTGTCTGTGGAGGAGAACCATCCTGAGATGGCAGAGCTCCTTCTGAAGGAGGGTGCTGATGTTGACCTCATCAACTTGGAGCACAGGTAAGGCATCAATAGCTGGCTTTCCATAGTCGAAACAGCAGAATTGTGAATGGTAGTAAGTGAGGCAATGCGATTAAATGTGGGCTTCATCTTCTCACAGTAGTCTTTCTAGTTTAATTGCAATTCTGTCCACTAAAAGCCAAGGTAGTCATAAAAAGAGGGTGACAGAATGTGGAGGGATACTTGCCATACTTGGCCACAGCAACTTCTGGGAGGACGTTGTCAACAATTATCATAATAAATGCTTGCATTTTGTCATTGCACCTCATGCAAACGTATACATTTTTTTGACATATTTTGGTAAATTCATGTGATGCATTTCCCCTTTTTCCATTTCACAATTTATTATATTTGTGCATTTTCAGGGTTAATGAAAACCTGGTTATTGACAAGAGATGTTTGCTTTTCTCCCAATTTTTGGTTGACATGTAAATCACCTAAGATTGCTTCCATTTTAGGTCAGCTTTGATGATGGCCTCTTGCAATGGACAAATTAGTATGGTTCGTCTACTCCTGCAATACAATGCTGATATCACAATAAAGGATGATAAAGGGTGGACATCTGATGACTATGCAGTAATGAATGGACATCATGCGTAAGTCAAATTATCATAGATGATCATCTTTGTGATGCATCTCTTTTGGACATCTGCAGAACATATAAACAGTCTTTATCAGTTTCATGTCTGATATTACATTTTTCATTCCAAATTGAATTGTTTAGTAAACAGGGGACAGGATATGAACAACAGCTTTGTGTTTTGACCTGACATGTTTTTTTTATTATTACTGTTGTGTGGTATTTTTAAACTTTGTTCAGACTTAGTTCAGCCCACCAACTGAAACTCCAACCAGCATAACCAGCAAGTGATCTAAGGGGCGGTGGTAGCGTAGTGGCGTGGTGCTAGCATAGTGGTTGAGGAGCTGGACTAGCATGCAGTAGCCTAAAACGTTGTGGGTTCAGCTCCTGGCTTCTACCGCTGTGCCCTTGAGAAAGGCACTTAACATAGAGTGGGACAGTGTAGTCCCTTGTAATAGAACTGACATATGTAAGTCACTTTGGATGACAAGTGTCTGCTAAATGAATATGTCTTTTCTCTTGCTTAAATTCATGTGGAGTAGAGTTAGAATGGTTGTTACAACTCAACAAGACAGTACGAACCACCAGTGTTTACTGTTTCATATCCAAAATACAGTGGCGGACCGTCAGGGCCTTCAAGGCCTTCTCTGAAGGCCTAACTATTTTCAAACGAATGAAAAATAATAGTGTCTTTAATAACATTTTACTTTACCATTTATTATTCGCTTCTTCTTCTCCTTCCCGATCACTCTTGACTAGGCTAAACATATCCTATCGCTGTCCGCTATATTTGATTGACAGATTGTGTGAACAAATAGTGAGGGCGTGCGATACATTTTTATCCAATCGCGTGTCTTCCCTTGTTAAGGCCCGCATCAGGCCTTCACAAGGAATCACTGCGTTTTCGGTACCTAAGCAACCATTAGAAATCATATGTTTGGATTCGGGTTGATTGATGGCTACATCTGACTGATTAGCCAATCAAATCGACCTATTATGGCGAGGAAGGCAGGTCTGACTGCAGCTGGGCCTGCAATGTTCTAAAAGAATACCCGGAACCGTTCATCACGAATTTTGACGCTATCTATTCGACTTGAGGAACTTCGTAAAAAACATAATGTCAGCTAGCTCTGCACGTAGCTGGTCAGTAGCCTATGCAGGAATTGGTAAGTTTTGTTTCATGTTGATTTGATAACATAGACTTATGTTATACAGTACGTAATACAGTACATGCTTGTAATCTGGCCCTTTTCTTTATAAAAAGTGTTTTTGTGCTGCTTGCAAACCGCAGTGCTTGGTTACTATGGTTTGTATGCTAGCTTGAAGTTGTGTGTGAGTTGATGTGGCTTTGGTGAAGCTGTCTGGATCGGCATCTATGTGAAAATTGTCATTTGCCTTGGTTTCCTGCCCTGCTAGTCTGACTATTTATATATCTGTGTTTTGTGGACATTATTGGTGAAATCAATGGCGTGGCCATCAGACATTATGAAATAGGCAACAAGCTGTAGTAGCAGCATAGGGCAATACATTTTCTGACTTTTATGTTTAATATCATGGTGGTGTGCTGAGAAATTTTCTTAGCATTTTCTGTTGAGACACTTTCTCATCAATACATTTGGCAAACACCGTAGGATAGCCTACCTTCCACATTAGCTTTTGAGTAATCAGAGCAGCAGCACAACCTAAAACAGTTGCACTGTAACGTTAACGTTAAAGCTACAGCTAAGTAGGAGAGCCCTACAAACAGTCTGAAGCAAGTTTGCTGATGTCAGATTAAACTATTAAATGAACACATCATTGTAGACCTGTGGCAGTGCCATATGTGTGTGCAAGTCATGAACATAAGTTAGGCAACCGATAGCCTAAATATTTCAAAATAGTCTTCATAAACCCATACTTGAGCGCACTTGGTGTTCACTTTCAATATGACATGGACTAAATTGCACGTCTTCACCAGACAGTAGCAGGCAGCAGATTAATGAATATGGGTGATAAATAAGTAGCCTAGCCTAGTAGCCTATTCACTTTGCTGCTGATAAGGATGATGGTCGGGTGCTATTCGCCTAATAAAGATCTAAGCAATGCGGAATTCAGCTAATAAAGATCTAAGCAATGCCGAATTCAGCTCGGAACATTAATTGTTTGTCTAACGAAGATTCTAGAGTGGTAGGCCTACACAGATTTGCGTGAGAAAGAGAAAACTCCCCCCCCCCCCCCCCCCCCCACTGTGAAATGCTGGGAAATTGCACATTTTAACGCTGAAATGCAAAAAAAATCTTCGGAGGGTAACCCTTTCCCCTATTATTATTTTTTGTCAAAAAATAGTCATCATTGAAGGTCTAACCACTGAACGCACGGTCCGCCACTGCCAAAATAAGACCTGGAAATGTAAAATTGGTCATAAGAACATGGACAGGTAGGAATAAGAGAAAGTCATATTGTCATTTGTATTCTTTTCTTGTAGATGCTCACATTTGATCATTGAACATGGGACAAAACACAAGTATGAACAATCTCCCTCCCACCACAACACTAGTAAAAAGAAACGATCTGTGCTGGGTAGTGTATCTGGCGACATGGAGGCAGGCTTTTCATTAGGTGGCCCAGCCACCGACAAAGATGGTAAGTAGCTCTAGATGCTGGTCTCTATTTTCCCCTCATCATTATTACATGCAAGCCTTTTTTTTTGGTTGCATGTTGGTTACGTTCATGGTGACTTCTATCATCTGTCGTACATGTATCCGTGTGTTGTACCTGAAATCGTTTCATTTATCCCTCATGCACTGCCACATGACTGGATGTAGAGCTCCAGTTGTCAGGAGCAATGGCAGCAGGGAGAGGTATTACTGGCAGTTATGGCATATGAATGATGCAGAAGCACTAGATCAGATGCAGTGTGACCTTACACAGACTGAACACATGACTTCTAGTGTGTGTGTACAGATGTTACGCAATATCTGATCTAGTTGCTCTGAATTCTTGTTTATTTCTTTTTAACAAGGGAGTGGTTTTGGTTAAGTTTTCCTTAGAAAGATATGTGTGTGCGGAGAGTCATATTTGCATTTCAGTGTTTCCCCTAGAAATTTTTCCAGCAGCGTTGCTGTTGACCCCCCCCAAAAAAAAGAAAAATTTGAAAAAATGACTCCTTAAATGGTGACTTCTGGTGGATTTTGTGAAAGAAATGGACAGATTGAGTTACAAATTATGACATAACCACCAACACAAAGCATGATTATTGCAGTACTTGAACAGGATTATTCTTGTTTTTCTTTCACCTTTTTCATTTACATTATTAGTAATTAGCCACTGTACAACTGTACACTGTAGGCCACTGTACAAACTATTACTATTTAGAATATACAGTGCTGTACATAAGTTAAGACATTTATTTATATAATAACATTTATTTATTTACGATACATGATACATTAAAAATAGTTGATGTCCTATTTTTTTTTTAAAATTAAGGCATTAAAGGGACACCAGGCAAGCCTGATGCTTTTTCTCTACGAAACTCCCCCTCGCTCGGTCTGAAGCTCTTTTTCTTTTCTTTGCATCTTCCGTCAAGGGTTTTCGCTGCTTCTTCGCTGGCTCTGCCATTATACACACGTTTGCAACAATCTCTAGCGTTTCGTTAGCCTGCCTCTGTGCTGTAAACTGATCCTGCTTCGGTCGGCGGGTAGGATACACCGAACTTGCAAGTGGGATATTCTTCCTACAGGCAGTAGGGGCGGGCGAGAGAGCCTTAATGAGTCATTTAACCATATACCGACTTACGAAGATGATTAATTAACACGAAAACGTTGCCTGGTGTCCCTTTAAGACAAAAGGCAAAAGATGTTTTTTTATTCCTCCCTTTAGTCAATTTCAGCATGGGTGTCTTAACTTTTGCACAGCACTGTATAAACTATATAGACTTCTATATAACTATATACACTGTATTGGTGCGTTCACTAAACAAAGATTATGGAAATTAAACACCACTTTTCCATCAAAAAGCTTGTTGTAAAAGGCATAACTTGTTAGATTTAACAACTAGGTTCGCTAGCTCTGTGTGTTATGAGTCCCATAGAACAACACTACCATCTACTGGATTAGAAAGTCTGTCAGCAGGCAAATTAGAGGTAGGCTATTTTTGGATCTGGTGGCTCCTCTGCCGCAAAGATTGTCTCAAAAACACGTGTGCTGATCCACAAATGCGAAAACGAAAACTGCGTGTGCTGGTGATCCACAAATGCAAAATTAGATTTCACAACGGCAATTTTCAGTTTTACAAATGCCATTTAATTTACAAATACACATCTACAATTATGAAAAACAATTTACAAGTTACAAATATGATTTTTTACGTGTGGATTTGTGCGACTTTCATGCGAAGAACATCTCAAAAACACGTAACTTTGGAAAGCGAAGAATGCGTGTGCTGGTGATCCACAAATGCAGAATCACATTTCACAAATGAAGTTTTCGGTTTTACAATGACATTTTATTTACAAATGCACATCTATATTTTTAAAAATCAATATACGAGTTACAAATATGATTTTTTTTATTTGTAGATATCAAAACACACATGCAAATCAAGAAATATTTGTGGATCCCCCTTTGCGCATATACAAATATTATTGAGACAAATTTAGCTCTATACTCAGTAGCGTTGTTGTGCATGGTGCATAAGAATATGTGTGTAGCACCCCTCTGCTCTACTTAATAATAAATTGTACTTTAAAGTAAAAGGAGGTGCTTCTATGGGTTAGGGTTAGGTTTAGGCCAGTTCTAGGTTCGGCATTAAGGGGGGAGTATATTGACAAGGACACCAGTATGTAAAATGGTATAAATAAATAATGCAGGTTTATTAAATACACGTATATCTTTTCTCTAAGAAAAAAGAAGAAGAAATATTAGTAAATATTAAATAAATACAAAACCCTATAAAATAAGAAAAGAGCTCTTAAAAAATGCAAAGTATCAAATCAATAGTTTAAAAACTCAAATGTCCAAAAGAAAAGAAATACCCGGGTAAGGTGGTGTGAGTGTACAATGTCAGTGTATGTGTGAAGGCTTATCTGTGTCCAGGGAACAGATCCAAGGGGTCAAGTTCAAGGGGTTAGTTCTCCAGTATGAAAGGGTAGAACAGTTCAATCGATCCTGCATAGCCTAAGTCAAGTAAATTTCACGATGGCTTATCAGCTGGTTCGTGGCCCAAGTACGTAGGTGAATGGTTATCATGTAAGATTCAGAGGCAGCTGTGGCCCACTGGTTAGCACTCTGGACTTGTAACCGGAGGGTTGCTGGTTCGAGCCCCGACCAGTGGGCCACAGCTGAAGTGCCCTTGAGCAAGGCACCTAACCCCTCACTGCTCCCCGAGCGCCGCTGTGGTTGCAGGCAGCTCACTGCGCCGGGATTAGTGTGTGCTTCACCTCACTGTGTGCCGTGTTTCACTAATTCACGGATTGGGTTAAATGCAGAGACCAAATTTCCCTCACGGGATCAAAAGAGTATATATACTTATACTAAAGAGGTTTCATTTAGGAAGCAGGTTCGATACCCACGTGGAGTTATTATTAGGCTATTTAGGTATGTATTTTTTGGTGGCATATTCATGGTCCAGCGCATGTAGCGTACTACAGACCATTTTGACATTTAAATATGTCATGCATATTTGTATTTGGTTCATCTCCAGTTTCCATCAGAAAGTGACTAATCTGCAAGTGGCCACATCTGTCAAAGAAACGTTATCACTTGTGAAACGTCACCAACGCAGCCAGTTAACAGGTGCATGTTGCCATGTAACACCTGTATCACAAACAAAAACGAAACAATGCGTGGAATTTATCTGGGAATAGGCTACTGAAGGTAGGGGCGAGCTATCTCGCTGGCGTGTTTAATTTGGTTCCTTGGTTAACATAATGTAGCCTACGTTTTTTTGCACAAAATTGCGTCTGCTAATAAACATAAACACAAACAAGCGTGATCTCCTGTGGAATCCCTGACTGCGCCTTCAACGTTAGCCTACTATTATTTGTTGACATCAAAACTGAACGAACGGCAGCTGTTCCTGAAGTTCACTTGCGTGTATTTTTTTTAAATTAGGCAGTGGCGCTTGAATTCCAGGAGCGGCGCTGCGCCGCTGATGAATACTTGTAGGGGAAACACTGCATTTACATAGAATGTTGGTTCATTTTTTTTTCTAACTGTGTCTCCTGAGAAGATATGATTAAGTTCAGAGTATATTTATGTTTGCAGATATTGAAGACAACTCTCAAACTGACTCCATCAGTAGGTAAGGGTTTTCAAAGAGGGTTTTGACACATGCGTTGTTATGTAATTATTGTGTAATTGTTACATCCAATTGATTATGAAACCATTATGTCCAAAAAGAGCATCAAAAAGCGGCCCTGCTGACTCATGGCCATCTTCAGATGAAGATGACGCATTGGATCTTAGTCCAAAGGTCAGACCACGAATAATTTTGATGAATTACTATGCAGTAGGATACTTTACAGTGGATTAACTCTTGTTTCTATTTGCAGAAACCTGAAAAGGTTAACCTTAAGAAACTCCTGAGTGCCTCGAAGAAAGACCACACTGAAGGTAACTATCAGTGTTGTGTGGATGTAGGTGTCCTGTAGACTGTGCCTGTGGATGTAAGTGTCCTGTAGACTGTGCCTGTGGATGTAGGTGTCCTGTAGACTGTGCCTGTGGCTTTAATGTTTTGTCCCTACCCCGTAGTGTTGGCAGATCCTGACAAATTGTGGAGTGGGGATGAGTCTGAGCATGGGAGCCTAGATGGAGCGGAAAGAAACCCACCTCTCCTCAGGGCCCCCCTGCTGAACAGCACTCCCAAGCACCCAGTAGCACCCTCTCCCTTTTCCAAACCTCCCCAGATGACCTCTTTCCCTGTCAACCAATCCCAAAAGGTAATGTTCCTGTAGTTCCCTCCCTCTGCCTCTGGTTTCCTTCCTTTACACTCACACTCTGCTTTTCTATTCTCCTTTTCCCACATCATATTCAATCTCATCCTGATGGGACAGCCAGTGGGGCTGGTGGCTCAGAGCAGCCTTCTGGCAGCAAGAAATCTGGTGGTTCCATGGAGGAAGGCCTAGAGGAAGAGGAAGATGAGGACGAGGATGATGAAGAAGAATATGATGATGATGAGGAGGAGGATGGCGACGAAGATTATGAAGACGAAGAGGAAGAAGAGGAGGAAGAAGAAGAAGACGATGAGGAGGAAGATGACTGTGAAGAAGCAGAAGAAGAGGAAGAGGAGGGCGTTGAGGGAAAGGAAGAGGCAAATGTTGCAATGAGTGGTATAGAAACTGTAGCTGTGCCAAAACAATCTTCCCCAGAACCTGCTGAAGCTATCCCCTCTTTACAAATTGAGAAAGGTCATGAAGATGTCCAAGAAACAAAAAAAATAACTACAGAGAAAGCTTCTGAAAGAATTTCACCTGCTGCGATTGCACAGAATGATGATATGTTGACTGACAGTCAGAATTGTGGGATTGCAGGAAATATCGATTTAGATGAGGATTTTGTTGTCTCAGCCATTAGGGTAGAATCAAGGCTTTCTTTTGAGGACGAATGTGATGAAGTGTTTTCAGACAACCAAGGATCAAATCGGGGCTCCCCTGCAGATATCACACCAACACAGAGCATGTGTGGCACACCTCAGAAAAAGAGAAGTGATGACGAAGAGCAAGATGACTGGGAAGATGATGAAGAAGATGATGAACTTTTGAGAATTGGGAAGAATGAAATAAATCTGGTAAATCCCCACACTGACTCTGATCTCCTTGATGTAGAACCTCAGGCAGGCGAAGAGCCATGCATAATGGTTAGACAGAGCTCAAAAGATGCCAAAAACTCTGAGGGGGATGCAGAAAATGATAACAAAAAGGATTTGGAGTGTGATGATTTGAAACCAAAGGATATATCAGTTGGTGCGGGTTCTTTAGCAGAACCAAAAACATTGTTAAGCCTAGATAAACCAAGATCTTCAGTTGTCTCTCCAAGAGAAGACTGGAAAAGTGATGAAGAAGGTGACGGTGAAATGTCTGGGGGTGGCACAAAAGTAAACTTTCTTGCTACATTGCTCAAAAAACTCGACGAACAGAGTGGGTCTCAGGAGGACAGTTGGGGAGATGAAAGTGGTGCAGAACAGGGAGATAGAACACTCTCAGCCTCTCCTCAACGTGATGAACAAGGTCAGCTTAAGCAGGGCCTAGAGGCCATTCCTAAAGGCGCTGTGTCTCCGGTTCTAGATGAGCCAGATGGGAAAACAGAGGAGCATGATGAAGTTGACGGCATGCCTGTGTCAATGATTTCTGAAGATGTTGAGGATGTTCAAGAAATGAAAAATCAGGCCTTGCATGACCATGGTGAAGGGCAGAGTGAGGACTCTGACAGCGAGGTGCAACAGATGGAGTATGACTTCACAAGCGGAAAAATGAAGGTTTGTGAAGAAGAAAATGATTTTGACGATACAGTGGATGCACTGGCAGAAGATGTGGGTGATGTCATGGACATTACTCCAACAAATCCAAATTTGTTTGGTCCTAAGGATGAGTCGGATAATGAAAGCTTAAACTCAAATTCTGATGATAAAACACCTAGGCCAGACCGTTCAAGTCTGAAGAAAATTGTGAAGAATGTGAAGAAAATCGTTGCAGTGTTTGAAGGAGCAGGAGCCAACGTGAATACATTACAGCCTTTGGACAAGGAATACACCCAAGCTTCTTCACGTAGAGCTAGGCAAAACCCAGATATCAGTAAATCTGAACTCTCAACAACTAAAGCACAGAATTCTCCTGCATCTGTTGTTGATGGGCTAAGTGAACAAGAACGGATTCCTCGGACAGTCATTGATGATGTCGAAGTAACACTCCCATTTGAGGACACCAGGCCCCAAGTCATTGATGATGTCGAAGTAACAGTCCCATTTGAGGACACCAGGCCCCAAGTTTTGCATGATGTGGCAGGGGAGGAGGAAGAAGCAAAGTTGGAATGGGAAGAGAAAAGAATGAAACCTGTTGCCGATATTAATATCTCTGAGGCAGGATCAGTGCAGGTATTACAAGACAAGCAAAGAGCATTATTAAGTCATTATTCATTATTATTTCTTGTATTAATACTCTCTTTCCAGCTCTTCCAACTCTTTCATCTTACTCATACACAATTGTATTTGTTACAAATAACTGGCAATTGTTTGGTCAAATAACAAAATGCGTACTTAACCAACCTGTGTGCATGTGCGTACAATGACATGTCTGGCCTGCCCTAAACAAAAATCCACAACGTGTTATCTGGTCTAATTATTACTGCTACAAAGTGTAACGTTTGACCTCTTATTATTATGACCGCCGCGCAGCGAAGCGGCGGTCATATAGGTTTAGTCAGATTTTTTATTTTTTTTAATTTTTCGCATGCCCAAATTTCCGTCAATGATTCCCGGGACACTGAAAGACCGGGGTACACGAAACTTGGTGGGCATGTAACCCCACATGGATAGCATGGAACCATCGTTTTTCGTTTTGATCTGTAGCCCCCCTGCTGGACTGGACCCCCCGAAAGGAGGGTAGGGCAGACACAGTTTTCTGTGAATATCTCGAAAACCGTGGGGTTTAGGAGGACCATTTTTTTTTTGTATGTTGATCTCAAGGGGCCATGTCTACCCATTCCATAACCACTCATTTCATGTATAGCGCCACCTAGTTAAACACAAAAAAGTAAAAATGAGGTGTTGTAATTGAAGGTATCTGTGACCTAACATAGTCAAAACTGCACGAAATTGGAAGTGTAGGATCATTATGACACCCTCTGTATGCACGCCAAGTTTTGTGGAATTCCGTTCATGGGGGGCCACACAATAAAATAATTTATGTGTACATTTAGTGACGTACACCAACAAGGATTCCCGGACCACTGAAAGACCGGGGTACACGAAACTTGGTGGGCATGTACCCCCACATGGATAGCATGGAACCGTCATTTTTCGTTTTGATCTGTAGCCCCCCTGCTGGACTGGACCCCCCGAAAGGAGGGTAGGGCAGACACAGTTCTCTGTGAATATCTTGAAAACTGTAGGGCCTAGGATGACCATTTTTTTCCGTATGTTTGCCTCCAGGGGTCATGTTAACCCATTTCATGTGCACACATGTGCACAAACAGACACACACACACACACACACACACACACACACACACACACACACACACACACACACACACACACACACACACACATACATTCACAGTAATCATACGTATGACACATACTCACACAGTAGACATATGTACGCTTGCATGCACAGGCACATACGCAGGCACACACACAAGCACGCACACACACACACACACACATAACATAAACATAACACAAACAATCAAGAATTTCTCAGAATTATGAACAGGCAAGATGGAGGTGGGGTTGTATAAAATCAATTTTACATGTGAAATCTATGAACTAATCATGTTTTGATACTTGTTGTCTAGCAGATACCAGTGAGAATTGAGTGTGGATAATGCAATTTAGTGAGACAGTTAGAATCATATAGGCCTTTCAGCGTGATTTCTTTTTGTGGAAAAAATGTGCTGGACTGGGCGGCGGTCATATTTTGTATGCATTCATTTATAACAATGTAATTGTCTCCAAATAGGAAAATGTGTCCGTGGATGAGGATGATGATGATGATGATGATGATGGAGAAGAAGAGGAGGAAGATGAGGAGGAGGAAGAAGAAGATGGAGATAAGTCAAACCCTGAGGAAGAGACTGAAACTCGACATGGTACCGACACTTCAGTGATGAAGAATAAAGCCTCTCCAAAACCCCAACAGAGAGGTATCTCATTCTGTGTTTTTATAATGCCTGTCAGAAATAGTGGCCAATATTGTGTAAAATCTGTGTCAAAATATTACAATCCCTTTGATAAGGATAAAGTAACATCTTTCTTTGAAAGTATTTCATCATGTGCAAACTGCAAAGAATGTTTAGTAACTTAGTGTTATTAATTATAAATTAATGTATTTCATAGATAGAAATGGAATGTTCCTGGAAATAAGAGGTTTTGTCTGCTAACGTCACGGTTTTGTTTGATATTAGATTTTCTGTCTGAGTTGGGTTTGGAAAAAGGAGATGGAGATGATGATTCTCCCTGGGACTCTGAGGTATTTATCTCCTTTCATCAAATTATTCGTCATGAAATAATTCTAGTAGTATGCCCCAACCTCTCACTACCTTCTGTTCTCAGTCTGCCTCCGAGAGTCCAAGGAAACAACATGGCCGCGGTCCCACCGCTCCTGCCAAGGCACACAGCACCATGTCCAATATTTCAGGGAATAGTGAAGGTAATTTTGGCCTACCCACAATATTATTCTGAAATCAGCTTCTTGAGTCCTATAATACAAATCATTTCTGCTCTCATTCCATGCTTCAAGCAAGCGTAGGATTAATACCATAAAGTGGGCAATCTTCTCATGCCACATGTATTTAAATGTGTATATTAAATTAAAAAAGACAAGATATATTTTAATAAAGGAGTTCTTTATTGTGTCAAAAGTTCAAAAATTTACATTTTAACCTCTATGCTTCTTATTTAACTTACTCAACTTATCCTTTTGTAGACCTGTTATACATTCCCTCTTTCATTAGAGAATCAAGGAATAGTTATCTAAACACATGGGGAGGTATAGGCAGGCCTGCAAGGAGGAGGGAAAAGGGTAGGAGCATTTCAGCTCTGGCCATTTTCTTCAAGTGACTGCATGAAACTAACCATGAGCAAAAACATCAACCATGCAGAAAAACTAACCATAAGCCACCATAACCCCATACATATACATTGTTTGTTGCATGAATACATGTGAAGGACTTCTAACTTGTTCTGCACTGTTCTTGTCCCTCGGCTGCTCATTTTGAAATCCATTTGAGTGTTACCTTCTCTACTCTTGAAAGGTAGCATTTTTGATGTGAATGAATTGACATAGACAGTTAAAAGAAGAAGTTCATTCCTCACTACCTTCACGGGTCAGAAGTAACGGGGTAATGGGGCTAAAAGAATACTTGCCATTGGGTACACTCGAAAAAGTGTGGATCTTGTGATCTTGTGCATATTTGTGCTTCTGTGTCATACTTGTGCATCCCTCACTCAGCGCATTAAGCATAAGCTCTGTGTATTTACTGCAAAGCTGTTTTTCTTTGCAAAGAAGAGTTTGACCTCCCTCCACCGGCATGCCAGCCTGCATCTGCTGCCTGTCTGCCTCATGCAAGTGTTCTTTCATTCCTGAGTCAGTGTAGTCTTAAGCATTTCCACACATGGTGTTAAATGTGATTCTATTTTTCAGAGTCGAGGGGAGGGCATGAAAATGTCAACGAGGAAGACAAATGTGAAGGTACTGAGGATACAGTGCCAGTTTGTCCTCAGCAACCTGCTGTGATGAGGAGAGAGACTGTCTCTGTGCTAAGTAAGCTAATGGACGCTAAAGGACAATCAGACACAAAAACGGGTATGTCTCTGTTGGGTTGCAGGGCTCTCTTTCATTTGGTCGGTTCCTTACTCCTGTATTTACAAAGGTAGCAAATTGTGTCTTATTTTTTCCAGACCTTATGGAAGAACTTGGACTTGGAGATGTGGATGATCTAGAGGGTAAGTTGTAGGTTCTATAGGTATCATCAGATTATAAATAACAATTCAGTGAACTTTATAGTAGTTTGTGTTGAAATGTGTCATGTCACATGTCACAAGTGTCCTGATTTCTTTTCCTCCCTTTGTCTTAAAGAAAAGCGCAAATGTACTACAGGTCAGCAGAGCCGTCTTAATGCTTCTGTGGCTTTTTACTGTCGTTGTGCTTAGTAGCTGATTAGAAGCAGACTTTATATATAGTGATGTACCCAAAGATACTATCATGCAGAGTTGTCATAGCAGCTTGAGAAACTTATTACAAGTTACAAGTGATCAAGTGTTGTCACATTCTCACCATTACCTGTGTATTACAGATGGTTCCGACTGGGACTCTGCCAGCACTGCTAGTAAGGCCAGCCCATCTTACCGGTTGGATGAGGAACCGGAGCGGGATACTTCCTCCATCCCAGTACTATCTGTTCTGCAGGAGCAGGATCCGGGCCCTCCTGGTCCAGGAGAAGTGCACAGAAGCCTAACCCCTGAGAAAAGGAGAGCCTCTCCATCTGCAACCTCACCACTGCCCAGTCCACGTCTTCGTAGTACCCTCTCTCCCCTTCGGCCCAAACCACAGATTCACACCCTGAAGCCAGCTTCCCCCAGGCCTGAAAGTGAAGAGGGTGAGGATGGAACCTGATGTGTTGAGTTGCCAGGGCCCTGTGATCATTTTTTGTTTTCCTCTCTTAAAATAAATATTTGCCCTTTTATAAGAGGTTGTGGTACTGCATCACAAACTGTACTTTTTATATTCCCCGATGAAATAAATTAAACATTTAACTTCAGGCAGACAAATAAAGTCCATAGCAAGTTGGAGAAATGATATTCCCATGTAAATTTTTTACTAGGGTCTGACTGGGATTCTGAAAGCTCTGCTGCTACCAGTCCAACAAAGACGGCAAAGCCACTGCCAAAAACCGTAAACACAGATGCAGTATTGACACCAGGTAATTTATACAGAGCGGCTCTTGGAGCATATTTTTAAGGCGCTGAAATGATGACCTAAATTGAAATGTATCTAACTGAGAGTGCAGTTGGATTCACTTAGGAAAAGACCACTGCTGTACTAAGTCCTCATACATTCTTTATATCTTTCCTTGATCTCTTTACATTTTCCGTTGAGGTCGAGGAAAAGTTTTGCTTTTTTAACTATTCATTAGCCATTCTGAGTCTGACGACCATTATTTAACCTTGAGACAGGATAAAGAAGAGCATTTTAATTTTAGATTTAAATAAGAATTGTGCAAGTAGAAAATGTTTAGAGATGTATTTCTATTAGAGATATAGCTGTTAACTTAATGGAGTGTAATTTAATCCAGTATGCTTAATGTTATCTGTTTTATAACAGAAAAATGATTTTGATAGCTTCTTTGACCAGATCTGGTCCAGTAACCACTGAATAAGTTGTATTCCTCATTTGAAGTTGAATGACTCTTGAACTCTGCCTTTATTTAATGACTACTTTTTCTAGCATTTCGTGAGCCTTCACCAGTGGAAGAAGGGACCAGTGATGTTAGGATTGAAGAAAATCCTGAACAGGTATGTTCATGTATCCTACATATTTGCAAAGTAAATTTTTAGTTTAAAATTGGAAAGTTTTTCACACTTGGAAACTGTGTGGCATGTGAGCTGAGTACATGTTAAGTCTGCATCTGTGAGAAGTCTGTTTATGTGTGAATTAGTTATGTTAGAGAAAAAGACCTCCACACATAGCCACACTCCGACTTTTAGCATTTGATTACATTAGATTCCAGAAAGTGACAGAAAGTGTTGGCGACTTGGCGCACCTCGGCGGCATTGTGTGGAGGCCTTGTGTGGTATGTGCACAATAGTTTGGTTTGGACCTCATGACTGTCACAATTAGAGGAGTGCATACAAATAATTTTAAATAATATGATCAATCGACAATGTTATTCTGCTATTTGCGTTACCATTTCGAGTGTGCATTATCAGGAGCATAGGTGGATATCTTCTGGTCTTTCCGGTATGGTATCTCTGGCAGAGACTCCATGAGCAACGCAATGCAAAAATGGTCCTTCATTAGACTGTAAATTTGGTGGTCTCCCTTTTATTTCTTTGAATTGTGTAGCCTACACAATCAAATTCCATGCGTTGTAGAATAGGGCTTCAACAATTAATTGATTAATCGATCAGTTGTTGACTTCAATTAATCGCCAACTATTTTGATAATCAATTGATCGGTTTGTGTCATTCTTTAAAGGAAATACATAAACATTCTCTGATTGAAGCTTCTTAAACTTAAGAATCGGCAACTATTTTTAGCTTTACTTACTCCTCTATTACAGTGAACAAATTAGCAAAATATTGTGTAGGCTATTGTATTTGTATATTGTTTCTAGAATATCTGTAATGTTAAGAAATTGGTTTTGCTTGACTCTTAAGCAGTGAAAATTATGAACATCCTAATGCACTGCGTTGAATTGTGAAAGTAACTGAATTAGTTAGCCTTCTTACAATTATGGGTTTAATTGGTTGAAGAACAAAAGGTTGATAAACTACCCCCCTCCCCCAACCCCACCTCACCCCTCCTCTGTAAGTGTAGTTATTTGTCTGTGGATAGCATGCCACGTAAGAATCCATGATGCCTTGCCTTCATGACCATTTCAATACATTAACATATTGTAGCATCAGTTAGACCATTTTATTTGTTCCTTTAGTGTTAACTGTGTTTCTTTGTCTACTCATGCCAACAAAGGATACAGATGCATTATATGCATCAGATTTTGGTCTAAATCTAAGCCAGTGCCAGCTTCCTCCAATGGTCTCCCAAACTGGTGGGGAGGAGGAAGATCTGCAAGATGCATTCTGGGAAAAAAACTATGAAAAGATTTGGGTGGAGTTTGAAAAACGAGAAACAAAATCACAGTACAAAAATGTGGCTGCTGAGTTAAAAGAGATGTTTGGCGAACTGACTCCAAACGAATCTGGGAGTCCTGAGGGATGTGCTGCGAAAGACAAACAACAAGAAAAAGACATGGCACCTAGTACACCCAAATCAGAAGTGTCCATTGTGGAGGGGGAGGAGGAATGTAAGGAAGATGCCCCTGGTCAGACTCTAGAAGGAGAAGGGAACAAGAAGGAACGAGAGGGGATTGTGAAGAAGGATCTGAAACATGTGGCTGTGGCAGAACATGAACCTGAGAATGAAGTCCGAGCACCCATAGAGGTCCCGTCAGCAGATGAGCCCGGTGAACTTGAGGATGAGTCAGAAAATAAGCCCGCAGTGGTGGTCAGAACTGTAGAAGAGGAGCCAAGTGAGGAGGAAGATGAGATTATGAAAGAGGTAGCAACTTCAGCTGTGAATGCCGAAGAGACTGAGGAGGTTGAAGTCAGAGTCAGTCCTGCTGCAGAGGACTCCAGTGATGAGGATGATGATGATGATGATGAAGTAGTGATCACAAGGCCCATAGCCAGAGCGAGAAGCATCATGCTCCACCCCATTCCTGAACAGAGGGAGTCCTCTGGGCAAGAGGACTCACAGTCCGAGGAGTCCCCTCGCCCTTTACAACCTCCTGAGAAGGAGGTCTGCAAGGATGTAGGGGAGGAAGCTCTTACCAAAGCCCCAGTAGAAGACCGAGAGATCAGTCTGCTGTCCCCAGATCCTCCAAGATATACCCTTGAGGCTGAATCAGAGGTGCATCACACAAACCAAAGTGATGGGGATAGGACGGTGAAGCCTAGATCACAGCCGCACAACGATGACTTTATTTTGGCCAAAAGTGAGAGTAAAGCAAATCGTGCCTCAAGCAGAGCAACTCCTAGTCAGGTCATCCACAGGTCATCCACACAAAACTCTGTGGAATACCGAAGCAGACAAACCTTAGAGACTGACAGGAAGAATAGTGGGCCCCGCCAAGAGGTTCCCCAAATTGTGCACTCTACCAGTTCACTCCGCCCCTCGACTCCTTCCCGCCTTTCAGAAGAAGAGCTGCAATTGGACCTGCAGAGGTTCAAACACAAGGTAGGGAGGCTGAGGGTTGTCTTCCAGGATATGCAGAAGGAGAGGGCACAGCTTCGCAAAAAGGTGATGGTGGTGATGCCCGTTTCCATGGTCATTTTCTTCTCCTCTCCGACTCTCACTGCATAGCTTTTTTTAGACATCAAAGAGAAGGGTGCAAGCTCAGGCCACAGACGCTCATCTGTGTGTTCACCTAAAAAAAAAAAAAACTCTCCCATTCAGTCTGTTCACATTAACAACCAAAACTCTCATCTTCATCATCAGGACCAACATTAAGTCATCATCTACTTCTTCTCATCCTACCAGTCTGTTGTCCTTCCCAGTGTCACATCTGCGTGCTGTGTGCTGTTATCTGGCACGAGCTTTACCTTATCTCATCTCATCCATCTTTGCTCAAGCCTGTCAAGTCATTACACATTAACGCCGTAGTATTACCCTGGTGTCAGATTTCCGTAATGACTTCAGTGCGGTCTTTCACACCTTGCCTCTAGTATGTCTCATGGATTGCATTTCAGCATCACCTCCACTTGTCTCCTTTGTAAAGTAGCAGGTCTCTCTTTGTGTGTGCGTGTGTGTTTGTTTGTGAGTTGGTTCATTGCATGCTGCCTCAACCTCGGATCCCTTGTTGATGTGGGTTGAAGTGTTTGAGATCTGGAATGGATTACCAGTTTCTTTTTAATTCTTAAAAAAGAGACCCAAGGTGGTCTGTTATCCTTAAAAAGAAGCTTGATGTAATCCTTGGTGTGGAACTTCTTTTTGAATTATTATTATTATTATTATTATTATTATTATTAGAACCAGTTGAGAAAATAATCACACAAAGAGTTTACCAAACTCTTAATATTCTAATGAAGTAATAAAATGTTTGGAATTTGTTCTGCAAAACAATTGATACAATCTTGGTACATTTTAAAGGCTGGTCAAACTAATGTTGATGTACATAAAATGTGGAAATACCTTGCATTATGTAAACATTTGTTGCTTTGTCTTTCCCCCACCTGTTCAGACTTCTGAAGAGTTTAAAGCTATGGTGGAGGAGAATAATACTTCTATCCTGAAAGATCCTGTGAAGGGATCAAATGCACAACATGAACATGACCTGGAAAAGGGGATGAAATTTAAAACCAACCCTGGAAACCCAAAACCTCAGCAAGAAGGAGCAGCAGGAAATCCAAGGGAGCACGAGTTTAAAATAAGGGACAGTGTTGCGCAAAAACTTCAGACTTCAACAACAAAAAGTCCAAGGAGGTATGGAATTGCCTTAGTAGGTTTCCAAGTCTGACCATTTTATTGAGTTTGTAAAATTACATAGACCAGCTACTTTGATTGGTGGGGCAATTGTCGTGGCGATATTTAACTTATTGATGTTATTGGCTGTTAAAACCTATATGTAGGTATACCCATCAGAAACTTTATCTTGGCTTTGTTCTACACCCCCACCCCCTCCCTGCCCGTTACTTGTTGACAACTTAGAAGAGAGGTTTGTTCAAATTTGCAAACATAGGCGAACGTATGCAAACACTGTTTTCTGTTAGCCTTGAGTTTTCGACAAACAGTCTGAGGAGGTAGTTCTCCACGAACATACAGTGGAACTGGACATGAGTTTGTCAAAGCTAACAATGCAATCGCCGTTACAATGGAACACCAAATCGTTCAAATTTAACTGTTAAAAAAAACATCTTTACCACGGTTGTTCGCCACTGTTTGCCAAATTTGAACGCACCTCTTTTGCTCGGGCCCATTTGTTGTCACACGTGTGCTTTTGGCCCATTCATGGTGAGGTGTGTGTGTGTGTGTGTGTGTGTGTGTGTGTGTGTGTGTGTGTGTGTGTGTGTGCTGTCGCACGTGTGCTTTTGTCCCATTCACGGTGAGGTGTGTGCTCTCCCAGCACTGGCAGGTCCCCAGCACAGGAGGAGCAGCCTGGTGGCGGTGCAGAGGAGGAGCAGGAGCTCAAGGCTCTAGGTAGTCAGGGGAGCCCGGAGGGGCATGCAATGGAGCAGGCCAGGGCTCTGCAGCACACAGCACACTTAAATGGAGACCGCCTGTCTGTGTTTGATGATAGTACTTTAAGTGAGGTGTCGGAAGATGAAGGAAGGTATATATGCAGTATGCTACTCTTTTACGCTCTGTCTTAACTGACCGTGCACATCTATCGCTCGATGGGCTTAATCAGGAGTACCTGGTTACTAATTAACTCTTTAAATATATTGCATGACTAACCTTTTTTCAGTTCATGGGTTTTTAACCCTTTGAGGAGTGCAGTCACAAATATGTGATGAGCTCTCTAAAAGATATACTGCATTATACCGTCGTGTTCATATAGCCCTCCCTAGTGGACGACTCCTTGTGGAGGATTGTGTACCCATAGTGACTCCAGTTTATTTTGTTCTTCCCTTTTGGCTTTGTAGGTCACCACTTCCAGCACAGAACATCAAGGTAAATCGTGTTCAGATTTATAATTTTCACTTGGAAGGATGTAATTTGTGCTGTTTACAGTCTTGTAATTGCGCTTTCTTTTCCGTTCACCCTGGTAGAGTGCCGGTGAAGTGGACATGGCAGATGACTTGGATGACCTCACTCAGTCCTCAGACACAGGCACTGAGGAGTTGGACTCCCCCTCGTCTGGGTACCGCCATGCGTCTATGCTCATCAAACAACTCGATTCCACTTCTATAGGTAAAATATACAGTACAGGCCAAACGTTTGGACACACCTTCTCATTTCAATGCATTTTCTTTATTTTCATGACTATTTTTATATTGTAGATTCTCACTGAAGGCATCAAAACTATGAATGAATGCCAAGTTATTTGGCCCACAGATGAATATTTGTCAAGTTATGGCTTGCTGAATATGGTATTAAATAAAAAAAGAAAATAGCAACTTTGAAGAAACTAGAATATAAGACATGTTTTTAGTTATTTCACACTTTTTTGTTATACATAATTCCACATGTGTTCATTAATAGTTTTGATGAATCTACAATGTAAATAGTCATGAAAATAAAGGAAACGCATTGAATGAGAAGGTGTGTGTCCAAACTTTTGGCCTGTAATGTAGATCACTTGCATGTTTTCCTTTTATGCTAGTTTTATGTTGTTTTATGTGCATTGTAGCACTTTGAGGTCATTGAGTGGATGTAAAGTGCATTATAAATAAAATGTAGTATTATTATTATTATTATTATTATTATTATTATTATACAACTTACATTTACTGTGTACTCCCCCAACTCACCATCACCACTCACTCACCCCATCTCTTTCTTTCTTTCTCCCTCTCTACCCCTTTTCTCCCTCTCTCGGCTCCAGACTCTGTGAGCATGGTGAAGCTGCAGAACATGTTCCAGGAGTACGAGCACACCATCCACCGGGAGCGCAGTCGCCACAGCCGGCTGGCCGAGAAGATGAGTCAGCTGGAGCAGGAGCGCACTGAACTCCGCCTCTTGCTGGAGGAGACCCGGGACAGTCAGTCCAACCTGGTGCACCTCAAAATGGAGCTGGAGACCGAGCTCAACAACCTCAGGTCAGCCAGTGCCTCCAACTACACTCTGTAGTTTTTGATAGTTCATATTCTAAACGTTTATTTTGGAACACCGGAGTTGAATCCTCCACAGGCTCCCCCATCTCTCCGTAGCCCTTCATGTTCTACTTTCTATTTCCCTCTGGCGCTCTGGCAGATTTTTGCTGAAGCAGGAGCAGGAGAAGCACCACAACGCCTCCATGTTGTATGACAAGACGCGCGAGCAGCTGCGTCGCAAGGAGGAGCAGCAGAGGCTGGAGGAGGAGCAGAAGCAGAAAGTGGAGCTCACCATCCGCAACCTGGAGCTGGAGAAACGCACTCTTATCAACAGCATGAAACAGGTACGCCACCCCTGCACCTCTCTCTCTCTTCATTCTGTCAGCTCTCTTTGTGTTTCTCTCATATTTTGCCTCCCTTCTCGGTCCAAGGGAGTCAGTCTCGTTTTCTGCGTGCTGTTGGAACTGGGTTTTGACATGGTGCAATTTGACCATGGGTTTGGAATGGTTTAGGCTGGGCTTCTGGAGTGGGAATGATCTGGATATGGGGCTTCTGGAGTGGGAATGATCTGGATGTGGGGCTTCTGGAGTGGGAATTATCTGGATGTGGGTTTCTTGTCCCCAGCTGGAGGATGACCGTAACGAGGCCCAGAGGCAGCTGGCTCAGGAGCGGAGCACTCGCGCTCTCCAGGAGGAGATGCTCAACAGCCACCGCCGCAAGCAGCAGGAGATCGAGGAGGAGAACCGCAAGAACGTCGTCCAAAGCAAAGAGGTAAGTCAGCACATCTCGCTCCAGTGCTGTCGTTAAACCTATCAGAGGCCTGAAAAGTTGGATCCCATCTTTACTCTAAAGCTGATGAAGGTCAGGTTGTGTGTGTAAATGGCAGTAGGCACCAACTGTATGGTGTGCAATGTGACAAAAATGTTGGATGGGTCTGTAATTCCAAAGCGGAGATGTGTAATCATGCATTTGTTTGTTTTGGTGGTTTGTGTATGTTTGTGTTTGGGTGAGGTTACTTTTGCTGACCTGTGTGCTCCTCAGGTGTTGTCCCAGCTGACGGAGGCCAGTGATCGTGAGCGGGAGATGATGACGCAGGTGGGCGCGCTGCAGGAGGAGCTGCTGACCCTGCGGGCGGAGCTGGAGCGCGAGCAGGCCAGCAGCCGGCAGGAGGAGGGCCGTCTGTCGGAGGAGGGTGAGGCGCTGCGCGAGCGCCTGGAGGACACGCGCCGCGACCTGAAGCTCAGCGAGGAGGCGCTGGCCCAGGCCGTCTTCCAGTACAACGGGCAGCTGAGCGCCCTCAAGGCCGAGTGCCAGGTGACCGCCGGCCGCCTGGAGCAGGAGCGGACGTCGCGGCAGCAGCTGGAGACGGAGGCGGAGTCGGTGCGCGTGCGTTTGTCCGGCGCGCTCCAGGAGGTGGAGCGGTGCCAGGCGGCGCGGGCCGAGGCCGAGCGGGCGCTGCAGCGGGAGCGCGAGGAGCGCCAGCGGGCGCTGGAGAAGCGCGCCGGCGAGACGGGCGCCCACCGCGACACGGTGCACGAGCTCTCCCAGAAGCTGGGCCAGGCGGAGGCGCGCGCCAACAGCCTGGAGACCGAGTGCCACCGCGCCACGCTGGCGCTCACCGAAAAGGGCCTGCTGCTGGACACAGCGGCGCGGGAGCGCGAGCAAGCACTGGTGCGTCTACGCGAGGCAGAGGCGGCGCTGCAGGCCGAGAGGGAGCAGGCCACGCGGGCCGGCGCCCGCCAAGAGGCCACGCAGGAGAGGCTGGCCCAGGCACAGAGCGAGGGCGCGTTGCTCCGCCAGCAGCTGGAGGAGGTGCAGAGCAAGGGCATGGTCAAGGAGCGGGCAGTGACAGACGCACAGGAGCGCTTTAGCGACATTCTGGACAAGCTGCGCTCGGACTGTGAGGAGAGGGTGCAGTTGATTGAAGAGAGGAGCAAAGAGCTGGCTGAGAAGAACGCTGACCTTCGAGACCAGAACCACAAACTGGACCAGGAGAAGGCCGACAGAGAGGTAAAGATAGCCACAATAGTGGCTCTTTTAGTGTTTGACCGCTGTATTGTAAACCCTTTTTGTGATCTTGTGTATACTCTGACGCTGGAAAGCTTTGAGGCTCATGATGGTCCAAGCTGAATCGTAGTCATGATTCCTTTTCAGACCGCTCTAAGGCAGTTGCAACAGGAGTTGGCTGACTCATTGAAAAAGCTGTCAATGTGTGAGGCATCACTTGAGGTCAACACACGTTATCGCAGCGACCTAGAAGAGGAGAAGGCGCGCACCTTGAAAGACATGGACCGACTGAAGACCAAGGTAAAATTCTTCATTGCTATCTCTACTGTTGCAGCTACTACTGCTGTTGCTCCTGCTGTCATTACCACTAGTAGTATGACAACTTTTGCATTATTACCACTAGCACTAGGACAACTCTTGCACCATTAACACTAGTATTAGGACAACTCTTGCATCATTCATGTGACAAAATTGTGTTGGGTGTTTTCCTCATTTCAGCTTCAGGAAAGTGAAGACCAGTTTGTGCAGGCTGAACGGCGCATCAACAGCCTGAAGTGCAGCCTGGACGAGAAGGAGCGCGAGGTGATCGCCTCATCACAGAAACTCCAGGAGGTGCTGTCCGCCTCAGCTGCCTCGGAGAAGACCATCAAGCAGCTGGAGGAGGCCATGCAGAGGTGAAGCTACCACGTTGCTCCACACTCCTGTACCTCTTTACATTAACCAAGTACTTTATATGATGTTCAGTGTAATCAAGATGAATAGGAACTAAAATCATGGTAAACAATTTTTTTCCCTCACCCACATGTACGTAGTTTTTTGCATATTCAGTCTGTCATAACTGGTTCTGCCAGTTTAGTCTTTGAATGACATTGTGGGTCAACTGTCAACAAATTACTTCGTGCAGTGACCACAGGTCTAAAATTAGCAGGATGAGTGAAAACCCTTTTGGCAGTCACCTGAGCACCCAGTGAAATCCCTTCTAAAATGGCACCTGTGCCAGACGTGGTTAAGGTGAGGTGAAGAGTTAGGGCGTCAGTGCTAGTTAGCGTTAGCTAATGTGATTATGACCTCACGCTCACAGGCTGGAGATTGACAATGCCAGGCTTGAGGCGGCCGCCAAGCAGCAGTCCAATCGCCTCGAGGTGCTACAGAAAGGAACCCAAGAAGCTGCAGCGGTGAGTGTCCGTCAATTTGTTCCTCATTTCTATTTGTCGTCATCTTCATTTAATACCCTTTAGCGGTACATTCGTAGATGGCGTCTAGTGGTCTTTTATTAGTGGTCATTTTTGCTGCGAGTGGTTGAGCCATAAGGTAATTAACTAAGGCTTAATTCGGTGTTAACATGCCGTGCTCCATCGTTAGGTTGAATAAGAAGGTAAGTCCTCGGTAAGAAGTCATAAGTCGCTCAGTTCCGTTCTGATTTTTCATTCAATATAGAAGATATGGGCAGAGAACTGGCTGAGGAGTTTTTGGAATGTATTGAAATGGAGACCCATTGTCTTTTCACAGCCACCAGACTCTTCAGCAGGAGGAGGGGTTGGTATCTGAGATGTAGTGGCTTGTCCTAGCTCATCCTCTCATTGAGTTTCTTGTTTGCTGTGTTTGATTTCTCCTTTCAACCCTTCTGTAAATGGAAACGTGTATTTCAACTGGCTTAAAGCAATCAGGGATGCACACTGGTCTCTGTTTGTGCGGGAACTAATTCAAAGGCATTTGATGTCGTTTGATAATGTGATTTCCATGACTTTGAATTTTCCCTACTGGGTGATTTTTTTTATTTATTTTTTCCCCTCTTGGTGGTGGCTGTTCTTCATAAATTGGACCAACTCCTGGTAGACCTTGAATGATCCTATCGATCCCATCCCTCTCTTTATTTGTCTCCTGGGACCTTCAGTTAGACTTAATTATTTGTCTTTATGCACAAAGCATGCGTCTATGTTCTTTAGATTTGACAACTGTCACAGGGTCAGTGTGTAGCTACCCTTGACTTCAGTTCATTCGTTATTTCTGTGCCTCTTTCTTAGGTACGAACTCGCTTGGAGGATCTTGTGACAAATCTGCAGAGCAGCAAGATGACCTTGGAGGACCAACTTAACCGTGAGGTGCATGTCTTTTCCTATGAAAATGGTTCTTTTGGTGGCATTCAGATAAGCCCAATTTAGTCCAGCTCAGTACCTTTGAATTGTATGGTATTTGAATCGTATTGTTACCAAGGGGTAAAGACACATATACACTGCAGCACATCAGTAAAAGGGACACCAAGCGGTGGACTTAAAGGGCACCTTCTACACACTCCTATTAAACACTGCCCACCTGCTCCCAGGTACAGAAGCAGAGTCTGCTGAGCCATACTGTCCAGGACTCGCAGGCTCTGTGGGAGGAGGAACTGAAGAGCCGCTCGCGAATTGGCATCCGACTAGCGGAGCTGGAGAAGGAGAAAGGAGAGCTCAGCACCCAGGTGAGTACTGACCAAAAAGACACATGGTGAGTACTGACCAAAGAGACACATGGTGAGTACTGACCAAAGAGACACATGGTGAGTACTTACCAAAGAGACACATGGTGAGTACTGACCAAAGGGACACATGGTGAGTACTGACCAAAGAGACTCATGGGAAGGAATACAGAGCGTGTACTTGATGGCAGAGTGCTTGTTGGTGAAGCTCTTGAACTTAACAGGTAACATTTAATTGCATGTGGTGTAATATAAATCATATTTGATGATCAAATTAAGCCATAAGCCCTTAGAGGCCGTAGGTCACAGCTAATGGGCGTTGTTAGGCACGACGAGCAGCTGAGTGATTCTAAAATCACTGTAACCTACGGGCTCAAGTGGCTTATTGCTTTTCTAAAATGGTTACCACATACTGTATACCTGGCACAAAAATAAAGGAATGGCAACGAGAGATTTGAACGATTTATTCATAGATAATCATTCTTCCACCAGGAATTATATTTCCTCTATCAGAGTGATTGCTAAACAACGTTGAGATGCAGCAACTTGTATCAGTGTGTGGTAACGCAGTAATAGAAAACGAAACTCGGTCAACGTGTGGAGGTGTGTATCGGCATCGAACGTGATCCAGCCAATCATCATTAAGGACCGGAACTATCGGTTTTAGAGTTGTATTTTATACTCAGTACTCAGTATTCATTAGATAATTAGATAAATTGTTGAAGGGATTACTGGTGATTATTGGTGAGTGGAATTAATGGTTTGTCTGTGCTGCAGATGGAGCTGGAGAGGAAGAAGGCCAAGAAGATTGGTGAGCAGAAAAAGTCTGTGGATACCCGGCTGGAGCAGGAGATGAAGAGAAACACCGAACTCCAGAAAGAAATGTACAGGTGACACCTTACTGCCTTTGAACCCTGCCACTACCAGCTCACCTGTAGACAATCTTGTGTGTAGTGTGCCACTCCTCTTGTTCCTGTCACAGTGGCCTTGTGGCGTGTTGTGTGAAGAGATCTGTAGTGTGTCCCTGTGCTTTGGTGGTATGTATTAGATCTGTCATGGGCAGAGTTCAGCTGTCTGTTTACAATGCAGACCTGCCAACCTGTACGCATTTTGCGTAGCAACCACGCATTTTTCACATCAAAATACGATTTTTTACTTAAAACTACGCAAAACGAGCAGACATCCAAATTCTCCGGAAAGCTCCTTGAGCGTGTGAATCTCCCGCTAATATATTTCATGCGAGGGTGAGATACAGGGAGAAAGTGACAAGTGAGAATGACCGGCAAAGCATAGTGGCCTCTCTTTATGTTATTTTTTCTTCAGCCAACAGTGGGTTAAATGAAAGACTTGATGAGGTGAGTTTAACAAGTGTTCACTCGCAAATTCGCGTTCCCCTACCGTTTTGCTGTGAAACTAAAAATATTCCACTGAGTGCGATTGTAAATTCACCTAGGCCTAATAGTTTGACTATGTCTTGGAAAGTTATTACTTGTTCACGAGTTGTTTCAGTTAGCATATTTTCAATGTGTCGCTGATGGTTAAAGTTTTCATAACTAAGGTGCTAATGGAGCGCGGACCTTTCCAAGGCAAATGCAGCCATTAACAACGAGTCTGAAAGTGGACCAAGGAACACTCATTAATGAGTGTTCAATTTGTTTTTCTTTGGAGCATATGGATCCTTCTTCTTGATTGTTAGCGTGAAAACAAGTGAGAACAAATAATAGGCTTACAGACGGAGATCGCGCACCTATCACTAGTTGTGATAATGTAGGCCTAATCATTGCAGCCTCACAGATGGCAGAAAGACACCGCGATCTGAAAGAAACTTGAGTGCACGTGCAAGTGAAATTCTTTAAAAGCAATAAGTAGTTTGCATTAGTCAGCAGGTAATAATTGAACAATTAATGTTTTTTTTTTTTTAAATAAACAAAACATGTAGGTTATTGTGAGTAAAGGGATAGACTACACATTGACAACAGCAGATGTCCATAAGCCTCTATCTACTGTAGCCTACATCCAGGTGAATTAGATAGGCTATGTTGGCATAACATGGGTGATCGATGTATTTCTTTACAAAATAAATCTTTAATAATGGATTGAAAAGAGGTATAATACCAGGCATGATCGAATAGGGCCCACATAAAAGAAAATGGACAACATACCCACATCAGTGCCTATCAACACAAGTGGTTTTCATAGGTCAGGATTGTTAGGCTCTAAAACAGATTGTCAACATTATAGAGATACTGTAAAAGATTCAGTTTGCACTTTCAGGAACACATTGGATCCCATTTAGGTAGATATTCAACATTAAAGATGGGTCGCTATCCAAAATGTGTCTTGCGAGTATAGCTACGTCTGTTTTTGGCTGCATGCATGAAGGCCGACGTGAGCAATTCTTTTTTTCTCGGCTCGAGGTGCTACTCAAAAAAAATCTTCAAGGTTGGCAGGTCTGACAATGAGATTTTGCACAGCATCCAATAAGACTGAACAGCAATTTAGCCTATGTATTTATCTTTTTTAAGTTCCGTTAATGCCTAAAGACCTTCCCAACATTCGCTTTGCGTTGGAGTCCTTTTCGCCCTGTCAGGACTTATTTTCTGATAACGACTGGCAGACAATCCATTTCCCTTGAATTGGACTTAAAACATTAAAGCTTACATGAAACATCTCATCTAGTCTGGATAGAGTCAGCGTGCATTGAGGGTATAAATGGCAAATGACCATGTCTATGTGTTAATGCAGTGTGTTTGCTTTGCAGGCTGAAGACGTTGGTAAAGACTGCTAAGAAGAAGCTGCGAGAGCAGGATGGTGGAGAGCTGGCCTCCCCTCTCACGTCTCTCAGGGGGGACCTGGGCCAGAGGCAGTCGGACACCGAGTCCGCCATCAGCCGCATGAAGGCCAAGGTGCGTGCCAATCGAGGAATTGAGCTGTTGTGCTGAGCATTTTATTACTAGTTACCCTCGGCTAATTATCGGAGACCTGCTGAGCCTGAGCTTTATCTCCCATTTGCTAAAGTTTTTCACTTGCCACTCCAAAATAATTGTGTTGCATCCACATCATGCACAAGTAATTATTAATGCTACATTAAATACAGTCTCTTGCAACAGTATTTGACCATCACTCCCTGACCCCCATGACTTATTTGGTGCTAAAATCAGGCCAAACCTGTACAGCGTCTCTCTGGCTTTAATACCCACATACCCTGGGTTTGTTATACAGTATGTCCTCTGCCTCATGGTCTCCTCTCGTGTCCTGTCCGCGTCTCCTTGTGCTGCCGGTAGGTGGACGAGCTTCAGCTGCAGCTGGAGAAGGAGGCGTCGCGCTGCAGCCGCCTGGAGCAGGTGAACGGGGAGCTGAAGGAGCAGCTGGCCGCGCTGAAGGGCCTGAGCCGCAGTCACGAGCGGCTGGAGCGTAGCAAGCGGCAGCTGGAGGAGGAGCTGTCCGGCCTGCGGCGCCAGGTGGAGAGCGGTGTCATGGACCAGAGCCAGGCCGAGCAGTACCGCCGCGAGACAGAGGATCGCGCCCGCCAGGAGATCCGTCACAAGCTGGAGGAGGTCAACCTCTTTCTGCAGGTATCGTCTCCCCAATGCACACACCTTAGAGGAAAACTCCGGTGATTTTATCACACATCATCGTTTCTCGAGCTCACTGGGCTGTCGGTACGAAAAACAAAAAACAAATCAATGCTACCCAGCTCGAGTTGCTACAGCCAAGCATCTTTAAAATCATGCCCCCAGAGTGTAGCACTGTATCTGCCCCCAGAGTGTAGCGCTGTATCTGCCCCCAGAGTGTAGCGCTGTATCTGCCCCCAGAGTGTAGCGCTGTATCTGCCCCCAGAGTGTAGCGCTGTATCTGCCCCCAGAGTGTAGCGCTGTATCTGCCCCCAGAGTGTAGCGCTGTATCTGCCCCCAGAGTGTAGCGCTGTAGCTGCCCCCAGAGTGTAGCGCTGTAGCTGCCCCCAGAGTGTAGCGCTGTAGCTGCCCCCAGAGTGTAGCGCTGTAGCTGCCCCCAGAGTGTAGCACTGTATCTGCCCCCAGAGTGTAGCACTGTAGCTGCCTGGCTGTTCGTTTTTTTAGTACCGACAGTACTCGGTGACCTCGAGAAACAGAGATATCTGTGAAAAATCGCCAGAATTTTCCTTTAACAATACATAATGCTGGAACCAAATGGCCTGTAAACAAACATGGCCTACTTTTCTAATTGTCTTTTAATGTATCGGAACTCCCCCTATTACCGTCGGTCCCGTATTTCCGCCATCTTGCGTGTATGTGTCACTTAATATCCATTTCTATACAAACCAAGATGGCGGACTCCTAAAGAAACGCAACCACCCACACCATAGGTGTATCTAAATTAGCTATGTACCAAAAATGACATTTTACCGTGACTCGAAGAGCTGTAAACAGTGTTGTAAGGCTGCGTGTACACAACCGCTTGGAGCTCCAGTGGAATTTTAATTTCATGACGAGAATTCTCGGTCTAACCGTTCATGTGCCGTTGAAACGGCGTAAATAGGCGACCCATCAGGCCAGCCCTATAACTCCGAGCATGGTAAACAAAATCAGATATTTCAGGCAGTAAATGCTCCCGTTAAGAACCAAACCAGATTTTGTTCAAATCTACACACCTATGGCCACTGAAAAATGTAAGGTAATTGGGGGTGTTGTACGATAATGTACTGGTGCAAACAGCTGTCTGGAGTATTGATGTTTGGAATCATCACTTCTTAGCAGTGATCATGCATTGCATTTGACCACTCCAGGCACACATAGGCCTATTTTTTTCTGAAGTGTAAAGAGAATGGATGAGTATGTCTGTAACCGTCTCCCCTGGTCTGTCCAGACCCAGGCCGCCTCTCAGGAAGCTCTGGAACAAATCAAGGCCGCCAACGAGGCCAGCCAGCGGACACAGCTGGAGCAGCGCATCAAGGAGCTGGAAGTGGAGCTGGCGCGCACGCGGAGCACCCAGCAGGACAGCGCTATGCAGCGCGAGTCCAGCCGCGCCGAGCTCGAGCGCTACCGCCAACTCTACGCTGACGAGCTGCGTCTGCGCAAGTCCCTGGCGGCCAAGCTGGATCGGTGAGTGAGTGAGTGTGTGTGGCTGGCAGGCACTCGGACGCAGCTTAAGTCACATCGAGCAGCTTTTTGCAGTATTACTTGCTGACGCAGGTATCCTCCTTATCTGGTATCAGGTTTTATAATATAGCTTACTAAAGGCAGTGATGTAGGAACTGATATGTTGTCATATATTAAGTATGTTAAGGTGGTGTGTCCCATATAATTAGGCCTGTAATGTTTCCTTATAGTAATGTTTGCATGTCCTCTGCCCTGACACTTCTGTTACTTCTAGTATAGTGAACATGAACATGAGCACTCTGAGCACAGCGAGTTTAAATGCGTGTGTGTGTGTGTGATGGTAGATGTAATGAGCGTCTGGCGGAGGCCAACACCAAGCTCCTGAGCGAGCGGCACCGGAGCAAGTCCCTCATCGCCAGCAGCATAGTGAACGGCAGCCTGGGGGCCCCCTCGGTGGAGGTGGGCTCTCTTGGGTCACTGGGGGCCTATGGGGGCACCCTGGGGCCCCTCAATAGGAGCCTGGGGTTGGGGGGGACCCTGCTGGGCACCGTAGATCCCCAGACCAGCCGAGTAGAAGCTTATCTGGCTAAGGTGAGTTGCTGTGACTGGCTGCGCATACAAAAAGCATGCACTCAGATGTACACACACACATACACACACACACACACACACACACACACACACACACACAGTTATAGTCTTGTGCTTAATGACCTGTTACAAGACATGGTTTTGTTTCATACATTACCATTTAATGTTCATCTTCACAATCACTGTGAATCACAACATGAATTCATTCAAACTCAGGAATATTTAGTAGAACTTCTGTCTACAAGGAGTGAGGGGATCTCTCCTGCTCTACCCCCCCTGTGTGTCTCTCTGCACATAGCTAACACTTCTAGCTAGCACACAGCTCTCGATACAGCGTCTTTGACTCTACTCCACACAGCTCCTTTGACTCTACTCTGCTCCACACAGCTCCTTTGACTCTTCTCTGCTCCACACAGCTCCTTTGACTCTACTCTGCTCCACACAGCTCCTTTGACTCTACTCTCCTCCACACAGCTCCTTTGACTCTACTCTGCTCCACACAGCTCCTTTGACTCTACTCTGCTCCACACAGCTCCTTTGACTCTACTCTCCTCCACACAGCTCCTTTGACTCTGCTCCACACAGCTCCTTTGACTCTACTCTCTTTCTGTACTCAAGTGTCCTGTAAAAGGACACCATGCTTAACCTCTTCTGTTTCTTGCTCCTTCAGCTCCTAGCTCAAAAGTCTGTCTCTCACCTCTCCTCACTTCAGCCAGATTCATGACCAGGTGTGTAGTGGCGTGTAGCAGACTGGCCTGCTTCCCCTCTCCTTTTTCACTCCTCTCCCTTTCCTGCGCTTGGCCTGCACAAACACTCCATCTCAACATGGTGCCAGTGTAGTTACAGTTTAGCTTGTGGACCTAGTTACAGGTCTAGGTACACCTGGCATTAGAATGATCACAGTAGCCATTGTAGGTCACATTGTCCCTTTCCTCAGTGGTTGTTGATTTTAAGTCTTTGCATTTTAATAGTTTGGGTACCCCAGATTCAAAAACAGGCAATGTGTCAATATTCCGTTCATATGTCACATTTTATCATCCCCAGAAGTCCCATTAAAGTCACACAAAAAAAAGACCTGTCAGCGATTGCTTCAGGTACATTACTAAACTGTGGAGTTGGGGGAAAACAAATTATAGAGTAGTGTAGTATCAGAGTATTTGACATTGTGATACATTTAAGGCTTTCCAAAAGCTCTGTCTTTGAGCAACATGCTCCCCCTAAGTGATGGGAGGTTGCACTCTAAAATACATCAGTGCCGCTGCATTTTTAATTAGCTTTACTGATAAGTCGCTCCTTAAGTAGCAGGAAGAGAGATGTCCGACCACAAACACCACTGTGTGGCTAATCCCTTTTGTTCACTTGTAGATGCCAGAATGCCACTGTGCTTCCATGATCTGTGCTGAGCAGCAAGGCACTGCTCACACACAGCATATGGAATTCAGAGGCTTTAGCAAGTAAATAAAACGCTAAACAAGCTAATGGGACAAACTGAACATCGTGTTTATCGCACCTGTACATTTGTCCTCGAAAGAGGCTGAATTCCTGCTGGAGTGAAGACTTGAGTATCAAAACAGCATGACTCATTGCACACATTCAGAATGCCGCCCTCAGTCACTCTGCCTTTGGGATATCTACAGGATTAAAGCAATTAAGAAGAGCATGTTCTTTTCTGAGGTCAGGATGCTTAACTTCTCCATAAGTGACCTGGGAAGATTTTCCACATGCTTCTGCATGGTTTTCCTTCATCTTTTCAGTACATGAGATCTTATCCATGATAACTATACCTGTATGGCATTAAAAAAATACTATTTCTACATCACCAGGTCATTAGATTTCTACATCACCAGGTCACTAGTAAGCTGACATGCATGCAGTCGGCCCTGATTTCATATTTGCAGTGCCCCTCCCCATCACTCATTGGAATTTTGTTTCATCCTCAAATCATTTGACTTTTCTTCTGTTTTTTTCTGTTCCGTTATCAACACTTCATTTCATGCTGAAGTAAGTGAGTGTCCCAAGTCAGTCCCTACAGATTATTTTGAGAAATAAAACCGATTTAGAGTTTGGAATCTGTTACAGCCTACAAAAGTATGATCTTTTGTGGGACATTGTCAAAGTCCTTGTGTTGTGCACATGGGTCAATGCATGTTCTTTCCTAACAGATGCAGAGTGAATTGGAGAAAAACATATCAAAGGAGTTGGACCATGGTGAGTGCTTGAAAAATACCATAAACCATTCATTTACAGATTCCTCCATGATCGAGTTATATAGCTTCATGACGGTAATATAGCTTCATGACGGTAGCTGCAAGCGTTATGTATTATGAGCCACAAGATTGGGCCGGTTTTGAGCCTTTGCTCTGTTGCCCACAGCGACCGCAGAGCTGGACGGAGCTTCGCCACGCCTGTCCCCCGTGGGCTCGGCCTGTGGCTCCCAGAAGAGCCTGGCGCTGGACCAGGACCCTGTGAGCAGAGCCACGCAGCAGTACCTGGAGGTGCTCAAGAAGAACTACATGATCTGACACCCCCTTGAGATTCTTGTTTACACGCGCGCACACACACACACACACACACACACACACACACACACACACACACACACACACACAACCAACCAACTACAGACAAGGCCAAAGCCTAGCTGCCCATTGCCACTACATTTCCTTTTGTACGTGTGTGGTTATTTATTCCGGCTTTTACACAAGAGGATGAGAAAAAGATGATGCACATTGCACTTAAAATGCTCAGGAGCAAAGGGTGAAATGGAGTTATGTTTAGTGTATTGTCTGTGAAGCCATATTTTAAAAACTGCTATGGGTACGTGTGGAGTTGAACTCCTGATGCTTTCATTATATTTTTATTTGACCTGTGATGGTAATTATGGTTGTCTTTTGATGTGGTTGTGTAAAATCTTATTTGTTTTTTGTAGTAAATATGAGTATTATAAGTGTACCATACATATTAATGCCAAGTTACCAATCATATTTGGGACTTAATTTGTTATGGTGCAATATATTTTTTGTCTAGTGAGTTGGTGTTATGGTCAAGAAAAAAACAATCTGAAAACGCCTGTTTTTTGTAAAAACAGAAGATATACTTGAATGAGACATGACTAGATCATCTGGTTATCCAGGGTACTATAAGCTGTTACTGTAATTCTATATTTGGACTAAATATTGATGCCTATCATTAAACTTCACTAAATCCTGAGCTCTTCAGTATTTTAGAGTGTGGAGTATTAAGCAGTCTAATAAAGATATACTTTACAGAAACCGTGACTTCTTCCTGTCAGGTCACCATGGTCTTCAAAGTAGTTTGCTATATAATCCTTAACAAGTTTTTTTCAAATTCAGCAAAATGCTCCCTACAATCCTATAGCTGTTTTTGTGCTCTGGGAATAAAATACTAAAGGATTCAAACACAGTTTAGGCTCTTTAATGTGAAACATTCGCCGTGGCTTAAAGGCTGTGCGCCAGCTGCATTCAGTAGTCTTTTTTTTGCTTAGGAATGTTCTTGTAGTAGGAAATGATCCAGATATGTTAGTGATAAGACCTGTTTGGTTCTCTCTATATGCTTAGGAAAGGTGCCACAATGCTTCCGTTCAAATCTCCTTTATATATTAAATATTTATATTAGCATATGGTACATTGGAGCGTCCTTGACGGAAGGAAAGATGATACGGCTCCTACACACAGCTGCGTGCGTTGCGTTGCTGGAGACGCATCCCATTCACTTTACATGGGCTCACGTCATCCGTTGCCGAACTGAATTGTGGGTCCGTTGCGTCGCGTTTCTCCCGCCGCTCGCGTTGAGAAGTTCAGCCAAAGATTGTTAAAGGGGTGGTTCAGGATTTTGGACATAAGACCTTATTTCCAAGTAAGCAAGTGTGATATTTATCAGTGGAGACCGTTTTTCAGCATGTTTCATCCAGTCCTTCTAATTGCAGAGTTCGCAGGTGCTAGGCTAGCGCAAGTCAACGGTATGTGCTAGCCTGCCACTAAAGACAGTCTTACCCACTCCAAAGTACACCTGAGGCAAATTCCAGACAATCGATGTAAATGTCTGTGTTGATAGAATAGTGTAAGAAATACAACTACCCTTGCATCGCGTTGCAATAGTTATACTTTGGTCCCTAAAGTTGTTAGTAGTCATTTTGCAACTCAGCGGCGGACTGATATTACCAAGGCTACTACTAGGTATCCCCATTGGAGTGCGCTTTACTGTTTACTTTTCGGCGCAGTACTACTAACCGGAGCAAGTATAATTCCGCCGCTGCTAAGAAACTAGTCCCTCAAAATGTAATGCGATCGTTGAAATGCAAGGATAGAATAACGTTAGAAATAACACTGTCAATACAGACATTTACATCGATAGTCTGGCGTTATAATTTATTTGCCTCGGGTGTACTTTGGAGTGGGTAAGACTGTCTTTAGTGGCAGGCTAGCACATACCGTTGACTTGCGCTAGCCTAGCACCTGCGAACTCTGCAATTAGGGACTGGATGAAACGTGTTGAAAAACGGTCTCCACTGATAAATATCACACTTGCTTACTTGGAAATGAGGTCCTATGTCCAAAATCCTGAACCACCCCTTTAAGGCGAGATATTTCATCAGGAGCCACTTCCGGGAACCCGGATCGCACGAGGGGGGGGGGGTCAAAATCCCCCTTTATGCAGAGCAGAGGCAGCGACTGCTCCATTGAAGTCTATGGGCATAGCTCAGAATTTCACCACATATGCTAAGGTCTTGGTTCTATAGAGTTAGGAATGTGAATTTCGGGCACATTTTCATGATCCTCAAACCCTTCTGAACATTTCAGGTACATTTTTAGCATTTTTGAGCAATCCAGTCTGGAGAAAATCAACCTTATATCAGGTGTGCGCCGGTTATTTCTGCCGCTGCTGTTGGCCGGTTGCAACTTACGCTCGTCAATACGTCATCGACACGCCTCTTTATGCAGTCAGGATTCGATCCCCATTTCGCGCCCATAGACATGAACTACGACGAAGTATCTTGCTCCGCCTTAACAATCTTTGGTTCAGCTGTTGCTGCACCGACAGATGGCACCGGCCAATCAAATTACGGTTATACTTCAAGTCATTTGCATAGCTACCGTCGGGAACACCCACTGGCATGCGTTGACGGAACGCAACTGTGTGTAGGACCCGAAAGTGGATAGAAAACGGCAATAACGGCTCCCACACACAGCTGCGTTCCGTCAACGCATTCCAGTGGGTGTTCCCGACGGTAGCTATGCAAATGACTTGAAGTAAAACCGTAATGTGATTGGTTGGTGCCGTCCGTAGATTGGCTTGATTGGCCGGTGCCGTCTGTCGGTGCAGCAACAGCTGAACTCCTCAACGCGAGCAGCGGGAGAAACGCGACGCGACGGACCCACAATTCAGTTCGGCAACGGATCACGTGAGCCCATTTAAAGTGAATGGGATGCGTCTCCAGCAACGCGATGCACGCAGCTGTGTGTGGGAGCCGTAATACAGTAAGTCCTGCAGCAGGAGCATGGAAGAGAAGGATGTACTTTGGCTAGCTAAACATGTCAACAATGTTTTGCTAGAATTGTAGACTGCCTTTAAAAGGTAGCATATGTGCCCTGTTAAGTGTCTTTTTTCAAAAACAAAGGCTAAAATCATGGACATATAACTACAAAAATACAGAAATTTAAAATATAAACTTTTATTAACAAATATGGAAAATCATAATACAATACTTCAAATATATAAAACCACGCAGCATTATCTACACAACCAAATATGATTTGTAATCATAATTAAGTTAAGCATTAAAAAATGACCATGGAGACTGTTTACACATAAAGCAGCATTAACCTACCCACAGTTTCCTTCAGTCAGACTAGGCACATTTGGAAGTATATTAAGGCAAGGATATCCTTAATAAAAGATACACAGTTGGATATGTTATCCATAACTGCTAATTGATAGCTACTTTGACCCATCAACTGCAGATAACGGACACTTTGTCTTTGACCTAATTGCCTCAGCAGTATCTGAGGTCGTTCTCCAGTCCGTAGATTTTGGCCTTCAGAGTCTTCAGTTCTCCTTGTACTTTTTTGGTGCGGGCGTTGGTCTGTCGTACTTCATGTAGAATGGCCAGGTCCTGATCTGGCCCCACATTTAGAGTCACCTAAACAGGGCAGATTATTGGGTTCATTGGTAAAACATACCAGTGCACGGCTTTTAAGTTCAATACAGGAAAGCTGAATAAAACTGTTTTCGCATTTGTGGTCACATCACTCAATATATCAAAAGTGATATGCTATCCTACCTTAAAGAGCTGTTTCTCCACATCCTTCAGTTTTAGTCTCAAATGTTTGATGTCTGTCTTGAAGCCCTCAACCTCCATTACTCGCCTCTTCTCCAGGGCCTCATAACGCTGAGTCATCATCTGCAAACGCTTTGCTATCTTAGTGGACCGCTCCTATACAAACACACAATGTCAGTGAGTACCGCTCCTATATACAGACACAATGTCAGTGAGTACCGCTCCTATATACAGACACAATGTCAGTGAGTACCGTACCCATAACAAAGACACAATCGATTGCTCTCACAACACACATTCTGTTTGTGAACACCACTTCATTGTGCTTTGACTTTATGGTGGGGTAAAACCTGGTTGGCTCACCTGAAAGATTTCTTTACCCACATCTCCCTCTTCTCTGATTTGTGCCAGTTCTGTTTCTAAACCCACACACTGCTCGCGGTACATGTCTGCCAGTTTGTGGGCCTGCTTAAGCTCCTCGCTCAGTGCCTGGGGAACAAATCATTCCACAGCTGAACACCACACACTAAGATATGTATTTTGTTTCATAATATGTACGTATATTACAAGGAACATTAAAGTTGACCTCATATACAGCTGGTCATGCAGATCTGGTTAATGAACAGTGTCCTTTCTATATGGTTGCCATGGTACACAAAGTTTAAGACTGACCATGTACTGTGATGTCTCTCCAAATGTGGTGTCCCAGACTGAGGCACACTCACCCGAATCTCCTCCTGATGCATCTGTTGGGACTCTGGCGGTGCCTGGGCGAGACGCTGCGGTGCTGTGGCTCGTCCCGGTCTGTCCAGGCCACCGCGGCCACTCTGGAGCTTCTCGTGACAGGTGTCGAGCTGCCGCAGGAGCCGGTCCTTCTCCACCATCCAGCCCTTCTCATGGGTGCGGCTGTCGAACTTCAGCTGCAGGAAGTCCCTGGTGCTCTCGTACAGCAGGGTCTGTGTGCGCTGGAGCCTGCGAGACCATTATGGTAAATCCATAATCCAAGAACATTACGCAGCCACTTATGTTATATTACATTAGTGAACACATTTGCCACAAGTTACAAACCGCGTCCCTGTCAACACCCATAAGGGATATGCTCCACTATCAGTGGCAACAGCAAATAAAGCACAGTGAGGTGGGGTCAGAGGACAGCTGACAAAGGGGTGATGACTTACTTGTTAGTGAGAGCCGTGATCCGGTCTTGGTCTCTCTGGTGCTGAACCTGAACCTCCTCCACGCGGATGCGCCGGTCCTCCAGGAGCGACTCCACCTGTTCTTTAGCCAGACGCGTCTGCTCCTCCATCTGGGCCTGGAGCGCCTCCACCTGGACATCACCAGGATTGCAGCATTAACGTTACACTACATCTAAAATGATACGCTGCATAAGGCTACAGAAGTATAAGTCTGTATTTAAAAATATTTACACATGCATTAGAGAGTGCTGCCTTATACCTGCAGCAGCAAGGTCTGGTTGTCTTTCTTGTACTGTTCTGCTGTCTCGCCACTCTCCACTCCTTCTCTGGAGAGCTTCTTACTGGCTTCTAGATAGGGGGGCAGGAGCATTAGCAAAATTAAGAGATTGCTGCTATGATGCTATAAGAAGATTTGGAGCATCAGCTACTTCTCACAGATTAGGATAGGATTTAGTGCTTATTAATATTACTTTACTTCCAAAGCTTGATCAACAGCAGAGTTCAAGACTTGTATGATACCTTTTGTGAAACAGGATCACTGTATTTTTGATTGGTAAATGTGACTACAGACATGATGCTTTTAGGGTAAAATATAAAAGACATGCAAAAAATAACCTTTAGCAGCTTTTGATTTTGAAACCTTCCACTGATCCTGAGGCCTTGGCTGCACCTTATTCTGAGGAATTGTGATCTAATCAAAGACGAGACAACACAAAAAAACATGCAACTGTAAGAGGTAGTATAACTTTTCATCAGCATTCTATTATTCATCCAATGAAGACCATATCAGCTTAATGGAAAGTGAGATTTTCATGGTTAACCTTGTTTGGAGGCTCTCGGTGAAAGTAAGTGATCTCCCCAACATCTGGACCCACCAGTGCCAAAAGATGCTGGATTTTCTTTCTGTCCTCCAACTCTCTGTGGATGGTAAAGTTGTATATAGGCAACTTACCTAAGATAATCATACTAAGATGTATATTTGAAGAAACACCATGGAACAAGTTGCCACTAAACACACGTTGTCTACTTGTTACCATGGTGTATGATGAAACACTAAAAAACAAACTATAAAGAGCTGACCTGATTTTCAAACGGTCATTTTCTGCGTACAAGCGCAGTGCTTGTTCTCGCTCTTGGAAGAGATAGACCTGCATGTCGCTTAGTGCCTTCTGAAGCTCCGCAATCTCTCCCTCGCGCTGTCGGACCTCCCACTGGAGTTTATGCTGTATGCACACATACACATGTCCAGTCACAAGAATGTTATACACAAACACATAGCATGGCCACACACAAAGTTCAGGCTGAAATAGAGCACCTGATCTTCTGTAGAGCTTCTGTACTTCTCCAGCATCTGCAGGAGGTCCTCATGTTCCCCATCAAACTGAGCCACCTTCTGCCTGTAGAACTCCAGCAACTCACGAGATGGCCGGAGGTAGGCCAGACGCTCAGTGATTGGAGGCAGAGGTGAGTCAACCTCCTGGCTTTGATTAAGAATATAGCTACAAACAAACACACACATACACAATATTAGACATTGTGTCTGTATAGGAAGCCCTACAATGGTGAGTACACACACACACACACAGGTACGACATTCTACAATAAAAAATGTATAATGCAGAGGACACCATCATACTTGCTGGGACCTGCATCTCGGGTTGGTGGTGATTCCATCACTTAGAGTGAATGTGCAACAATTCACATGCAGAATTTCCTGCAAGTAACACCATCAAACAAACCATTATTGTTGACAAGAGGCTGTTTTCTCAAAAGGCTCCAGTATGTAACGTTATGTATCTATTTAATTCAATCAACTGTCACTGGCCGTTTAACATGGCATGCGAATATTTGAAATATAATTTTTGCACGTTGGTTAGCTAAACAAAAATGTAGATATTTGCGTTAACAATAAAATGTGGATACAAGTGTAATTTAAGATTACTGATGTCACTCATTCCTGCATATTTTTGAAGAAAACAGCCTGTCACTATCTGAAGCCCTCTTTGTTTACAAATCACTCTAGCGTAAGCATTACGCGACAGGGGCGGGAGGTTTAAACAGCGCAGCTTCACCAAATTGACCTTTAAAGTAGACAAAAATATCCCATGATGTGGTTATGGACATATTATAATAGAACCGCATAATAGTTACAAACCAAGTTGACACATCAAGTTATCCACTTGGACAAACCTGACGTTAACGTTACTTAGCGACTGCTAACGTTACTGTTAAAGCATTAGTTCTAGCTAGCCACCCTACACTAGCTCAGGAGCTTCAACCTAATGTTTGAAATACTGACATTCTTTAGGTGAAGCTTATTCCTTAACTTAAACATAAAGAGCTGTCATGGTCCCAAAAGCTACTTCTAGACGAAAAATATCATCCTACCTTTAATATTTCTGCCCTGAACGTTTCTGCAACAAAATGCAACAACCAGTGGCAACACCTCTGAGTGGCAACAACAAAAACGCCGGAAACTGTCATATATTTTCCGGAAATTATAGATTAAAGGCCCTCGTATTTTCTGTCATTTAGAAAATGAAAAACACTATGACTAACACTACACTATAGACGCTTTTTTTGTTTTTAGTTTTTTAGTTGATGAGCAGAGTGAACAACTTTGAAGCAATAGTAAGAGTGTGGTAGACATTTATGTTGCCGTCGTGCGTGTTATCACCTTGGGGTTCGTGGTAGCGTATACTTTGCGCAGTCAGACTTCACTCTTCATTCAGTTTCACTCCTGCGCAATGCAACCCAGTGTAGTCATAGGATGTTTTTAAATACATGCGGCTGGAGCTTGTTGAAGCGAGTTATTTTCTGTTTGGCAATGCACTTCGTACGTTAGGGTAGCCCGTAAACTGAAACGGGTGAGCCACGTTGGAAACATGGCAAAGTTTTTCACTCGATTGAATTTTATTAAATTGGGTTGGCGATTTCTCAGCACTAGTAGTTTGGGGAGGAGCCCTGTCCATGTGCCACCTGCCTCTCAACGCTTCTACAGTAGCGTTATAGTAAGTTGATGCTAGTTAACGAAACGATAAATGTGTTTACTGACTGGTTATGCATTGCTTATAATGCATTGCTAACAGCTTTCTCAGCTCAACATTTCCTTGTATATCATTGCGTTGACACAGCTTAAAAGTATAACGTGGGATAGACCACAGCTGGGTAATTTCATTTAGGCAGCTATAATAAGGTATTCCATCTCACTAGACTCATCAAGCACAGATTGCACATCAGTCTTGCTTTGCTGTTGTTAAATGTGATCAACTGTTAACTTACATCGTGATATTATGTCGTTGGCTCTCATTACATGTTGTAATGTTTTTTGTCAGGACTTGGCCAGGCACCGAATCTCCGTTCCCATTGAAAGACCGGTTACTGATATTGGGCTCCAAGGTCACCCTAAACGGTTAAACCCAGAGAACGCGTAGTGCCAGAGGCCTCGGATGATATTATGTCACGGGGTGGAGTGATTAAACCATTTCTCAGCGGTGTATATCTCTCCAGCGTTGTTTATATGTGCTGGACCCTGAAGCGTGTCTTGTTGACAAAAAGTGATCTGGTTACTTTCTGTTTAAATCCTATCACAGGGTCACCCCTCCTTCGGACTACTGTTTGATATTGATGGCGTTCTGGTGCGTGGAAGAACACCCATACCTGCAGCCAAACAGTGTTTCAGGAATCTGGTGGATAGAGATGGGAAATACAAAGTCCCTGTTGTCTTCGTGACAAATGCAGGGAACTGTGTTAGGCAAACCAAGGCTGAACAACTGTCTCACCTGCTTGAAGTTGAGGTCTGTCCTTTTCATGTTCTTAGCTAGCCTTTGATTAAGCTTTTTTTTTTTTTATCCATGACACGGTTTTGCTGTATTGATGTACATGCAATATTAATTGAATTCATCATTGTGACCTGGATGTACTTTTTCTACTTTTAAATGACTAGGTGTCTCCAGATCAAGTCATGTTGTCCCACAGCCCATTGAGAGTCTTCAGTCAGTTTCATGACAAATGCGTGCTTGTGTCTGGCCAGGGACCAATCTTGGAGGTGGCCAACAAGTATCCTCTAAGCTTCCACCATATAGCCATATTTGTACTGTTGTTCACAATCATGAGCATAAATATACTTTAATTAGGAACTGGTAATCGTCGTTTACTACAGTTTCACTGTTCTTGGCTAAGTGAACATTGTTTTTGTCTGTTTAGTCTTAACTGAAAGATTATCAGTCTCGGGTTTCAAAATGTTGTGACCATAGATATGCTTCGGGAATCGTATCCCCTTCTTGATGTGGTGGATCACCATCGCAGACCTAAGAACTCAGTAAGTGTCCCAGGGACTTTCATTTGAAAATCCTGAGGCATTCTTCCATTTAAATTGTCTTCAGTATTATACATGTCTAACTGTCCATCATGTTTAATGTTTACAGGTACCTCAAACCAGGGATCTTCCACCAATAGAAGGTATGCTGCTATTTGGCTATACAGATTCTCATTCTGTCATAAATGCACCTCATTACAGACAGTATTCTTGTTATTATGTTCAGATATGTGATCCACTCAGGCTCCTATTCATCTGTTCCCCTATCCTCCCCCAGCCGTTATTCTATTTGGTGAGCCAATCAGATGGGAGACGAACCTTCAGCTGATTGTGGATGTTCTCCTCACTAATGGGAAGCCTGGGAATACGGTGACCTCTCTGCAGTACCCTCACATCCCTGTGCTAGCCTGTAACATGGATCTCCTGTGGATGGCAGAGGCCAAAAACCCAAGGTCAGGCTTTGGATCTCATCACCTCACTTGTTGCATGATTTGCAAGTGTGCCCATGTCCACTTCTCTGCCTTCCAATGAGGTCAGTTACAGACTCATAGCTTGTTTGCCTCTCTTTAGATTTGGCCATGGGATGTTCCTCGTCTGTCTAGAGAGCATCTACAAGAAGGTCACTGGTCGTGAGTTAAAGTACGAGGCTTTGATAGGGAAGCCCAGTGTGGTGACCTACAACTACGCAGAGCTGCTGATCCGCAAGCAGGCCGAGACTCTCGGCTGGACTTCGCCGGTTGAGCGTCTGTATGCCATTGGGTGAGTGCTGTGTGCCTTTGAGTTTGATCATGAAACTGAAATGCCAACTGTTTTGTTATTTGTCATGTACTATCATCAAGTATGTATTGTTATACCCTCCAGTGATAACCCAATGGCCGATATCTATGGAGCCAACCTCTACAACCGCTACCTGAAAGCGTCTCGCCGCGTCCGAGCACAGATGCAGGCTCAGGGAGGGGGAAACCCGAGACAGGAGATGGACGAAGTAGCGGGACCGGACGTGGCCATGGGGGATGTGGGGGACGACCCTCTGCCCGTAGGCTGCAGCTCCATCCTGGTCTGCACGGGGGTCTACAACCGGGACCAGCAGGACCTTCCCCCGGACCCGGACGAGACGGTCACCGAGCAGCGCATCTTCCACGGCCACCGTGACTTTCGCTTCGACCCCAGCCTCACTCAGCCCTCCTTCGTTGTGCAGGATGTGCGTGAGGCCGTGGAGCTGGTCTTCCAGCAAGAGAGCTGCCCACTGGACTAGAGCCGTAAGTTTCTGATGAGCACAGACGCACAAAAAACACTGTCAAGGCCTACTGTCAAAGAGGAGCAGATGGAGGTCTCACTGACATCTGAGGGATTTTCACCTCCCTGTGTTTTACTGTATAGCAGCTACAAAATGATGAAAGATATGGCAAATGTCTACTGGTTTCCAGAGTATATTCGCATATGCCAAACTGGCCTTTGAGGCTATTAACTTCACATGCAACTCCAGTATCTTAATATGAACCTTGATCATCTGTCATAAATCAGTAGAACAGAGATCAAAGAGCAGTAGGTCATAACGCATTTCTTTCATCATTCAATACTCTGTCAAAATCTGATGTGGGCATAGGATTGACATTTTGTCAGACATCCCTGTGTACATATTACTCAAACGACTCCATAAATCTTAAATAAATGTTAAACTGTGGTCATTCAGTGTTCCGTCCATGGAGCCAATTAAGAGATGGGAGATTGATGAAAGCCTTTTTAACCTCAGCATTGCAGGGATTCCTACACAGTCGTCTGGCACAGATACACTTTTAAGTTAAATACATTTACATAATGTATATAATATGTTATTGCTTTATGATGGAAATAGTGTATGACACACACTATGTGGTTATGGTACAGAGTTATTGTTTCTCAGTTCAGTTGAATGTTTGCAGTTTTTTTTTATTGTAAGCTTGAGAACAAACAGGAGAGTAAGTCCTACTCCGTCTGTTGATTGGTGTTGCACATTACCATGTTATTGCCCAGTTTTTAAGGTGATAAATGTTAAACAGGAGTCTCCTGTTTTTTCATTTTTACAAGTTTTATTGGTTTACATAACCATATGAACTTATGAATTGCTTTTATGTTATGCATTATACATGTACTGAAATATTTTTAAGCCATAGATTTTCTCCAAAATATGTTGTTGAATAAATACACACTGTTCAAGTAAGTTGTTTGGCAAGATGCTATGCTTGCCATGTGTCTCATTTAAATAGCCTAGTTCTCAACACACTAGACAACGGCTTCTTACAGGTTCTGATGTCAATATACAGCTTGAAGAGATACATTTTCTTTTTTGGCCTTTTGTTTATTTGTACAAAAGTTATTCTGAAAGTGAACCAATATTATGAATTAATCAGAAAAACACATGAAATACAAAGTACATACATGGTGTTTATGAGAAGTCACTGCTAACATTATAGAAACGTCCTTCCTCTGATGATGAATGTGTACATAATCCACTGCAACATCAAGTATAGTAGTCAAACTCTTCCACTTGATGGCAGAACCTCAGATTAAGTGGCACAAAACTGAAAACAACTTAACCACGTCATGCCGAAGACTTCTCCATGTCTCAGGCATTTGACCTGTTCTCAGCAGCCGCATGGCTTATTCTCTGATGACTCCTCCAGGTTTATGGTGTGGGAGTCAGAATGTAGCAAGGGGTAAGGGGACTCCGAGTAGGGCTCCTGATTGACCACCCCTCCGCTTCTCACAATGAGTTCTTTTGCCATCAAGAAGAAGGCTTCCTCAATATTATGGTCCATTTTGGCAGATGTTTCTAGTGCAGCTAGTGCCCCCCGTTGTTCAGCCAAAGTACATGCATCTTCAAACAACACTTGACGTTCAGATTCAAGATCACACTTGTTGCCTATGAGACACATTTCAAATAGTTTAGAAACATATTTAACTAATCCACTCGTAAATGCTTTATTATTGTAAGTGCCCTATTCAAGAGTACTTCTTTTTTTGTCATAGGGTCAGAATACATTCCTATGGTTTCTTATTTTTGAAAGCACTTACCCCATATCAGAAACTAGACTAGACTGTGAAGAATTAGTGTTGTTATCCACAAAAGTAATGTGTAACTTAACCTTAATGGATGTACAATTAAACTGCTAAAACCAAGGCTGAACATCAGCCTTATTAAATTGACAACACCAAAAACATGTTGCATGCTATTTACAGGGGGCAGCCATGGCCTACTGGTTAGCGCTTCGGACTTGTAAACGGAGGATTGCCGGTTCGAACCCCAACCAGTAGGCACGGCTGAAGTGCCCTTGAACAAGGCACTCAACCCCTCACTGCTCCCCAAGCGCTGCTGGTGTTGCAGGCAGCTCACTGTGCCGGGATTAGTGTGTGCTTCACCTCACTGTGTTTTCACTGTGTGCTGAGTGTGTTTCACTAATTCATGGATTGGGATAAATGCAGAACAAATTTCCCTCACAGGATCAACTTAATAATGTAATTGCATGCCGTTTCATGGTGGTCATTTACAGCGCTTTTTTTTTCTTCATGATTTGACAGTGAGACAGCCCTAAGCCCTAACAAACTAAGTTGGACCATGTGTCAAAGTGTGTGAGTCTGTGAGTGTGCATCAAAGTGTGTGAGTCTGTGAGTGCATCAAAGTGTGTGAGTGTGTGAGTCTGTGAGTGTGCATCAAAGTGTGTGAGTGTGGACATTGTGGGCCAACATGAACTCAACTGTTACCTTTATAACATTGCATTGAATACTGTAGTTAACCGCAGGCAAATAATAGGGAACCTATAACGTTATAAAGATTTGATCAAATCTTTAATTTAATTATCCTTACCTATGAAGATGACTACTATGCTGGGTGCTCCACATTGCTCCACTTCCTGGATCCAGTGAGGTAGGGATTCAAAGGTGCTGTGACGGGTCAGGTCATAGGCGATCATGGCACCATGGGCATTCCGGTAGTAGCCCTGGGTGAGGGTCCTAAAGCGCTCCTGTCCTGCTGTATCCCAAACCTGCATCTAATTACAACAAAGGACCGTAAGCATGCATGAAATTGTTCTTTCTCTGTGTGAAGATATACATTTTTCAGATTAAACACATAATCACTAGAATAAGACCACATACTGTGCATGTAAAATAGTGAATAATTTGAACATTCTCTGTGTGCTGTGGTAATGGCAGTATAACTAATAATACAAGTAATAAAAGTAAATAAAAGTAAAAAAGATAAAATCTTTTTTTTGTGACATTACAGTTGAAAACCACTGTGATTCTCTATTAGCAAGTTTCTCACAACCAACCTTGACCTTTTTGCCATCAATGTCCAAAGTTCGAACTGTGAAGTCCACTCCTATAGTGTTCTGCTGCCTTTCAAGAAACAATCCTGACTTGAAACTGTGGACCACACAAGTCTTGCCCACGCTGGTGTCTCCGATGAGGATGATCTTGAAGAGGAAATCACAGGAGTCCTCGTCTAGCTCCATCTCCGTGGGCTGCAGAGCCATGGGGAACAATGATGTCTATTCTGCTTCTGCTTACTCAACAGTAGCTGTGGGCACTGTTGAACATGCCCAGGAGTACCAAGCAACAGTAATCTCAAAGTGTCAACTCACACACACACACACAGTTTAGGTAATACTTCCTCAAACGTGTAGTTCTCTTTTGAATCCATCATGTGACGTTTAAACGAGGTACCTATGAAATTCAGCTAGACGAAAGTCTAAATCGTCATCTCAAAAAAACTATTTTTCTTCTCTTTCGCCGCTTTGAGAATTCTCCTGTGCCTCTTCCAGAATCTCAAATAATGTCATTCACTGAACACAGCTCTTCCCCTTTTACTTAAAAAAGGAGCACACAATAATGTTCTGGCACAGAAAATCTCCCCACCCCACTTCCAGCCCTGGCAAAAACTACGCCCATTTTGTGACCAATGTCACTTTCCCTCTAGTAGATCCTTTCCACTTGGACTCACTCAAAATGTAAACAAAGTCACCCCCGCCTCAACTGTACCTGGCTTCTTGTGTTTGACTTTCGGTTTCCCATCCACCTGCACCACTGCATCTTAGGGGAGCTGTAGTTTCACAATAGACCAAGGGTGTGGTGAAACAAAGAAAGGAGCAGAAAAAAGACAAACAGAAAACAGTGGAATAGAAACAAACATGTACCTGTTATTATTTCCAGCAGCTTATTGAAATAAATGACAACATGACTCTTAAGTCCATCGAGTACATAAGAAACTGAGCTTCTCCTTCCAGGGCTGTACATGTTTAGTGTACACACAACTCTAACTGTCTTCAGTGGCGACCTTTGGACTCAGCTACTCAGAATTCAAATGCATTCCACAAGGAATCCTGTGGCTGCCTCCTACCTCGCTCTCCGCTCAGAACCACCCCAGGAGCTGACCCAGAGCACATTCCGCTGCTCTTAGCACTATCTCATCGCAAACACACACAGTCATCAAAAGGAAAGAACACCTACGATTACCAGATTTTCCAGTTATGAAAAAAGTTGTAAGAATACCTTTGTGATTGTTAATGGTGCATGGGCCAGCATGAAGTTGGCGTGCCTGGGGGGAGTGCAGCAGAGATGATAGTGAAGTACATTGTGCCATTGAGTGCGAGTCAGGGACCACCCCCCCCCCCTCCCACTCATTGCCCTGTCGTCAGCTTAGTGCAGAGAGGCACAAGGCACTGACAGACACCAAACAATACACAATATGAGTGAGTGAGAGTGTGCTTTTTGGTTTGTGTGTTTAAAGGAGGCCACTGGCATCAAAACCTTCTGTGTCATACAATGACTCCACATAATGCAAACAATAGAGAATTGTCTCACCACTTATGTACTTGCTTATAACTTGAATTGGAAATGTGTAACACATGAAATATTAATAAGAAATTCCTTGACTTGTGTAAACAAGTGGGATAGCCACTTAGCTTTTCCCCCATCTCTTGCCATGGATTCAGGACCAATCCTATTCAGACTACTTAGTAATGGTTTTAACACATTTATTCAGAGAATATTCATGGAACAGGTTAGTACTGCTTGTTAAACTTCTTTATTTCATCTCTATTGTTTAACATTTCTTTTTTATAAACAGTTGTGTAAAACAAGGTATTCAAAATAAAAAAACTGTAAAAATGTGACAACATATACAACTGAATGCAAACTAATATGAATTCTACAGAAAAATATGCATGGTCAACAAAATTAAACGTCTGTTCTTTTTGTCCAAAACAAGACCTTTAGACACGGCCTCTCATTCAATAGTCAATTAACAATTAACTGGCTGTTAACTAACAATTTCATGTCCACTAACCTGATTTATAATTTACAATTCAAACACCGGAATTATCTCAAACCTGGGGGAAGCTTTCAGGACAGCACCCTGAAAACCAATACAACCACTGTCAATTTCCACACTTCTTCTTCAGCCCTAACTCGTACTGTGCCTTCAGTTGTGCCGGTGGATCTCTTCATGGAAAGTCTGAGTTCTCCTCTGAACCACCAGAGAGCAGTCTTGTGGAGGAGAGGCACCCTTTTTGTGTCATCGCCTCTTGCTGGCAAAGCTCAGAGTGTCTTTGTACCGGAATGTCAGACATGGAGAGGAGGACTGGTGCCTGGGTGGTCCCAGCGGTTTGCCGCGTTGGGTTCTCTTCCGGGGAGCCTTCTCTGGAGGTGGAACAGGTATGGGCTTCCATGGAATGGGGTTGTAGAAACTGGGAGCTGGATAGTTCAGGTTGTCATAGCCTATAACAGAAATAGTTTTTCACCAGAAGTGAATGAATGTGAATAAAACATAAGAAGAACATACATGGATCACTGGATTATTATTTCAAGCATTATTTTAAAGAAATATTACAAAACACATCCATGTATTAGTTACGTACACACACACACACACACACACACACACACACACACACACTCTGCAGCCTCTATGCACCTTGAGGGGAGGGCGTGTTGCACTTGACTCGGTTTCTGTTCTGCGCTCTGAGCCACTCCTGAAATGTGTCCTCTGCTCTCCTCCTCCTCTCCTTCTCCTCCACCTCTTTCAATGCTGCCTCTTCCTATTGACCCAAACATGATGGGGAGTAAGTCAGACAGACCTTAACTCACAGATTATCTACATCACCTTTAGATGTGAACTGAAGCCATGTCAGCCATAAATATTTCACTAGTCATGTACAGCTATAGCAGATAAATACAAGCTTCTTGTGTCATTTATCCTTTCAGTCCTATGAGGTCAAACTGATGAGTCACCTGTTCTCTTTGTTTTCTCTCATTTTCCTCTTCTTTCTTCTTGAGCAACCACTCCTTATATTTCTCTTGTGCTTTGAGTTCAAATTCTCTCCGCTTCTGTTTTTCTCTTTCAACCTCCTCTTGTTTTTGATGTTCCTTGCACTCCTTTTCATGTTTTTCCTGTGAAATAACAAAAAAATAATTTAGTTTTGTTTTAAATCAATCAACCACACAATTAAACTCCTGACACTGAGGAATACAAACAAGCTTTGATCTGGGACTAAAATGAACATTAAATTAAACTCATGTTACACTCAGTTGACAGATTCTTCTTAAGATGTTGAATATATCTCTTGATAACTTTATGTTTTGTAAACCAGAGAATGTGACCTGCATATCAGGGACTGTTCCTTTTAAAATATGTTAATGTTTAAATTAAGTTATTTATTTGAGCTTAGTTACAAATGCCCCTATTTATTTGCTCTAGTTGGATGTGTGAAACACAATTTTGTTTTTTAGGTATCTTGAATCTAGCATGCTAAGAATACTACTATGCCACGATAGTTCATGACTACATGCATTCTGTTTGATAAACAATTATATCACTTAAAAAACTCTAGGTCATCAATGAAAGGCACTACTTTTCAATTTTTACATTATTGAAACACACTGCTAAAATGACACACTGACGACACATTCACCATTGCTCTTTTCATTTTCAGCCAATCCTGTATTTTGTTCTCTGTCTGTATTCTCTTTCGCCTCTTTTCCTTTTCAGCCTGTTCCTTCTTCTCTTTAAGAGTGCGCTCCTAAAATGAACAGAAGACAAAGGTTGTTCAGATATAAATAAATGTATCAATATATATCAATAAACAGGGACAATAAATTAATCATTAGTGACTACTAGAGCAGAACCTTTTGCCAAAATGTCATTGGTCAACTCTACAGTTCTCTTTACAAAATAATATTTAGCTGTACCTCCAGAGCTTTCTGTTCTAATTTGAGACGTTCTTCTTTTGCTTTGGTGACCAGCCACTGTTCCCAGGCACTTAGGTTATGCAGTGAAACAGAAGATTTCTCCAGCTTTAACTCTGCAACTTTCCTTTGAATGTGCAATTTCCCATTCCTATAACATAACATAAAGCTCAACATAAGCAAATGCATGACCTTCAGAGAACATCCTCTAATGTGTGAATTGCAAACAATACCTCTGCGGAGAAGGGTGTCTGATATCCTCAGTTGACGCTGCCAGGCTGTTCAGCCTCTTCTGCAGTTGTTCCACCTCAGGGTCATCATCTGAACCCTCAAAACTATCGTGGTAAATTGGCGACAACAACGAGTAGGTGGAATCATCGGTGGAGTCATACTCCACACTTTTGCTCCTGTAAATACCTTTGTCTTTGCTTTTCAGTGGAGTTGATGTCAGGCTTTTGGATGTGGTTGGCAGAAACACAGACATAATGAGCCTAACAAAGAGGAGAGAACCACTGTTAAGCATGCCATAAGACTGCAGTGCTACACTTGCAGAACTAGCAATGTGCTGCACAAAGTACTTCAGACTGAAAACTTCAATAAACAAGATTTCATAAGAATGGAAAGCCATCTTGGACATTTTGAGCAATGGTGTTCAGGTTCAGAGAGAAGCTAGTTTATGACAGCAGGGAATAACAATTTGTTACCCAACATACTACATTTTTGAAACAACATTTCGCAGGAATGTACGTTAGCCCATTAACGTTATTGTTGTCAAAACCGTTTCCCAACTTCAGGTGTTGTTCAACAACAGACCGACCGCTCGCCCAGCCAAGTTAGCTAATGTTACAGAACTAGCAAGTGACCCCAGGCTATTAACTTAGACCCTAAATCGTGCAACACGAGCACAAAATAAATGCGAATTCCGATGTATACTCGTAGCTGACAATAAAAGCTAACTAATGCTTAACTTTACTACGAGCTAGCTAGCTAGGAGGTGCGGAAACGTTACCGTGCCTGCAGTGCAGAGCCGCTAAGTTATCTATCATAAGTTAGCTGTAGGAGGATGTGTTGCAGAAATGTTTAAAAAAGTGGCTATAATTGTCATTTCCACAACATGACAACAGTTCAAACAAGGGCTAGTGTCATATTAATTCACTTACCAGACCAAAACACTCTGTACTTTAGTACAACAGCCCAGTAATGTTGTTGTATTGGATTGCCTCTTGCCTACCTTCTTAACAACACCCACAATACCCCACGCGCACCCAAGGCTCTCTCAGCCAATGAAATCCGCGATCGTCTAGCATTTGACCGCGCCTTTGACGCTACTGTAACCATAGAGATAATTGGATGGGGACACAAAAAATACAAAGATACAAGGATACAAGGAAGTTTATTGTCACATGCATATAGTTACTGGAAGTAAGAAATGCAGTGAAATTATGTCTGGTGTCAGCCTATTTGTGCATTAATGGGGGGGTGCAGTGCAGTAGAAGAGGGGTTTAGTAGATTAAGTGGCAAGGGCTGCATAAAAAAGGTGGGGGAGGATTGGGATTGGGTGGGGGGCACCAACAAGGAGCACCCAAGAGCAACAGGGGCAAGGAAAAACTCCCTTACCAAGGAAGAAACCTTGGGCAGATCCACGGCTCAAGGGGCTAACCCAACTGCCAGGGGTCTTGGTGTGTGTGTTGAGGGGATGACAGGGGAGATGGAATAGTGTGCTGTGTATGTGGGGAGAGGGCAGTGTGCAATATGTGTGTTGGAGAAGCTTCCTCATGAGACAATGTGCTGTGTATTGGGGGGGGGGCAGTGTGCTGTAAGTATGTTGGGTATGTGTGTTGGAGAAGCTTCCTGATGAAATAATGTGCTGTGTATGTAGGGGGGGGGCAGGGACTTACTATTGCAAGCAGAGTACTGTATGTAATGTATGTGAGTGATGACAGTGAAGATGTGTGTGTGGGCGGGAGGGGAGTGGAGCAGTGACTGTGTGTGTAGTGTGTGTGTGGGTAGGTGGGGGCAGTGTGCTGTAAGTATGTAGAGGATGTGTGTTGGAGAAGATCCTGAAGACAATGTGCTGTGTATGTGTGTGTGTGGGGGGGGGGCAGTGTGCAGCAAGTATGTAGAGGAGGCTTACTGTAGCAAGCAGTGTGCTGTATGTATGTGAAGTGATGACAGTGATGATGTAAGTGTGTGTGTTGGGGATGGGGGTGGGGGGGGGCAGAAAGGCTAGGCAATCAAGGACATGGGTAGATGGAGGAGAAATCAAAAATAATAAATAAAAAATGTGCAAAAGTTGGAGAAAGTCAGATATGTGTGTGTGTGTGTGTGTGTGTGTGTGTGTGTGTTTTGACGTGTGATGAAATAAGAAAATAAATAAAAAGTCTGTAGCATAGGGAGAGGGATGTAAAAGTGCTAAAAGTCTTGTAGGTGTGTGTGGGTGTGTGTGTGTGTGGGGGGGGGGTCATGAGTGCTGAGGAGTGAATGAGTGCAAAGTCAGTATAGTGTGAGTTCAGAGTTCGGATGGCCTGGGGATAAAAACTTCTCCTGAGTCTCTCAGTTCTATAATATATATATAAATAGTAGGCTAATAAATAATTTTTGTTGGAATTTTCAGGCCATTACATTATGTAGGTTAGTAGTTTATTATAAACGTTTTGCCCTTTTCGTGTCAGATTGACCTTTTCAAATTCTTCAAATTTCCATACCAATGCAGGCATGAGATTTTGTTGTTACAAAATTGTGTGCTCATTTGGTTATGGAATGGTTATGAATTTGGCAGACGCCTTTGTCCAAAGCGACACACAAATTGTTTTACTTGTTTTACTAAATCATTTGACTAAATTGTGCTTTTGTTTTAATTTAGTAAAATAAGCACACAATTTAGTAAAACCAGGCTTACACCATATCACAATATTTAACTCACAAAACGCTCTTTGCAAACTAAATTCATTAGCAGTAGGCTAGGCTATCCATAATGATAAAGCACAGCTTGTCCTATCTTTTACTGTCTATGGTCCTGACACGCTTGAGTGATGGCCATAAAAGCCTGTATCTAACAACTACAGATTGACAACACACAGGGGACTAAGTCCACATGTGGCTGATTGATTAGAGATGGCCTGGGTAGGTGGTCTGACACCAGCACAGACAGATAAGCCCTCAGACAGGATGTTAGGTGAATTTCACCTGTGAGAAAACATGTCAGAAAATATCCATGCTTTAGTGGTGATTCTGGGGATGTGGATAATATCAGGTGAGTAAAAGTTTGGCAGACAGTAATGTAAAATACCTGTGGATGTGATCATGGTTTAATGGGCTTTCCAGGATTTCCTTGTGTTATGCAGACCTATAATTTAAAGATGGATCTTTGGTTACACATTATAATTTATCTAATCTCAAGCTCATCTAAACTCAACATGTTTGATTCATCCCATACCACACAGGTGCCTTCTCAGAAGTCTCAATCATTGGACTGCCAGCGACTACAATGTTGCCAGAGAACAGTCCTGCAGGCACAGATGTCTTCAGCTTCCAGATGTCCTTCTCTGCTGGAGAGAGCATGGCAGCAGGATTCCCCAGACTACTGAACTTTAATCCTCTCACCAATGCTTTTGCTGTGTCTATGGAGAATACCACTCATGCTAAGGTCGGATATATTCAGTTTTACTGTGCTGCAATTTGTTTTTGTTAATTTGGCCTGGTCCATTTGTCATACTTCATGTATAGTGAGGCATACATTTGCTATTGCCTAAATGTACACTTTTCTGTAAGAAAGTAATGAATTTATGAGATATTTTTTAACATTCAAAACATGCCTGTTAGATGCTTAGAGATATGGTAATTTGTTCATTTCAGGTCTTTGTCACTGGCTCCCCTGACTTGGATTTTGAGACTGTTCCCAATCGCTTCATTTTCGAAATCCTTGCAGTTGGCTCCTTTGGGAATGGTGACCGTAAAACACTGACTGTGCTTCTCACAGATGTTGATGAGCCTCCAGTTTTCCTGGATGAAGGTACAGCAGACTTTGGACAGGCTTTCAATATAAATCATGAGAAAAGGTTCTGTTAAGCCTGACAGCTGACAGCTTTGGTTTGTCTCTATATTTCAGCATCAGTCCTGTATATCCTGGAAAAGACACCTCCAGGGCAGATTTATGAACCAAGTGTTTCTGATCCAGAGGACAAAACTCTTATGGTTGGTGTCAAATAACTTAGCCTTGTAATGTAACAGAGTCAGTCTACTATGTCCATTACACTATACTCTGTTATGTAAGTTCATAATGTGCTTGATCATATCGGTTCATTGTGTTGTTTACTTGTTTCAATCAGTTTAGTCTCATTCCTGTGAACCCTGCATTCAGTGTTGATGGAAGTAAAGGCACAGTTTTTACAACAAAGGAGTTCAATTATCTAACAGACCCAAGAAGGTAACTATGTGATCTCATTCACATGAGTGCAGTGGTGTACTATCAGACTGATCTCATTCACATGAGTGCAGTGGTGTACTATCAGACAGATCTCTTTCACATGAGTGCAGTGGTGTACTATCAGACTGATCTCATTCACATGAGTGCAGTGGTGTACTATCAGACTGTTCCGAAGTGTGTCATGTGCGTTGTCTATATCTCCATTTCTCTTCAGTTACTCACTCAACATTTCAGTAAGTGATGGGAACAATACAGCACTGCGACCACTAATCATCAATATAGTGAAAATCAATGATGACAAACCCATTTTTTTAAAGTAAGTAGTTTGTTATTAAGTGATAATGACTGTAACAAGACAGTTTCAAATAGTTTTTCATGCCATTTGAAATTAGACTCTTTTTGTTTTGTCTTCTAGCACCATCACATCTTTCACTCTCCCAGAAGAGCTTAGCCCAGGACATATTGTGGCCAACATCACTGCAGTTGTGCCAGACGTCTCTCTTTATGTTGGACTTATATTCTACACCATCAGTCCGAATGACTATCTTGAGATAAATGGATGTAGGGCATTTTAAACATGTGGGTATGAATAAAAAAAAACAAATGGTAAGAATACATTCATTATCACCTCTCTTTCTCTATGTTTGCAGACACAGGGTTAGTCACCATAGCAAACCGAATGGATCGTGACAGTGACACACTCAGAAATACCCCTACAGTAGCTGTGACTATCACAGCAACATACCAGTCCCCTGGCCCTCCTCTCTTCAGCTCCATCATCCTGACTGTCACCGTGTTGGACATCAATGACAACCCACCTATCTGCACATCTGACAAACCACGGTGAGACTGACCATGGTTTGCTGGATGTTATATTTATATTACATCATATGATATATTTCCCAGCAAAGACTTTGTATTATGCTATTTGTTTGTCTCAAATGAAGATGTGAGAGTGAATCATTACTTACACATTTTGTAGAGTATAACTTTATTCTTCCATTAGTTATCTGTGTTTTGTGCTGTGATTGATTAGGAGAGAAGTACCTGAGACAGAGGCTAAAGGGGCTCTAATTGCCACAGTCACATGCACTGATAATGACGTGGAACCTGAGTTTAGGGAATACAGCTTCACCAGCTTCTCCTGCACAGGGTGCACCCAACGTTTTGCCCTCACCTCACATGGCGCCATTGTGGTAAGACAGGCCCATTTTAACATATTTGGAATCGAGTACTATGTTGGGAATTAGAGCATTATTGTTATTATTTAAATTGCATCAGTAGGCATATACAGTATTTTATGTTGCATTTGAATCATTATGTAAATCTGCAGTCTGTTGCATTCTTGTTCTTGCAGCTAAATTCAAGTCTCAACTTTGAGGATCCTAGCAACGTAAACATTGCCAGTGAATACAACCTTTTAGTTGTGGCAACAGATAAGAATGATACCTCATTAAAGGGTGAGTCTGTCACATTATTTACGGTTACACAGTGTGTGTGATAATATAACTCCTTTTCTTGACGTCAAGTTATGCATTTTATATAGGTGATGCTTATGTGTTTGTGAGTGTGACACCAGTCAACGAATTCCCCCCAATATTCAATTCCACAACATACTTCTTCAGTGTTTCTGAGCTACTTGGACGTAAGGCATATATTACTCCTTACATGCTGTAAGCTGCTGAATTTTACAGTGTGGCGTCACTCCTACAGTAACTCACATCCTTCTCCAGGGGGCGCTGTAATTGGCTCTGTTGTTGCCACGGATAAGGACCTTCCCCCAACAGATATCCAGTTCTCACTTGTGTCAGGCGGGGGCAGTGGAGGTCTGACAAACATCTTTCATGTAGACCCCAAACTTGGCAGGATCAGCCTGCTTACCAACCCTGACTATGAGGTCACTCCGTCACACACATTGGTCATCCGCGTGGTGGACGGGGACCCATTCAGGCCTCTCTCAGCCACAGCTGTGGTAAGCCACAAGATGGGACATTAGATAGTGACAAGAGTTTGTGAAGAAAACAAAAAAACATTTTCCTGTTTGTTACCGGTAATATCCATGTACTGTAGGTCACAATCAATATCACAGAAGCAAATGATGAGCCACCATTGTGTGGTCCCAACAAAACCAGCCTGGTGGTCCCCGTTGACATGCGTCCAGGATCCAGTGTCCAAGGCTTCATGCTGTCATGCACAGACAGAGACTCCCCTCCGTCTTCCTTCATCTACACAATCTCAGGTTAGACCTTGCAATCCATTTCTCTCAGAGAGAGTATATGGGAGTTTGTAATGTCTCAGTGGCAGTTTGGTTTATTCTAAAAAGCATCTTCATGTCAATAATCAGCTTCTCCTCCATATCTTGCAGGGGCCACCAATGTAAACAACCACTTTGGCTTTTCTCCTAGCGCGGGGACAAACATCACACGGCTGATTTTTAGGGAGCCTTTTGACTTCAGCAGTGGCCTAGATAAGTTGTGGTGCTACAGTCTGACCGTGCTGATCTCCGACGGCAACCTACGAGCTAGCCGTGCCCCCCGGACCGGCACCATCATCATCAACGTCCGGGTGGTGGACCCTGACCTCACCACCACCATAACAACAACAACAGTGAGTTTTTACTTCATCGCTTTGTGTCTCTGTATTTGCCTTTCACTGCACATGATGGAGGGTTTTATGTGCAGTGCAGTACTGTCACGTAACATTTGACTGATGAATTTGACTGATGTATAGACCCTTTCAAGAGAGTTCCATTATCAGCATCATAGTTGGCCCCACAAGACTTCCGTTTTAACATTCCATATGTTATCTTAATGCAGAGGAAGTAGATTGGGGCCCAAATAGAATGTTCAAGCATTGTTTGTGTTTACCTTGTTGAAAGGGTCCATAGGGGTGATGGTAATAACAGACACGTGCTTTTGGATCTGCTTTACAGCGGCGTATCACATACATCGATGTGACGCGGAACACATTTGATGCGGATGATTGGTATGTGTGGTTCGTCACTGTCCTGGGGGCACTTCTGCTCGTGGGCATCTTGGCATATCTGCTGTATAGATGCTTCAGATATCTCTCAACTAAAGAGTGCAACTGCACCTGTGACTGCTGTGAGTCCAAGTACATGGAGGATGAAGACACCCTGTGAGTTCTCTCATCAAACTGTTTTGAGTAGCCTGCATCTGAAGTTATTCAGAATAAAGTTATTCTTCATTATAATTTTGTAGTATTATTTATCTAAATAACAAAATATGAATTGATTCTTTGACTTTTTTTATACACAGCATTGAATATAAAGGTATGTTTTCATTATGTTGATAGTGACTTATGAAAGATTTAAATGAAGAACTGAATACTGTTGAGCATAACTTAACATGTTCATGACACATTGCTCTTTATGTTATTTGTCCACAGATCCTCCAAAACGTGAAGTATTGACGGTAGGTGGATATTTGTGGTCAGTTGTGGTTCAGAATCAGTCATATCTAAAGATCCCTCTAACATTCTCCTGTCTTTGTTAGGAGGTGACCAAGATCAACACCGTATTTGATGGAGAGGAAGTCGATCCAGGTGATGGTTCATTCATCATTGAACCAACTTAAACATGTTTCAAAATGGCATTGAGTGTTAATGACACTCTCTGGTGTTCTTTGATTTTAGTCACGAAGAGGGTGTATGAATACAACAGCAAATCTGGTGCCCGTCGCTGGAAGGACGCTACTGTTGTGTCCAGCCCGCCAGAGACTCAGCCAGAGAGCAGCACTTTGGTCATCTCCCAGAGGGCGGGCACTCCACCGCAACCACCAGGCAGTGCCCAGTCCGAATCCTCAAACGCTACCAGGCTAGGCTCTGCCCAGTCGGTGGATTCGATGCAGACGTCACTGACCTCTGGTCAGCACCAGGCTGTGCTACTACCTATGAGGTCTAGACCAAAAGTCAAGCCAGGCACGGTCCCACTGACAGCTGAGGGTATGTCAGAGGTGTAGTCAAGTGGCATTGACAGAAGTCACTCCGCATTTCAATGATTGGTATTCAAGTATCCTGGCAAAGGTTAATTCAGTTTTGCCTATAACTACAAATGAGAGTATAATCAGGTTAAATGAATACAGTTTGTTGAGGTACCATAGCACGTTTCTTTTGCACTAAGATTGATTCCTCATATTATGGCATATTATGAAATGTCACAACAAAACAGTACCTTTCATTCGCTTTCACTATGTTGTGTGTGTGTGTGTGTGTTTGACACAAATAAACAGAATTTCATGTTTAGGAGTCTGAGTATACCTTCTTTATGTGTGTTTTGTGCTCCCTGAAGCAGCAGACACTAGTGAAACCATACAGGGTTATTTGCAGTCATAACTTCAGATAGTATGCTATTTGTTCTCTTTATACCTCCAGGGAAATTGAAGATCAACAGTCACAAGACAAACATGAAGAACACTTAACACAACAACAGTGCAACGGCTTGCAATTCAGTCCATAGGCTTACTACAGATTGTGCAGTTAGAGACAGAAACAGACATAGAGGGAAAGCAGGCATTTTCAGAGGAAAGCTCTGGTCTACTTTATTTGACTTTCAAAGAAAATAATGTAATCTTTCTTTTTCTTTATAGAATTTATTTGGAAAAGCACGTGTGTCACCAATTTTGTGTGGCAACAATTTTATGTCAGTTGGTTTTTTTTAACCAATGAAAAGCTTTCTTGTGAAGCATCAAATTCTGTTTTGTAACCTGAAACCAACTCATCAACCATTTGTGCTTAACTTCACAAGAAAACTAAATTCAGGGTATCATTGATACCACACAAGCTCCCCATGCAGACACACGTACAGTTCTAAAAAAACACCAGTGACATTAGAAAAGTGACAAACAGTTTCTCATTGCAGCTTTATGGACAAAAATGCCCGGCAGTCATCAGTAAGCTAACTAAAAGTGAGTAAGGGAGAAATAACATTCTTATACAACATGAGTTAGATGTGAGGTAATATTAGATCTTTCTGTTATTTACATCTACAATATATCCCTCACACACAGCCATATATACACATACACTAGGAAAGAGGGACATATGAATACAGTTTCAGTTCTGAGGGAATACGAGGACATATTCCCCTAACAGTCATTGGAGTTATTGTAGCATCTCAGAGCAGCCCCTTCAGATGGGTACAGGTACCTGCCTACGGACCGGTATTGTTTCTGCCGCAGGAGTCTGAGAGTGCCAGGGAGTCTCTTTATAGGTAAACCACACATTACCCAGCCATAGGACCAGGTTCAAGAAGCCAAATACCTGTAAAGGATACACATTTGCCTTAAATACTTCCTGAGTTGTGAATGACTCTTAGGAGTGGTTCAATTATTGATGGTAAAATGCTCATTGAGTTCAGTGCTATCCATTTGAAAGGCTCACCACAGAGACGCTGAGGGTGCGCGTGCTGGCTCTCTCGGTGACCTCACAGGACACACCCTGCGCTTGGCACACTGAGAGGGTGGACCGAATGCCGGCGGTGCTGGTGGAATCCCTCACGTTCTGGAGGCCTTTGGCCCAGGCGGACGAGAAGACGAGCCACAGGACAGCGAAGACGGCCGTCAGAATGAAGTCCTGCCAGGGAAAGGATGAGATAGAAAGGTCCATATAACCACTTGTGCTTATGTGTGATGTGAGATCATGTGATAATGCTAATGAATACAGTTCACAAGGAAGAGCAGAAGGTTAAAGGTCAAGAACTCAAAATCACAGGTTGACTGTTCACACAAGAAAACGGTGGTGCTACCAGAGGTTAGGTTAGGGCTTTGGGCTTGTAACCGAAGGGTTGCCGGTTCGATCCCCGACCAGTGGGAAAAATGTGGGCGAGAAAAGTGGTTGAGCACTGCTCTCCTATGCCCACATCCACGGCAGAAGTGCCCTTGAGCAAGGCACCTAACCCCTCACTGCTCCCCGAGCGCCGCTGTAGCAGGCAGCTCACTGCTCTGGGTTTGCGTGTGCTTCACCTCACTGTGTGCTGTGTGTGTTTCACTAATTCACAGATAAATGCAGAGACCAAATTTCCCTCACGGGATCAAAAGAGTATATATACAGTACTTATACTTATATACATTTTGTTGTTTTGCAAGGATGTGGTCTAACAGCAACTCATCGTCCATTTATTAGACACTTAGTTATTGTGTTTATTTGTTAACTTGTATCAATAATACCCCTGAATCCACAATATAAATGTCTAGGTAACGTCTTACAGTTTGTGGCCATGATGATCCTTGAGGATCCCTGTAGCTGTCCATATATCCCAAGTAGATCAGCAGTGCTGCCATGCAGTAGCAGAAAGCTACGATGGCCACGGCCACAAAGGCTTCAGCGGAGAAGGCCGAGTCACCAACAAGATGAGTCTCCTGAACAGTGCGACCACAGAGCGTGGAATTGGAGCCCACCAGCATCACTTCATTCAGCCTGGAGAAAAGGGTAACACGCACGCACACACACACACACGCGTGCGCGCACACACACACACACACACACAGGTAAACCAGTAAACGCCTATATTTGAGCATGTCATGTCAATTTCTTGCAGTATCAGTTACAGAAAGTGATGTGATGTGATAACATAGCCCATAATTTAGGTCTGAACAAAACAAGTAATGCAAAGAAATGAGTTCCCAATCTGATTTATTGGTGAGTACACAAACCTACCTGAAAGGATAGTGAAGTGTGACATTCAATGTTTCATTTCTACTACCTCCACAGAAAACTGAAATGACATTCCGGCCACTATAGCTTCCACAGCTTCCAAAGGCAAAAATGGCAGTTAACTGTAAAACATGACCACACTTGTCAAAATAGAAAACAGAACTTTCAAACTACATTAAACTTTCAAACTACATTCCATACTTCCGTCCATATTGTAGGCCTGTTGGACTATAGCCTATATGTGATTAAATATGTAAGTACAAAACAAAAAAGAGAACAAAGATTTTAAAACTAGACTACCTCAGTTAATACAAATCTTAGAAGGAAGTTTAACACAACACGCGACCTACAAGACTAATCTGGTTACTTCATTGAATCAGATAAGGCCCAATTAAATTGAATGTTTACAGTGCTTCAGAAAGGATGGTAAGCTTACCCATTCCAAAATTTTGATAAATCCCAGTGGTTCTTTCAGCGGAGTCAGGTTTAGTCGAAATCCTGTCATCATCTAGAAAGTTTTGAAATGAAGTGTGAAAGCATATAACCCCTGAATTCAATTGTTGTGTCTGCTGCTGTGTGCCATTTACGATAGGCCTATGTGTTGTTTGCCTTAGAGTATGGCATGTTAAATATACATGCAATCTACAATTAAAATAACTAAAATAGACGAGAAGAAACGTAAATGTATACGCTACTAACCATGACTTTACGGCGTCCAAATTCTTCCGTCAAAACTTCTGTACCGCGACGACAAGCAGGGTTTGCCTTACGCTGCTGGATTGTTTTTAGAACAGTAGGCCTAACCTTACTCAAAATCAATTGACAGCGTTACAAAATCTTACAAATACACAGACTACAGGGCAGCTTTCATCCGTGGAAATGTGTAGCTCTGCTAAAAAAAAAAAAAGACTAGTCCTGACAAGCACATGACTGTTGCTCGCTCTCTCAACAGCTCAGCCTGACTCGGAACACATCACAAGGCGAAGGACCGAAAGCATGTTGAGGTAGCCTGCCTAGATTCGAGTTTATTAGCCTACCTTTAATCCACCCCTTTTAACAAATATACAGACACGGAATCATGTTAGCCATGTAGGTGATAAGCATGTCTCTAAGAAAACCATCTTTATTACAGCAAATGTGTTTTGTTAAATATTGTACATCATTTCTCGTAGAAATAACAGAAATGACCAGTGCAAAGCTTTACACGTTATATTGGCTTTTCCTCATTGTCCAAAAATATTTGCATAATTATAAAGATCAGGCAGAGACCATAATTACACCTGCACCAAACTTTAACTATCTCCTGTAGTCAGATGAATTGCATGGGATATCAGATCAATATTGTTGCTCACTCACAGAACATAGATAGCCTACAATAAAAAGGTCTGTTAAGAAATATGTTTTTGAGGCATAATTGTAGCCTACCACAAATATGGTAAGGTAAAGAAAAAAAATAGATAACACATTTAATCCCATGCAATACCATTTCTTGTAGCTATATTGTGATAAATAGGTTAAGCAGAACAAAGCTAAATAGAACTTTTACATGACTGTACTTCTCAGCTAATCTGGGAGACACATGGGGCTCTCAGGTCAAGGGTATTTTTGTATTATAATCAGACGGGACTGGGGCTGTCTCTATTTAGCTTTATGCTACAGAGACTGGTGGTAGCTGAACTAATCAGTGACTTTAAATATAATTTCAATGGGCCCTTTGCCCTGGTGGAATCCAGTGGAATGTTCTAGACCACAATGAGTGGTGATAGGCACTGGCTTCACAAGTCAATGTCGTGCAGCTTATGTTCAAGACCCTGCTGTCCTTTCTATTAGATACTTCGCCGGTCTTCTTCAACTTTCAAGAATTTTGTGATGACGCTATGGGATACTAACCTTCACATGGATAGTCTAAAATGATCAAAAGGATCAAAAGATGCAGCTCTAAAGATGTCACCTCTGGGGCCTTTTATTGTTTTGTCTATTTATGAAACAACTAACCCTAAAGGGGCTGATACTCCACTACAGCTATTGGTTCAAAGGATTTCATCTAATTGGCCATGCTATAATCCTTGTTAGTTATTGGTTTAGAAAGGCCTAAAACAGAGTCACATGCTTAGTGCCTTAGCTCAAGCCATGTGATTTGATGTGATTACAGTGGACTCAAGGGCCCTGCCTCCCTACTTTTTAGGTTTAGCTTTCATCACATGATTTTGTAACGCTGAAAAGACAAGGTAACCTGACTCATGGACATTCACACGACATGTCGTCAGCTATTTTAAATGAACGGGTGGGCATTTTCGGAGTAAGAATGTGAGACAGATCGCTCAATTTAATGCATACAAAATTGAATCATTAGAGTTGGGCTTACATAATGTTGGAATAGGAAAAATTGATATTCAACGTATTGTGAAAAATGCACAGTGATCATGTAAAGTGGAGTTCATATGCATGCATATTCTCCAACATTTCTCATGGATGAAAATATTCTCAAAGAAATTCCTCCAGAATATCTGTGAAAGAAATAATTGTTTGCAACAAAATGCATAATATTGCAAAAATATGTAGGGAAGACAACACTGCCCCCTGGTAAAACTTTTGGTTAACCTGAGACAACAGTACACATGAAATGTCCTGTCCCTATAGCCCCACATTGCTGATAAAGAATATTAGTTGTTTAGCTACAGGTCGTGTCACCTTGCAGCCAAACGTTAGGCTACTGTCTATAGCTGTTCAAGCACTTCAAAATGAAGCTTATTCCCATTATCACTCGTTTGCCAGTTTTATGCAGTGTCAGCCACAGAGAAAATATAAAATCTGCTGAACTTGATTTTGCATAACACCCTCTCTCCCCCTACATCCCAGTAAAATCCCATGCCATTTGGCATTTGAAAGATTTGTTTTCTTTTCTGAAGTCACCCAAGACATAACACATATTACATGAGTATATCCATGTCATACGGCAACAAATGCACATCAATGCAGGTGAACTTTAAAAAGCCTAATTTAATTATTTAAACACCCGTCTGCAATGTACGGTGCCATCTGGTGGAATCAGAAATTGAGTGTCCTTCATCACAATTGTTGATGTTCATAAACCTTGTTGTCCTTGACACCAACTATACAGCCACAAGATAATGACGCAAGTCTCTTGATCTTGCCCCATACACTTGTTTGCAGATGACGTGTGTGGTTATGGTGGTTGGCAGTGCATGGCTCATTTATCTGTTCTTGTACAGATGTAATCATTACTTTGATTTTTCTTGTTGTTGGGTTGTGTGAGGTAGCAGAAGTTGTAGAAACAGTGGTACAGTGGTAGTTGCTGTGGTCAAGAAGGCTTAAATAATTAGAGGCAGTTTCGTTGTTTGTTTCCATCGTCTTTTTGCATTCATATTCTTCGCCAGCAGATGGAGATAAATTATGCACACTCATTGTGAACTCATGTGGACTGATCACATTATTCCACGTAGATTTTGAGTTTAGTGACCTCTGATAATGTGCCATGGAGCATTGGAAATGAAAAGATGTACAAATATAGTTTCTATTCATTCAAATTAAGCCTGTAAGGACACCACATGTACTGTTCCAAAATTAGAAGTATATAACGTTTGATAGATACAATATGACTGAAATATAAAACCCATTATTTCTTCATGAAGATTTAAGTTTTATTTATGTTGACCCCAATTATATGAAAAACTGCATAAAGAAAATGTAAAGAAAATCTTTTAAACTATTCATCTTCATTTTGAGTCAAAACAAGGATGCATGTGTGTTGCCTGTCGAAAAAATAAATAAATAAAGTGTCACCAAGCAAATATCTTACTTAAATGATTGAATGCACATGGCCAGTGAATCCCCAGGAAGTGTGCTCCAGTTAGAGCAGTATCTCATCGCCAGGAGGATGTTCACACGCTCTTCAACACCTCTTCTCTCCCTCTGTCTTTTCCCCTTTGGCATGGACCGTGAGCAAAGTATTAGAGGTTGGTCCATGAGACGTCCCTCTCTGCACTATGCCTGAGTGGGAACACGTCTCCACGAGATGAATGATGACAGATATGGGACACTGAAAGGGATGGGACACAGCCGCAGAGGGAGGGAGTAAGAAGAGCGAGAGAAAGAGATGTGGGAGTGAGAGAGTGAGAAAGAGATGTGGTATCAAAGGACAGGAGAAAGCCAGCACAGTGGATAAGTGTACGCAGAATTTACTGGGACTTTACAGCATGCCATCCAACAAGCTTTACTCTTTCACTCTCTTGGCAGCTGTATCCAATCCCCACACACACACACACACACATTCTCGCTCCTATGTTCTCCATGGGGAAATTGTAAGATTGACATTAAGACAAGTATTACTTAATATAATAATAAATAATAATACATTTGATTTATAAAGCGCCTTTCAAGACACCCAAGGTCGCTTAAAAAATAAAGATGCCGGACAGAGCGGCGTAGTCGCCAGCGTACCAGTGACACCAAGATGACAAATACATTTAAAAAATAACAAACACAGGACAAAAGATGCCGGACAGAATATGTGAAAACTAGCTGTGAGGTCAAGAGCAGGAAGTGGTTGGCAAGAAGAAATTGTAACCCAGTTCAGGTATCTAATAAACGGTATGACTGCAATGTAAACTGTCATATGGCAGTCAGAGGGAGTATCTCCTCTTGGAGAATAGCTATTGCAGTTTTACTGTGCAGGCCTGCGTTAGACTATATGAGCAATGCATACTCCCTCAGATGGAAATATTAGCCTGCAAGGATGTACACAAGGCTGGGCTGATGTTGCCCGAGCAACAGCCCATTTGGGCTGAGCGGAGCAGCACCTTTGGAGGGGGGATTCTTTTCTTTTTCTGTTGTGTTAATACAAATTGCCCACAATTGTTAAAATTAGATCTAATGACTTTGTATCATCCAAACTTGTATTACTCTGTGGGCATACCGTGGGACGCAAGGATGGGGTGCCCAGGCCATAAAAAAAACACACTCATGCTGTGCTGTTAACAGCTCTTCTATAATTGGGTCCAATGTGTTTATATCCCAAACGTTCAACAGTTGCCTAAGCTGCCTCCTTTTGTCAAACTGTATGACTGAAAGTGTCCATGCATAACGCATTAAAGCATTATTAGGCTAATGTAATAAAGCATGCATTATTATTCTTATTATTCTGTGCTGTTCAATCATGGAAATGAGATACTGTATGATACAATCAAACAGGCCACTTGGTGTTGGGTGATATTGAAATGTAGCCTGACGTTGTAATGTTGTGGGCGGGGCTAAATTCGACTGAAATTCATGTAGCCTATATAGGCCTACATATAAACTCATCTGGGTTCAAAGAGTTTTTGTTTGAAGTTTACTTATAGGCCAACATAGCCTATTATGTTGTCTAACAAGTAGCCTAATTAGGCCTAATGAAGGACCAGTCAGAAGAGACAATATCCTAGGCCTAGCTACTACTTAATAATATTGTTGGTTAAATAAATTCCATATATTTTTATTATTATTTCAAAGCAATATTTAATAAAATCGGGCAAAATGTAATAGATGACATCTGAAATTGAGCAGATGAGAGCAACAGCCCCTCAGCACGTCCCTGGGAGGTGTAGCCTAAAATGCATGCTCTTTTTTTCCATCTTTGCTATCCACTCAAAGAATAGCTGTTTAGTAGCCAATGCACTCACAACATGATGCTATGATGTCTGGCAGCACATTACGTTCCCATGTAGAATCAGCCTAGGACCTATGCATTTAAACTCGTTACATCGACTCGCAGCATATATTCTGCAGCAGCGGTTTCTGCCATTGCTGCGGATCGCATACGCAATCCTTGGATGGGTGGTTGCCATGGTTTCGCAGGTCACATGCGTGGGTTTCCTGTAGCCAGCAGCAAAAGATGCTAGCTACTGAATTCACTGCCATTTTCATTTTAGTAAATTGCGGGATATCGCTGAGCAAATGGGACTAGCTCCATGGCAATGATGAAAATTCATATATTTTTGTGTTCTGATTCCATTTCGTCGTAAATTACGTTCTGTACTCTTGACGTGAGGATAATCGAGACAATATTGCATTTGACACCGACACTGTATTTCACTCGGATTTCTCTGGACTCACATCAGGAATGAGTATAGAAATCCCAGAAGGACTGACGGAGCTGTTGCAGAGCTTTACCGTGGAAGTGTTAAGGAATCAGCCAAGGGACTTACTAGAGTTTGCCTTGCAGTATTTCACGCAATTGAAGGAGAGTGAAACCAAGGGGGCCGCGTTTGACAATGACCAAAATTCGGCCTCAAGATCTGGGAAAGCAGTCAACTTTATCGAAGAAGCCATGCAAATCGATTCGGAAAATGGAGAGGAAGAGGAGGATGACGACGAGGAATTCGTAGGTAACAAATATCCCACGATTCATACTATGATTATCGTCGGCTATCATAAGTATATACCTCTGAAGATGGGTCCTCAAAATTGATATTTGCCAGCTCCATTCAAGATCATTGCAGCCGACTGATTCCTCAATATTGTGCTTCGCCTATCTAACCCTTGCATGTGCGCGTGCCATGAAATACAATTATTTATGCCAATAATACAAGGTGGGCATGAAGCCAGCAATTGTTGTTCTAAAAGAAGATTGTTTGGTCTAGTCTTGGGTCTTGGCATGTCTTCGTGAGCAAGAGCATTAATCATCGATGGTCACCGCAGCCCGATGTATCATAGCCTTCTTCAGTATGCACCATGCATAAGCTACAGGCTTAGTAGGCCCTCTTTTTGACCTAACTGAATTTTATTCTCTAAGTGGATTCATCGGTAAATGTAATACCATGCCAGAAGAAATGGTTGGATTCCACAGGCTAATTCTGCTTTCTCTGATTTGCATCATATGTGACCGTAAAGCATTTGAATTCCATCTGGCTCATTATGAACAAGGTGACAGTGGCAGTGGCAAAACCTCCACGGCTAACGTTACATCTGTAGAGCATGTTATTTCCTCCTTCGACCGTCATCCGCATCCTTTCATCTACTTCTTCATTTCACAGTAGAAAAATAGGTAGTCTACAATGCAAATAACAAGACTGGGAACAGCAGGACTAATATGGCTGCGATGTTAACCTTACATTTACACTACCAGACTGGACTGTCATATGACATTAGGCTCTGGCTGCTGCTCCGACGAATATCTGCAAATGATTTTGATGCTGCCATTCAGCCTTGGACAGCAGGCCTGACTTAGGCTATGCCTCCTTGACAATTAGATGTTTTAAATTGAATGACAGGAGATCTATATTGCACCACACTGGGGTTTAGCAGTGTAATTTATATAGGCCTGACAAATTCTAAGATAGCGTTTGCATTTGAACCTTTATGTGGAGCTACCGTATCTGGCTAGCACAATATTCATGACTAGCCACCAGGATCATGTATGTTTCATGCAGAGGGGCATTGTCTCAGTGCTGAGTGCATTACATCAGATGTGTGTTTGTCCTTCGAATTATTCACATTGTAATTCAGGAAAAAAACATATCAACTTAAAAGGGCAGTGGAGTGTTTCATCATGGCAATTACAATTTGTATTAGCCTACAGTGAATCATGAAAGACAATATTTAGGAATTGAATAATAATAATAATAATAAAAAAAAAAAACAGCCAAACATGAATGTGTCCAGTATGCTTCAGAGCCTAATAACTGATATGGCCAGCAGCAGCATTCTGACCAGCAGGTTATGTATATTCTGTATTTACACAGTCAGTGCATTCACAATCATTTCTGCACTGGATCAAATCATGTACTGTATTTGTGGAAAAGTATGTTAGGATCTCTGCTTGATATAAAAATAGCATTACTGCACTGTTCAACAGGGAGTGTGAATCATTTAATTTCCGTTTCTGTGTCAGGCTTGTACCCAAAGGAAACTACCTGGCATAGTGGCGTCAGCCAACTGTTTTCTGCAAGGACAGTAGGGAATGTCCGCTTGCTGAGGGAAGCCTGCCTTGTAGTGACCATTTGGTGCTTTTGTGAACAATCTTTTTTACAAGTGATGGTTTGGCTGGCTGACCAATCAACCAAGCTTTTAGTACTGTAGAACTGTCAAACCACTGTTAGCTCTGGTTAGCAGTTGGCATACAAGTTCACAGGTCTTTTTCTCTCCCCCTATACCTGAGAATTGTGGATTGCTATCCCCAATCACCCAAATGCGCTAGAAGTTGAACATTGAAATTCAGCCTTTATCCATAGGGTGATCAACAAAACTGTTATTGGTAGGTGTTTACACAAATTGCTACAAAGAACACACATTCTAGAACACACATTCTAGGTTCTTTGAGTTCTTGTACATTGCTCATTTTTCTCACTCTCTGTATTTGCAGCACCAGTGATCAACAGGTTTACAAGAAGAGCTTCAGGTGAGACTTTAAGCCTTTAGGCCTATTTGTTTTCCTCTGGTCTTTTTTTAATCAGCATTCTTCCTCATCTTGTTGCCTGTGTAAAGTGTTCTTTCACTTTAGTACTATCTAAATTGTTACATTTATGAGGTGGTCTCATCTGAAAAGGAACACAAGAAGATCATTGTTATCAGTTGGTGCAATTTTTGAATATATCTCTGTAAAGTATTGTTTGTCTTTTTGACAGTATATTTCACATATATTTTTACATTAGTAGGTATTAGGTAAGTGAAACAATGCTTGAGTTTGATAAGGTAAGCATCTGTAGAAGTCTGGTTAAGTCAGGACACATTGATTGCATTTTATGCGGTCTAATTGGATTAAAATTGGGCAAGGTGGATTGTGAATGACTTTTCATTACTAGATTGAGTATTGTGATTATGTAAACTTAAAATACCATATAGTGTTGGATAAAGCAAATATAAATACGGTATGTGAATAGTTTTTACCTTCTTTGACAGCTGATTCTGGTTTACCAATGAAAGCAGTACCTCTTTATCATGTCCTCAACCACTCCTGACTGCTTTCTGATTGGTATAGCAGCAGCAGCAACAACAACAACAACAAGAAGACTCAAGTCTTAGTTTTTTGTTTCTTGTTTTCCAGTCCCAGTGGACACTGACCTGGGAATACAGTATGTTATGTTATGGCCTTAACCAGGCTATGGGAATACAGTATGTTATGGCCTTAACCAGGCTATGTCAGAAACAGGCATGATCGTTACATTTAATATTGCAGGAGAATCGTCAGCATGAAACATTTCAGCTGTTAGAAGTTTGATTTGATTAATGTGTGTCAAACCACATGCATACAAAACTATAGGTAGTCACACTGTGAAGTAACAGTGATACTAGATAACAGCAGTTACTGAGGATGTCCGTGGTCAACCAGGTTAATGGGATAAGAGCGATGCTTATTTTGATCGGAAACATGCAGGGACGAAGAATTGGTGTGATGTTTTCAATTGTCTTAAGTTAAAAGTGTGGTAGTCACGATGGAAATTTTAATTTGCCTGATGTCAATATCAGCAGCAGCTTGGTCGTTGCTTACTGTGCACATTGACTGCAGAAAATGTGCAATATTTGTGTTTGGGCTATATGACTACTTTAAACTGCTAATGATCATGTTTATTCTTAGTATTGTATGTGCTTTGGAAAAAAGCATCTGCTTAGAACCATAACCATATTCTGCTAAGGTAAATAATTGTTTGCGGAGTACATGGTCATATATATAAGTGGGCATCAACTATTCAACACAACAGCAAATCAGTTGAGTTGAACAGATGGAAGTATACCATATAGGACAAAATAAGATATCAGTCTGAAATCAATCTCATAAAATATACTGAACTATAATAACTTTAACCAAAATTGCCCAGGAAAAGGCTAAAGGTCTTTGGCAGCATTAACTTGTGTGCTATACATTATATAGAAACAACAACACACGTAATCAAATGCATTTATTTACAAAATTATCAAAAGTAGAACACACCATATGTTTGTGCGTGCAAATGTGCATATTTTGTCAGGTGCACGCCAGGAAGAATGTGTGTGTGCCTGTGTGTTGATTTGTTCTGCTTTTGTATGTTCCATGTGTGCATATGTGCACGCCCATTAACAGACCTGTGAGGTCAGATACAAAGCAGGGTGTAAAGCAGGAGCCTATGTGAAAGTTGAAAGTGCCAGGTTTGGAAAGAGGATGGTTAGTTGTCATGGAAATCCTACATTAAGTATGGAAAAAGCCAACTATAAAATGTGAATCCACAAAAAAGATATAGAAATATATATTTTTTATTCTTTTATAATAACAATAATAGAATTTACTGGACAAACTAAATTAAGACATTTATATCAGCAAACGTTAATCAGTCGTAGGCTTAGCTGTGTTCACAAGTTATGCCAGCCATAATGCCCAGTTACCACCCTGTTACTGTGTTGTTAACTGGCGATTTAGTTGGTGGTTGATGAGCCTGAGCCAGGCTTGAAAGAGTTGTGGTTATCTCATGGGGAAAGAGTTTGAAGCAGCATTACACAACATTTTATACTTCCTGAGGTAGGCTTTGTTTTATAGCTGTGAAGCTTTGGTATGTTCCAGAAAATGATGTATCATGGTATATGGTCATATTGTGAGGACACACCTGTCATGTCTTGCTGCCTAGGGTATGCAGTGCTCCAGGATATGAATCTTGTGTGTGTGTGAAAAAGTGACAAAACTCTATCACCACAAAAGCACAAATAAATTACAATAATCTTATGGAGCCTCATTTATTTTGCCAACTTGGGGATGGATTACTAAGACGTGAGTGAAGAAGAATGCATGTTGTGCATAATGCGATGCAGATGCAGCGGGAACAGAATTAGACATGGAGGCATCCTAGGAACTGAAGGAACTGCTTCGGGGAAAGGTTGGATGACCATGTAATGGGTCTGAGGACATGTTTGCTCTTGAGTGGCTGCATTTAGTTGTAACTAGTCATGTGATTTGATGTAGGCTAAACACTGAGGCTTGAAGTCTTATGAGACCGAGTTGGCAGTTAAAAGTTGACATATTTAAATAATGGAAGAGACAACACCAGCTATGCTTTATTTATTCAAGTGATGGTAATGCACCATAGATTTAACAAAGCACAAGTTATGATGCATATGCAATTTTAGTTTTCCTCCATGATGATCTTACCAGCCTTAGGAATGTCCTGCCACACCCATTCCCATAATACTCAGCTTAACATAATTTGCTGGAGGACTACCATAGATTTATACACTCTATGACTATTGCAGTCTTTCAGGATATTGTCTGTTGGGGTAGTCATTGTTTCTCAACAGCGTACCCAAGAGTTACACCAAGTAAATAAACTGCTGAAGACTGCTATGATTTTTTGGCAATTCTATTTCTGTTGTTTTTCAATTTCTATTTTATATAATTTGCTCTTTGTTGTTGTGATATGACCTGCTACTTTTCTATTCAGTAAACAAACATTTGTTCCCAGTTGTACTGACAAAGCAGAGGATATAGTGAGAAGTGTGTGATGATGAAATGTGCAGGATTTGCACAGTTAATAAGTTAAATGGGAGACAGGGTTAACAGGGTTCCAACCCTCTGAGCCAAATACTTGGTTGACATACTCATTCGATTTGAGTCATCCTGCAATTTTTTTTTTGACATAACAAAGTTATAAGTCTGTTCAGTTGGACTTAAGTGTGTGTGAACGAGACTTGAAATCATCAATACATCACATAAAAGTCTTATTTTCTCCCTTCACAGAAGGACAGAGGAAGCTCTGTTCATTTGAACTGTAAATCAGATTAGCCACAGACTGTCTTCACTCTCATCCTCTCCTTTGATTACACTTCCGTTCGCTCATAAAAAAAATGAATCACCATAATCCTGACCCATTACTGAATATTCAGCAAAACCGCTTACCTTTGCAAAGCCTGGGACATTCATACTGGCTGCTGTGGGATGACATCAAACAAAGTGCTTGTTGGGCTGGGCCCCCTAATCTTTATACAGAAAGGGAGTTGTTGCCTGAGACAGTGCGGCTACTGCTGCTGCCAACCTAAACAGTGGTAGTGATAGTGGAAGAACAGGAGCCATCCGTGAGAACTCCAGGGTATTTCAACGTAGCACTAACTGATTTCGACGCCATCAATATGCAGACTGCTGGAGGGCTCCCAAAAAAACACTTAGATCTGTGCTTTCATAAATGTGTAAGATAATATGTTGTCTGTTTCAGGAAAAAAATTAAAATGAAAACATTTTACTACCTTTGATCAGTCATTGTATACATAGTCATATCAACATAACCTAATTATAGAATTGAGCCATTTTACTGAATGCTGCACCCTTTCTTCTCATGGTGTGAGTATGGTCCCTTATTTGTAAAAAGGTTTTTCCTCAGTAAGCTTACAGATGTTTGTCTGGGCACTCTCATTCATTGTGAAAGTAGAAATGATGCCACATTTGTATCCGTTTGTTATGAAAAAATGTGCAGGAAGTCCCTCTGGACTTCTTAAGCCTGTTTAGATGATGTTAAAATGAATTAGTATTTCTATATTATTTAATGTTAATGTGTTTGTATTGTAGACGTTTTGTATTTGTTTTAATTTTGTAGTTTTTCAATTTGTATTGTTATATTGGTAATAATAGGTTTGTTAAAAAAAAGATATACCAGTACTGTTATTATCATTAATGTTAAATATATTATTTTATTAACATCAACAGCCACCAAAAAATCATTTTAAAGGAAACCGCTAAAAGTTGGATCAAGTTTAACAGTAACTTAACAGACATTTTTCAGATTTTTGGAGAAATTGATATCAGGGAAAGCCATAATGTCCGGTAAGGACAGGTTTAGAGGACATGTTTAAATGTCCCCACTGGTGTTCTCTGTCACTCTGTCACTCATCCTCCTAGCCTCCAGATGACAGCCCTTGTGTGGGTGGACAGTGACCCTCTATGACTACTGAGAGATTGTTGTTATTTTAGACTAAGTGTGCAACATCTCAGTGTCGGTCTCAAATAAAAACAATAGCAGGTCAACAGTAGCTAGAAATCTGCTCAATGTTTAGTACAGGCAAAGACATGTATTGTGGCAAGCATGCACAACAGAAACTATCCCACTGTGTAAATATATGCTGTAATATCTCTTGTTTTTCTAACAGAATTATAAGGGTGTCTTGTGTCTTAGAAATATTGATGAATCATAATGTTCAGATATGGTTCCACTTGCAAGGGTTAACCAGTCAGCAAAATGGCAGAACCACACAACTGTGGACAGGACAAGTAGGTCGTTTTCCATCTGTTTGTGGGCCTGGTGATCCCTAGTGTTGCTGTGTTGCATAGCCTGTGCACTAGCGGATGATGATGCGACATGCTCCTGTCTCTCCGCTCCGGCCCGGGTGACAGTGAGGGGGCAGATGAGGCCAGCATGTTAAGCAGGGACTGCAGCATGGGGCCACTGTACGCAGTGCAGTTCACCAATGGGTGGTCTGTGGCAGAGGGAACTTTGTTTTGAATGGACATACAGTATTAAACCCAGCAAGGGTGTTTCTGAATTCGGCCCAATTTTAGTTTGGTGTGATGTGGATCATTGTAGCAATGCAGTGTTACTGCACCATGTAATTATACCTGATAAACAGTGTTAGTTTGTATAAAGAGGCTTTCATTTCCCTGTCATTGCACTCCAGTCTACAGCCTGTATTTTCTATCCTTCAGTGTGTGCAGAGGCCTTCAACCCGGATGAGGAGGATGATGACAAGGAACCAAGGGTGAGCTCCCTCTTTTGGTAGCGAGTATTGTATGCAAATGAATATCAGAAAACATGCTAAAACAATTAAAATCCTTATATACTGTACGATATGTTAACAAGAGAATTCCCTCTTGAATTTTCATTATATTTTACCAAATGCTTTGTGCTGTCCCAGACCACGCACCCCAAAACAGACGAACAGAGGCACAGGCTGCAGGAGGCATGCAAAGACATCCTGCTGTTCAAAAACCTCGACCCGGTGAGAGCTCGTCCGTATGTGTGGTGTGTGACCCAGTGTTCTCCCAAACACAGCCAGAGGCCAGAGGACTCTCTCGGCCCCCGACACATATTTATTTACACACTCAGACATGATGAAAGAGCATTAAAGGTAGAGAACAATGGCGGGGGGGGGGGGGGGGGGGGCCGGCTAATGACCAGGGCTCAGTGACCTGTGCAACCTTTGGAATATGTTGCTTTCACGCTAGACATCGTGCTTAATTAACCATGGGTTTGCATATTTTGGGTTCGTCCGTGAAGCCGTCTGTGTGCTCCCGAGTGCATTGTTTGTTTGATGGCAGTGCTGCTGCGCCAGAGCTTGACTTGTATGGTTTCCCTGTAGGAAGAGAAAATAAACAGTTGTCTCGGTGCTGATGCCTGGGTTTTGTCTCACGCTTACAGGAGCAGATGTCCCAAGTCCTGGACGCCATGTTTGAGAAAAGAGTGGAAGTTGGAGAACACATCATCGATCAAGATGACGATGGGGATAACTTTTACGTCATCGAAAGGTAGGTGCCTTTGTTGTGTACTTTGTGTAACACCAAAACAAGACTGATGTAAGGCAGTATGCAGTTGTCATGGTGATACATGGGCAGTCCTTTATGCAAAGCAAACTCAACCCTAAGGAGGCGACAGGACTGTTACTTAACTCATATGTTTCCTTGTTGTCTTTTGTCTTGTCTCAGAGGGACGTTTGACATCGTAGTGAGAGCAGACAGCGCTGAGCGGACAGTGGGCTCCTATGACAACCGTGGAAGTTTTGGGGAGCTGGCTCTGATGTACAACACCCCAAGGGCAGCCACCATCATCGCCACCTCGCCTGGAGCACTCTGGTGCATGGTGAGGTCGTCTGCCCTGCTGGCTGCGTTGTCCTTAGTTGTCCACACAATTTAGTTAGCATGCATCATGTCACAGCAATGAGGTTCCTCTTCTCTTAAAATGAATGCAATTCATTTTTTGGTTACACTTTACTTGAAGGTTTCTACATAAGAGTGACATGACATGTCATGAACGTGTCATAAACATAAACAAGTCATAAACGTTTATGACATAACACTTCTGTCATTAAGTGTCATTCTGTCATGACAAGTTATAGGGTTATGGTTCATGTGATAACAGTCATGTGTTCATGACGGTATCATGTCACTCTTATGTAGATACCTTCTAGTAAAGTGTATTTTTTTACCCCTGATATGCAGTAGCTAATGTAATTGCAATATGTAGATCAATTTTCCAAATTGTGTGCCATGAGCAGGCTTGGAATTTCACCATTCTGGGGGCAAGGCCACTTGGCCTTCAGTTGGGCATATTTGGTGGGGGGCACAAAGGCCACATGTCAGGGCACCAGGGCCAAAGTTAACTATACAGTAGGCTAGTAGGCTATAAAAATGATCAAAGTTGTATTTAGCCTATTCACTGCAGTATACCTGCATCACTGTATGAAACATTACAAAAACATGAAACATGACATATTACATAAAACTGTAAATCATCTGATCATCTAATATTTACAAATATCTAGGCTATATTTAACATATAAAATCATGTATTGAACGATTTAAGCACAGCTCAGCTTTAAGAAACTCAAATAGCTTAGATGCATGCTTAGCATTTTGTGATCATTAAGGCTACTTTCACAAAATCTTAGTCAGCTGTCCTCTGATTTACCGATATGTAGGCGATATTTGTAACGCTAATTTGTCGCTATTTGTAACGCTATTTGTCGCTATTAGTTGGACGCAAAGCAGAATATTGAAAGAAGGGGGCACCAAGGCCACCGTGGCCTGTAAACCTCTGATTTTCAAAGGGGCATCACGGCCAACGCAGGGGGCAACGACGGCCATGGCCGTCGTGGCCGCCGTGAAATTCCTACCCTGGCCATAAGGTTTTTTTTCCATTGCCCTTAACGATCATTGACAATTTACCTGAAACTGTAAGCTATTGAAATCATATTTCACGAAATTGGTTTTAATCCTGACTGTATTCAAACTGCCGTTTTGCCGTTTCATCCATCTTTTGTTGATACGATTCATATTGGTCAGGGAATGTTACACTCACGTGCAACTAGCTGCCAATCAAACACCTCAACACCTCAAACACAGAACAACATAGCTGCATGCATTCAGAAGTAGCAAAAAGTTGCCCGTTATGTCATGCTTTGTAGCTGAAGTTGCCCGTTATGTCATGCTATATTAGTCTCATGCTAAATAGCTGAAAGGCAATCTGCCTGAGCATGAGCCTGACCCACCCAAAATAACAAATAAAACAGGGCAACAGACAGACGCTAGGCTACAAACAGACAGACGGCAACAGACAGACGGTAGGCTACAAAAAGACAGACAGCAACAGACAGATGGCTACAGACAGACGCTAGGCTACAGACAGACGCTAGGCAACAATAGTACTTGAGCTGTGGGTTCACGCAGAGCTTCATCACATTATGCATCATTAGTTTTTTGGCAGCAGGGGCGATAAACAGCAACAAACTTGTTATGTTGTGGTTTTTGTATGTTTATCATGGTGGTGTGCTGTGAGATTTTTTCATAGCAAACAGTGTGTCGCAAGAGGAAAAATTAGGGAAATGCTGATGTAGATAATGTTAAATGTAGATACTTGCATTTTGACATGTCAGCGATTTTGATTTTTTTTTTTTTTTGAAAAGCATGTTTATGTGGTGTCATGCAATCATTGGTCATTTCATATAATTTGGAGAACAAATCAATGTACTGTAGTTCCAGGCGTTTATGAAAGTAATATAATTCTGACTACAATCTTTGCTTCCTGAATAGCCTCTTTGATAGTCAGTGTGGTGTAATCTTTCAATCACTTCTTTTATAATATAGCTCCCTCTGCTGGATCTGATCACTGCCATGCTGATTCTATGATTGATTAATCATTTTTACAGGACCGGTTAACATTCAGAAGGATCATTGTGAAGAACAATGCCAAGAAGAGGAGACTGTATGAAGCTTTCATTGAGACTCTTCCTTTGCTCACGTCTCTGGAGGTATGGCTGCTGGTCTCTTCCTTGACTCTTGTTTGTTTTGTTTACATGTTTTTTTATTTTATTTTTTATGTTTTTGCCTGCCATGAATGTCATGAATGATACTGGTGTCTGTGGCAGGTATCAGAGAGGATGAAAGTGGTGGACGTTCTGTCCACTAAAGTCTACAGCAGTGGAGAGCGGATCATTGCTCAGGTATGATGAAGTGGAGTTGATTTAACTATTGAGCGACATCCCAGGAACTTTTACAAGCTCCATCAATTGAATTTCACTTGATGAACATTATGAACATCATCAATGTTTTGTTCCTAGATTTTTTCATGCGTAGGTGCTTGCTTGTGTCCGTGTTCTGATGAGTAATGTGTATACAGACGTATGGATGGACTGTAAATATTTGAGACCTTATGGCTTATAACTGATACATTATTTTGTAGGGTGATATGGCTGACAGTTTCTACATTGTGGAATCTGGCCGTGTGAGAATCACAATGAAGCACAGTAGGGTAAGTCTGAAAGTCTCTGACTGTATATTGACAGAATGACCATTAAATCTTAAAAAAAAAGAATATGTCGAGAAGTAAAATAGAACCAGTGTGTAATCATTCCATCTATTCACTATGAGCGAGTATCTATCAAACTGTTAATCTAATGGTGGCCACACAACTCCTGATAAGAATTTCTATCAAATACTTTTGAAGAAATCTGAAATTGTGCATCAGAGGGAGAGTCTGCACAATATTTGAATCTTTGCAGATTTTAAGCTTGTTTTTATAGCTCTGTGGTTACTTTTTCTCCCACCAGACAAAAAAGGACACAGAAGAGGAAGAAGTGGATATCGCCACCTGCTCGAGGGGACAGTACTTTGGAGAATTAGCTCTAGTCACAAACAAGCCACGAGCAGCTTCTGCATACGCCATGGAGAATGTTAAATGCTTAGGTATAGTGCATGTTACTTTCTTATGCATACGCCATGGAGAATGTTAAATGCTTAGGTATAGTGCATGCATGTTACTTTCTTCTGCGCATGTTACTTTCTTCTGCTTTTACCCTCTTTTATAAGTGATGTCAGAGAATTATAGATCTCTATACTGACTATTATAGATCTCTATACTGACTATTATAGATAGTCAAAGATACAGTTGCTTGCTTAAAAATCTGGCGTATTTTCACGCAATTCCTAAAGCAAGGAAGCTCTAAATACAAATTCAAGGGTTCAAGGAATTAATGTCCTAAATGTTTAGTCTCACGTTTTTTGTTGTCTTTTGTAGTGTTGGATGTCAAGGCATTTGAGAGATTGCTCGGCCCCTGTATGGATATCATGAAAAGAAATATCGCAAACTACGAGGAGCAACTGGTAACCCTGTTTGGAAGTAACACAGATATTGAGGAACAAGATGCATGAGTTTAAAGAGATGAACCAGGACAAAGAAGCTGACGATGAAGATTTTGGCCACAGTGCGGGTGCCAGATGTCTTGTAATTCCTCTTACTCTTGCAAATATTGTTTTACATTCACACAATGTGAAACAGTGTACATCAAAGATAGCGATTTAAAAGTGATAAGCTCAAAATGTATGTGTACTTCCAGAAAACAGAGGAATTTTCTCACAAGGCAGTGTTCATTCTGACATTTTGAGCATAACCATCATGCTTGTATGACAATGTAATGCTCATGTTTTCACCTCTTGTTCACAGTTCACACTATGTTATTTTCATGAAACATCACATAGACACGACTATGTTACTGTTAACTGATGACACTTGTTAATATAAGGGCAGTTCTGTATTTCAGGACCGTTGGTGTTACTCATTCTCATGATCTATATCATTTTTTCCTTCTGTTCCAAACTCATGTGCCAAAGGTTGTGAACTCTGTGAAACGCTTGTTGTTTTATGTGATCTTCATGCTTCAAAGTTTGCCTGCCAAGCTTTTTGCATTGGGGATGAATCTTCATTGCAACAGTTTGTCTTTACAAAGATATAAATCTACAAGGGCCCTATGGCTTACATTTTAATATAACATCCATGTATGAAAAATGTGCTTTCCCTGTTTATGGGCGAGATTTTAATTTGGAGACAAATTGCATTACCTGCAGTGCATTTACACTGTGCTTTGTGGTTTTTGAATCTCAAGCACCTCAAATGCAGTTAAGTAAATATTTTGTTTTCGGCTTTTGAGCTAATTTTACTTTGAATTGTCACTTATGAATTCCAACATATCTGAACAAGAATACTGCAAAATAGTTTCACATTATGTGACATGGAAGAGATTTGGTAGTAACAATGCTCAACAAGTTAACAAAAAGGGTAAAAGACTGTGTTGGGAGATATAAGTGAACATGTTTATATTGCACTTTGATGCTAGCCTCATAGACAGGTACTTGTTGTGATTGCTCATTATCTTTAGTCAGTTTTTATGTTTAAAATGTCATGTTTGACTCATCATTGCCAGTTTAGCATATATCACCAGTATAGAGTTGTTATTGTTGATAGTTTGTTTATTTAAAAATGTGAAAATATTTCATATTACATTTTAAATATAAGGGCATAGCATAGTGTTGTCATCACCTGACCTTGTTAGACTTTTTTTTAATGTTTTACACACCTCTTTATTACCACACATACATTACCACAGGACTTGGAACATTTGATATGTTAAACACAGCTCTCAGTGTGTGTCAGTGCTTTTCTGCAGACAAGCATGAGATGGATATGACAAGCTAATATAGCTTGTCTCTGTCTCATGTAATAATGAACATATCTGTCCATAAACATTAAGTATGTCCCTTTTGCCTTTGAGGTATTATTACCTTGCTTCTTACTTGCAATACTTTAGAGTTGTTAGTTTTCATTTCTACTGTGCTTTCAACCAGTACTGCTCCCCATTGTCTTCAGTGTATTAAATTATGACATTTCTGTGGCCAGTCTTAAAAACGCGGTTGTAGTTGTAGCCATTCCATTCGAGGACATTGCTAAGGTTATTTATTATCGTCTACCTCTATATAAATAACACAACACCTTCACGTGTTGCTTTTCAGGGCATGTCGTCTCATCGAAGAGCAACTCCCACTGATAAACTGTTTCTTTATTTTTTATGTGCAGTTGTCATGTCACCTTAGAACTTGGCTTGTTAATCTGCCACTGAATTGAAACCTAAAATTTAACTGACTTTTGAAATTATTTACTTGTTTTGAACCACCATTTTCTGTCAGAAATATTGTTATTACAATGGAACTACTGTAGGTTTGTGTTGGCAGTGCTGTTTAATTTAATGTAATGAAGCTCAAAGGTCTACAGAGGTCTCTTAATAATGCCAGAGTGTAATATGTTGTCAGTTACATTTAACTTTCCATGAAAATAAACTTGTTTTCTATTGAAAAAATCCCCTTTCTTTTCTCACTCTCCTGCAATTGCCTGATGGGATACACATTTAGTTAAGGCAAGAGGGAAAAGATCTTGTTAACCTACTGTGATCCCACTCTTATACAAACCCTTTCTTGACGTCATACTGTATTTAACCCATGTATTATGGCCATAAGATTATAAAGACAGAAACCAGTGGTACACTGACCATCGGGCTTACAGGGACGATTCCTAGACTATCACGGTATCTGTGGAGCTGGTGGACATATAAATATATTTATGCATCCTGCTGTTACTACATTGCCCCTTTGTCTCACAACATGCAGCAAGCAATTACAACTATCAAATTTAGAATTCAGAACAGTCAACTGTCCACAAGCATTTAATATGAGGATGTTATAGTCGGTTGATCTAACAAAGAAAAAGCTTGCAGAAGCATCATCCAATAAAGGTCTCAATGAATCTAACGGGCGTATACAGTCAACCAATGACTGTTTCAATAACAAACCTCAGCATGTCTTATGTTATGTATCACGGACAGACCAATGGCCATCCGTAGCTTTTTTATTGACGCTAACGTCATCCAATGGTGTAGTGTTTCTAAAAGTAATCGGTCCCACCCCTTCAGCGGATGCCAGAGATACTCGGTAATGGCGACAGGTTTGGTAAGTAAGAAAGTTAGCAATAGATCTCTTTTAAACAAAAGAATGACAATCCTAACCGAAATGAGAAATCAGAATTTAAGTTATAGGTTATGACAAATGTGTTGCTTGAAATTACTGCTATGTTTTTGGTCGATGGCAAATGACAAGTTGATTAAGATCGATTTTTTTCATTGTGACGTTTGTTGTTTTGGTTGTAGCTAGTTAGTTGCTAGCGAGTTCGTTGGACAGGTAGTTAATCGACCTGCAATCTCGAAAATACGTTGATACGCTTTGTTGTCCTTTAAAATGTCTTTCGACATTTTGTTTCATTCATTTCAGGGCTTAGAACGAAGGGGCTATAGAAGAGTGCTCATGTCTCAACTTGTTGACATTCTTTTGTTTACAAGTTAGAAGCTCGCCCCTACATTTTGGCGTTCCTTTTTGTCAATAGCCTGTTCAAGGAGCAACAATTGTTTTTTTTACTTGTTTGAATCTAACATACGGTTTGGATTGATTACAAGCGGTCATGTATTTTGCGAACAAAAGACATGACACCGTCGTTGAATTTACGATTGGACTGCTTCTATGTTAGTATATTAGGCTACGTTATATATTTATTTAATCGCCCTTTGCTCAGTGAAAACTAGCAATGTATGAATGAATGTTACTATCGACCCAGTCATCTCACGAGAATATTAACTGTTGTCGTCGGTATTGTCTATTTTTCCATTGTATCTCGATTGACAGATGTGAATGTTTTCATTCGACAGGATTCGACCTGCCCAGAATCAATTCAGTTTTTGTTGTTGTTAGAAATTGAACCGACGTGTAAAATGTGACTGTGGAAAAATATTGTTAAGCAAAGATATATTCGAAAATATGTCAGGCTAATTCATTTCACTGGAATGTTCAGTTTAATCCGACTGTTATTGATCTCGTCTTGTTACGCAGTTATGAATGAATGAGTAGGGAAGCGCATGCGCGAAGTTCTTAAAGTTTATAAACAAGCCTTGCATGCAAGAGGTCACATGACAGCTCTTTTTCGAAACGAAGACAGAACGTACGCAAACAAAGAACTTAATTCACAGAGTTTTGCTCTTTCTTACCCAAACAAATTGTCGTTGAGGCCCTTTTCATTCGTTTAATTGAAGTCATTTCGCATATTTGTCAAAGCAATGATACTTATCACGAACAACACTGATATTTCGATATGGTTCGTGCAATTGCAATTTTTTTCGTGGTCTTCAGTCGTTAATGACATAATAATACAATAAATAAGTAAATTAATACATTAACGTTTATTATACTTATGTTTCACACGTCTTTTTTTCGTCAGTCAGGCAAACTGACATGGCGTAATATGGTGTGGGAAATGAAAACTCATTCGGTGCCAGAGAGAGTTTTGGAATCGCAGGTGGAGACTGTAGGTATGGATGAGGCCTTCGACATGCTAAAGTGCAACGAAGATCTGCCTTCCTCTCCAGGATGCCCTTCCACTGAGAGTCACATGGAATATGGTAAGCTATTGCATAATATTCTTGATATCAATCAATCAGATGAATGTTGCACATTATTGCATGTCCTGACCTAATAAATATGGCTCAGCATACAGTTCTTATCAGAGAAAACAATATTTGAATATTTGATACATTCTCTCTGTATGTGCAATAACCCAGTCTGACGCCGTTAGCCTAGCATAATTCACTGGAAGTGGATTAGACTAGTTAGCCTATAACTCCCTTTTAGCTACAGGTCTTCAAATGAATTATGCTACATGTAAGTTAGGTTAACCCAAGAAGTTGGTGTGTTTCTTTAAGATAACAAAATGTTGTGGATATGAACTTCTGAAGAGCTGTTCCTGTGTTAACTGTACAGATGACCTTCCGGAGCTGCAGGAGGTGCAGGAGGACCAGGCCTCTCCGAGCGTGTTCCAGGTCGAGGCAGGCGTGTCACACCAGGAAGGCCCTGGGGAGGCCTGGGGCAAAGGGGTGGATGGAGCCTCCTCCCCTCACACCAACACCAACTGGCTGGCAGAGCTGGCCAACATCGCCACGAGCCCACAGAGTCCCCTGCTACAGAACGCCCCCCACAACAGGTCATACATACAGTTACAAATGAGTTATAATGGCTAATTACGTCATTTAATAAAGTAAGGTGTCATGCCCACACCCATGCACAGCACACTTGAGGATACATATGTCACATAGGCATGGTACTGAAACCGATTACATAACAATTGTTATTTCAAGTGCATAGACATTAAATGCATCATGGCATTTTCTATACACATGGACAGTCTTTGGCTGGTATGGCGGTAAGCATATGGAATGTTTATCATACCTTTGGTCTCATTTCCGTTTGTTTGTTTGTTTGTTGTTACCCTCAGATCCTCCCCTGTGCACATCTTTGCCACGAGTAACAGTTTACATTCCTACGCCCGGCCCCCCCAGGCTTCCAGTGCCCCGAGTCCGGCCCGGACCCATATGAGGGAGCGCAGGCGTGTCAGGGTACAAGCCTTCATCCCCTCACAAACACCCCCACATCCACCCTTCTCACACTATTTGTGCTGTAAATGTGATATTTGTGTCCCTTTGAATGCCACCCCTTAGGCCAGCAGCGAGTCAGAGTCTGGTAGCTTCTGCATGTCCTCGTTATCAGACGATGATGACATGGGATGGTCTCACTCTTGGCCCTCCACAGTCTGGCATTGCTTCCTAAAAGGTATTGAATGGCACAACAATGGGGCCCTCTTAAACATATACTTACATGGGCACACTAAATTGGCAAAGGAGTTTTGTAGTAACAAATTGAAAGTTTGACTTTTTAACCTACATTTATGTTTATAATACTTTTATTACCTATATATTGAGACCTTCCAGACCCTTGAAATCATCCTAATATTCACAAGGAACATTGCCTTTGAAATAATGCATTGACGAAAATGTAATTGACTTTATAGTGTGAATTGGGTATTTCTAGTGAAAACCATATAAGCCTAGATTTGACATATCCTTTATAATTCACCCTAATTATACAAATGTTTTCACAAATGTGGAAAAAAACACGCAATATCCAGGCAAACTATAGTGCCTCTGTACTACTCTGTTACTAGTGCCATTTAATCCTCAGCGTCGATCTCCCCCTGGCTTGTAATAGGACGTAAAGGTTTAAAGGTTAAACCTGTTTTCAAAAACCACACTGATAAAAAAATGTGTGAGCAATCAGAGGCATGTCATATTGGACCACAGAACATAGAAAATGTGCTGATCTGTTCTAGCGTCTCCTAGTCAGTACAGTGGGAGTGATTGAATGAACATCAGCCATTTTATGAACTGATATCATATTAATAGAAACAGCCCCCCCTATTGTTCTAACTGTGGTACTGCAACTCATAGTGCAACTCAAAACATGAATTGCGCAATTGCCTGGAGAGGGCTGACATATACATGTAAATACTTCTAAAAGTCATGCATTTCTGCAAGTCTTTAATTCTTTTAACAACCAGGAATGCTTAGGAAATATAGATATTGAAGAAATGTTTAAGAAAATAGTTTTGAATCAAAAGTAAAAAATTGATGTGTTTTATGTATGTTTTTCTTTATTTTGAGATTAGATTAGATTCGATTTTATTGTCATTGTGCAGAGTACAAGTACAGAGACAACGATGTATGGAATCATAGATTTTATTTTGAAATAGGCAGAAAATGTGTTCATTTGATATGTAGCTTAGCGTAGACAACTGTCCTCTGCTATGAAAATCTCCACCAAACAAGGACTGCTGTCAGTTGAGACATTGTATACAATTACAGTATATAATGATAATAACACATGTGAACTTAACCTTTGTCAGGAACTCGTTTGCGCTTCCATAAGGGCTCCAATGTAGAGTGGCAGGATGTTGAAGACTTAAGCAACTCAGACGACGAGTCAGATGATGAAGGAGGAATGTCATCCATCTCTCCAAAGGTAAAGAACAGCAGCTGAAGAGTACTTGCAATAAATGGCCATTATTTGAGAGTGCATGTCTCTAGAGGCTTGTGGGGAAGTGCTGTTGGCTAAAATTAGCTTCAGGCATGATTCATTGATGCATTACTGTTCATGACAAGCCATTAAGAGAGCAGTCTATTGAAAAGTCAAAACCCAGAGAGAAGAGAAAGAACCAAACCAATTGCATTCACATCTACTGCTTGAGAGCAAAACGTCCCCCCTCAATACATTTGGTATATTTCCTGTTTTTGCAGGGCTATGGTTCAGAAGGTCTGAAGTTGGTGGCATTTGAGGAGATTGTGTCCTTCGGCCAATCTGCACTCAAATTGACCTTTGACCCTGGCTCACCAGAAGATGGCCTTTTAACCACTGAGTGCAGATTAGACCACCCCTTCTATGTGAAAAACAAAGGTATGGGAGTCATGTCTCTGAAGAGGCAAAACTGAAGGAGTTTGGTGCAGTGTGAATGGATGATTTGGTTTAGTATCTGACTCTCTGCGAGTGTGCAGAATGCAGTATGTAAGTAGTGTAAGTAGGTGATAACTAATAGAGAGTGCTTGCTATCTCTGACTGAATGCAGTAAGTAGTGTAAGTAGGTGATAACTAATATAGAGTGCTTGCTGTCTGTGACTCTCATGCGAGTCTCACCTGTGTGTGTGTGTGTGTGTGTGTATGTGTGTTTGCTGTTTGTACAGGGTGGTCCTCCTTCTACCCGAGCCTTACTGTGGTGCAGTATGGAATCCCCTGCTATGACGTGCAGGTGGGAGACCTGTGTCTACCTCCAGGGCACAAAGATGCCATCAACTGTGATGACTCTGTTGTGTTTGACACATTCAGAAGGTACAGAGTGGGTTGGGAAATGAGGGGTGTGTGTATATGTGTGTGTGTGTGTCTGTAAGAGAGAGGGAGATTGAGATTTTAATGTTTGACTTACAGTTACAGCTATCAGCATTTTAACAGGGTGGTACAGTTATCCTTTTAGATGAGATTATAACCTGTTTTGTTTGTGCATGTTATGAATAGAGTAGAGGGTATATTGGTGCAAGACTTACATTTCGTTCTGGCCATTTAATTACAGTAACGAGCCATGCACTGCCATTCAGTAATAGGCATGTGAGTGACAATTAACTCCTGAACTTGAGTAACAGTTCATAATAGTACGTGTGTGTGTGTGTGTGTGTGTGTGTGTGTGTGTGTGTGTGTGTGTGTGTGTGTGTGTGTGTGTGTGTGTGTGTGTGTGTGTGTGTGGATACAGTTATGATTTCACCCCTCTGGACTCTTCGGCTGTGTACGTCCTGAGTAGCATGGCTCGCCAGCGCCGGGCCTCCCAGTCAAGTGGGGGCGCTGTCAGCCCAGACTGTGACAAGCTGGGCCGTGACCAGGAGCCCTCCAGTGCTTCCCACAGCAAATCCAATCGCGGCCACAACTCAGGAACAAGCAGCAGCAACACCACGCCCACCAAATGCAAGCGGCCAATGAACGCCTTCATGCTCTTCGCCAAGAAGTATCGTGTGGAGTACACCCAGATGTATCCTGGCAAGGACAACAGGCAAGTAACTCAAACTCCCACGGGGAGCTCATTTGCGTCTCTCTCTAAGATACAGCTAACAAAGGAGAGGATGCCAGCTTGAGAAGAAACACTATTCCCAGTTGTCATAATTATAAGTTCATTTAGAAGGGTTTTGACAAGGCTTGTTAACAGTCATGCCACTTTTCATATTTTTCAGTGTTTCGCCCAACCCAGCAGAAGTTTTTTTTCTCTTATATAAAACAACTGTCTCTATCCGCTTCCTTCTTCCAGCTCACTGGGATTACAGTTTGGAACAGATGTTTGCAGAATTAGCCATTCTGAGCAGCCCATCCATCAGTGAGCAGCAGGAGTGGCTAAACGCAATAGCGTTGAAATTATGAGTTTACTGTTTGCTATGTAGTTACAACTATGCAGATAGTGCTAAGGCTAGACAAAGCAATACTAACTGTAAAGCAATGCTAGCACACCTAGAAGAGTTGAAGCAGGAGCAAGAAGAAAGTGTAAAATGATTCGTCAAGGGAAAAATACATTATTGCTTTACTACCAACAGGGTTTGGTATAAGCCAAATATATCAGCTTCCAATGATAGTGGCGAAGTAGGAAGCATAGAAATCCCATACTGGTCAGTGTCCAGTGGCTTCAAAATGAACCCTACACCCATTAGGATACAATGGCTGAAAACAGCCCTCAATGGAGAGAGGCCTCTCATACCAGGGTACAAAAAAAATAAGACCTTGTCATAAAGAAGATGACTAGCGTTTTCCACTGTAATATTAGTATTAATAAAGTGTTACTTATCATTGACCAAATTCACTCAGATCATTTATTTTAGAAAATTATGTGTCAGTGTCAGTGAGGGTCACCTCAGGCCACTGAGTTGGATATTCTGGTGATATTCTGGTAGTCACTGAAAAATGCTCAGCTTGGTTTTAGAGTCTGTTCTGTGTAGTCATAGTTCACCTACTGTACACGGGAAGGGCATGGTATTTCTTCTTAATGTATCTTATTCTTATGCTAAGTTCATAGGTAAGCAGATTGTTGTATTGTTATAAAAGACAAAAACTAATGCAAAATGTTGTGGCATTTTTATCTTCTCTAAACCAAGCTGACACAGAGTTGTAGTCAGAAAACCATACACCCTCCTGAAGTTTTAGAGTGAGCCATGACCTTTAACCAGTGAGAAGCTAAGAGAGGCTGTTTGGATACTGAACCTCAAAGATGTCAAATTGATGGATAGGTGTCAGTGACCTAAGGGCAGCAGGGGATGAAGTGTTATGCTGAAAACTGTGGCTAGCACTATTCTCTCCAAAGCCTGGTAGAATGGAATATTAGGCCTAAACAGCCCACTTCATAATCAGTACTCTTGTTGCTGTTTGGCTAAAATGAAAACAGTGATTGCCCATGGTTCCTGTTATTGATTTTGCACCTGCTAGCAGGCAGTAGCTGCTGCATATAAATGGAAACAAACAAAAGGCATTACATGTCAGTGGCGTAGCAGAGACTAGCTCCACAGCTATTTAGAAGGTATGGTTGGGGGCCATTCATGTTCTGTCAACAGGTAGGTGTGTGTGTGTGTGTGTGGGAGGGGTTCCCTCATTCATTGCTCTTCGAGAGTTCATACCACCCCTGAGGGGGAGTAGCTCTCAGCCAGCTGGTGATTGACAGCACAAGGATATGAGGAGCGGGCGTTTTCCAAGAACCATCGTGTGGATATTTAGAAAGGCAGCTCAGATATCTCATAGCAAACAAGCAACACATATTTTTGTCCCACAATCCCTTACATATACAATAGACCAGACTCCAGTGATGTGTGTGTGTGTGTGTGTGTGTCTATGTGTGTGTGCGTGCGTGTGCGTGCGTGCGTGTATGTGTATGTGTGTGTGTGTGCATATCTACTCTGCTTGTCGGCACAGTGAAAGCTAGAGTGACATGTTGATTATGAAGGCTCTGAAGACTCATGGGCTGTATGTGTGGATTGCTGCAGAACCATTAGCTCACACAGCCAAGACAGCAGGCTTGGTCAAAGACCTCTGAGACTGCACAGTAAACAGAAACTTGGAGCCTAAGTAGCTGGGCTTTGTAATGGAGACACACAGACTCTGAAGAGAGAGACCACTGATCTGTGCAGCCATTATTTAATTCTTATATTAACATTTATTGTTTATGTGTTCAGTACATTGGCAATACACTATGAAGTATATTGCATGCTGAAACTAAGGATTTATAATGTAGCCATTGGCGTTTGACAAAAATATTTACTGGATGTTAATATAGTGGTGCTATTCTAAGGCAGCATGTTTATTAAACTTAAAAGACATCATTAGAAGTGATCTTTATTAATGTGAAGATTTTTATCTTGATGTGGTTTTTGACTGTTTCGCCTATTAGGCCTAGGCATCATACTGTTTCCACATAGACCTTTAGGGACAGATTGATTGAGTGCACTGCAGAGGAGAGACATTTTTCATGCACACCTCTGACTGCTGCCCTTTGCCCTTTGGCCCACAGAGCCATCAGCGTGATCCTTGGGGACAAGTGGAAGAAGATGAAGAACGAGGAGAGGAGGATGTACACCATGGAGGCCAAGGCTCTAGCGGAGGAGCAGAAACGCCTCAATCCCGACTGCTGGAAACGCAAGAGAACGAACTCGGTAAGAGCCCTGCTACTTATGTGTGTGAACACATGCAGTATCTAGCAGCTTTTTTAATCAAGCTGTTATATCCAGGTGACTACTATTGTGTGTAAGGACTAAAGTGAACTGGCACAGAAATACTTTCTGGAACCCCCAGATGTCAGCCTGTCGCTCTCAGCAATCTTGTTCCATATCAGTTTTGTAATTGGTTAGTTTTGCATGCTGTAGTCTACTGGAGGAATGCACAGGATCTGTTTGTACACTTTTGTGTGCAATGCCTCTAATGGCTCCTTTCATACTTCCCTTTTACAGGGCTCCCAGCAGAACTAGATGCCCATATGCAGGAGATCATCATGGAAACGTGAACTGGACAACAATAAACCGATCCCCTCTCTCCTGTACGATCGACGAGACTTAACTGTGATGCTGAATACACCTGCTTTGTTTTAAACAAAACAACTTAATCCAGACATTATGCCGATAAAATGTTATATAAAGAGAAAATCAAATGCAAACCATATTAAGAAAACATGTAATCTAGTAACTAACAGTGCTTATATATTTTCTTATGTTTTCAGTGACATAAATGCCTTATACTTCCAAAGTAAGAAATCGCTCAGTACTTTTTTTCAGGTAAATTCATATTTCTAGGCTTGAAACCTGAAATCCTGTGGTGCTACTATAGATGCTGAAGGACAGAAGTCAGACAAATGTCTATTTTTAAATGTAAAAAGGGGAAATTTTAGATAGCTTTTGTTGCAGCTGTTCATATTAATTATATTGGTATAACTCAATATCTTGCACATTGACTTGGTAACCCGTTAAACTTTGTATTCTCTGACAGGCTGACAGGTTCTTGTATTAGTAAGAGATACCTGCTCAGCATAGGCCATATACGTGTGTGTAACTAACCGCTCTGCCATAAGACGATGTATTATTATATACATGGGGTGGATGCACACACTCCCACACAGCACTTCAGGGTCATGCCATCACTGTAAGTGTTTTTGTTTTTTTGCACTTTATATACATATAACCTTACATAAAACCAATAAATGTATACAGCCTGAACTTTTGTGCTTAAAAAAAAAAATACAAACTTTATATATCTAGCTGAAATATATCCTTTTTTGACACAATCATGGCCAAACTGTATAGCTCAATGTTGTGCTCTGCAGGTTTGCCATTGCATTGCATTTATAAAAACGTTGTTGATATTGTACAGGTCCACGTTCCATGTTAAAACTCTTGCACAAACTATTCTTGTATTATAAATAAACATTTGAACTTGCTATCATCTCACGTGTACTGTTCTCAGTATTTTTCAGAAGGTGGAAGAGATCACTTGTGAGCTCATCTGAATTTTGTGTTTTTGCTTTTACTTTGGGTGCTGTTGGTCAGGTTGGAGGGACTTTCCTTTTTTCCTAAATTTGTCTGCGTTCAGAAAAAGAAAAAAAAAACCTAGCAGATGAAGCCTGTGCACAACTGATCTGCATGTCTTCTTATGATCCTCTTAAGAGGCTGAAGAAAAAAAACTCACTAACTCATTCAGTTGTTTGCTCAATCTCACTTTAGAGACGGGCAGAAGAAATCTATGTTTTTTCTCCAATTTGCCACATCAAAAACATGCAAACAAAGAACTCAAACGACGTCCTTATTGTACTGTGCTCCACATCAGTAAATCTGTGATCTCTCTGAAGGTTTAATTGAATCTTTGCAACACTCAAGACCTACCTTGGAGATGAAAGAACACAAATTCGAAATTGATAATCACTTTTGCGAGGTACAGTTTCTGAGAAGAGAAAAAAAAAGGGGAACTATTAATCGAGTTGAGTATAGGATGTACAGTTAGTGCAACAATGTAGCTAAATTACCCATATTCCATTCATGGAAAATGCTGTATGGGTCTGCATTTTCCTATCATTTATACTGTTATAAAATCACCAAATACATGTTTATTTAATGTACAGTTCTGAATGTCACCAGTAGGGGACACTAGTATAACATGTATTATATCTCCTATTTCCTATTGTGCTTTTTAGGATGAAAAATGTTCTAACACTGACATGGATTCCTCCCAATTACCAATAAGCAAAACACCCTGCCTGTTTTTTATCACTGTATAATCCCAGTAAATGAATACGCTTGTTTTGTAGATCCTTGTATGAAAGGGGATCAGACTTCTGTTGTAGGAACAGAAATGTGGCTGTGATTTCCCATGCCTCAGCGCAAAACTAAATAGTAATTTGATGTCATGCATAAAATATTCCTGCTAGCAAAAGGATTTTTTTTTTAAAAAGCAAGAGACTGTTTCCAGGGGTTGCTATGTAACACTTCAACAGTTTAAATAGTTCAGTAGTCCTCAACACTATTACTCATATTCTCTCTCTTTCTCTCTCTCTCTCTCTCCCTCCCTCCCTCCCTCTCTCTCTCACACACACACACACACATACCCACAGAACATACCATTTCCAGGGCATTTTTAACCTTAACAAGCATCAATATGATCTCTCGTCTCATTGCTGTCTCTGTATCGTTGGATATGGGTTTTGACTTCATCACTTCCACCCAACATCCAAAGACAACAAGTCAGATGCTGGGGCTTTGCACTCTCATAAATACATTGTCATGTATGGTCCCACACACGCTGACACACACACACACACAGAGAGAGACCAAATAAGGATGTGCAGGAATTTCCCAGGGTCCATCAGAATACACCTCTCATCGTCACAGAAGGGCACCATGTGCTTTTAGCGCTTGGAAAGGGCAGAGTGTCGACCTCTCTACTCAGTGTTGGCCAAGAGGGCTTTTTTAGGAGTAAAAGCCTAATCAAATATAAATGGACACAAGAATCAGTCTTCCCTCAGTGTTATCTAAAAGTGTCCATCCACAAAGGCTTTCTCTAATACCAGACAGAGCACTCAGGAAACACTGAAGTTCTATGCAAGTGCAACCTGCGTTGTGTATGACTGCACTGATTTATAGGAATGGTGGATGAGATGGTTTATTTGTCATATTTGCATGGGTTAGCAAATTCAAACATGGGGCATGAAAATCTGGTCCATCTATAGCAGTTATCATTTTTCTTGCATGGGGTTAAATTACTACTATGCTTTACTAAATGAATAAATTAATAAACTTCCTAAAGTCAATACAATTAGAATCACTAATATAAAAGTATGAAGAGGTGTCCATAAAATAATCACAAGAAACTCCAAAATGTATAATGTGGCATAAAAACATGAATATGAATGTGCAAGTGTATGTAGGTGTATACGTAAAATATTTAAAATATTTATTTATTTCTAATCTGTATCTAAATACATATATTGTTATATGGTGATCATACAATGTGAATTCAACACATACAAACAACCGGACAGTAAAACACTCAAGTACAAAGTAAATCAGATACACAGATACAAATCACTGTGTACAGTGACAATAACGCTAAACAACGCTCACAAAAAAGCAAACATTACACTCCCGTGGCAATAAAAGGCACAGCATCTGGATTCTAGAATGTAACAGAGTGGAAACTTCAAGCATGCACGAGACATAGAACCCAAACAACAACCATCACTGGTTACCTGCATGGGTCAGCAAATACAAATACGCCCACGGGAGGACATGAAAACCTGATCCACCAAAATAGATATATTGCATGAACACAATATAAACATGCTTCAAGAACAAACAAAAATACATGTTTCACATGTTCACATGTCAGTGCCAAATGTTACAAGACAGTGCCAAACGCACATGGCCCGTAGGGAAGACCATACACAAGGAGGGATGCAATATGCAATATGCAATACAGCATGACCTTTAATGACCTTTACGACGGAGCCTCCCCTTGCCCAATCCACCTACAGCAGCCATTGCTCTTCCTGCTGCAGGCCACCAACAATGCCATCAATGACCTGAACCATTTATGCAGGATTTAGCATCAAACACAAGGAACAATTCATTACCCCATTACACAAGCACTGGCTTTCATAGATGAACACACGCCATAGGCATGCTTAGCTCTTATGCTACATGCTGTTGGTGCATATTGACATTGTAAACATTCTCTAAGAAGATTAAAAATCAGTTTGCAGTAAAGCTATTTATTGGCTAAATTGTGGTGCCCCCTCTGTCCCTTGGTGTCCTACGCACAGTGTGTGATGCCCATGATGGTAGCGGCGGCACTGCTCTGATAGGTATAAAAACACAACAGGCAAACAGACATCCTCCAAAGGATGCTGTGGTCACAATAATTACTACAAACTGCGCCTTTAGCACTACAGCAGTGGCTCTCAAACTTTTTCTGTCATTCCCCACTTTGGAGTTCTGACCCCATCAACCCCGCAAAACGCTAATGTTATAATATTTCTTTCGCATTTTGGTTCCACGTTACATTTCCCGCTGGATCGGATTTTATTCTAATTCATATGTCGGTCTGTTTATGACTCCTATATTTGTGTGTGACTATTTTGTTTTGAATCTATGATGTTCCTTGTAAAGATAAGCAAAAAAACCCACCCAATCACCCAATGCTGATGTGGTACATGAAAATTTAGCTAAAAATGTGGAGAATGCAATGCAATCAAGCATTTTGGACGATATATTTGCACAAGCTGGCAGAATAGGCAACATGCCGATGTGCGTTTTATTTGGAGACTGTTTTGCGAGACAGACTGAGTTTGCTGCTGATATTCTGGGGATAGGCTACAACATAGCCAATGTAGGACATTAGCCTTTTAATATATTTGCTGCATTGGATCAGTCTTTCTAGAACAGGCAAGAGCTTTCTAGCCTCACGTCAGCAGCGCTGCATCCCATATACATTAAAACAACCAACGGATGGTGGGCGGGTGCGGTTTTGAAAATTGGTCAAAAAACTTTGGTGCTGATGGATGGCGGATGGATGATAAGTTTTGTTATGCAGTTATGGTTGAAATAATAGCCCATCAGCGCATCTCTAGTGTGTGTGTGCCTCTCTCTCGGGCACACACACACACGCTAGCATAGCAACATGCTAACACATTCGCGCCGCGCACCAGAGCGTTTGAGTGCACGCACCGACACGGGAGAGGTATGACTCAACTTGTGAAAGTTAAGGTAAGAACATATATTACTACTGACATTGGGTGGCGTGTTCCTTTAAACCCCAGTCTCCCCTCAGTCTTTGTCTGGCCTCGTCAGAGATGACCGCAAGGTGCTATCCACCCGCCTGACTCACAAGGAATACTCCTCCTGGATTTCCCTCGCCTGTTTCAGCGTCCTCCTGGTCTGACCCCTCGAGTCGCCTCCGGATTTGGATCTAGTTAAGTCGATCTTCTGTGTTTTGGGACTTCTTCCGTTAAGTTTGCTGATCCTCTGTGTTTTGGACCCTCCTTGGCCTACTGTTTCCAGTGGAACTTCTGTTTGATACTGGCCTGGGTTTGACAACCCATTTCCTGATTTTCCTTTAAAATGAAACTATCTTGTTTGAACTCTACCTCCCTGTCCTGAGTCTGTGGGCCGTGACAGTATTCTTCAACTTACACAAATGTCCTTGTCTGGCACAAATAATGCCATATGTGTGGGCTCTAGCTGGTTATGCGATTGTGTGCCTCATTCTGTTAGGTGTATTTGTTCAGTGCGTTTCCTCTCATCTGGCCAGACAGTTTGCACTGTCAAAGAAAATATTGAAAAGTCAATCCAGCATTTCATCAATTCAACATTGCTTCACTTTATTCATGTTGAGGAATATTGACATAAATACGCACACACCTCTAATATAGTTATCTGCCGTGCACACATATCGGCAGCCTACCGGTCAGTGGTTCTCTGCTGTTAATTTGTCGTCGGGAAGACCATGTGCACCGGGTGCCACTGATGAACAGGCCTCTCCACACCGTACCGCCAATGGGAACAGGATAGCCACACCATACTGCCAATGGGAACAGGCCTCTCTACACCAACCAATGGGAGAGTGCAGAGGAGACCTTAGGTAGGAATTCATACTGCATCAATCTACTATTACTAAAGGATGGGAGTGCAGGAGTTAGAAGTTATAGTCAAAGTGTAGTGAAAGGAGAGAGTGGTAGAAGGAGGTAGAGGAAGAGAGAGAGGGAAATGAATTGTGTGTGTGTTAGGTTGTTATAAGTGTCAGGAGAGGAAGGAAGAGGAGTTAGAGGAAGAGAGAGAGGGAAATGAATTGTGTGTGTGTTAGGTTGTTACAAGTGTCAGGAGAGGAAGGAAGAGGAGTTAGAGCAGTGGTCCCCAAACTTTTTCTTCCGAGGGCCAGCTCACTATGCCCGGCTCTAAGAGAGGGCCAGAGACTCGGAGTATATTAGTAACCATAAATAGCTTAGTGCTGTGAACAACAGCAGTCTACCTTAGTTGAATATTCCATGACATTTAATCATAGGCTACTGCAATTTACCATTGTTAGCTGTGTTTATATTGCCATCATACAATATCAGTGTAAAATGTAGCTCAAATGAAATAATACTAATAGCAGAGAAATAATATTAGCAGGTAGTCCCAAAAGTGTATTTTATTCAAAATGTTTAATTCAAAACTCTGAACTCTGTGTCTTTGCATACACAGCTCAACTTGTGAACAAGCAATATCCTACAAATAATTTGAAGTTCTCAAACTATGAGTTTTATGAAGTGCTGGCAAAAACATCTGAAATTACCACTTTCACTCACCTGATGAGAACTTTATGAATTTGTACATTTGAACAAGTGAATAAAAATAGAAATAATTAATTATCCCAGAAAGTCCCAGAAATATGACTTGAATAAAAGTTAGTTAGTTATTAACAATTAATTGATAAACTTTTAGAATACTTTGAGCACTGATGCAGTCAGCATAGGCCTCTTACATTGTTTGCAGGTAGGCCTACATTTCATTCCGTTTTCGATGGCAAACGCGAAACAGCGCCAAAACAACCACCAGTGGACAAAAAGAGTATTACATTGGTACTGTTAAGACTCGTCGTAGAGAATGAAGGGGGAAATTACGGAGGTTATAGTTTGACGATGTCGTACTCCCATGCGGGCCAGATGCTATATACCACGGATATGTTTTGGAGGGCCACCCAAAATGAAGTGGCGGGCCGTATCTGGCCGCGGGCCGTAGTTTGGGGACCACTGAGTTAGAGGAAGAGAGAGAGGGAAATGAATTGTGTGTGCATGTTAGGTTGTTATAAGTGTCAGGAGAGGAAGGAAGAGGAGGTAGAGGAAGCGAGAGAGGGAAATGAATTGTGTGTGTGTTAGGTTGTTACAAGTGTCAGGAGAGGTTATCTGAAAAGCTGCTTGAAGATACAGGGACACCCTTGCTCTGGTGCCACTTGGCTGGTGCAGGTGCCAGATGGACAGAAAGCAGGCTAGTGCTGTGCTTCTGCCAGGTGCATTAAGTCATGCATCTAATAGTCCAGTGTCCAGTGTGTGGGTGGTTGATGTAATGTTCTGTTATTTCAGCATTGTAGGAGTGGTCAGTGTACAAGTGAGACATTGGGCTCCTGATTCATCAGGAGGGGATCCACGTTGAACGATGTCATGTTAATGACAGTAAAAACAGTCCAAATGTATCTGACTTTAATCACACAGCAGCAAGAGAATCACAGACAGATTAAGTTTTTACTCATGTGTACGGTCTCTGGAAAGATGCCAATTAAAAATAGAGGAATAATGAAAAAGAAACAATTAAAGCAGGAGAGTACTGAGGTAGAGAAAATGGTAGAGTGGCTTGTCACTAATCAGAACTTGCATCTTCACAGAAGCTTCTTCATTTGAAGCAATTAGCTGTAATAATTAGGGGGAAAGACATTAGGTGCAGTCTTTGTTCCCTGATAATCAGTTCAGGCAGAGCAGTGTGTGTGTTTGTGTGTGTGTGAGTTGCACTTGACAATCAAATGTATGTAGAATTCATGCATAAGTATTTTAATAAAGTATCTGCATACACATGACTGACATCTGTTGATGAATGAGACACATGCATGCACACAAGGGCAATTAGATGGTGGATAATAGTGTGATACACTGATGAAAATATGGAAATAATGTGCAGGGGAGCAGCTATTTAACTCTATATGATTTGTGTATTCTTATTCTACATGCCACCTTTGCACGTATGGCTTTATGTTCATCTAGTTTTAGTGTTTAATGATGATATATGGTTACAGCAAGAACAGATACACCTGTTGAAAAGCATTTACTTGACAACATCAGCAACTATATCACCAACATTCACTAGTAAACTTTTATCAGTATCAGTTGAGCTGTTGGAGGCATCCTATGTTGAGCCTAAAACTGCTAGATTGTATCTAATTAAGATGTTATTCCTCATGGGAAAACCACTGCTATTATTTCCTTTCCTGCTTATCGATGTGTGCTACCTTTGAAAGCTCTCTGTAACTGATAAAAGCTTATATGACTTTATTTACACTTACACAGAATTGATGAAATGACATTATACAATGATGTATACATTATACATCTGCTCCACTCATTTGCCAGCGAAGATTCCATCTCTTATCGGAAATGGACATGTAAAGACATATACTCAAAGACACAGCTATAAGAAAGCTTATCTATCTATAAAGCAAGAAGCATCTGTGTCTGTGGCACGCATATCTCGCTGGCCGTTGGTCAGACTGACCTAAGATTTCGTATGTGGCTCGCGCGTGGCACAAAGGTGTGCACTCTCGATTTTGAAGATTTTTGAATGCATAATTCAAAATCTGCTTATTTACGTAGGACGTTTATCGCTGCACTGCACTGTTTCCAACGGGACCAGTTTCAGGGGAGCTCCACCCCATGGATCGTGTACTGACAAGTCTCACTTTGATGATAGTCAGTCGCAATTTAAAAAACGGATTACTCGGGAACCGCTTGTGGGTTAACATGCAAGATGATTATCGTGTCTGACCTCAACAATAAAGACTCCCTGTATGCAGTTTGCTTGCATGAAATGATTATGCGGATTTTGCACGCCAACAAACATGGGGTATGTAGTGACCACTCAAAATAAAAGTATGTGCAATAAACTGACGCTTCGAATAGCCCAGGCTACTTTGGACTTGATACTTTGACTAAACAAACAACAATTCCGACTGCAAGGTCCCAAATTGAAACGAGCGATAGGCTAATGCCACATAGCTAACGTTAGACAACAAGTTGCAGACTGAGCGACGTCACTTATCACGCCATCAAACACGGGTATGTAGTGACCACTCAAAATAAAAGTATGTGCAATAAACTGACACTTCGAATAGCATTAGGAAGTTATTCAGTAAGCTATACACACTTAACTCAAAACAGTTGTTAGGCTTATGTCATTCTGATCTGTAGAAATGTCACATGCAGCCAAGACCTAAATTTATTACACATGTAATAGAGGCCACATTAATTATAGGCTATATTATAATATTCCGTATTCATTATTGAATGCTTAGCTGGAATGATGTTTCCCGATCATCCTATTTTTAAAGCAGGCATACCTGTAGGCATGTAATTGAGCTACGGGTTTTCTTCAGGAATGGCATGTTTGAACAGGCCCAGGTTCAAGAGCGGGTGGGGCCACTGCTCTCTACCTTCGCTACAGATGGACAGAATGTTTAATGGATGTTGAAAGGTAGATATTTTAATGGAGGTTGATAGGCAGATAGTTTAATGGATGTTGATGGACAGATAGTTTAATGCATGTTGATAGGCAGATAATTTAATGTTGATATAGTTTAATGATACACATAGTTGGGGGCCAAGCAGCGAAGCTGCGATGGCACCTATTGAGTTACTAGCTTTTCCTATTATTACACTTCCGCCATTGGAGTCTATGGCAGCCCATAGAACGCCTGGCTAAAAAGTGCAGATTTTTGGCAGAAAGTTTCGGGACACTCCACTGACCACTCACACTCATTTACGGACCTCTAAACCCAGCCGCCTAGCGCCACCAACAGGTCAAAATCTGGCCGAAAATTGAACCGCTGGGTCTAAAGTTATGAAATTTGGCACACTGATTCAGCACTGTCCCATGATCACTTTCACCAATTTACAGAACTCTATGCCCAACACTCTAGCGCCAGCAATGGGTCGAACCTGGATTGCATTCACGCATGTGACCATTGAACGGTGCGTCCGATTTTCACATATCAGGCACCGTTGGGATCCCTGGACGGACCTAAGTTCAATGACCCCTATTACGTCACTTTTCGCCATATTGGACCTCCGCCATATTGGATTTAGTCCAAATTCTACGAAAAGTTTCAGCGTTAACAAATTTCATCCGATTTTCACGGAACTTGGCGAAGATGATCTTCTGCCCGAGCCGCACAAAAGATACTTGTTAGATTTTTCAATTTCATTTTTGTTTGCCCATGACAGCCAATCAAATATGGCGATGAAGCTGCCAAACAGGAAGTGGACAAACATCTAGGTGACGCTTTGAGTTAACATAACAAAACTTGATACCATTAGTCAGGACACTGTCCCAGTCACTCACAGCAATTTTTATGCATATACATCGAACACTCTAGCGCCACCACGAGTTCAACGCTGGACATGTGTTCAGGTGCGTCATTCTTGACTCTTTTGTCTGATTTTCACAATTGAGGTAGCGTCTGAATCCTTGGACCATCCCGAGTTCATCGACCCCTATCCCGTCACTTTCCGCCATATTGGACCTCCGCCATATTGGATTTAGTCCAAACTCTACGAAAAGTTTCAGCAGTTACAAATTTCATCTGATTTTCACAGAACTTGGCAGAGATGATCTTCAGACCGAGCCGCACAAACGATACTTGTCAGATTTTTGAATTTCAAGTTTATTTGCCCGTGACAGCCAATCACACATGGCGACGATGCCGCCTAACAGAAAGTGGGCTAACATCTCGGCTACGCTTTAATGTATGAAGTCCAAACTTGGTACAGGGACTTGGTATCTGATTGTGAGGACGCCCTAGGAAATTGGCATCATTTGGCCTCTATAGGGGGCGCTGCAATACGGGAAGTGAGCTTGTATCTCAGCAATGCTTTGATGTATGAAGTCCAAACTTAATACAGAGACAAAGTAGCTGATTGTGAGGACATCCAAGGAAAGTGGTCTCATTTGGCCTCTAGGGGTGCTGTAATAGACAAATTGAGCTCACATCTCAGCAACTCTTTGGTGTATGAAGTCCAGGGACATGGTAGCTGATTCTGAGAAGGACATTGGTGTAATTTGCGCCTCCAGGGGCACTATAACAAAGTAAATGAGCTTATTTCTCAGCCATTCTTTATCCAATTGCAATCAAACTTGCTGTGAGTGCTTGCTCATGCCATGGCAACTCTATTCCTGCTATAGCGCACTGCTTGGCCCCCACATTGCTGCTTGCAGCTATATTTGTTGTTGGAATATTGGTAGTTTCAAATTAGATAGTTTAAAAGTTGAATGTAGATCATTTAATGGATGTTGAAAGTTTAATGGATGTTGAGGCAGATTTTTTAATGGATGTTGATAGTTTAATGGGTGGATGGGTGAATAGTTTGAGGAAGATGGATGGAGAGAATATATACTATATATACTATAAAAAAAAGTATAGTATAAAAAAAGAAAGTTGGATGGAAGGTGCCTTATATCCTTGTAGAATGGAGAGAGAGAGAGAGAGTTGGCCTAGTTGAGCAGCTGACAGTTGATTCAGGTGCAAATTAGTTTGACCCTTTACAATGTTATAATGCTAATGCAAAGTCTATGGGAGAAAAAATCAGCTTGTTTTCTGTTAATATCTCAAAAAGTATAGAAAATTAAAATTGCTCAATTGTCCTTTTCAAGACCTACACAATGGTGGTTGAATGAGGTTTGTACATTAAATGGTTCAAGCTGAATTAGATGCACAAATTCGGTTAGAAGAGGAATAATATGGAATGATAATAAGAAGCCTTGGAATGAATGGCTGATGGAATTCTTAAGTGCAACTACCCCCTTCACACACATAAACTCTCTCCCTTCATTTCTCTTTCTCTCTCTCTCTCTCTCTCTCTCTCTCTCTCTCCCTGTCTCCTTGTCTACTTCCTCCATAATCAACAGGCTGGAAGTAGCCAGCTGACATTTAAGCTGTGCTGCAAATTGCCTTGAGTTCAGAGGTCACTGCCACTGACAGGTACAAAGAGGAGGCAGCCAGTGAAGGCACTGAAGGGAACACCGAGGGGACCGAGACACCAGTGGGCAACTCATCTTAAGAAAATAAGCATGGGAAGGTCGCAGAAGAGGACAGTCGGGAAGTTGGCAACTAGGAATATGGAGGACTCCAGGGATCGGGGTGGGGGTCTTGGTGTCCCCACTCTATCATGTTTCACCTCTTTCCTTGTACAATACTGTCCTTTTTTGCGATAGTCCTTATTCTTTCTTTCAGTCTGAATTTGTTTTTCATTAATATGACATGGTTCAACAGTGATCTCCTTCTCGGCAGCCCCATGTCTCACTTATACACTGACTGTCCTTATTCCCTCTCTCAGTCTACCACTCCTTCCTCCCTTTTCTAATTGGATGCTTTGCTGTTATATCCTGTTTTCTGGCTGGCTCACAGAGCTCCTGATTGTGACAATGGAAGACAAAAGCCAGTTGAGAGAATTTAGATCTTTTTGTCACTGGGATAAAAAAAGCTAAGAATACTTACTGGCAAAAAGCTGATCAAGGAGGGCCATTCCTACTGAAATACAGTACATGTTGACAGGCTATTCAGTGCCACTCTGTCCTTGGATTACCTGCAGGAAACAATTATGACATTTTTCAGGGAGACAGTGAACCACAGAAATAAAAAGATAGTTATATATGTTCAGTGTTATATTGTATACTGGACTATCTGATGAGTGATGACTGAAAAGTATAGTATAAATACTTTTTTGATCCCGTGAGGGAAATTTGGTCTCTGCATTTAACCCAATCGGTGAATTAGTGAAACACAAACAGCACACAGTGAACACACAGTGAGGTGAAGCACACACTAACCCCGGCGCAGTGAGCTGCCTGCTTCAACGGCGGTGCTCGGGGAGCAGTGAGGGGTTAGGTGCCTTTCTCAAGGGCACTTCAGCCGCGGCCCACTGGAACCGGCAACCCTCTGGTTACAAGTCCAGAGTGCTAACCAGTGGGCCACGGCTGCCCACATCTCTATTGTTATACAGGTAACATTCCTGGACCCGCACCAAGAAGGACACCATCCACAAGAAGTATTACACACAATTACCATACATCACAACTAGCACTTAAAAAATGCATTGAAGACAATTACATGGAGAGCTTACATTTAAATATAGACACTTAATCAAAACAATTAGGCTGAAAGAAACATTTCCTTTTTTGAGAAATTGGCCACAAATATGCTCCTCTGATTCAATTAATTCTAATCTACACAGTGACGACAAATCAACACCATGCATGCATGTTCAGATGGGCTCTATTTCACCTCAAAGTGTATACTCAGTTCAGCCTGATCTTGTGTATTTAAGAGATAACATTCCGCTATGTTCCAAGAAGGAAGCACAGCTCTGTGTCTGGCTATTCAAAGTTGAAACATAACCTCAAAAAAACTGGGCAAGTAGACACAAAATGCTCAAGCACTGTAAGCTATTACTGAAAGTTCCCAAAACCCAGACTCCTTGAACTGACTAAGACAAGAACAACATTTTTGCACAAGTAATGAATCTACTGGCTAACAGTAGTAGCTAGCCAGCTAGCATGATACCATGGCATGAAGTGATTCAGCTAACTTTGGTATCTGCACGGTTTACATGATAGAAGCATTGGCTGATACCTCATACTTCTCCTAAACATTATGCTAAACCAAACCAAAAACTTAAACTGGATGCATGCAAATATGTGAAGCAGTACAGGAATTCTGAAAAACACGAAAGTATACATACTTCACAGGCATCAGTCATCTTCACAACTCTAAATATTTATGTATATTGTATCGTATAAATCAGTACAGTAGCCTACTGTACCTCTGAATCTGGACATTCAGTCATGTGTTTACTTGAGGAAGGGAAGATGGCCTCAGGTGTCACAGTACAATACCTCCACAAGGCAATTTGGTTTTAGTATATGTTCCAATCTCAACCTAAACATATTATTTTATATAGGCTTAATGTATCTTATTGTCTTGTGTAACATCACATATATCAGTTCAGTACATTGGTTCTGTGTTCAATACACTAGCCCCCCACTCCACTGTAATTACAAGACTGGAGCTTTTTTCTCCAGCCCCAAATGCCATTTTTCACCGACGGCCTGTTCCTTTAAATAACTTCCCGCTTCTTGATGATATCGCAGTTCCACTTACAAAACATTAAAACTTTGATAACCTCACTGCTTAAATATTTTAAAAAGGTAGTAATTTCATTTTATTATGCTATTCATCAATAAACGCCAACACCAGCAGCACAGTTGAAGATTCATGTATTTTTAATTCAGCAAATTGTAACTGCCTTCTGGAGACTCCTCGCCTTCCTGCGCCGTGGCTGAAGCTGTTCAGGCCAGAGAGCTCTGCCTCCTTCCATTTTCAAGATTTTCATTTATGAAGTCTTAATTTGTCCGTTTCCCTCTCTATAAAATTATGTTTCCCTCTGCATTTGTTAGATTTGAATGGAAATTGGGCACAGTCAGATTGTTTAATTGTGGTTTATTGTTGTACCAGTTTAAGAAGATTGTTACCCATATAAGGATAAGTTCCAACATCTTCACCAAACGTATTGAAAAACAATGTTAATGTCCCACTGGCTAGTTTGTCATGACTCACTCAAACCCAGTTTTTAGCCTCCCCATGCCATTATTTTTGATTGTTTTTTTTATGGTGTGCATCAGGAAATACAACAAATGCTCCATCTATCATTTTTGTCATAGAGACTTTATCAGCAGAAACTCAATGGCCACTCAGGATCGAGGGAAGAGTCTTCTAGAGGAAATGAGGAGACAAATAACATAAGACTTTAACAGGCTATAGCTGATATCGAACACCCTGCAGGCAGTGTTGCTACAGTTACCTTGAAAAAGTAATCTGATTACTGATTACTCCTTTAAAAAGTAACTTAGTTACTTGATTTTAAAAGTAACTAAGTTAGATTACAAGTTACTTTATTAGTTACTTTCAGCAGCTGCCGACAACACCCCTAACGCCTCAACATAAAAATGATAACTGGTTTTGTCAATACTCACTATACTGGAAGTGCATTTTAACAGCAATGTATAGCAGACATCCCAACCTAACCTACTTAGATACTGAAATTCAGATGTTTGTTCAATAATGTCTAAGTTCACCAAATAAGGAAGGCCTATTGATAGAAATTGTTATAATAAAATATGTAGATTTTTTTTTCATGTAGCCTTGGCAACTAGCCATCTTGTAGCCTATAGGCCTGAGTAATATGCAAATGAAATTACACTTGTAAACTCACCTCAACAAGTCTTTTGCAATCATTTAACCCGCTGTGAGCAATGCTAAAGTCGCTGTTACAAACAGTGCAGTGTGCAAGATTATCATTATGTTTTAATCTTTTGAGACAATTGGGTACACTTTTGTGTAGTCTGATGTGAAATGGGTCTTAAATCTTCCTTTTTGAGGGGCACTGACGCTGCCATGACGCTTCTGTTTCTAGATACACTGACTGAACTGATTAATTATGTTTGGGAGAGGAGAGAGATAAGCACTTACACTGAAAACTGATTGGGTGATTTAGCAAAACAGACCAGGATGCTCTCTGTCTTGGATGCGCTTCAGGCACAAACGCACCACTCCTCTCTCATTCCCTCTCCGTTGTGTGCGCATTAAGCTATGCACACGCGATTTGAAGCAAATATTCTAGAATCTTTGATTTGAAGGCCGGTCTGGCTTGCCTGCTCTTGTTCTCTCTAGGTTCCGGGAGATTTTATGTAATTTGCGGGCGTCAGGAAGCCTATCAATATGTAGTAGACTCCCAAAACTTAAGGAGACTTGGGATGTCTAGCTAGACAGCACTTTGTCGCCAGCACAGAATGTACAATGTACAGTACCTTAATGTTGTCATGTTTAGCTGACACAAACTCAAAGTAATGACTGATGAAATGTGCATCTCTCTCTCTCTCCCTCCATTGTTGTTTACGTTTGTGTCGCTGCACGTGAATTGTCCTCATGCTGAAAACGTGAGCATACTAGCCTACATGACATTAATCCCCAAGACAAGAAGAAAGCAAAGAATATATCTTTTTATTAAGGAAAAATGACAAAAATAGTAACGCACAGTAACTTAGATAAGTAACTTTAATCTGATTACTGGTTTGTAAATAGTAGCGCGTAGATTAGCCTACTCGTTACTGAAAAAAGTGGTCAAATAGACTAATGCGTTACGCGTTACTGGCATCACTGCCTGCAGCTTCCCTCTGAAGCCTTTGGTTTGTTCTCCATCATTGATTCCGGGGGAAAGAGGAAGATTTAGGAGAGGAGAAAACGTGTTATGACTGTGTCATCCACTGCAGCCTACGCCTGCAAACAGCAGCTCATTGGGCTGATGCTGCATCTTAATTACCCAGTGATGGATAGCACTGTCAGAGTGTCATCACCACTCCAGTAGACGTATGGCGCCATGCCGATGAAAGCCCCACGTTGATATTGCAGACATCTTATCGAGCACTATGTTCCGCAAAAAAAAAAAAACAGGCAATAGATATATATATATATATATATATATATATATATATATATATGTGTGTGTATGCCCTCAGTTCAGCTTTTCTGATATGAGAGAGAAGAAACGCTTCAGGGATCAAAGAGGATGCACCCGTTTTAGAAAGAAAGACTTTGAAATGGAGATATGGGCTGCTATGGTGACATGGTAAAATTGGCACAGCAACAGTTAATCATCCGCCTTGGGGAAATCACTAGGTCTGTACCTGTTTTCACCTCGTTGTCTCACAGTTAATGTGTAGATTCTGTGCACTGATGAAGTTATAATCAGCAATATGCCCTTCCAGAGGATTATTGTTCTGTCGTCAAAGGTTTATCTGAAATAATAAAGGATCCAAACCCGATACTCTAAGCTGCTGACTTAGTTCAGGAACTGAGGGTTTGAGGTTCAGCTAGCTCAGGGACTATATAGCTTGTCTGAATTAGAACTAGGCCTTCGCTCAGAGGCAATAAAAGCTTGTCGGTAACTTAACCAGCTCAGGGACAATTGAGTTTGACTTAACCTTCAGGTACTCCTGCAATTAGAACAAAACAGACAGGGTGTGGCAGCTCTAAGAAGAAGATCAACTCAAAGGGACAAGTCTTTGTTGTCATCATCTCTTATTTAACAAATACATTTCAACCTTGAAGTGAGGTTTGGATATGGCTCAGTCGTGAACCCAGGAGGAGAGGAGTGGTGAGGGGGGGCACAGCAGGTTGACAGGAAGCCAGGGGCAGCCCAGTGATAAATGGCAAATCAAACAGAGGTTTCTCACTTCGAACCGTAAGGAAACAGAGGCACATTAAATGCAAAAAAGTGTCTGCTTTAGCCAATGTTGGGATCTCTCCACTGTTTCAGAGGTGGAAAGTTTTGTGGGAACTGTTAATCTTCCCACAAATAAGCCCCCACTGACTCACCCACCAGTATGGTATGGGACACCTGCTCCAACACCTCATTGCAAGCTTGCAACATCTGTCAGGCGAATGGGAGAGAATTGTGAATGGTGCAAATGTGAAAATGTAGAGACAGATCTATACACACAGCAGTTATGCGAGATGCCCCCCTTTCACTGAGTCACACAGTAGAAAACTGCATTTTACAGACCAAAGAGGTTGATGTCTTTTTTTCTGCCACAAGACTGAAAGCATATCAAAACCTAATGCCTTGTGCTGCTGTTGAAAGGCCATTAAGGCCATTTGCAGTGCTATTTAACTGCTCAAATATTTCAAGATGTGACGTTAACAACAGAGTAACAAATGGTTACACAGAAATAGTAACAGTTTATGCCATACAGCAGCAATGAATGCACCTTACCGTAATCAAATTTTCAGGCCATTTAATTATTCAATATTCTTGCATTTTTGCTCAATTTACATTAATAATAGTAAAGAGAGTAAACCCGATCAGTTATAGAGCCATAATAACAAAGCAATTACACAATGATTCAGTAGGTCAACATTAAACTAAACCAGACTCTCAGCCAGATGTACCTAGAGAATAGTGCCTATTTCATGCTTATTTGTGCCTTTAAAAATGGCATCATGTTCAAACAGATCACACTTAAGTGAAATTGCATTAAGTATAAGTATATATACTCTTTGATCCTGTGAGGGAAATTTGGCTGAATTTATCCCAATCCGTGAATTAGTGAAACACACACAGCACACAGTGAACACACAGTGAGGTGAAGCACACACTAATCCCGGCGCAGTGAGCTGCCTGCAACAACAGCGGCGCTCAGGGAGCAGTGAGAGGTTAGGTGACTTGCTCAAGGGCACTTCAGCCGTTCCTACTGGTCGGGGTTCGAACCGGCAACCCTCCGGTTACAAGTCCGAAGCGCTGTAGGCCACGGCTGCAGCTAGCGAAATGTCGGCCGTTCAACCTTTTCAGTTCGAGCCTGAACGTGTTGTAAACACGGAGGAGGGTTCACAATCTCATAGCCGTAGATGAGGAGGAGCAGGAGGAGCAGGAGAGGGTAGGGCACACGGATTGGTGTGGCTGTAGCAATTGTTTGCCAATGCTTATGTAATGGGAAGCAGATTACAATTGTTGACCCTTGAGGCACACACACACGCTGAAGGATATTTTATAAAAACAGTTTTATTAAATTATCGTAAAAAATTGAGTGATTCAGATGTGACAAGGACAGTTGGAGACACAAACATACATATGACACATCACCAGTTGTAAGCAATTAAAAATGGTCTTACCCCCAGAGGCAGTACAGGGAAGAACAGTAGGCTAGTGTGATTTTTTTCCGCTACTCAGTGGGCTACTCCCGGTGGTTAATAGCCCCCAGATAATCAATAGCCTATGGGAAGCTTGCAACCCATTTACAGTATAGGACCAGTATGAAAGAGCTGAAGGGCCACAGAATAGATCAATAGCTTATGTGAAGTTTACAGCCTGTTTACAGTATAGGACCAGTATGAAAGAACTGAAGGGTCACAGAACAAATCAATAGCCCATGTAAGGTTTACAACCTGTTTGCAATATAGGACCAGTATGAAAGAACTGAAGGGCCACAGAACAAATCAATAGCCTATGGGTCATTCTATGAAACCGGTGCCTTTTCACTTTGACATTTTTAAAAAAAAATCATGTAGGACAAGCCATATTTTAAGACACCTACATGATATAAGACAGAAATGACCTGCATAAAAAAATATTTTCCCACCTCAGGCATAAATCCCTATTAATGTTTTCCTTTTTATTGTGGCCCAGGTGTCTTTTTTTTACCACCCCGTAACGGACAAGATGCGCTCCATTTTAGACATAATGCATACATTGAATTCAGAACATTTCATGTTTTTCTGTCATAAAAATATCCTTAATTTGATATTTAAAGTTATAGGTTAGTTTTTTAATTGGAGATTTGCAGAATTTAGATTCTAGTCTTCAAACTGTGAATTCCGCATGCCCATTGGTTGGTGTTTTGAACAATATTGGCTATTTTACTCCCTATTGTCAAATTAAAGTTACATGTGTACAGTAAATAGGCCCACTTCATCACACTATGATCAAACATTTATTTATGGGCTATTTCACTCCCTCTCTAGTATTTTTTAAAAAAAAACACACATGTTATGGGGTGGTAAGTCATGTTACAGGGTGGTAAATCCTGTTACGGGGTGGTTAATTTTGTTTGTTTCCACAATTTAACAATAATTTGATTAATTCTGGACATATGTGTTGACAGTTAATGTCGTAATAAGGTCCAAAGTATATATAAACATATTTATTGATATGAAGATTAAAATGCAAATTTATGTCATGAAATACTGGGTACATTCAACATCGATAGATTTCAGAAGATTGAGTACATTCATTTTTGAAATATGATAATAAAATTGGGTACATTGAAAAAGATAAAGTACTCTTAGGAGGGGTGTCAAAAGCCTTCATCCTAGCCTTCGCCTACCCTGGAAATCCAGAGTTCTCGCAAGAGCACAATGGAATGAGCAATGATGCATGTTAGTTTTCCCCCTTGCATCCCGTGGAACCAATCAAATCGTATCTGATATAGGCGGGCCAGAGGCGAGCTAAACTGATGACGACAGCGCTGCAACGTTGGAAACATTGATCGTAGTGTTATCCAATTGCGTCAAAGTCCGGAATCATTCAGAGTAAATATTGGTCTAGTGTTATCCAATTGTGTGCAGTGAGATCTTCAAATGCATGCTTGGTGCCACCTCTCGAGTTGGGCCATTACATTGTTCGTTCTCAGACCCTTAATCTTTCTAGATTATCAGGGTCTGGATTTTCCAGGCTAGCCTTTGCCTCCTTTCTCCTTTCAGGGCTAGTCCACACGTACCAAACCAATCTTTTTTTCCTCTGTCTTCCCTGGAACCGTATCAAGAATATTTGCGTTCAAACGGATCCATCTCAACACGTTACTTCATATCCCAGGCCTATAGGTGGCACTGTTTCTGTTACAGAAATTGACCAAAGCTTGCACGCTGTAGGCTATACAAACAGACAGAATAGGCAACGACAAAAATGGCTAGTGCAAGGAAACCAGAATTGTTTGTGTGGACTGATAGTGAACTGTCAACTGTAGTCAACTGTAAAACTAATAAACTTCATTTTTACGGTTTGTGAAGGGTGCAGTCCCGTCCTTTATTTGGCTAACGCAGGTACAAATAATCTCCTTTACTATAATTACTTACTATAATAAATATTAATAAAACAATTAAAAAAAAACTTGTTAACAATTGGTGGTGTTGGGGGTACTCCGGAAGATCATAATGTCTCAGGGGGTACATGCCTGTTAAAAGTTTGGGAACCACTGGTCTATGGGAAATAACATGGCGTTTCGAAATATCATACCGGTAAAACAGCTGTAGGTAGCGAAGTAGAAAAAAATGGTGGGCCGATTGGCCTACACACTTCTGCCATCTAGTTTCCACTGGGTTTTTTGATTGTCGGTGCTGTTAAAGTAGAAATATATCAGTAAGAAGCACTAAGCTAACGCACCCTTCAGACGCCGCGACTCCCCCAGTCAAGGTTGCATAGCAACGGCAATGTTTCATAGTTTGTCTTCACTGAAATGGAGTTTGTGACACCAGAGCCTGTCTACGGAGGTGGCACTAACCCTGCGTGAAATCATCATGTTTGATAGGTTAATACATTATGAAAACGTTACTGTTCTGATCAAGGTCATGCAAAATAAAGCTATCGACTCAATACGATTCAGCCTCTGATTCCTAGTCTGCTTATCATTATCTGTTATTCGTGAAAAAAAATCTCATCTCATCATGTCTTTAGTGTCTTCGTCGGCAATTTCTTTCTTTTTCAAATATCTCAATAACAGCCAACAAACTCGCACAGTCAAACCAAAGTTAAGTCATGTTGAAAAGAGGCTGAACCTTGCAAACGATTTACATTTATAGACTACTGAAACCACGCATGAATCACACGTGAAAATGACCATCACGTTAGGTTGTGACTGGTTGGTTGTGAGCAAGATCTAACGCCCTCCTCTGCCCGCGTACATCGGAACTAGCTCCCGGTTAGCATTAATAATCGTTTACTACTTAAACGGCACCGACAATCAAAAAATCCAGTGGAAACTAGATGGCAGAAGTGTGTAGGCCAATCGGCCCACCAGCTTTTTCTACTTTGTCACCTACAGAGTTTGACAGGTACGATCTTTCAAAACGCCATGTTATTTCCCATAGACATTTGACGACCGGAAGTTGGATGGATACGGAAGTTACGGAGGCGGGACTTATTCTGGAGAGGTCTATGGTTACTGAAGTGTGCAAATGTGAATGTGAAAATATGTTGTGCAATTAAAACAAATAGGCCGATGAAAATCATTTCAGAATTGTTGTACCACAGCTAGAGCTCTTACAGATCAGACTAATTTATAAAACAAATAGGTCTGGATGAGCATTACATGAGTTCACTTAGAGAGCTCTCTGATTGATACAGTAAGCCTGAGTAAAATATGAGATGCATAAACTGAGCAAGTCTGATTAATGTTTAAGCCTTTGTTGAGATCTCTTTTTTTAAATAAAAAATGGACTAAACTGAGACAACTAGAATGAGAATGGATCAAGCTTGTGTAGAGATTTCTTACAGAACTGACGGAGTCTAATCTGAGACTTACCAAATAGATCTGAAATGAGAATTGTGTGAGTTTACAGAGAGAGCTCTCTGGTGGATCAGCCTGAGTAAAGTATGAGATGTATAAATTGGACAACACTGAGAATTATTTAAATTATTTGTTGAGATCTCATTTGTAGATTAAAGGGTGTCTGATAACTTAACTCTTTTGCTCCAGAGACAAACCTGAGAAGCGGGAGACAAAAAAAACTGTTATCTCATTATTGTCTAGGAGAAACAAATGAGAAAGAAACAAGCTTTAATTTAAACATTTTCTTTCCTCTGGGCAATCTTCGGCTAGTTCCGGCTAGTTAGCTTCATTGGGATAACACGACTAGCCAGCTTCATTGGAATAACACGGCAGAGGAGCATGGAGAGGCTAACTTGGCTACTTAGCTTCATTGGGATAACACAGCAGAGGAGCATGGATAGGCTAACTTGGCTATTTAGCTTCATTGGGATAACACGGCAGAGGAGCATGGAGAGGCTAACTTGGCTAGTTAGCTTCATTGGGATAACACGGCAGAAGAGGATGGAGAGACTACTTAGCTTCAATTCAATTCATTCTTTATTCAGGACACAGAGAGCGGTCCATATAACAATACAAAACATAGTAAAAAGACAGACAATAAAAACACATACAATAAAATGACTCCAACATTGTCAAAAAGACTACAACATAGCTTCATTGGGATAACACGGCAGAAGAGGATGGAGAGGCTAACTTGGGAGGAAACGAAAAATGCCATCAGGAGGTCAGATGGCAAGATTGTACTTAGCCACCCAAGGCCTCCCATAGGCTATCGTATGGAGATATATTTTAGAGACGGACTGCCCATTCTCAGCACAGTATGTCAAAATTCTCATAATATATTCTCTGCTATCTCAATGTATCGCAATGAATGTACTGCTCAACACGAAGTACGAACACAAAGCGGACAAAGATGGCACACCCCCTGTTTGTGTGCGGAACAAGGTGAATAGATCACTGTTGGAGGGGGATAGAGATTTCTAAAGGACCTTAACATGAAAGTGGCGTCACTGGGACACTCTATACAAAAATCATGCAAAGACCTAGCCTAAACAGATAACAGCCAATCGTTTTTCATTTGCAACGTACAAACAGTTGCCACTAATAAAAGATACCTAACAATATTACACTGACTTGGGATTCTTCAAAGCAGAGGTTGACTGGCAGAGCTGGCATCCCGGATGCCGAAACAATACTGACTTTGTGATTAGTAGATAGGTGGAGGGTGATGCATCAGGCCAAAACACAACATGACAACATCAACATCAGTTCAGGGCTCAACTTCACTTTTTAAATGACAATATCCTGGCCGGACTACTGTTGTCAGTAATATAAGTATTTGAAATTAACATGATTTCTTAATGTAGTGACATATCAGGGCCATTTTATGATTAATTGAAATACATTTCTTACATACGGATAAGCTGGTTTGCTGGTTGACTAGCTAGTTAGCTTCATTGGGATAACACGGAAGAAGAGGATGGAGAGGCTAGTTAGCTTTATTGGGATAACACGGCAGAAGAGGATGGAGAGGCTAGTTAGCTTCATTGGGATAACACGGCAGAAGAGGATGGAGAGGCTAGTTAGCTTCATTGGGATAACACGGCAGAAGAGAATGGAGAGTAGCCTGACGAGCCAGCCCACATCAAGATATGTGGGAAAACATGTACCGGTGTTACGTATTCAGAATACAAATTATGAGTAACTGTATTCCGTTACAGTTACAAGTTAAATAGTTGGTATTTATGACCACCACTAGCGAAGCGGTCAAATAGGGATTGTCAAAGTTTTTTTTTTCCCCCCGTCATCTACTTCCTGAATTTTTGGTCAACGATACTCGGGACACCGCCGGGGCACATGAAATTTGGTGGGTATGTAGCCCCACTAGCCTTTTTCACGGACAAATTTCGTTTGGTCCCCGGAGCCCACTCCCCCGCACTGGGCCCCCCGAAACCCAAAAAATGCAGTTTTTCCTAAATAACTACCTGAACCGTGGCAGCGAGGATGAAGACATTTTTATCGTATGTTGGTCTCAAGGGCCCACATCAACCTAGCCCATAATCACTCACAGTGTTGCCAACTATTTCAAATGAAAATTAGCTAAAGCCAGCTCCAAAAGTCGCTAAATGTCACTAGATGACGTCACACGCTAATTTGCATATTAATTACGTCAGCACGTCGTACCCCCCCCCCCGCCCCCCCCCAAAAAAAAAAAACCCTATTCCAAACCTATTCACTGCTGTATCTGCTTTGCACTGCTTGAAGTCTGATTATAACGTGACCATAGGGTAGCCTACACGCAATGTACCCTTACGGCAATGGCTATATTTTGGATATTTTTAGGCAACATAGCCTAATATAGGCTTAAATGTCACTCGGACAGACCAATAGAATTTTATTTTTTTTACTCAGCCGACAGTCCTGCATCCACTTGCATTGACAACATTGAAGCTAGGCCTACATAGCCTAAACGAATGCTATAGTTTTTTTCTAACTTGTATGTTCGATTAACTATCTGCTTTGCTTGTGAATGAAGTTGTAGCCTACTTCCTTTGTTCAACTGTTGAACGATGCTGGCGTGTCCCTGTTTCCCTGTCATTCTGTCATTGCTCGTCTCGTTGACTCTTGTTGTAATTTCACCCGAAGTTGCTGCACCTTCCAATGAGCGTTGTCTGAGCATAGATCTATACTGCCCTACAAAGCCAAAGTGCAGTAACTGCATTTTTTGTGAAATTCACTTTTTTACACCAATATAAAATGCCATATCCTCCGTTCAATCTATCAAAATCTTCCTTGTAATAAAATGGGCTGATAGTACAGGCCAGTCATTCCTTTTATAATCATGGGGCAATGCTTTGGGCAAATTCGCGATGTAATTCACTAATGAAACAGGCATGAGAGGGGAGATTTTCTGACGTTTCAACAACAAAACAGAGTTTGCCATATCTGCGAGAAGAGTTTTTCTCACGCTTTGAGCTGCTGCTGCAGTCAGACTGGACAAACCGAAGGATAACGCAAAGAGAAAACAAAAGTCGCCAGACACACGAAAAAGTCGCCAGATTTGTTGTCAGTCGCTAGATACACTTTTCAGTCGCCAGAGACGGCCAAAAGTCGCTAAATCTAGCGACAAAGTCGCTAAATTGGCAACACTGATCACTCATTTGTGATTTGCACCCCCCCCCCCCTGTAAAAAAATGAAAATGCAATATCATTCTGCTTTAAACGCCCCTCTCTTCAGTTAAGATGTTCAGAACTGCACCAAATTGTATGTGATTAACCTGACATTCTCTGGGCGTATGCCAAGTTTCGTAGAATTTCATCCATGTATACATTTAGTGACTGTACACTCATTGGCCTGTAGATGGTGGTGCACATATACACACGCACACACACACACAGGCACGCACATACCATCAGTATCGGCAATTAGAACGGCTGTTACATAATTACAAATTCAGTAGGATTAAAGGAAAACCAAATATTCATCATAATAATTTGGCTGCATTTCCAGTATTGGTGTCACATAGTCGTTTGTCCACCAGATGGCGCATCGTTGAAGTGAGACATAATTTTGTTGGAAGTTAATCTAAAGTGGCTTGGAAAGACACTACGCTTCCTACAAGGACAAGACTGTAGTTTACCGCAGAGAATGTCTAATAAGGGTAGGATGATTTCTGCATGACATGTAATTCCCATTTCTTCTTGAAGCCGAAATAAATCTGAGAATGTTTATCGGACATGCTTGGTTTTTACTGCAGGTAGGCTACGTTAATCTTAAGTTATATCAATAGCCTAGTAGGTAAAATAATGTTACCGTTAGCATTGGTTGAGTGATGGAGGCCAATTTGATTATTGATGTATTTGATGAAAACCATAAATGCAGTTATAGGCTACCAAGCAAATTGATAAAAGCACTAATTGCATCTTTCGACTGTCATCTCATTTGCTTATGACCATAACCTAGGCTACTAACAGGAGCTAAGTGAGTTAGCCACAACACATTCGCTACGTGATGGTTTTTTAATGGAAAATATGTACCTGAAAGATAACCTGTCTATGATGCATCCTAAACACTGGGCTGGGACATTTCTGCTCAAAGTCTCAAAAAGCATCTGAGTCAACGTTCATTCCCAAACACCCATATAGGCTACTTCAATCCTCTATTTTCATAGGTGATTCAAGTAAGGAAGAGCATGGCTCAAAGTAAAGTAACTAGGACTGAAACTACATAAATTCGTCAAAGTGAATAATTTGTGTCAACTCGCCGCAATGTAGATTTATTAACGCACCCGTGATGATCTACATCTCCATTTAAACCAAATGTTTTAGAGCGCATGTTGAGAGATGTATCCAGGGCAGGGCTGTACCTACACATATTTGTTGCATGTAGGCCCGTCGCTAGAAGGCAAGCAAACCAAGCAATTGCTTGGGGCCCCGAGCTGGCCAGGGGCCCCAAGACAACGACTGGTTAAGAATAAAATGCAACGACAAACTGTGAGCACCCCTTTGATAGTCAATGCAGTAAAGTGCAACGACACTGTTACCGGCAATACCGGGATCCCCCTCAAGGGGGCCCCTCTCAGTAGTTGCTGACAGCAGCCAGCCAGCCAGGTTCATGAGCTCTGCTACCGGGAAAATATAAAACCTCGCAGTTATGTCTATGGTCATAATGAAGCGAAGTTATGCGTCCTGAAGCCAGAAAAGAAAGAAGAGAAAGGAAGAGGATGACAAGAAAAAACAAGATAGTGGTAAGTGATAAATTACGCTGGATGAAATAGCTCTAGCCTACTTGTCTTGTACACATGGTGTAATGTCGCAGCAGGAATACTAGCCTAGCAAAAATGTTTATGTTAACTACCTGCCTGACGGCCCATGCTGCTTGTAACAAACTAGAACAGTAAGCGCAACTTTTTTTTCGAACGGACGGAATATGGTTACATACTGTAATATGTTTATTAACGGGATAAGGAAGACGCAGATCTGTTCCAGAATCACTGTTTATCGTATTTAATGACATAACATTGCTATAGCCTTATAGTTTTTGATGAAAGAGGCATAGCTTCTCTGCTATACTAACTATTCGACCATGATAATCTATTTACCAAATGGGGGTTACGGCTCCCACACACAGCTGCGTGCATCGCGTTGCTGGAGACGCATCCCATTCACTTTAAATGGGCTCACGTGATCCGTTGCCGAACTGAATTGTGGGTCCGTCGCGTCGCGTTTCTCCCGCTGCTCGCGTTGAGGAGTTCAGCTGTTGCTGCACCGACAGACGGCAGCGGCCAATCAAGCCAATCTACGGACGGCACCAACCAATCACATTACGGTTTTACTTCAAGTCATTTGCATAGCTACCGTCGGGAACACCCACTGGAATGCGTTGATGGAACGCAGCTGTGTGTGGGAGCCGTTAGGAAAACCACACGATAAATTCCGTGCATCAAAGCAGACTGGAACATTCATGTCTAGTAGTATTCATGCACGCCAGCTGTTTACTGTCTTTAAAGCACTGTGCGTCTGTCTAATTATCAAACAGCAGAATGCTTAAATGCTATTTTAAGCTACAAGTAGGCCTAGGTCAATGTATAACATTAGCTTGGGATGTTTTTACAGTAAGCATTGGTAGTTGTGAAAGTAGCTGCATCCCTTCTAAATATCAGTAATATGGACATATCTTTTCTTTCTCCCTCAAGGTGCTTTGCTTAAATTTCTCAGCCCTCAGGCTCTTCCTAAGGATACCTCCACTGATGAAGGTAGAGTGAATTTCTCTCACTGAGCTGAGCTGTTATGACCATTTCCAATATGACCTAGTGACCATTTATGTTGTGTAGGCCTAATAGGCCTAGCATAGGGCCTACCTTATTTAGCTTATAGTTTGTTCACAGTCAAGGTTTTATCATAACACTATGATAAACTATGCATTTTTGCATTTAGAATAGCTCTGAAACCGGGGGCGAACACATCGCATGGGGGGCGTCAGTGCGTGGATATCTCAATCGCAAAATTAAACAATATTTCTATCGGGCGCCTACCATGGACTAGGCTGGGTGAACTCAGCCTGATCTGCCGGCGATTCCTTTTCGATTTCTTAAAAGATTAAGACCTTTCGCCAGACCAACCATGGACCTCATAGTTGCAAAATGCAAGGGAATTATGAATCAAAATTATTTGCACAAACAATAACGGACAGTACTTGGCCCGTTAAAATGTGAACAGTCTAGCAATGCATTTCATGAAGGCCCCTTTGGACATGTCAGTTATTTGCACCACTGGGTAAAACGGCATTTTGTTTTAGACTAGGTATTTAATTTGTGCATTGACAATAAAGCTGAATATCATATGAACAGATGACTAAACTTATGCATATGTAGAAGAAGAAACATTCACAAAAATCCATGACATGACCTCTCTTCTTGATAGCTGTTGAAAACTGCATGGAACTGACAGGGATTGTTTTGTTAACTTAACTTAAAATAGTTTTATGGATTATTTTTTTCTAATTAGATCTAGGCTACATTCACGTTTTAAAATTAATTATATGGTGCAGCCTCTGAAGAATTATTCTTGCGAGTAGGCCTAGCATATTTTGTGCGGTTTTTGATTGTCATTACACAATCACGTTAATTTTGAGAGCACTTGTGGTGTCAAATCCAAATTAAATAATACAACATCAAAAGAAGTCCGCACACTGTGGATGTATACTGCAGATGATGGCTTTAATGCACTCCAGAGCATTAGTGAAGCAAGCAAGTAAGTGAAAGCTAAGCTAAGCAAAGTGAGCTAACATCCTCTGGCTGTTGTCCAGCCTTTATACCCCTTCAAGTCATACCAGACAAGACACTCTATGTTTACAGATAACTGACCAAGTAACGTATGGTACTTCACCTTTGCCCTCTCATCCTGTTATTCATACATTCTTTAGGTTTTACCATTCTTTAGGTTTTGCACATTTCCTGGCACCAAACCTTATCTATGCCATTTTCTGCCAGGCCTGCTCTTTCACTTAAACCAGTCTTCCTTTCCCACACTGAACATACTACAGAACTTCAGTTTCACAAAACAATGATATTACACAGAATAAAGATACTACATAAAAGATATATAAACTAAAGGATATATTTCAATAAAGCCCACGACATTCCCCCCTTTGAGCGCAAACCTGTGCTCACAAACCTGTGCTCACTGTGATCAAACATTTATCACTATTTTAACACATCCCCTACTATCAAGAAAATACAGCTGCTAAGCTGAGTCACACTACAGTCAGCTAAGCAAACCAGTTAACACAGCAGCAACTATGAGTTTAAGCAATTGTCCCCAATACCACTGATAAACATCAAACACTTATATTAGTACTGTTATTACACCCTTGAACCAACCCTCACTTAAATCAAATCCAATAGTGTAGTGTTATTATCAAATAGAATGGCAAGTTTCAAATCCTCTTGGTGGAAGCGAAAACCCTTAAGGGAAAACCTCTTTTTTCGTTGTTTTTAGAGGAAAAAACCTTCATAAGGGAAACTCTTCTACTGTCCTGTTATTACAGCTTATTACAACACTTGTTTACAACAAGCGAGAGGAGAAACTTTCCTTCAACTACACATATGCTTTTCCCATCCCCATAAATTCATCAAATGAGCAAACAGATCACATCAGAATTCCTGATGGGTGTTTTCAGATAGGGCTAGTCCTATAATATTCTAAGCTTCTACATGAAGATAGGTTACATGCTATAATTACCCTCTTCTCTGAAAACAAAGTGACACCAAACTATTAATAATACATTCTCATTACACACAGTTTTTAGTCCATTGTTCCTCGGAGATGGTAAATGCAATCGCAGATGTATTAGCAAATGTTGGATGCTGAGCTTCAGGTGTGAAGTGTGTCAAGAATGTTGCAATTCACAAAAACAAAAGCCATTTTCTTAGTTCGGTACTCCATCTCATATGCTCTGAGAACATTGGTGGCTTGGCTGTTGGACGGAGTGGAGTCCACACCCAATCCCACTTCATCAATGAAAGACCTGGTTTTGCTTCCAACCAGCATACTGTATCCTAATTTTCCTCCTTTCTCCAATCCTCTATGAGGAGCATCAGTTCTGGCATCATTGGCATCACTGTCATGTTTCCATTTCCTTGTCATCTGTCCTGGCACTAGTATCTCCTTCCACAAGGGTTGCCATTTGCTTCATTCATCAACAACAGTGGCATTTGTGATCCATTTCTCCCAGCCACTGTTTTAAGCACTATGGATCTCAAACAAGGAAGAAACAAAGAGAAAACAAGCACAAATACAAGCAAACCTATTCCTACAACTATTCCTATTTGTGCTAGCCATATTTCTAATCCTCCTAATGCCCCCTTAAACTATATTTCTATCATTATTAGTTTTGCCATAGCTATGTTATGGGAATAAAAGTACTGCACTACTCATATGTTGACACACACTCCACTTTCTTTGTCTAATATCTGATCCAACATCATCCAGTGGTGCATAGCTATCCAGGAGGTTGCAGCCACCTGTTCTCTTAGTGCTCCAAGCACATAACAGACTGCGTTCATATTGGAAGATTCACCAATATTCCAGATTCCTGGTGATTGATAAGATTTGGTCAGTCAATAATTTCTGTGTTACCTGAGTCTTCTTTGTCGGTCTCACATTTGAAAAAACAGTTGAATGGCTCATTTCCTGGTGGTTTGGTGGTTTCCTCACTGGATTCCTTGCCTGGAAGTCTACAATCAACAGGGGAACAGGAGCATACATGCCAAAAACACTATACCCACTGCCAGGACCATTTCTGTCCACAGGCAGTATACTGTAGGTTGTTGACTCTTTTCCTGTAGGTCCTTCCGAAAGTCCTTTTTTCTGCTTATAAATTGTTCTGTGAATTAATGACAATTATTCCATATAATTTCTAATTTGTCCTCGGAGCTGATCCAAAGGTGGATCTCTGATGGACCTCTCAGTTTTTATCTTTAGTGCAAAAAGTGATTACTCTGTTTTTTTTGTGACCTTATTTGCATCGAAGCAATGTGTAAGGCATCAAACCAGTTTAAATCTGTTGAGGCACATATTTTAGCAATTCTCCCTTTTAACATGTCATTTGCCCTTATTATCTGAAAAACCCCTACAGTACAAACCACTACCAAAGTTTCTTATTTTTATCATGTCAATGTAATCAATCACTAAGTGTTTTTATGATCCTTCTGGGACCGATATGTGTCCTAATGGTTTAGACAACACTATCACTTTCCTGATATGATGACTATACACATGACATCTGTTAGACTATCATCAATAACTTCCTGTAACTATGAAAATCAAAAAATCCTTCAATAAAAATATTCCTCTTCTAAAATAGATCCAAAATATGCTCAAAGGAAAGCACCATATCAAGTATCTGTTGGGAAAGTCTGGTTAGTATCATAGAAATGCCACTAACCATTAAAGTTACAGTTATGGGATTTAGCAGACTATTTTTTCCAAAGGGACATTCAAATAAAACATTAATCAAATAATGACAGTGAAAATTATAAAAATCTGTAACCCAAGGTAACAAATGTAACAAATCATACAATTTAACATTCTACCAGGGGTTCGCCCCCTTTGTTACTGTGATTAACAGAATAGAGTTGGTGGACCTCCATGAAGACCAACATCTTTCCACCAGCTTTTCTATTTCTGAAATAATAAAACATTTTAATCTTCTGACAATGACTTATGATGATCCTAATTCCATCTATTCTCTTTTTGCATAGAGATTAAACAAATTTCCCTATAAGAAATGTTATTCTACTTATTGTCAATTTGGGATACTACTTGAAGACTGGTTATTATGTAAGCTATATTAATTAGCTGTTCTAGGACATGCAGTAATCTCATAATTTCTTCAACATACCTTACTCCAAATTTATGCATGTCATACATAGGTAAGGGATAATGTATAGAACGCCGGTCATTGTTGGGAAAATAAGTCCCGACAGGGCGGACCGGACCTGGTCTTGTTCCGCTCTGAAGGGACTTATTTTCCCAACAATGACCCGGCGTTCTATACATTATCCCGCTTATTATACGGCTACTTGCCAACACACACACAAAAAATAAATAATACAGTCCACTTTTATGAAGGCCGAAAGGTTTATTTAATGACTTCAGCGGCAGATATAATAGTTCCTAAAAGTTTGGGCGTTGCTAGGCAACGTCTGCTGGGATTCCAGGCAGTGTGGCTAGCAGCAAGGCTACTTATTGACATTAAACTGGACGTTCCCGTTGAAGGTGCAGCCGGAGAGGAGGAATGGTGTATCTCTGGGTAGGTTGAAAGTCGTCGGACTCCTGTTAACCTCACGAGCGATTTCTCCAACCTCTCTCGCAGAGACAGAGTCAGGCGCATCTGGAAACAGAATATACCATGCTGAATAGGCTAGCTGGGTAGATCGGAAAAATGCATTAGGCATTAGTGTTAGCAACTCACCAGAAAGGATCTGGCTCCACTTCTCCCGGTCGGATGTTGTGGGAGCCCAGTAGCTCTTCAGGATGGTTTCACACCTGTATCCGGTAACAGTCCTGATCTCCCTGGTTTGCAGGCCGGCTTTTGACAGTAGCTGCACAGCTGTACTACGCAGGCTGTGTTTGGTGTAGCGCGTAGAAAGTGCAGCTGCCTTGCTGATGTTTGGCATCATTTGTCCCAGTGTGTTATGTCCCATGGGCTCCCTGGAATACCAGATGTTCTGCTGGTTGAGGGTATCCTGGGGCTTTCTCAGAGGGTGTAGGTAGAATGCATTGGCATCCGGTGGGCAATGGGAAAGATATGTTTTGAAACTTGCAACTGGGCAATTTGGGTTAGCTGGCTCAGAAAAAATGCACCCGCGATACATCTGTTGCATCGGATCCCTGGGGTCTTTGTGGTTTTTGTTTCTGCGTTGTGCGATAATGCGATGTATTCTATTCCATTTTCGTCTTGTTAAGTTGAAAAGACTCACGTGTTAGGTCTCGGTTACCCTCCCTTCCTCTACGTGCAAGGTGTAACTGAACATCAAACCATACCTTTCTTACAAGGCCGATGGCTGTGCTTGTATTGAGGACCCCTGAATCCTTGATCTTCTTCAAATCAGCACTGGAGATGGGCGGATGATGCTGGCTGGTGTCTTTGCCACTCTTGCGATGTGCCTTTAGGACCGATTTGTACACATTGTTGCTGGAATTGAATAGTGGGTTCTTGAGGATGTTAAATTGGCTGTAATAGCGGCTTATTCCGCTACGCAAAGCAGTGTAGCTCGCCACGGAGTAGACATCTCCAGCACTGTTTCGCACGGATGGGTAAAATGATCTGTTCAACCCATCTGCATCTTCCGCAACAGACGTATTTTGAGTCTCTTTAACCCAATCTCGGAAGACTTTCATAGCCCAAACAGTACTATTTTTTGTAATTTTTTCATGTCGGTTTTCTTCTACAGTGGGTCCCAGTTAAAAATTGACACTTCATTCACGATCAAGGTGATTCACGCAGCTGGGTGAAATGTAAGTACAACTGCAGCCGCTTGGGGGTAGCATAGTCTGCTGTGGTGTTTCACGGTCGAACCGGACGGCGCATTGGACTGCAAGTTTTTCAGCGTTTCTCTGTGTTTTTAGCAGCCCCTGCAACATGCTAGTCCACTGTAGCCTAAGCTTTGTACATAATGTTTAACATAGTTTTGGATTCAATGGCAAGATTTCTTGATTGTACTGTATTTCATTAATCTCGTTAGCTGTTAGCTGTTTATGTCTCTTATTGGTATTCTCCTTTTCTTCTTGGTCTTGGTCCTGTTCTTCATGTCTTTTGCGTTTTGGAGACTGCGAATTAGTAAACTGGGCCTCCCACCAGTGCTGAAAATCCCCATACTCGCCGAAAATATTAAAATTCACGTTAAAGTCATTCATTTTTTCGACCGCAGGGTGTCGCTGAAAGCTTGTCGCTGATTTTTTTCCGTTAGGATAAGTGACCGGACTACTTGCGGAGTGATATGAAAGACCTAAATTTGAAGCACAAACTCCGTTGCCATTGACAGCGGTCATTCTTGTTTTCAGAGGTCCTTTCCCAAGAAATAATGACCGCTAGAACTTTCGGAAATCCCATTCAAGTCAATGGAGCGTACTTGCATTGTGAAGAGCCGTATAATAAACTTTTATAATGTTTTATTCTTCAAAAACTAAGCTTACCTCTTCTAGCCCTATACTACTTTATCTAGGCTATCTAAACTATTAGTAAATCCTAGTTCTATTTTCTTATTCTATTAATCCTATTTCTCTGCTTTCTTTATTCTATCTATTGCTTTCTTTATCAAATGTCATAGTATAGTACGTAAGATCTTTTGGCTTCACATTAGTTACATGTAAAGCAGATATTACATCATTTCAATATTTCTACAAACTTTATTTTTCCCATTAAAGCTAAATCATTCTATTCCTTAGACTTGTTGAGTGTGAGTGACCACTAGGGTACTCCCATGATCTAGAGGTAATATTGTAATGTGTAACAGTCCCTAGGACATAGCCTACTTACACCATCACCTGTCCTGAAAAATTAATGGAGTGTCATTTGACATTAAAAATAGCAGTGCTATCACTTTGTCACTTTATTTGATTAAAACATTTACATTTACAATTAATTAAACAGTAGTCACTTCTATTCAAAATAACAATCAAAATATAATAAAGGTAAGAATAAGAGTAAATCATTAAACTTTAAATTTGCTTAACAAAAAGCATTTACCTACTTACCCTGAGATGTCTTAACTACCTTATCTGTACCTAGTCAGGGCATCGCTGGGTATCAGGTGGGCTCACCCATAAGATAGTCCCTCATCATGGTTTCCTCATCAACTCCCTTTGATAGTATTGGTATCCCACCTTCTCCTGTAGAATTCTCTAGGCCTCCTTAAAACTATGCTATTTCACAAGGGAAGAGGAAGGCATGCTCGTTGGGCTCATCCTTCAGTGCCTGGGTGTCTCCTCCCTGTCCTGTTTTGTCCACTTCCTTGACAATGAAAACAAACTGATGATTGTCTTGCTTCAGATGTCCATTCTCACATGATATCTCCTCTGTAATTTCCTCTCACTCTGCCTTAGTTATTCCCATCTTGTCTGAGTCTCCAACCCCACTGACATGGAGATTGTGGCTGCCATGGGCTTGACTGTGCCCACTATAATAGGTATCCATAGGCCAGTAGACTGACAGGTTTGGGAACACCTGTGATGGTTGCTCCTACTGCCATAGTGTTGAGGATGGTGCTGCTACTGGTTTCCCCAGACTTGAAGCCTTAGGTCACCATAGGTGCCTGTATTGTCTTTTTGATGCTGCAAGCGCTTCCATTGCACTTCCAAGTTCCCTCTTTGCTCTCCAGCTTGCCACTGTTGCCTTAAAGGGAAACTTGGCAGGATGTCCGCCTCTGCTGGAGAAATTGTGCATTATGCTATTTCAAACTGTGGAAAAAGGTAACGATAAAGCACATGGATTTGTTTACAAGCTAGCAAAACGGTTAGCATAAGTTTGGCAGACAATGTGGATGTTACAAGGTAAGAAACACGATTTAAAACGAGTTTCTTGTTTCTCACTTCTCTTTCCGGGACGGTAGTCGCAATGTTGCAAGGTTGGTTTTCCGCCTGGGGACGCTAGGGGCAGCGGGAAAAGTCACCATTTTCACCTGAACAGGTCATTTAACCATCCAAATGATTTCTAAACGGGTTTATTACGTTGAAATAGTTGCCAAGTTCCCCTTTAACAAAGGCCTCAGAGTCCTTATCTCTTTTCAGTTTGTCCATGCTCAGCACTGTTGTGCTGAACTTGCTCAGAACTCAGGCAGGACAGGGAGTACTTGGATTAACCCCTGCACATCAGCATGTCCTCACACGGCTGGTAATGAGCCTTTCCCCCCTTAGATATAAGAGGCAGCATCACATTTACTGTTTAGGTGGAGGGGATGAGGAACTCACGCTGCAGGCAGATTGTAGTATTTACTAGATTACTCTCTATCTATCATCTACACTTTACACTAAGTCATTTTACTTTAGCCTGGGGTTTCTGTAACACTACTTATTACCTTATAGGTGACTATCAACTTTCCATACTTACTTGGTTGACCATGGCATTCCCTTTACCATTAGTCAGCGTACCCAGTTTATCTAAACACTACTGTAGTAATTATCTTATATAATTCTATACCTTTGAGGCTCTTACTGTCCATATGCTGCATTCCACAGTGAATGGTCTAATATATTATGCCATTCCTCACCACCAAAACATACTTCCAGTTCATTTATCACTTAAGCCATTGAAGTATAATTCCCAAGTTGACTCTGTATTTTTTATATCCTTTAGCACTGTAACTTTATCAAAAGGGTAATATTAAAATGTACTAAATGAATTTTATGAAATTAACTTTATCATACCTTATCATACCTCCTCTCAACATTCAACATTCATTCTTGAATTATCCTTGGATCAATAAAGCTGTCTATCTATCCAACCTCTAGCTATAGGTAAATAAGTATCCTTAAACCTTTCCTTCAGTATAAATATACTATACTACATATCCAGTCTCTAAGTATAAATCTAAGTATAAGTGTAGGCTAGGTATACTTAAAACCCTTATGTATGGCAAGTATAAATCAATTTACCATTTCTATGATTTTTACACAAAAAGTTTAAGCTATGCATATTCTTAGTTAGAAAAAAATAGACCCACAGTACATTTCACAAACTAATTTTGCTAAGGGAGTCACTACTCAGTTCCCTCTGTACTGAGCCCCCATAAAACCCCAACAGCAAATTAACTAACACCCCATATAACCCTATAACCACTTAATTATAACAGTATTATCTAAATTATAGTATAGCTATGTAAATAACAAATGATACTCTAGGGCCAAGCAGCTTAGCACCACTTTCCATCAAATAACCCCCCAGTGCTAACAACAATTGCTGCCTTATACCATATGATTCTTCAAACCATTTGACAGGTAGAAACTAAATATCCCCAGAGATCTTCTGAAACCATCAATATCCCCATCATCTAGATTGTTAAATATAAAGTGGTAATCCAAAACGTTTTAAGTCAGTCAGAGTCAGTCTTTTTCAGTGTCGCCGTTATTTCAAATATTAACCATTTTTTGATTATTATCATATGTCAGTTGATCTTGGCTTATGCAACCAGTGATGTGGACAATACAAAACCCGTTTTCCAACTCTTAACAAAAAAGGACTATGTGGGAAGGCTATAACAATAGCCTATAGCCATAAACCTTTTCCACATAGCAGGACAGCACCAAATGACCTTGCCCAAACCACCTCTTCAGAGCTAAACAGTCAACTGTACCTTAAACTGGAAATGTACATGGAAACAATACCTGATCTAACACCCATAACACCACAAGGTAGGATGTTACATAACACACATACTCAGGACACACATACCACATTAACACATAACCACAATACACCAAACATATAACTGTAATATGAGTTATTGATAAACCTTATTGAGTTCCTATATATGTCTAGAACATTATCCAAAGAAGTCTTAAATTCAATTATTTTCCCAATAACACTGTGGTGCTCCATGAACTATAATCCATCACAAAATCTTTCTAAAATCTATCTAAAGTCTTCTGATGTATGGGTAGCATACCTAAGCTTCAACAATGTTACCATGAACCAAATGAACTTCAATACTGCTATCCAGTGTAGTAATGCTAGTTGCTGACCCAACTTTAGCCTAATAATGCCAACAGCTATCTGAGCCTAATAATATTATGCAAACCTAGCCTAGTCATGCTAATAGCTAAGCTATTTAATTAGACCTATTAATACTACTATCATGATTATCTTATCCTTAACAATGCTAATTTAACAGTTGAACCTACCACCTACTGATAAGCTAATATATATCATTAGTAGGCTACCACTAATAACCTATCAATTGCCAACATACTGTACTACTACTTATACATAATATATCTTAGTCTTTTCATCAACACTGGGCACAACAACACTTTTCCAACACCTGGAACCGCCATCAGTGTTCATCCCAAACCCTGGGTCTTAAAACTCTATATTTAACCATGATGGGCCTACTTATGCATCTGTCAGTAGGCCTACTCATCCACAGCATAGCACAGATGTGATTTTTCCCACAACCCCAATTCCAAAAAAGTTGGGACAAGGTACAAATTGTAAATAAAAACAGAATGCAATGATGTGGATGTTTCAAAAGTCCATATTTTATTCAGAATAGAACATAGATGACATATCAAATGTTTAAACTGAGAAAATGTATAATTTAAAGAGAAAAATTAGGTGATTTTAAATTTCATGGCAACAACCCATCTCAAAAAAGTTGGGACAAGGCCATGTTTACCACTGTGAGGCATCCCCTCTTCTCTTTACAACAGTCTGTAAATGTCTGGGGACTGAGGAGACTAGTTGCTCAAGTTTAGGGATAGGGATGTTGTCCCATTCTTGTCTAATGTAGGATTCTAGTTGCTCAACTGTCTTAGGTCTTCTTTGTCGTATCTTCTGTTTTATGATGCGCCAAATGTTTTCTATGGGTGAACGATCTGGACTGCAGGCTGGCCAGTTCAGTACCCGGATCCTTCTTCTGCACAGCCATGATGTTGTAATTGATGCAGTATGTGGTTTGGCATTGTCTTGTTGGAAAATGCAAGGTCTTCCCTGAAAGAGACGTCGTCTGGATGGGAGCATATGTTCCTCTAGAACCTGAATATACCTTTCAGCATTGATGGTGTCTTTCCAGATGTGTAAGCTGCCCATGCCACATGCACTAATGCAGCCCCATACCATCAGAGATGCAGGCTTCTGAACTGAGCGCTGATAACAACTTGGGTTGTCCTTCTCCTCTTTAGTCCGGATGACATGGCGTCCCTGATTTCCGAAAAGCACTTCAAATTTTGATTCGTCTGACCACAGAACAGTTTTCCACTTTGCCACAGTCCATTTTAAATGAGCCTTGGCCCAGAGAAGACGTCTGCACTTCTGGATCATGTTTAGATACGGCTTCTTTGAGCTATAGAGTTTTAGCTGGCAACGGCGGATGGCACGGTGAATTGTGTTCACAGACAATGTTTTCTGGAAATATTCCTGATTCCTGAGCCCATTTTGTGATTTCCAATACAGAAGCATGCCTGTATTTGATGCAGTGCCATCTAAGAGCGCGAAGATCACGGGCATCCAGTTTGGTTTTCCGGCCTTGACCCCAACGCATTTTTCCAGATTCTCTGAATCTTTGGATGATATTATGCACGGTATATGATGATATGTTCAAACTCTTGGCAATTTTGCACTATAGAACTCCTTTCTGATATTGCTCCACTATTTGTCGGCGCAGCATTAGGGGGATTGGTGATCCTCTGCCCATCTCTACTTCTGAGAGCCGCTGCCACTCCAAGATGCTCCAAGATGCTTTATACCCAATCATGTTAATGACCTATTGCCAATTGACCTAAAGTTGCAATTTGGTCCTCCAGCTGTTCCTTTTTTGTACATTTAACTTTTCCAGCCTCTTATTGCCCCCGTCCCAACTTTTTTGAGGTGTGTTGCTGTCATGAAATTCTAAATGAGCCAATATTTGGCATGAAATTTCAAAATGTTTCACTTTCAACATTTTATATTTTGTCTATGTTCTATTCTGAATACAACATAGGTTTTTGAGATTAGGAAATTATTGCATTCTGTTTTTATTTACAATTTGTACCTTGTCCCAACTTACAAAGGCTAACTTGAAAAGACCTTTTAAACATAACAGAAATCTAAAGAGACTAACCAACCTATACACTATACATTATGGGACTACTACCATAGTGAATTATTTATGCACGTAAGCTATATGACTAAAGTATGTAAACAATAATATTATTTGCCTGTTATACAGCATCATGAAAATCTTTTAACATAGAACTGTAGAGTCTTTTAAAGAAAATCAAAAACTAACTGAACTGTATCTGTATCTCTCATTATTGCAAATTCAATTTTGAAAAGGTCAAAGTGACTACTCTGACAGCCCCAGTGTCAAGCAATGAAGCTATTCCTCTTTTGACTTACCCATCTATTATGTCAATATTATATTCTCAGCAAGCAGCACTCCACTTCTGCGGACAACTGCCCACTGTAATTCAGAACCATTCTGTTCTGGCGTTACCAACCTTTCAAAACCATTTTCCCACTACCACATTCTCATTATCAACCATTTCTAATATTTTGATCATGGAAGACCAAGACATTCAACCTTGTCACCTTAACACTTTGCAGTATTAAACATTCCCCAAAAATCTTTCAAAGTGAAATATTTTCCAATATTTCCTAGTTCAACATTCCTTAACCATCTCAGACCTACATCCTTTGTCCCCAGCATACCTTTGCTCTGTTTACACAAGCCCCCACCTTTTCCTATTTCAACCAGCAGCTCCTCTGCCTGGTATCACACACACACGCACACACACACAGCCTCTTCTCCTTAATCACAAGTTATGCAAGTATATGACGTCTTTTACCAATGCTCTGCCATGGACTTCTAATTCTACCGACCTGTCATATGCGCCACTCACTTGGGTACTGGGTTGATGCCACCGAAAAATGTCACAGGCACACCTTAATTATAATGTCTGGCTACGCCCTTGAAGTAGCCTATTTATTTTGTTTGTTTTAATTAGCCTAGTCGCCTGCTGTAGTTTTAGGTGGTCACCTTGCTATTTTATAGTTGTATCAGGTAGTTAGAGGGGATGCATCCCCTCTATTTAAATCCGGATTCTTCTTATTAGAGGGGATGCATCCCCTCTATTGAAATCCGGAGACTTCTTATTAGAGGGGATGCATCCCCTCTATTGAAATCCGGATTCTTATTATTATTATTATTAGAGGGGATGCATCCCCTCTATTGAAATCCGGAGACTTCTTCTTATTATTTTTCTTTTTACCTTTTTGTGCACGCTATTCAGCCCAAACCGCTGAACGTACAAATTTGGTTCAAAAACACCTTGAATGTGATATCTCAAGAATGCCATGTCACACAAGATTCAAATTTGGTTACTCCAAAAGCACCTTTGCAGGTATCACAATTACCCTACCAACCAGCTAGCAGCAAGCTCAACAGCCCCACCAACACCCTAACCAGCAGATTGCATCCCCTCGTGTAATTCCTCGGAATTGCATTTCTAGTTTTTCTTTTTACCTTTTTGTGCGCGCTATTCAGCCCAAACCGCGTACAAATTTGGTTGAAACACCGTTCTGTAGATCTTTCAAGGCTTTACCTTCCTATCCGTTTTTCATTTTTGAGAAGTTTATACTTTTTGAGATATTTGTAATTAAAAGTGTATTTTTCCCCCATAGACTTGAATGGGGGCTGTGATGTCATAATAGAGCCAGCTGTGCTCGTTAAGTAGTTCTCAGAGCAGTTCCCAGGCTAATCAGAACACTGGCACAGGTGTCACCTGTGAGGATTCCAACTGTCTCAGCTTCTAAGCATACAATATAGCTCTACCTGAACTACACATCCTGTTAAAGTGTTTCCTGTGTGTCAAAATAAAAGTCCCAGCCATATCTCATGCATTCAGCATTATATCTCCAGAACGGCTTGACGTACATGCTTCAAATTTGGTACGAGTGTTTTTATGGACTCAAAGATGAAGTGAGTTGAAGTTGGAGGTTGAAGGTCAAATGTCAAGGTCAAAAACACCTTGAGTGTGATATCTGAAGAATGCCATGTCACACAAGATTCAAATTTGGTTACTCCAAAAGCACCTTTGCAGGTATCACAATTACCCTACCAACCAGCTAGCAGCAAGCTCAACAGCCCCACCAACACCCTAACCAGCAGACTGCATCCCCTCGTGTAATTCCTCGGAATTGCATTTCTAGTTGACTTTACATTCTCCTATGTGGGCCTAACACTTCAGCCATTTGGAACAGAAGAACACACCAGAATAGGCCTGTTTAGTAAGCAGGATTTGATGGCCGCATTCCTTACTTATAAAATGCAATTCAATGCGGAAGTAATCCAAGTATTCAGAATACCTTACTCAGATTGAGTAACGTAACGGAATACGTTACAAATTACATTTTTGGGCATGTATTCTGTATTCTGTAACGGAATACGTTTTGAAAGTAACCTTCCCAACACTGTACGCAATATAGCGCTACAACTCATAGTCCCATGCATTTTCCCACCAGCGGAGCTAGTTGGCTAGTTAATAGCTAGCTTGTTTGACCACCCTATGATGGTTGACCAGCTAGACCAGCAAATCTCTTGCGAAAACATACCTTCAGCTGGTTTACCCAGCTTACGATGGTAATTCAGCTGGTTTTGCTTGTCGTACCACCGGCTGGTCATTTTAGTTGGTGTTGCTGGTCTACATTGCTGGTTTTTACTGGCCATGCCAGCTTATGTTGGTCATTCTAGCAAACCAGCATGACCATCTTACACCAACAATGTCAAGCTTGGCAGGCTGGTCACCAGCATGACCATCTTACACCAGCTGTATCCCACATGACAGGCTGATCACACCAGCATGACCAGTTTCCTCAGATGGTCATGCCAGCATGTCCACCTGGTGGCCTAATCAGCTAAACCAGCAAAGACCAGCAATAGCTGGAAGAAAACCAAAGACCAGCTAAAATTAGCTACCTGCATAAGCTGGTTCCATGCTGGTTTATTTCAGCAGGGCTGTGGTCTAAGTAACGCATCTCAACCAAGCCTTAGACCAGTCAGCATCATTGTCCCCAGTTACAGACTATATTGACTATTTAGATTTAACACACTGAACCCCCCCCCCACACACACACACACACACACACCAGGCTTCCTTTGATGTGGTCTGTCAGCGTGAGTGCTCAATAAGCCCATCTGCAGTGGTTTGTTGGGTCAGTGGGAGACGGAAGCTATATTAAAATATCCCACCGGATGATAACCAAAGCTTGTTTCAAACATTTAAAGCACCATGATGAAAGAATTTATATCTATGCCTCTTGGTGTGAATATTCAATGCCATGCCATTTAGCATGAGGTGAAACCCAGTTAGTAAAAAACTAACAAGAGGGTCATGTTCCTACCCGATTCAACAACGTTACATAGTGCAATATTAAGCATTCTGGGCATGTATTGGCAATGTCAAAGACTTCATTCTCAAGTGAGTTTGAAGTGGTTATTTTAAATTAAAATAATGGGATTGTGTTGCTTTTAAAACACATCTTATGAATGCATGCTCAGACAAGCCCACAGGGTGTTTAGAACTATTCCCAGACCCCCCCCCCCCCCCCTCATTTTGACTTTGAATGCACCACAGAGTCATGCCGCACTGAATCCAACCTGCCAAGGTACTCACACTCGCTGTTCGGTGAAGGATCGCAGTTTCTGCGCCTGCCAATCCCTGCTGCCTGCTCACACACACACACACACACACACCATTCTGAGAGACCAGAGAATGTGAGGCTTGTGTACACTTCTGCCAAGACTTCTACCCCTGAGGCCTGCATCGCTCTCAGACAGACAAACACACTTGACGAGCATGAGCGCAACCACAGGTGTCCATTTTAATTATCGTCTGACCCAATTCATTACCCTGCATGCTGTGCTGCTCGTCCCGCTTCTCAGTGTTGGTCATATCCTATGATGTGATCTTACTGAAGTAATATGTCCATCGTTGTGTCTTAGTTTGACATAAAGCTCACTGAGGTAGATGGACTGTCTCTCTCACAAATGCAACATGGTAATAGAAAAGTTTTGTTACTCCCAAAATAAGCACTTTTATCATCATCATTTATTATCACAGTCCTCCTTCGCCTCCTCCTTTCCTTTCCTTCCTCCTCCTCATCATGATCTTCATCATCCGAATCCTTGTGGTTGTTATTGCTGTTTTGTCACCAAACATATAGTTTGGACTGTGAGCTGTGGTTTCATCAGTAACTTATAACCCTGTGTCAATGCCTTTACAGGCAGAACCCTTGGTCTTCACAACTGAACAGTTGTTTATTGATGTCTGTGAGAATGAAGAAGTCATAATTGCAATCTGTATTGCAGTTCCACAAGAGACAGAAAAGGACTTCTGGTCATGGATCTATGAACACGAGCCTTAGTCCCTTGCTCCACTACTCCCTCTTACATGCATACTGTGATTGACAGGGTGATTTAACTGGTTGTGCTGAGCCATTCATTTGGGATTAAAAGGTTTGAGAGTCTATATAATCATGCCCCATGAGTTCAACCATGAAGAGGGATTAATGCAACGTTTCTATTTGTTTCTCTCTTTCTCACTTTTCCATGTCTTTCTATATCAGCCACATAAAAAAAACAGTTTCCTCTCCTCCATTCGAATGATGTTTGAACCAGAGCTCAATTTAGGCAGGCCCGTCGCTAGAAGGCAAGTAAACCAAGCAATTGCTTGGGGCCCCGAGCTGGCCAGGGGCCCCAAGACAACGACTGGTTAAGAATAAAATCCAACGACAAACTGTGAGCGCCCGTTTGATAGTCAATGCAGTAAAGTGCAACGACACTGTTACCGGCAATACCGGGATCCCCCTCAAGGGGGCCCCTCTCAGTAGTCGCTGCCAGCCAGCCAAGTTTGTGATCTCTGCTGCCGGGAAAATATAAAACCTCGCAGTCATAATGAAGCGGAGTTATGCATCCGGAAGCCAGAAAAGAAAGAAGAGAAAGGAAGAGGATGACAAGAAAAAACAAGATAGTGGTAAGTGATAAATTACACTGGATGAAATAGCTCTACTTGTCTTGTACAAATGGTGTAATGTCGCAGCAGGAAGGCTAGCCTAGCAAAAACATTTTTTATGTTAACCACCTGCCTGAGGGGGTTAGGAAAACCACACGATAAATTCCGTGCATCAAAGCAGACTGGAACATTCATGTCTAGCAGTATTCATGCACGCCAGCTGTTTACTATCTTTAAAGCACGGGGTGCTGCTGTCTAATTCTCAAACAGCAGAATGCTTAAATGCTATGTTAAGATACAAGTAGGCCTGGGTCAATGTATAACATTAGCTTGGGATGTTTTTACAGTAAGCATTGGTAGTTGTGAAAGCAGCTGCATCCCTTCTAAATATCAAAATATGGAAATGCTAACATATGTTTTCTTTCTCCCTCAAGGTGCTTTGCTTAAATTTCTCAGCCCTCAGGCTCTTCCTAAGGATACCTCCACTGATGAAGGTAGAGTGAATTTCTCTCGCTGAGCTGTTAATGACCATTTCCAATATGCTAACAGTGAAATGGTCAAACGTACTTCACAGGTAATCTCTTTTTTCAATTATTTTCCCAGGTACACCATCAACTTCATCCTCCATTCATGAGGAAGAAGCTGACATTGGATTTTATTGTACGGTGGTGTTTTTGCAAATGTTCAAAATGTTCAAAACTAATGCACAGCATATATATGCAACAGCAGTATTTGCACTGTCAACATTTTTTATTTATATAAAGTGTGGGTGAATTGAAACTGTATGGCTATGCTGTGGTTCCTGTAGGCTTTGCGTGCGGTGGGTGGGGGCCTCCATGTCCATTTTGCTTGGGGCCCCCAAATTCCTTGAAACGGCCCTGATTTTAGGCTATTTTTGCACCGACCTGATAGCAAAAACAGTCTCTTAGTTGTCAAGAAGAACTGGTGCATGAATTGTTATGATAGCGAGGAAAGTAGTTCTCTATTGTGAAATGGCTACATTGGCCTCTGCAAAGCAGTTTTCAGCTTTGTGTCCTAGATGGGGTAACATCAGGGTGTGAGCCAACCTCAGCCCAGTGTATCTTTAAAATCGTTTGGTGGTGTGGACGGCAAATAGCCAGTGGCATGATTACCTGACCACCACTAGCATCAAAAGGCCGGATTATTTGGAGAGTAAATGGGTTTTCTCAGTGTAGCCCATTTTACGGGAATCCGAGTGACACCATGACAGGGGTGACACCATGAGCAGAGTGACACCATGACACCCTCTTAGCCTCCACTCAGAATCTTGTGTAATGGAGTCTTGTACATACTATACTATATACTTATACGTTTCACACCCTCTTAGCCTCCACTTACTCAGAATCTTGTGTAATGGAGTCTTGTACATACTATACTATATACTTATACGTTTCACACCCTCTTAGCCTCCACTTACTCAGAATCTTGTGTAATGGAGACATCTTCAGCCACTGCTCAGGCCTCTACAGTCTCGCTCAGGATGCCAGGCACGAACGATGGCGCAGACAGAAGTGAGACACCGCCAGAGCTGATGTGTGCAATCATGGATTGATGGGAATATGACATGGAAATAATATTTGCCTTCTGTGAACTAAATAGTATCTTTCAGCTGTAAAAAAAACTTTTTTGACGTTGTTATAATTATTGTTGTGTTTACATTCCCTGCATTTTTTGGGCAAAGCATTTAAACGTTAAAAACCTGATACGCCTACCCAGTTGAAACCCAGCACCTTGAGATAACCTGAAAACTCTTTTGTGCTAATGCAACAGGATCTGTTGCCCCCCACAGGGACTGGAGAGGCCCTCTGCAGAAAGGCGTTTGGCACACCGCAGTTCTCATAATTATGTTCCTAATGAGTCGAGGCACAGAGTGCTGTCCTCTCCCCTCTTTCATTAGGACAGCCTGGCTCTCCAGACGGCACGGCACAGACTAGTCAGGTACGCTGGGTAAACAGGACAGCTCTTCGAGACACTGTTCCATATTACTTCCTAAAATAAGTTAATGGAGGTGCTGACATGTGTCGGCATAAATAGTCAAGTTAGACATCTCATCTATCACACAGCAAGAGGTGAATAGGACAATTTCACCATGTCTCTTTTATTTGTCTCCAGGAGAAATAATGGGAAATAACACAACAAGCTCTATGCATGGCACATATTGGGAATGAATCGTCTACACAGATATTTATGAATGTACGAATAAATCCCTCACGTGATTGATTGCTCATTATGATTATCATGCCAATTTCGTTTGAGCACAGAGAGTAAGCGAGTCAGTGAATAATTCAAGGCTCCTGATGAATCATGCATTGATGAAGTGCTTTTCCAGTCTTAATTAACGTGTTGCTCTTGCGGTCGGTCTCACTGGAGCAAATTTCTTAATTGGATCAGTGGTTGACATGTAAATCTGCTTATTTCAGAGGCCTTCAGAAGAGCCAGCAAGGGAGAGCCTCCGAGATCCGAGGGGCAGTTTCCTACGTGTCCATACGACCAGTAAACAGCTGCTAATCACAAGCTGCTTTCGCGTGGCTGGAGAATAGAGGGCGTCGCGGCCGCAGCAAATGTACTGTGTGATTAGCAGCTGCTATCTAGATCTCACGACCGAGAGGTCCACAGAGATTATGACACATCTGCCAAACAGGCCGCACGGAGTCCAAAAGAGTGGTGGGACCACGAAGCATGGCAGGAACGCAATTCTAAGGTTGCATGAAGCATTGCTGTGGAACAAAAAAATAAATACTTTGAGGTCTGATTGGCAGAGATGACATATTCTCGAACAGCATGTAGCTCTGCTTTCCTGTTGCATCAGTCGCTCCTTCCTGCTTGTAAGGGGCCTGAAACAGTTCAGCTGATGGTGTGGTGCAATACAGCCAAGCTTATAATTTATACTGTTTGCTCAACTTTGACAGCTCTTGTAAGCTTCAAAGTTACAGCACACTCAATAGTTTTACCAGTGACTGTCAACAGTATTGTCAGTGTATCTCGGGCAATTATGATTATTCTTAATACAGCAATCACAACATAATGGTTGTCTACTCCACACAAACATGTCAGAGTTGATGCCCCATGAAATAAGGATAAATGGAAAGGGTACGGGGAGATGACAGGCGATATTACAGAGAGATATATCAGACACTGTGTGTTAATGGATTGGCTCCGTGTCCTTATGTCTTCTTGTCAGAGTCCTGTTTACTTCTGAAGACCAAAGTCTAAAATAAAGCCGTTAACGAGACTGTAAACCTGTTTCTGGCCAGACCTGAGACCTCTCTTTCCCTCTCGTCTACAACACTATGAAAACAAATAGGACACTGTCAATAAAGAGGCTGAAATTCAGCTGACATTCAACAGAGCACAAAGGCTGGGAGAACACGACACAAAAGCAGCGAGCGCTAGGGTCTCGGAGCATAAATCAGAGAGGGGTGAATTCCCCATGTATTTATACAGAATCAGTGGTTTGGTTAACACACGATTAAACAAATACAACCAAGGGCCAGCCCTTCCTAATTCAAATGGACAACTGCAGACAAAACAACAATGTTAAAAATGGACTTTATTAAGTCAAGAGGAAAACACAGATAAATATATTTCCTGCTTGTATGGCATGTAGGTGTAGAAGCAAATGTAGTGGATGAAATGTCCATTTCTAGCATATCAGCCACAATTGCCTGAATCACAAACTGAACAATGGACATGCATATTGTTATTTCAGGAAATTAATTAACGAAATGATGCATTCTTCAGTAAAGGATGTTTACTAACATGAGCCCCATGTTTTTGGTGTCAGTCTATATTCAAAGTGTATGCATGGGTATAGGAAATGTATTATAGGGATAAAAAGACTTTCTTTCATGAAAAAATTAAAAGAACGGCAAAACTGTATTTTGCAGGTGAGATTTGTGTTAGGCTACTAGGTTTTGTCATAAAGTGATGAATTTATTTCCACAAAACATTCACTAAGATATGTAATTCCAAAGCGTTTATCCTAATACTTCGAAGTGAGTTTGGCTAAATGTTGAACTTTAAATGCTCTGCAAATTTACACATTTTGCTCATGCAGCCCACAAAAGAAGAGCTATATATATATATATATCTAATATATATCTATGTATCTAATATATATTAGTTAGGTACAGGTCATGAATATGTGGCGCTCATGGATCCTGCTGAGACTAGCATATTGTCAGTATAGTGGTAGTTCAGTGGAACACTTCAATATCAGGTGAGTGTTGGGCTGTGTTAATAATGTGTGGCCTGGAGACATAAATCACTGAGAAACAGTAATGGAGGCTGATGGTAATGGGTCTCAGTGACACCACACGGCGCTTAGGATGAATGACACAATCGGACTATTCCTGAGGCTATAGCAGGGAAACTGTGATGAACATGACGTCTAAAGGAAGAGTGTACACTCTGGGGGCAAGATTATGCCCCCAGAGTGTAGCACTGTATCTGCCTAGCTGCTTTAGGCGTTGGCTACAGCAACTTTGGTTAGGTAGCACCAACTTTCATTAAACTAACCACCATGTCTATCCTATCAACACATTAGTAACCATCTCTGCATCATCTGTTTTAAAACTATATACATGATATACTGTAATGACCATTACCCAAGCCAGCTTCTCTACCTGTCAGCCAACTCTCAGGTGGTTCTAGGTCCCACAGGTGAGCTCACACCTGTGAATTCCCCTCAGAAACAAACCAGTGAATTCCCCTCAGAAACAAACCAAACCAAGGTTTATAATATCTCATTCAAAAGCTCTGTAATACATTAATATGAATCTAATATGAATCTGTGTGTGTGTGTGTGTGAAAAGTGCCTTCTGCAGGGGCATGACATTAGAGGGAGATGTCATTTGAAAGACACCACATAAATAAGTGCTCTGCAATAATCGCAAAGCTAAACTTAGTTTGATGTATGAATAGTTTTGAATCCTAATCATTTACTAGAAATATGTCAAATAGGCAAGAAAGTGACAAATCTCTGACAGTCTGCATCAGACACCTCAATTTCTTGTATGTGTTACATGTTTAATTCAAGAAATTAGTCATTTAATGTGCACAAGATCAGAGCCATCATAAAACAATCAACAAAATATCAACCAGCTCAAGAATATTCAGGCCTTAAGGCTAAAGCAAAGCAAATCACATCGTCTAAGCCAAACATGATGCAACTGGAAGTAGTTGTCTGGGGCGAGGGGAAGCATATTGTTATTATTCCATGCTAGGCACTCAGGAAATAAAAAACAGAATTATGAACAACCCAACGGCACAGACTATTTTACACACACAGCTCAAAAATAGTTTAACTTGGGGCAGTCGACATGCACAGACTCACAAAGAGATGAATAGTGCACCCTCAGCACCATTTGATGTGCTCTGTCCGTGCCCACGGGTGAGATGAATCATGTGCGATGTGCAATCATTTTGCAGCGTGGCCCTTGACAGGAGAAAAGCATTTACAGTTTATGGGCCATGCTGTAAGAGTAATGTGGTACTGTCCGATCGCAAACAGCTACGGTTGACACAGCTAGTAGGCACTAGATGCGCTAAATGCCATGTGAGTCGGATAAACATGAGGAAGGGCAACCGTAAAATACAAATAGTCAAGAGTGGTTCAGTTGTGGTAGGAATTCTCAGAAATTTAATTTCGTACTGTGCAGAGATACGACAGAAAACAAGTAATTTAATAACTGTCTGTGAGACAGAGGCCATGAGAGGAAAGTTACTAACTTACCTATAGTTAAAATAACGGTGTGACAATCAATGTACCCAGTCTTATTTGTAATGATTGCTTGTGTGACATTGCAATTCACTGATCCTAGTCAGACCAATTAAGAAATGGCTTACTGTGACTGACAATGAACTGTCTTTACATGTGCCAGAGTTAATGTGAGGACACTGTTTCCTCTCCCAGTTTCTCTGCCAATTGAATATAAGCACTATGAACCTTCACATACTAAAGCACTCTCATTACACATAGTCTAACTTGTGAAAATACCACCAGATTAGGTTCCTGCATTCTAAAGAGAAGTAAAAGCAGAGGGTGAGACTGTGTTGAGTAAGTGTTTAATACTTGGACCAAATCTGCTATTTTGTGCCTGAAAGTGCTCCCTGAAGCATATGTAAACTTATGTTAGTCTACGACAGTCTGTCGTTCTCTCTTATAGAACATAGAGCAAAGCGCTGCTAAAAATACTTTCTTTGTGCCAGTGAGCATGACAGAAGAACTCTTCAGAATCTGCAGAACAGCAGAGAAACAAAGAAGCCACTTTTTCACTCAGACAACCAAAGAGAGTGTGTCAGTAATTTTATGCTGACTTAAAGATCTTACACTCCCATCAACCATGAAAGCCTCCATTACAGGTGAGGAAATTATGCATTAACTGTTTTGTTCAGAAACAAATCTAAATGTTTGGGGGATAGCTGACAATTATAGAGAGGACTATACAGTGCATGAACATGGAATTATTTAACCCTTAAGATTATTTGATGGTAAGAATATTACTTTTAAATGTCATGTATATTTTTATAATAATGCATGTCCACAAACTAACTAGCTAGAGTAAAGGGTTCTCCATCTATTGTATTCAAAGACTCTGACATAAGAGTTATGTTTCATGAAACATGGAAATGACTTAAGAGCTAAAAAAGAACAATAAGAGTCATAGTTATAAGGAAAATATTGTTGAAAGGTTTAACAATATTTAACAAGGGTTCTGGAAAAAAAGTGACTTTTTGTTTCCTGAAGCTTTCATATTAAACTGCAAGTCTACCATAGCAGCCTAAGACTCAAAGTCTGTTTGAAATGAAATCAGTTAACCAGGTCATTAGGAGGCCTCTCCATCGCACACGACTCACCGGTGAGTCATTCAACCCCATGGTGTAGCAACATGACCTAGCATATGTTATCCACGTCCACGTACGACAATCATCACAGACCCTTTGACTCTGTCAATTACAAGATTCCCTATCTCACAAATGCATCGTGACATTGGGGTTAATATGGAATAATGTCTCTTCACAGGAATGACTTAGGATGTAGATATAAGATCTGTGAATTGCAATGAGATTGTGCATTCAAAAGTGCAATCAGTGTCTGTGTGTGCGGTGAGTTTTACTGTGGCACAGTGCAGGGGATTCAGACTTGTTTTTTCAGACTTTTGCTCCTCGAGGGGTACATGAGTGAGGAGGCGGGGCGGACAGGAGGGGTCAGGTTCTCTCTGTCTCAATCACATTCAATAGCACAGCCAACGGAGTGGGACACATAGGGAAAGAAGTTATTACACTGGGTTCGGCTCAATACGTGACCCGGGGGCAGGAATAGAAATAACGACACAAATATTCTGCTCACAGACATAGTGGGCTGCTCCAAGCAGCATGGGCATCAATCTCCAGCGCATGCCTGGCATGAGCCTCGACTCTCAGCCAAACATTTATGCAGGTGGGGGAACGCTGGAGGTTGAGCAGAATGCAGATACAAGCAAATGCTGTCGTGATTTGACATTTTCCCCTCGACAGTCATAGATGACTTACTCTCTAATCTGCTTTTGAGGGATTCACAGAAAGTTAGCGTATGAGAGGAAAACAATTCACATAAGAGGGGAGCGGTCTGTTTTTCATCACGGAGGCGATGTGGAATGCTGAACATCGTCAGATGTTTACAGATTCAAAGCTGTTTTCCACCAAAGACCATGTCTATGAGATACTTTAAATGTGTAAACGGTGCAAAAAATAAACACTTTAGCCTTGTGGTCTGTTGCCTTGCCAACCCTTCCCCTCCACACACACACACACACACACACACACACACACAAAGTAACAAATATAGCAACAAAACAGATAACACTGAAGTGAAAGATTAAGATATTGTTTCCATAGAAACATTCACATGCGTGGTTCTACACGGGCTCTCTGGTGAAAACTTTATCTGCTCCTGCAGTCACGATAATTGCAGCCAAGTCACTTCGGCTTGAGCCAACAGTTTACATAGCACTTGCATTGCAGCCCTCACCCAAGCAGGCTGTGCAGCTCATCGTGAATTCAGCCGGAGTGCTGCCTCATCCCCGACACCAAACTGTCCTCTCTCCATGTGATGAGCTCATTAGCGGTTGTCAAACGTGGACACATTTGTGGTGTGGGGCTCCCTCACACAGACTGGTAGTTCCGTTGACATATGGTCATGCTCAAAGGAGGATGGCAGCTGTCAGGGATTTGGTGCCTAGGCCTACAACACCTGCATGTGACAAAGCTCAACATGGAAGCACATGGAAAGCCGAGGTACATGTCACGCTTTTCATGACGGAAAATGACAAAGATCGACACCAACAAGCACGTGTTCACATTAGCCTCCGAGCATATAGATTTATAACAGCTGTGTAAGTGCAGGTGGAAATGCAAATGTGTTTCAGGGTTGGGTTTTAATCTGATACCACAAGTTATGAACACAAGTGAAGGATAGATTATTTATCTCCTCTGAAGCAGGGATGATTCAGCGGAATTGTGGTAAATAACAATACTTATTAGAGAGTGTGCTATAAGTAAGGGATAATGTATAGAACGCCGGTCATTATGGGGAAAACTAGATGTACCGCATAGCGGTACAAAATATGACCGCCGCTCAGTCCTGTACATCCGTTCCGCGAAAATAAATCACACTTCAATTTGTCTCCATATTTTACTCCATCCCCCACTCTTGAAACTTTTGTGTATGCTTGTTTGGCATGCCTGAGTGTGTGTGTGCGGCTGCACAGAAAGTACCCTACTGGTGCTGAAAAGGTGAATAGATTGTAGAATAGCCAAAGAAGATGTAGAATTGTTATAAAACCTTTAAAATCTCTAAACAATCACAAGTAGGGCAGTTCATCACAGTTCATCCATTGCAACTGGATTGATGAAAGGTCACTTACACCTGTAGGCTACATTGTATTTGGGAAAAGCAAAAGGTATCAGCATAATGTTATTTATTTATTTATTATGTATTTTTAAACAAAAACATCTCTGTCAGTTCCATGCCGTTTTCAACAGCTATCAAAAACAAAGGTCATTTTTGGATGGATGGATTTTTTGTGAATGTTTCTTCTTCTACATAAGATTTTAGTCATCTTTAGTTCATGTAATACTTTATTGTCAATGCACAAATTAAGTAACAGTAGTCTGAAACGTTATTGTTAATGCACAAATTAAGTAACAGTAGCCTAGTCTGAAACGAAATGCTGTTTTACATCTAACCAGTGGTGCAAATAACTGACATGTCCAAATGGGCCTTGATGAAATGCGTCGCTAGACTGTTCATACACATTTTAACGGGCCAAAGTTGAAGAGCTTTTGTCCGTTATTGTTAGTGCAAATATAGGCTGATTCATGTTCCCTTGCATTGTTTAACTGAGGTCCATGGCTAGTCTGGCTTTCATCAGACCAAGCTCAATCTTTTAAGAAATCAAAAAATAAATAGCGGGCAGATCAGGCTGGGTTCACCCAGCCTAGTCCATAGGCACCCGATATTGTTTAATTTTCCGATTGAGATATACACGCTCTGGCTATTCTAAATGCAAAAATGCATCAGGGAGTTATGACAAAACGGTAACTAACAAACTAGATCCTAATAGAAAGCTTCCCTAAGCTACAGGTAGGATTATAAGGTAGGCCTATTTACAACATAAATTGTCAATAGGCTATGCTGGCGACACAAATAAAATCTCCTTTGGAAACCAATGGCTTACGCCTTACAGTGTCAAGCGGACTTAAACTGTCATATCGTGGCGAAAAGTTGTAATAACATTCACGCAGCTCCATGAGTCAAGGAAAGCGCGAATGAAGTAGCCACTTCTAAATGGGACCCACTACACAGTAGCTTAAGGTGTTTTGCTAAAGCAGCCATAATGAAATGAAGGTGTCATTGTTTGGATACTTCACACACACGTGCTTTTTAATTTCACAGACTACAACTACCAAGCTGTAATCAAAGCACATCGATTCCCCTCTCACACCCTGCACGCACTTAAAACAAAATAAACAGGCGTCTCAGTCTCACACATGTATAGGCAAAACTGTATCAGACCAGTGTAACGTTGGTAAATCTTCCATTGCACAGAATGATTTTGTAGCACGTGCAATAAATGACAGTCGAAAGATACAAACAGTGCTGCTATACATTTGCTTGGTATAACCGCATGTATAGTTTTCTACAAATGCAATAAATCAAATGCCTCCATCACTCAACCAACGCTAACGGTAACATTACCTAGGTCCTTATTGATATTACAAGATTAACGTACCTGCAGTAAAAACCAAGCATGTCCGATAAACATCCTCAGATTTATTTCGGCTTCAAGAAGAAATGGGAATTACACTTCATGTGAACATCGTCCTATCCTTATTAGATGTTCGCTGCGGTAAATTACAGTCCTTGTATGAAGAGTCCATTGTTTTTTCCAACCCACTTTTAACTTCCAACAAAATTACGTCTCACTGCAACGATGCGCCATCTAGTGGACAAACGACTACTTCTCGCCAATACTGAAAATGCAGCCATGATGATGATGATGAATATTTATTTTGGCTTTCTTTTAATCCTACTGATTTTCATTTTTTACCGGGGGGGGGCAAATCACAAATGAGTGATAATGAGCCAGGTTGATGTGGGCCCTTGAGACCAACATTCCATAAAAGATTCACAGAGAACTGTGTCTGCCCTACCCTCCTTTCGGGGGGTCCAGTCCAGCGGGGGGGCTGCAGATGAAAACGAAAAATGACGGTTCCATGCTATCCATGTGGGGGTACATGCCCACCAAGTTTTGTGTACCCCGGTCTTTCAGTGTCCCGGGAATCCTTGTTGGTGTACGTCACTAAATGTACACATAAATTATTTTATTGTAAGGCCCCCCATGAACGAAAGTACACAAAACTTGGCATGCATTCAGAGGGTGTCATAATGATCCTACACTTTTAATTTCGTGCAGTTTTGACCTTGTCAGCCAGAGATATTGAGATGAAAACACCTAATTTTTTGCTTTTTAATTTTTAACTAGGTGGCGCTATACATGAAATGTAAAGTGGTAATGGGATGGGTTGACATGCCCCCTTAAGACCAACATACATAAAAAAGGTGGACCTCCTAGGCCCTACAGTTCTCGAGATATTCACAGAAAACTGTCTCCGGCCACCTACAGGCCAGTTGGTGTATAGTAACATAAATTAATTTATTGTGTGGCCCCCCATGAACGGAATTCCACGAAACTTGGCGTGCATACAGAGGGTGTCATAATGATCCTACACTTCCAATTTCGTGCAGTTTTGACTATGTTAGGTCACAGATACCTTCAATTACAACACCTCATTTTTACTTTTTTGTGTTTAACTAGGTGGCGCTATACATGAAATGAGTGGTTATGGAATGGGTTGACATGGCCCCTTGAGATCAACATACAAAAAAAAAATGGTCCTCCTAAACCCTACGGTTTTCGAGATATTCACAGAAAACTGTGTCTGCCCTACCCTCCTTTCGGGGGGTCCAGTCCAGCGGGGGGGCTACAGATCAAAACGAAAAACGATGGTTCCATGCTATCCATGTGGGGTTACATGCCCACCAAGTTTCGTGTACCCCGGTCTTTCAGTGTCCCGGGACTCATTGACGGAAATTTGGGCATGCGAAAAAGAAAAAAAAAAAAAAAAAAAAAAAAAAAAAAAAAAATCTGACTAAACCTATATGACCGCCGCTTCGCTGCGCGGCGGTCATAATAAGTCCCGACAGGGCGAACCGGACCCCGACGCTCCAGCGAAGGGGTCTTGTTTCGCCCTGAAGGGACTTATTTTCCCATGATGACCGGCGTTCTATAGCCTACATTATCCCGCTTATTATAGGCCTACGGCTACTTGCCAAAACGAAAAAATAAACTCCATATGTCTCTTTACACTTATTTGTTACCGTTTCGTTGTGGCTTTTGCTGAGAAACAAATAGTTCGCAACACACGCTGAACTTAAATCAAACATTATTTAGAACAAAGCTGATCAACCGTCTGCTTTCACTTTTGAATGAAGTTCCAAGCACAAACTCCTTTGCCATTGACAGCGGTCATTCTTGTTTTCAGAGGTCCTTTCCCAAGAAATAAGGACCGCTAGAACTTTCGGAAATCCCATTCAAGTCAATGGAGCATTCTACTTGCATTGTGAAGAGCCGTATAATAAATTAAGGTAGCTCATATAGTGTTTTTTATTGTACAAATCATAATATGAAAGGCTCTAATTATGATAGTTCCAAGCCTTGTTTGGCACATCTGAAATCATTTCTAACTCTGATATTACAGTATTAAACAGTCAAGGTAACCAATATATGCCTAAGGCCATGATGGTTATGGTTATATGATTTAGCACACGCTTTTGTCCAAAGCGACTTACAAATAAAAACAATACAATAGTTAAAAATGAACAGTGAACAGTTTAAAAATGTTGGTAAGACTACATTAAGGAAAATAGCAATAATAAACAATAATGTCAATGCAATATCAATTATGATAAAGAGATGAGAGAGATGGAAAGAGCTATGTTAACTGAGATGAAACTAATTCCTAATTTCTATGGTAGAGTGCTAGCGATTATTATGTAAATACTAACACGCTTTTGATCTCTTTTTCAACCCATATGGACAATCAATATCATGTCAGCAGTGTACCAATCAGTCATTGTGCACAAAGGTGACACCTCCGATATGTGCTGCATGTGACTTGTTGTCTTTCACAGCATGGAGTCCCTTATCTGCAGCGTAAACGCAGTGATGCTGGTGATGAGCATGTTTGCGCTTTATGCTCGGACCAAACTGAATGACCAAGCTGCCCAAATCTCTACAGTGTGGTGGTGGTGGTGAGGGGGGGGTGTAATGACACAGTGAGCAGTAACTACAGCGCTGGAGAGTGGAAATGTGTCTGGACAGGGGGAGTAAATCTGCACACCGAGTCGGGGTCTCTGCACATCTCTGCACACACACTTCAGCAGGAGTGTAGCTAGAATACTAATGTGTCTCTGCACACACACCTGCACACCCCTCACCCCTTCCTTACCCCCACCCACCCCCAAACAGTCAAGGACACCACTGCATTAATGAACGCTGCATTCTGCACCCCCCCCACACACACACTCACACTGCTGCAGTGAAGGTTCCCATGCTTACACAGTCGCCTCCGCTGGCAGCAGAGTCCAACATGAGCACACAGAGGAGGAGCAGCATGCCAAACACACACACACACACAGCCAAGAGCAGGAGCAGCATGCCACACACACACATACACACACACACACACAGCAGCATCCCAAACACACAGCAGCTCTGTGTTTATGGCAAGACGTGCTGATTGGTGAGGACTGCTAGTCTGACGCAGTCTGGAAGTCCATCAGACCTTCTCAAAAACTCTCTTTAACACACACACACACACACAGACCTCCTCAAAAATTCTTCAACACAGTTCCTTATTTCAACACAGTTAATTATTTCAACACAGTATTTCAAACGGACTCTTCAACACAGTTACTTATTTCAACACAGTACCTTTCAAAAACGGACTTCAGATAAAGTGGTTGGTACTGAGTAGCCTGCATTTTAGAAAAAAACGAATACGAATTATTAAAAACTTTCATTAATATTAAATGGACAGGTGTTCATTTAAGACACTTCTCCTTTAAACCCTCCCATGCATCTCTATTTGGTTATTATTCATTCTCCTCAGAGGGTATGCTGAGATCATTACACATGGTTTCAAATCCCCAAGAGGTGAGGATGGTCCTGGGGGTCAATGGCATTCTAAGCACAGGAGTTTGAGCACTTGATGTGAACATGACTAGATTATAAGAGGCAACAATGTTCTCTCTCTCTCTCTCACACATACTAAACTTCAACCTGTTTCAATTCCCCCCAAAGCGAAGAACTACTTCTTGGGTACTATTTTACAAACTCACAAGATATCTATATGCTCCTACAATTATCCTTCAGCTATCATATAAACCCCTATGATAAAATACCTCAAATATACATTCGGCTCTTCCAATAGGGGATAAAGATTATGCTCATACTATAACTGCTAGCTGTAGCTGTTCATTCCTCTCTGTTGTACAGAGAAGCGTAAAACCTTAACCAGTTTGCATTTTTCCTCCTGTGCCATGAAAAGGCAACAGCGAACTATAATTGACCTTAATCTTTTGACGATGACATGGACAAGTTTACATGAGGACACAGTCAGTTAATAGGGAATACAGTTATGTTAAAGGCTTGTTAAACATTTATTTAACACATGGTAATTTGTTGACCACCACATAATGGGCCATTACGATGAAAGTGTTATTCATAAACCTCTCTGACATGAAACTTCTGACATTGCATGTCACCTTCTAATCATCAGTCAATGCTTTTTTGTTACAGTTTACAAATAGGAGCTCTTTGACTCTGAAGTGTCTGCCTGTCGTCCCAAGTTGCAGAACACACATGCACTATGCAAAGAGCTGCACGTGTCATCCTCGCCCAGGCCTCGCATCCACACAGACATATCGCCAGCTGTCCGACTCCTGAAAAATCAATACACCTTTTATTGTTTTACGATGCCCTTGGCGACGGCCCGTGCCTGCCGGTAGTCAGGACACTCCAGAGACTGATCAACACAGAGAGAGACATAGACAGGTTTAGAGGCAACACAGGGGGGGGGGGGGCAATAACAGAGTGGAGACAGGACAGGGCAGCAAGATGGAGTGGGAGTGAAAAACTTGTAAGAAATAGGGGCAATACTATAAAGATCGTAATGTACTTGAAATGACCGCCAGACTACACTCTTAAAACTAATGAGTCTCTATCTCTACACTCTCTATCTCTACACAGAGATGTGTTAAAAAGCAACTCAAATTGTGTGTCTTCAACACATTCGTTTAGGGCAGTTTCTAAAAAAATACATCAGTCAGTGGGAATTCAATTTTGAATCCAAGCATAATTAAACAAAGCTTGATATAAAGACATTCGTTTAGTGCAGTTTCTAAAAAAATACATCAGTCAGTGGGAATTCAATTTTGAATCCAAGCATAATTAAACAAAGCTTGATATAAAGACAGTCTCTTAAAAAAACATTACTCAGTGGGAATTCTATTTTGAATCCAAGCGTAATCTAACAAAATTTAGTCCTTAAAGATGCAGTCAGCAATTGCACAGGAAGTTACATGTGTTTCTGTTTATTTTTAAAAAACTAAAACAACTTATCTAAAACAATATATATTATATTTTAATCAAGAACCAAACAAAACAAACCAAAGAGGTAGCTCTCACCCCTCCCTTGTATCCCCAGAGAAACTCCACATAGGGTTTCGTTTTCGTTTGGGGGACAGGCTGCCCCCATTTTGTTTGTTTCCAGAGCCCGGGCTGCCTACAGAGATAGATTGTGAGGAGATGATTGCTGATAATGACAAAAAAATGTCATGGACTTACAAGAGGGAAAGTTCTAATGGGATTGGTGTGAGGAATCAGATTGCACTGATGGGAGAGGGAGGGACAGAATCATATACAGATATAGAAATATAGTAATTGGAGAGTGAGGACTGGAATTGGTGGTCAGGACAAAAAGACTATTAAGGCCTAAAATCACAATCTAATATCTCTGTGGGCCATATACTGGGTTTCAAAACAGGCACACAATCAGTCAGGTGCACTACCTGCAGAGACGTCATTATAAAGTCATTAACTGTTCAGCAGTTAATAGCAAATAGCCATGCTTTGCGGGATGATGTGATTACGTGGGTAAGAACAAGCATTTGAATTGTCTATACGATGCACAAGGGCAAATTAGTCTAGTGATCATGCACATTACTTGATCAGGGGTAAATCCTTGTCATTGTTGAGGGCTCTAATTGTAAATGTAAATGACTGTGGAATGGAAATATTTACTTCTGCAGTGTGATGTTGTACATATCGTGTACTTGGAGTGCTAACTAAAGCTGAAGAAAATGTCTAACCTTGCCAAAGGGAGCGTACAAAAGTGTGGAGCAAATGTACAGCTGTTAGGATCCGCAAGCTTTGCCAGTTACTGTTAACATGAAAAGATGCATTCCCACAGGCAAAATACACCCCATTGGAGCTAACTATGAACCAGTATCTGCAGTGATGTAACCTCAAGGACACAGACCCAATCTATTGATGTCAGACTGGAAGCGCGCCTGTACGCCCGATGACGCCAATGGACGCACAATGCACCAAAAAAGTAGGTCATATTCAAATCTCTGAGATTGACTCCAGTCGTGGCTACCAAAAAGCTCTAATTCAAAAAGACCCCCCCCCCCCCCATTTATTTTAATCCTGCCATTCCACCCATTCGGCAAGTGCGTTACTAAACCGGTCCTACATTTATATCCTTGACTTACGAAAGCAGCCGCACAGCCTCTCAAAGCAACCATCAGCTCCGTTTGTGAGTGGCAGAGATTGGTTTGTCGTTGGGCTTCCGTTTAATCACCCAGGCCTGATGCGTGCCACCGCCATGCCGGACAGGATCGGAGTGAACGATAACATAAACTTCCATCCGCGCTGCTCTAATGGCAGTCTGATTAGATATAATAAGAAAAATGAGTGCTGATGAGGATCATTAATGGCCCTGCACTCGCCGAGCAATCAGCACTTTGTTCAAACAGTAATCACTCCTGGGATGATGCCCCCTCCTCCTCTCCTTCCTTCTTATTCCTTCTCTTAGTGCACTCCCTCCTTTTCTTTCTCTCTCTCTCTCTCTCTCTCTCTCTCTCCCCCCGTGGTGAGTCATTGACACAAAGCAGGACTGAGGATGAAGCAGATGCTGTTTCATTCTTTGCTTCCTCCGTTCTGAATCATGTATTGACAAAAACAGTGGAAATTGCATCTCAGTCAGAAAACAAAAACACATTAGCACCAGTTCTGTTCAGGAAGTCAGAAAGAAGCTCCAGACTCTGGAAGTAACCATTAAGAAAGAAAGCCTCTAATCTAAAATGTTTTTTACCTGCGGAAAGAAATATCCTTTCAGGCACTTTTGCAGAATCAGTGAGTGGAACTGTCATGTACATAGTCAAAGTCAGATAGCACACATAGTGAATCTGAACATGTTGTACATTTCACACCATTTGTTTCCTCTGGAATACAAAATAACAACTTTGATATCTGTGTCACACAGACGTGTCACACACGTGTGTCACACACATTGTTGGAAGTGCAGAAAGACGTGATGTGCAGAACGTGAAAAGAGTGTCACTGCTTCAAAATGACAAAATAATTGACACAGCAGTAGCATATGTACTCCATGCATATAGAAGTCGGATGTGCTTTTCACTAGCTGTGTGCCTATGCACCTTCTCTACAAACAAATCAGAAGGGGGAAAACAAGGGGATGCAAACCTATTCTGGTGTTCTCACCAAACTCTTACTATTAGTGTCCATAACTCTGGTTCTTTTGTCACTTCTATTAGTTCATTTGTTCTCAGGGTGTCTTTGTGTGGGCTAAACTGTACTGTCATACAGTATCCACAAGCCAAGAGTTGTGTGTGTGTGTGTGTCTTATGTGCGTGTGTGGGAAGCGTGTTCATGCTGTTGACCTATTTCCTGTTTGTGGTGGGTGTCAGTAGTGGGAGGTGGGAGGGTTCATCTCAGCAGCCTCTTGGCCGAGTGTGATTCCACCACTGAGTACATGTGCCACCGCACTGCTCCACTGAAATGAATGACGCGCCACTGTGGTGTAAATGTATGCAAAGGTTCCCCCCAGGAATGGTACCCTACCACAGCTTCCTGTCGGGATTGTCGTGATTGGAAACAAGATGTTACACCAGGATGATGCAAAGAGAGAGAGAAAGAGAGAGAAAGGGTAATCGAGCATGCATCCTTAAAGGCCAAGCCACATGCACACACACACACACATTATGGCTAAAACTAGGTGCACACTTGCATGCATTATTTATCTCAGTCCCCTTCCTGTCATTTCCATGACTGGGATGAGAGCGGAGAAGTGAGCGCCCGGCGCGCAATCAATCACGCCAGGAGCTGCGAGACGTCCGGGGTGAGAAATCCTGATGAGATCTTGCTGAAACACTGAGCCAATCATGCACAAACACAGCCCTTCTCTCTGGGTGGCAACGCTTAAGGTGTTCCCCTCGCATGTCACAGAAGTGGGCTACATGTGATATCTCCCACTGGCATCTGTCTGGGGCCTCCCAGCGACAGGTCCAGGGGTCAGGGCCATCACTCTGAAGGGTGGTGAAGGGAGCAGCAATGCCGGGGGAATTCAGACTGCTACTCTCCCAGCAGTCTGCTACACTTGTTGTTATTGAAATGAAACAAGTACATGTATGCAGAAGAGTACAATGCTGCTGCTGATACAGGAGAGAGACATTGAATATCAGTGTAGTTGAGAGAACTAAGAAACAACTGAACACAAGCAAATAAGCAAAGGAGACCATTATAAAACAGGCAGGTTAATGCCTATGCAATGAACAAGTCAGAGAGGATTTAGAGGGAATAGAAACTCAAATACTAGCTTGAAAAAAAATGGAGTAAAATTGAAAGATCCCACAGAGAGATACGGTGAGAATCTTTGGTTAATGAGACAGTAAAAATAACATTTTACTTTTGGACAAAAAAGGCAAGAAAATGAAGTGTATGTACCCACACTCCCCTATCCCCATCCCTTTTTTTATCTGCAAACTCAATTTCATGGTTAATGGGTTCATTACCATGGTCACGGTTCGAAGGCCTGCGCTGATAAAACACTCCCAAGGGTTAAAGGAGGCCGAGCCTCAGAGGTAACTAGCCTAATGAAGTTTACATCAAAACACACACACTGTTAGACATACACATGCAAACACATATACACAGTGAAAACCAACATGCAAAAACAAGGTACACACAACGCCACACACACACATGCATATACCGGATCTGTGTTTGCATATTTAATACGTTTCATACACGTGTTTCAACACTGCATTTCAGTTACCATTACCTTACCATTTACCTTACACATGCCAGTTATGTATCCACCAGCTGCCTGCCTGCAGCCTACTGTACTTCCAAAACTCCAAAGCTGCTTGCTGTCAGATTTGGTTCCGAGGGCACAAGTTCAGTGTATCAACAACACTCAATAACAGTTTATGTGATGTGTTAATCAATTAAATTCCCAACAATTTCACAACAGCTAGTTCTGGAGTAGGCCATTCAACTAGCCCGCTTGCTTACGACGAGACTCAGGCTGCGCAGTCGGCACCCGCTTCCTTATTTGGGTTTTGGGTTGCCAGGTTTTAGCCTATGACAAAACGGTTGAAATTGAAACTAAGTGATCGTGTATGTGTAGGGTGTATTTCATACACAATCTGGCAACCTGAATGGATCAATGATTTTAAAATGAAGTTTGATGGCCATGCACATTACGGGAGTTTTCCGGGAGAAATAACAAAACGGGAGGGTGCTGGGAGATGACCTTGAAATATGGGAGAAACCCAGGAAAGACGGGAGTGTTGACAGGTATGGCTTAATGTCACATGTTATTAAGCTGTTATAGTACTATACAGTCATGATGATATGACATTTGTTACAGTACATCACTGGGCACTCATTGCTATAATCTTTTATGACAGCATTTGGCATTTATTATTACACTGTTACCCATGTGTACACACACAATTAACCTTTAGAAAGCCAAGATATTTTTGTTTTACCTGCTGACAAACAAGACAAAAACATAACTTTATTCTAGGAAAGGCAAAGACCACTGCACAAGTGTCTTTACTGTCACAGTACTGTAGGTCAGGGGTTCCCAAACTTTTCCACGACAAATACCACTAGGTTCTGGCCAAGGACCCCCTTGATATGTTATTAAACCCATCTACAATACTACGGCAAATGTAAAAATACATTAAGTTAATTCTAATAATTATTTTAGCTACAAGCACTTTGCGATGGAGCATACCGTGTGCAAAAATTGCATTTGGGGCTTTCTGCTATATGAGATCTATCACTCTACTATTATTCCTAGTCCTTATCATGGACAATATAATGTTCATATATGCGACAAATTATTCTAATGGCATTGTATAACAACCCTCAGAGTAATAGGTATATTTAAAATGTATTTGTTGCTTTTATTTTTCCTTCCAACTTGCTGAGGCCCCCCTGGCACTCCCTCGCGGCCCCCACTTTAAAAACCACTGCTACATTTAAGTCATACAGCCCCAAAACACTTGAGTTGCCATGGTAATACAGTTTAAGACTAGCAATACCTGAATTACCATACATTTACTGAGGGTGTAATGGGATGCCATATCTACTGTAAAGTTCACTACATCTGATGGCAGGCAACGTTTCCCTTACTGGCAGCCAGCCCAGCTGACTTTCACTAGTGAGATTATGGAATCATCTTAAAGACAAGTTGAATGCTGTCTCGATAAACCTGGCATGAAGGCTGCAGCCACAGCCAAGCACTCGACCTCTCTCATCCTGCGCAGCTGGGTTCAGCCGCAACATGGCAAGGAGCTTTTTAAGTGCACTCAGACGCTCCATCTCTGAAGAAGCAGAGGGCTACTGAAAATGAGTTTTGAAACGCTGTGCTTTCTCCATGCAAACAACCGACTTGTTTACCCTCTTCGTACAGGCTTAGGAACTGCAGCAGCTGTCCACACGTCACTTTCTCTTACTGTCCCGCTGTGCAGCTTCGCTGGAGAGAGCATCAGAACCACGTCCCCACTGCAGTGCTATATCCAAACTCCCTTTGGCTAGTTAAACACCTCTGTTGGACTCAGAGAGAGGAAACATCTCAATGATGCAGGACAAGGAGAAGTTTACATCTGAGGGGATATGGGGACGAAGGGGTTGGAGAAAAAGAAAATCCAATGACAGGGAAGGAAAGTGGAGAAAACACCAGAGATGAGAAAATCACAGAGATTGTGTACAAAAAAAAACTACAGGTCCTGATCCAGAAAAAAAAAAACTGTTTGCTCAATGACAATGTTCTTCTTTAGGAGGACAGAAAGAATAAATGTGGTGTTTATGATGACTTTAAAATACTGAAAATACAAATTCAGATTTCTGTGGGAGAACACCCCAGCAGGCAGTTAGTTTTCTACAGTAAGCATTTCCTTACTTGGGGTGTCGTGTAGCAGTGGTCGGGTCCTGCCTGAGGAACGATTGGCTGAATCTGATTCAACACCTGAACTGAACTGCCCCTGACTGCAAGGCTCTGTCACTTTGGGTAAAAGGGTCTGCTAAATACCCACTCAATTGCTGGGGTAAAAGGGTTTGCTAAATACCCACTCACTTGCTTGGGTAAAACGGTCTACTAAATACTCACTCACTTGCTTTGGTAAAAGGGTTTGCTAAATACTCACTTGCTTGTTTTGTCCAGTTTAGGTGTTCTCCCAATCTAACCATATTTCAATGTTGAGGCCTGAAACAGACCAGCTTACGTCAAGAAACTAATGCCTGTGGGTGCGTTTTTTTGTTGTAGCTGTGGTTGATTTTAAGCACAGTGATCACAGTCAATTAAAAGGGTCTTAATAAGACAACCTCATTCAGTGCAGGAATTTGATGTTCCTCAACACTTCACCTCAGCACTCTTGAATTTCCCCTTGGGGATCAATAAAGTATCTATCTATCTAATTATCTATCTATCTATCAGCAGAGAGGACACTGGGCAAATCCATTCTAGATAGATAGATACTTTATTGATCCCAGGGGAAATTCAAGGTCACAGTAGCATACAGACAACACACACACACATTCACTAACAGCAGAAAGTATTAAAAGTATATAATATAAAAAACACAACTAAGCAATAAGGACAGTAGAAGATAAATATATACTAAATACTAAATATACTAAAATACAAATTATACTAAATAACACAATTCTAAAAAAAATAGTATCCACATAGTGGGTGATTAATCAAACAAGATGCGCTTGCAATGACTGAGGCAGGGACTGAGCCTGTGATTCCCCGTGCATAAGGTAAGGTAAGGTAAGGTGCTCTGTGTGAATGAGTGTGATGGTGCAAATGACTAAGTCAAACAGTGCAACAGTGCAAGAATAAAGTCTATATCTCTCTCTCTCTCTCTCTCTCTCTCTCTCTCTCTATATATATATATATATATATATATAACTATATTAAGGAAGGTATAAGTGTGGTCACAGTTCGGCTGTGGCATGGAGGGAGGGGTTGTGCATGTGCTAATATAGCACGCAAACAGTGAGGCAGAAGACAATGGTAAAAAGTGGCTAGTGGACAGACAGTTCAAGACATGGAGGTGGTGAAGTGGCAGACAGACTATGCAGAGAAGTCTATTTCTCCTCTTCCCTTAAGTGAAGCATTGAACAGTTCAATGGCCCTGGGTACGAATGACTTCCTCAGTCTGTCTGTTGTGCAAGGCAGTGAGCGAAGTCTCCAGCTGATCAGGCCCTTCTGCTTAACAATAGTGTTGTGGAGTGGATGACACTCATTGTCCAAGATGTTGATCAGTTTGTTCAGGGTCCTTTTGTCAGATATTGAAGTGATGCACTCCAGTTCAGCTCCCACTACAGAGCCAGCTTTCCTTACCAGCCTGTCAAGTCGCCCCACATCCTTCTTCTTTGTGCTTCCTCCCCAACATACGACTGCATAGAAGAGGACGCTGGCAACAACAGACTGGTAGAACATCCTGAGGAGCTTGCTGCACACATTGAAGGAGCGCAGCCTCCTCAGGAAGTACAGCCTGCTCTGCCCTTTCTTGTAGAGTGCGTCAGTGTTAACTGACCAGTCCAGTTTATTGTTCAGGTGGAGACCCAGGTACTTGTAAGTGCTTACCACCTCGACATTGACCCCATCAATGGAGACTGGTAGCAGAGTGGGCTTAGACCTGCGGAAATCCACCACCATCTCCTTGGTCTTTGAAGTGTTGAGTTGGAGATGATTGAGTTTGCACCATTGCACAAAGTCCTCCACCAGGCTCCTGTACTCCTCCTCCTGCCCGTTCCTGATACACCTCACAATTGCAGTATCGTCAGAAAACTTCTGCATGTGGCAGGACTCAGTGTTGTAGCAGAAGTCAGATGTGTACAGGGTGAACAGGACTGGAGAGAGCACAGTTCCCTGTGGCGCTCCGGTGCTGCTGATCACAGTGTCAGAGAGACAGTTCTTCAGTCTGATGAACTGTGGTCGCTCAGTCAGGTAATCTGTAATCCAGGTAGAGCTCAGGTAGCCATCCTCTGAAGCTCAAGTCTACCAATGCATGGCATGTTCTGCTACCATTAACCGGCTTCAGACCGTCAAGCCAAAGCCGAGCTAGCCAGGCCGTGCTGGGGCTAATTGCTTTCACACCTACAGGTGCGGATGCTAACTGGTGCCACTTGGGGGCTATATTGGTGCTACTGGCCACTGATTTCTGGCCCACCCTAAACGTTGGGCCACTTGGTGCTAAAGCGGGACTAGGGGTGCTGTCAAGGTGAAGGCGGGGTCAACCCATTGTTGTGTGTGGAGTCGAGAAACATGAATGGCTATGAAAGCACAGCAGTATTTGCTAGCACACCGAGTTTAGAGATAGCGGTTAAGTGTTAAAGATGTTTGCCTGCCAGTAGGCTAACTCTGTCCAGAGGTCGGCATGTACTGTAGCAAAAAGTGAACTTATGAGTTAACTAACATAGACAAGCGTCCCACTAAATTATTCCTGCCAGTGTGTTTTATGCTATCAATAGTGTGGAATAGGCCTACTTTAAAGAAGTATCGTAAAAGCTCCAATTTCAGCCCCTTTCATTCGGAAATTCTAAATAAAGATGTTTTATTTTTAATACTTTAAAATAGCATTTGATAAATGAACCTTACATTTTCCAGTAGCCATAGATGTGTAGATTTGTCTGGTTTGGTTCTTAGCAGGAGCATCTACGGTCCGTGTAACATTTATCAGTTCAATCATCTGCTGCATTCAAAATCCTATTTTCTTTACTGTGCGTTTGAAGTTTGGTGCTGGGCTGGTGGGTGCCTTCTCACGCTGCCCATCGTCGGCAAATCAAAATTCCACTGGAGCCAGTGAACACATTCTTCGAGTGACTGTAAATGTAATTTATGGTACATAGCTCATTTAGATACACTTATCTTGTGTGTGCGTTTCTTTAGGAATCCGCCGTCTTGTTTTGTATAGAAATGAATATTAAGTGACTATGTAAAAGGACAGAAATAGGTGACAGACTTCGATAGCATACAGGAAAGAGATACGCGACTTTATGCTTATCCTGTTTGAAAATGGATAGTATTGACGTTTTTCACAAACGTGTGGAGGTGTAATGCGGAGAGGCTAATGGCCTGACAGTCTGAACACAAAGGTCTCAGGGTTATGAGGCTTGTAGACCTGGGCTACTATCACCAGGCGGCCCCCAAAATGTACCAGCCTGGCCTGGCTCGACGGTCTAATTACGGTCGGGGCATTAGCCATGTGGTGCAGCGTGTGTCAAAAGGCAGCGCTGGGACCTCATTAAAGGAGAAGGCTGGCCAGGCCCCTCCAAACCATGGCGACCACAGAGACAGAATTATGTGGTAGTAGCAGGCTTCACTCAGTTTCTTATAGTTTCTTTATAGACCACAGAGAGAGCTCACACATGCCAGCCACGCTCACCAAAGCCCCTCCCAGCACAATCCCACAGAGCACAGGCAGGCTTGCAGCAACGCAGTGGGTAGACACAATGGAGACCATGTCTTTACCCGACAATGGGCAGCCCTCGAGGGGCAAATCTTTTTTAAGCCTCTTTGGAGGCAAAGGTTAGTCAATTTTCAACAAGCATCCCTCTACAAAGAGAGAGATAAATCAAAGACTCCTTTTGAGCAAAAAGGAAAAGCAAAGGTAGTCAGGTAAAAGGAAATCTGATAAAGTGACCTTTAAAATAGCTGATGTGAGAAGATATACAAAAGAAGTATTTTAAGGACATATGCCAAAGGTTAGAGAGTCCTTATTACCCTTTCTTAATTGGGCACAGCTTAACTTAGGTCAGTTCACACTACAACAAATGACCTGAATGACTTTGTGACTTCAAAATGTAAAAATAAAGTCCTTAGATCTACACCTATACCATGTGGACCAGATATTTAGTTTACCTAACATGCTCTTGAACTGACATTGACACCTTCAAACCCCTTTTACCGTAGTTGTATAGCAAATAAAGATGTGCTCTTATATCTGAATTTCTGCCATCTTTATGAAGTGCAACTAGTTTGCTTGTGCTAAGTCAAAAATAGAGAAAGACAATGATAAACCTCCAGTTGCTAAAAAAGAGAGAGAGAGACGTTATCTGTGCTCAGCTGTGCGGCATGGCAAACCCAATTTATTTGCTATTTACTGTAGTGGATTTCAGCAATGGTCCAAACAGACAAGCAGCATCTGTCGTGAATACTAACTAAAGAAGAAGCCAAGCATCTACCATGTTGTGTCAGTATTAGGCATTCTGGCCATGTTCATATGCTGTCATACCTTCGCTGAGATCGAGCAGAGCAGGGGTGAAGAGGCTGCCTTCTGTTTCTCTTTGCTCAGCCTTTCAAAGGCGTGAAGACACGTGGAGCTCCTATTTGGTTCTTCTTGTTGGTGGTGTTTTTGCATTCCCCCACCCCTTCTGTAGCGTTTCAAGGAGAATATTATACCATAGCACAAGTGTCACTGTGCCTTGTAGAAGCAGTGTGTTTCTCCCTCTGCCTCCTGATGAAAAACTTTATTTTTCTCTCCGAGCCCAGATATGGCAACATAATACTAGCGCCCTTGTGTTTGTTAAAGCCTGGAGATCAAAGGCCATTGTCTGCAGTGATAATAGTGTAATCCCCCAAACCAGGTGCTGAAAGCATTAATTCCAGCTGCTTCAGGAAAATCAAATTTCACCTTTGCTCTGTTTCAACATGCATATGCCAATTTCAGAGCCTTCTGCCTGGAAGTTTGATTAAATGTACTGGTGTGCTCATGCATTGATTGCTAGGAGGGTGCTCTTGTCTCTTGTTTGTGCATTTTGTGGAATATGCAGGAGCTTCTTGAGAGAAAAGCAATCTACTGTGAGACACTGCTCTGTGCAGGCAAAGTCACAGTCCACAGTCCCTTAACACAGACACTGGTCCTCTGTCCTTTTGTTTTTGTGCCATGTGCTTTCTGTCACCCTCGATACACACATTTACAGAGGAAAGTCCCACCAGACAGGCACAGACACACGCACATTCACACAAAGGTTCAGCACTGATTGATACCGAATAGAATTCCCTCCCATGTTGTTCTTCAGGGGATTGTGCATTCTCTTTTAATCTAGTGCCTGACTGACCAATCTAGACTGCTATTGACTCCCCAGTTGCAGGCAAGACAGATCCTGTAACTGCATCATTAACAAGTTTGTCTGGCAGTCTGCGACTCAGTTTCAAAGCCTCCCTGGCTGATAAGGAACGAACGCCCGCAGGTTTTTGTGCTCAGCACACCATTATTCTAAACCAAACCATGATAATCCACTGTTATGAGAATCAGACGTAACAGCCATGAGTGGACATGTTACCCCGAATGACTAATTAATGAGAGCATCAGTCCGGCAAATTTCAAGGAACGTGTCGGTGCGCTGAGAGAGTAACGGAGATCTGTGTTGAAGAGAAGCTCTGTGAAGGAGAGATTCAGTGCAAACATGCAGCAATGAGGTTATAAATAGCCACCACAGTCAGTCAGGGCCAATTATTTATGAATAATAATGGTACGATTCTCAGGGAAGCATGTCACATTTGCAAACAGTGGTATCCATCTCTCCTCTCTCATCTCCGCATGCATTGCCTCTGGGGTTTTTTTTTTTTTATTAAAAAAAAAAGTAAAATAAAGTTGCCAGTGCTGCTGTGCATGTTGCCAAATGCAAGAGAGATACAGAGAGAGAGAGAAGAAAGACACTTTGGATGAGCTGCCTCATCCAAATTCGCTCAGCAGATTCCACCAGTCACTAATCGGGCAGAATGTCCCTTTTTCTCTGCCGCCCTAAAGGCAAACGTGTTTTTACGAAATTTACAAACTGTGTCCTAAACTTTGTCCTAAAAACAAGCAAATTTGTCTGCCAGTGCGTTGAGCAAATTTGTCTTGATAAGACTCCTTAAAATAAGTTAAAGTCTTCTTAAGTTAAGTCAAAATGATCTTTTGAGAGGGCGCTAGGTAAGTTTTTTAGATTTTTTAATCTTAATATAAGATCAATAACACTTGGCTAGAATTAATTTGTGGAAGGAGTGACCTATAGTTCCAACCCAGTATGAATATGCAATAGAAATATGCAATATGAAAGGGCTGGTGTGTGGGGATGTGGCCTCCTGTTGTGATGTAATCAGGTCTGGTCAGCTTTATTATTCTTTAATTAAGCTTCAAAGGCCTGGCCACATACTGTTTTAGCACCCCAACCTGCTCATGGCCAAATGGTGACAATAGAAGGACTGCACCCCCCATCCTTGCCCCCCTAGTGTAAACACTTGAAACAAGGATAACAAAGGATGCTCTGAATACAGTCCAAGGACACACACAAGAGACCCACCTGGGTAAATGACAATACAAAGCTGATTTATAATACTTTCAGTAGTCGTCTACAAGTTTTCCGCTGCAAAAAGTTTACATGTGAATACATCGTGCCAATCATGTGGTATGTTGTCAGCAAAGTTGTAATGTGAAAACTTCTCTGAAAACTTCCGCACTTCATAATGACATTCATATTTCATTCACATGAGGCCCATACAGCATCACAATGAATTTAAAGGAGAATTCCGGTGTGGTATTGACCTAAAGTGTGTTGAAACATGATACCGAGTGTGAACTTATGTCTCATAGCTCATCTCGGCTTGTCCCCTGCACTCAGAAATCTGGCGCTAGTTAGCCGATGCTACCAACAGTTTTTCGATGTGAGTGCCTCGGGCATCGGCCTAGCCATGCAAATAAATCACTGTTTTACACCATTTACGAGGCTCAAAGTAGCTCCATACTTCATTGGTAGACTTCCGAGGGCCTTGACATTTAAAACAAGACATTGAGAACTTTGAAAAGGCACTGGTAGTTTATTTACAAGACGATTTATACAGACAGTACCTTCAGGAAGTTTACCGTTCGCCGCCATCATCTAGAATTTAGTCACGATAAGTCGAGCGACGAGTACAAATGAACAGGTATGATAAGGGATCAGATTCCAAAAATAATTCCCTGGAAATGCATGGATTCCAGTTGTTTCCAGTGGTATGAAAGACATCAATCAGCAGTAATTACATGAATGCATTTGATCGTAGAACATTGGGAAATCCCATTCAAGTCAATGGAGTGTAGCATTGTGAAGAGCCGTAATATATAAAACAAACAACTTCATCCACATCCATGAAGTATGCCAGCCTAAGCCATTTAGTCTAATTCTTCTTTTAGGCAGAACAGAACCCATGGGGTGAATATATTCTTCTCCATTTGTTCACAACAAATATAACAGTGTTAAATGGACTTAAACCTGATCCATTTCAGGTGAGTGAAATTTCAAGACATTTGGAATTCCAAAACATTTTCTCACAGTCTGTTGTACCAAAAACACTTTGAGTACAGAGTGAATCCTCTTCAGAGGTAACTTTGAGATTCTGAGAGTGGGTGTGAAATATCTCCACAATGTGAGTGACAAATGATGATGCCAACATAATCTCTGCATAGAGTATTCTGTCAAACAGCTGTGAAGAGATGAATGGAACCTTCTAGACCTCTGTCAACGGTTAGCAGAATGATAAGTCAGGGTCGGGTCCATTGATGTCAATAAGGCAATGTTACATCAAGCAGACACCCTCAATACTCAAGGATTCTCTTGTTGTATAACGTACTTCAAGGCATCTTCATTTTTGTATATCTCCCTCTCACACTTTGCAAAACCACTGATAATCAGCTTTTTTGCCACCTGCTATGCTGTTTGGAGTTTTGGGGAGAGGAGGGGCTGTTTGGAGTTTTGTGGAGAGGAGGGGCGGGGGATAGTCTTCCAGGCAAGAGAGTAAAAGTGCTGGGTAATGAGAAAAAGGATTTAGCCTGATTGAATTATTAATTGAACAGGGCTTTGTGAGCACTGTTCACTCTTACGAAACTCTGCAATGTGATTTAGTCATCTGACCATCCTGCCTTTTTCCACGGCACTCTCTTGTAATTACTAGGATACAAGGTTGTCCAAACCCATCCTTTGAGTGCTACTGTGATATCTTCACTGTAGCAGTTCCTTTTGTCAAATTTTACCACTAATGTCCCCAGATTATTAAAAGAGTCATTGCCCACATACAAATAAACACATGCACACAAATTACACTTCACACACACACATACATATACACACGCAGACAGGGAAAACCAATGATTTAAAGTGCCTTTGTCGCTGTATGCAGTTATCACTGTCAGCGTTAACAATGCAGACTGAAGATGTTGCTCCCACTGTGATCGCACACTGCACCAACAGCTGCGGTAGCCACACAGCCAGCTGATTCTCACAGATGTTCAGGAGGACTTTAGCCTGATTGCAGGAGACGAAGAAAAGGAGGAAAAAGTAAACAAGGAGATTCTCCCCCAATACGGACTATGTCACAATGTTGCTGCCTTTTCTCAATTTCTCCCAGCCTGTGCTAATGTAGAAGGCAGGATCTACATCCGCATAGCAGGGTTAAAACCCCTACCTGGATGACTGGAAATCAAAGGATTTGTGTCCCAAGCCAACTAGTCTCAGGCCTATTCTGCCTTCACTGAATGAATAGAATAGCCGGTGTAGCCTCCCTGTGAAACTCTTGCTTGTTTAGCTGTTTTCAGATATAACCTCCGGAGTATATGCGGAGCTTTGTCAAACGGAGGTCCGACCCTTCAGGAGATTCAGATATGAATCACTAGATAGGCTATGAGATATTGCATCCATACTCAAGCTTCATTCTGTGTCTGTCCTTAATTAAAATGTGATGGCTAACTGTAAAGCTGATGATACACTGAGCAATTTTTTGGGCAATGTTGCCGGCAACACAGGGCAACTAATGAGGGAAACAGACAACTAGCAACTTTATTAGCAAAACCACCGCGAGTTAGCTAAATCCCATCCATCTCGATGGAGCAATGGTACTAGCTAACAGTTAACTGGGAAAAAACAATGCCGTCTTAACAATCTCAGCACATAAAAATAGATGTTACTTGTTTTTTTAAGCATTTAATGAAGTGAAGTGTCCAGTTTGGGTTTCAACATAAACACTTACCGGAGTAAAAAGATATAAGAAGCCATTTTCATACCTGATACGTATATATAATATATAAATATCAAACCTAAATTTGGGGCAGGGGCGGGGGCAGAGTGGGGGTGGGGGGGGGTCCGTACTTAGTGTCTCTCTCAGCTAAGGGGTCCTTGGGCTGAAAAAGGTTGAAGACCCCTGTTATATGGTATTCTTACATGCTGAATGGTTACTGCTTAAAGAATATAAAAATATATTATACATCTGTCACGCTGTCACATGTGACTGCTCCTTGCACACGTGTCAGACATAGACCAGCCCGCACGGCAGTGCGTCGGTGTGCAGCATGAGACAAGGCCGTGACAATGTCACTCTACGCTTCTTTATCAAAACCTCCCAGCGTTGTGCTACGCCTCCGACTCCGCCAGGCTCTGGCTTCATTTGAAATTCGAGGGGTCAGAGTGACTGTGGCTGCCAGGCGCTAAGCCAGTACCTTTAAACCTGCCCTTCAAAGATTGTATACGCACGGGAGGGGATTGGGATGGGGCTGGTGGGGTAAGTTGGTTATAATCTGTGCCGTTCCTATAATCTCTCTCAGTCAGCGCACAGCGTTCTTAACGGCTGCACTTCCCTTCCGCGGTTCCTTCAGTGCCTTTTCACTCCATCTCTCCCTCCATCCAGCGCCTTCTGTCTAAAATCAGGCCAGTGTCCTCCTGAGCTCGCCGGCACTTTTCTAGGTCATGGTGATAACATAAACGGACTTTAAGCTCTCAGCCCAATCTCTAGTGCCAGTGTGTAGTGTAGTAGGAGAGAGGCCGGGTTCTTGAATAAAACATGTCTGTTTCTTGAAATCCCTCTCTGTCTGTCAGTCCTAAAAGTGACCAGACAAACATGAATTGGATAGAGTGGACCAAGATATTGCTTTGGAAATTGTTGCGAGCAACTGTTGCTGTGTGTTTGAAATGTGCATCCGTGAGAGCCGGTACTGTGTCGATATCATTTCATGGTGGAAATTCTTTTGTGCACTGTGGACATTATTTCGAGTAGTGAGGTAACTGTTGGAATACACTTGAAGTCTTTAGTGGAATGTAACACTAACATGTATATCTGACGACAACCATCTTGGATTTCACTCTTGGAGTTAGACCTAATAACCACAACAGTATTTTTAACTACTAACATTCAGTTTCGTGCTTACAACAATGATGGAGGAAAGCAGTATGCAAGAGAGAAGTGTATCACTGTCAAAATACAGGGATGTACAGTGCATGCAATGCATAGAAATTCACTTTAACTGTGGCACTGATTCATAACTTCAGACAGACAAATGTTAATCACTACGAACTGTCTTTCTTCTCACTTCTCGCATCATTCTCTCTTGATCTGGTTAGTGGTTGCTTCTCCATCGCAGAACAAGGAGCAAGCACCTTGCAAGCTGACGTCACCTTCAGATGGGTAATGGATGTCCCCTTTCCTCCTCCACGCATTCTTTACCCTGCGGTTTGGCCAACACAGCGAGGAGCCCGAGGAATGAGTCGTCCCAAACAGGAGCGCAACGCCCACAGGAATCACATGCTCTGGTGCCTAACACAGGGAGCAGATGGTCGACAACAGCGTCATGGCCTCACAATGTCAGATGGCGGTCAGAGGAGAAAAAGTGAGTGTCTACATAGCATAAGAGCAGAAAGGTAGCAGACCTGGGGAAATGGATAGTGACAGACAGTGACAGGCACACTCAGAGACAGACTGTCTCTGTTGTTATTTATACAACTAAAGTTGAGCCACTAGTCTCACACCTTAGTGTTTGGTGTGAGAAAAAGGCTTGGGTGATGGCATGTATGCCAGAGAAGATAGATGGCCCTCCTGACATCTGTAAGGATGGCAACACAGATGTAAAATAAAACTGCCGGTCTCATCCATCAGGTCAAGTCTCATGTCTGTGCATTCTTTTCTTACACCCCACAGATATGAACAGGTATGAACTATTTGAGGGCTTATATTGACGTCTAGTGCTATGGCATAAACATTATTACAGATTAAACAAGGTTAAGAGTAGTTGATTAACTATGATGAAATTACTGATATATGTTTAAATTTGAATTATATAGCATGTGTAAATTTGAACTATATAGCATGTGGGGATTCTATTGTGCAGCAGTTTCTATTGTGTGTGATCAACAAAAAGAATTCCCGTGTTGGCAATTAGATGGATAGAAAGATACTGTAGATAGATACTTTATTGATCCCCAAGGGGAAATTCAAGAAATTATTAGACAGTTTCCTAACAATATCTTGTTTTTATGGTGACTTGAACATTTTCTGTGTGTTTTTGTGCTAGACCCGAGGACTTGTTTGTGTCTCTGTACTGACTTCCTTTTATCTGTCCCATATCTCTCTTTTATCACGCCATCTCTGAAAGAGACATTGTGGAAAAGAGTATCTCAGAGTAATCAATCAGAGTGGATAATAGCCTGAAAAGAGATTTAATTGTCATCTGAACATTTTGTTCTGCTCTTGCAAAAATATAGTCACTCTGTAAGAGTGGGTGTCACTGATTCAGATTGTGGGTAATTTTCCCATTTCCTGTCTCCTCTGGCTTTTTAGTACACTGCAGATGTCATGTAATGGCTTGAGCCAAAGCTCTTTTCTCATTTGTTTCTCGGTGTAACCAGGCCCAAAACAAAATGAATGGGGTGCAATTGGTGTTCTAGCCATTCGGCACATCATTTGGGCCTGCTAACCCTAACATTACACACACACTTAATTATAAAAAATAATAATTTTACTTTAATTCTACTTTAATTTCTACATTAATTTCTTAGAAATATCATGCACATATTTAGAGACTTATTTAACCTGCAACTTGCTCTTGAGAGCAGTTTATTACACCCCTAAACTCCTCTCATGTTCTTAAGATGGCTTACACATAACTTTACACCTTCTTCCTCATTTCGGGAATTGATATCTATCTGGCCCCACCCTTCTCTACAAACTTTGCCTGCTACAGGCTACTGCAGCTTACGCGTTAGCGAGCTTGTCTGCGTATAATGGTCCCACCCCCAAGTACTCAGGACCAATTCTGTAGTCTTATGATGGACTACTGCACTAATGGATTAATGCCTGAATTGGCCCACCTAGACTGTAATTGTTTTTTTTGTTTTTTTTGTTTGGGGGGTAAGCTTGGAGTTTAAGTGGATTTCATTCATGGGCCAAACAGGCCAGGCCTGTCTTTCACGTCCTGACTTATTTCTGGCTGCTTGTATTTTGCTCTAATAATTTCTCCCAGCCTCCACTTTGAAACCCTACCTCCACTTGTCTCACTCCGTTATCAAAAAATATTACTCTGCCTCTTCTAAAAGCTCTATCAGTCAGATGTTGACTGTATTAACTTTATTCATGAGCACTTTTGGCTTTGAGGGCACATGCGGGAAGCAGCTTCAGCTTTGTATGCTGCCTCATTCAGGGTCTGCTACACATCTCTCTTTCTTCTGTTCTCTTCTCTTCTCTCTCTCTCTCTCTCTCTCTCTCTCTCTCTCTCTTTGTAGCACTGCGGCAGGTGTTGTGTGATGTGCTGCAGGGACCTGGGTTGACAGTGATTTATTCTCCTTCTTCTCAGTCCAGTATAAGGACATATGTTTAAAGGTGCCCCAGAGGGAGAGGACACCCAGACAGACATTCAAACAGAGAGAAGACTCCAGGCTGCTGACCCTGCCATCTTGAGCGTGTACAGGTATGAGCTTCACATTGTATATTTATTTCAATGTAAAGAGAAACTAAATACTTTTGGGAACTTAAGAAGCAACTCACAAATTCACCTTGTTTTAAAGATGCACTCTGTAATTTGGTTTTGATTTAACAAAAGGTTGTTGATATTTGAGCCTATCAAATAACACTCCTCCCTCCTGTCCTGAGCATCATGTTGATTGGCTGAGAGTTTATGGCTTGGACAATTTCTTAAAACCCACCAATACATTATACATTACAACACCTTCCACAAATCCATTGTCCAGAAAGCATTATCAACACAAAACGATAAATGGTTATACAGTAAAGCGTTTATAAAGCCTCATAAGCGTTGATAGCTATTTATAGTCATGACTGCACTCATGATGCATTAAGACTTTTGTTTAAGTTAAACATGTGTGTACCTCTGACTCAAGGAAATTCACTGTAATGGTAGCCCATTTAACCCACGTAGCATTGAACTACCTGAGTTGTGGCTCTTGAATTCAGAAATGTGTCCCCTAGAGAGGCTCGTAGGTTGTGTTTGAGTTGGCCTCATTAAAGGTGACCTTGAGAGCATGTTATTACAAGCCTGTTGCCATGACCTTACACTTCCTGTGTGCTGATACGGAGTCGATAACACGGAGCCCTGTAGTGTAATTTCCGGCTCGGTTACTGTAACAGACGTTGTGTGTGACTGCAGCTTTACCGTAATGTTCTATTGACAAGATGTCAGGCAGACAGTCAGCACAGGGTTAGATGTCATTTTAGTTTTCAACATTTCAAACTGATCCTCAGCACCAAAATGTTTGGATGTCCAGCCTAAATAATATCGATTTATAACAAATAATAAGTGTCTACATTATTCAGTTTAGCACCTTTTATAATCAGTCACAATAGTGGTGTAAGAGAGGATGAGGATGAGGCAGGCAGTCAGGCAGAGTTCAGCCTGATATAGAGCTCAACAGTCACTGCCCACTCAGGGAGTACCAATCTAATTCACATTCTCCATTGAGAACTGGATTATAAGCCATAAAATCGTGTCCAAGGTAGACTATAAACCAACTACGGCATGATTAAGCAACATTCAGAAGAAAGTGTCTTAAACTGTCGTTAGGTTGAAAAATGTATCATTAGCACTGGCTGATGAGATGAGTAGTTCCTTCGCTCAGAGCTTAAAATATGTACACCCTACCTTTGCCTTTTTAGTTTTCCTGTTTTGTTTTTTTTGTTGTTGTTTTTTTGTTAAATGTTTTTTGAAATGAAATGTATGATCATTCCACTGTAGCTGGTCAGCCTAAGGCAAAGCCTAAAGCTCGTTATGTATGGATTTTTTCAGGCATCTAATGGAGAAATGAATGGGACACTTACTTCTGGAGCTGGAGCCTTCACGGAGGTGGGCGGAGTCAGAGCCTTCATGGAGGTGTGCGGTGACTGTTGAACTTCTTTGGAGACATCGGGCACTATTTCCTCTGATGTTGTTTCTCTATAATTACTGCTATTTCTGGAGCAAATTCTTTCTATTGTGTGTGATCTCAGAGCTGCTGTGTGTTGTGTTTATGCATCTTACTGGCACACTGGCTGTACTGTGTATCTGTTGAGAAATCTGTGCCATCACTGGATAATGAAGAGTTATGTCAAATACTCTTCATCAGTATTGGCAGCGTCAGCATTCATAATGGTTATAGAGCGTTCCGTTCATAATGGTTATAGAGCATTCATAATGGTTACAGAGCATTCATAATGGTTATAGAACGTTCATAATGGTTATAGAGCAGGGCATAATGGTTATAGAGCGTTCATAATGGTTATAGAGCGTTCATAATGGTTATAGAAAGTTCATAATGGTTATAGAGCAGGGCATAATGGTTATAGAGCATTTATAATGATTATACGGCGTTCATAATGGTTATAGAGTGTTCTTAATGGTTATAAAGCGTTCATAATGGTTATACTGTAGAGCGTTCATAATGGTTATAGAGCAAGGCAATGAATATAAATGTAGCTTGTTCAGGCAATGGAAACAACCTGTATGTGGGAGTGAATTTAAACACTGGCATGCAGTCAGGGCCACATGGAGAATGATCTCAAAAAAGCTTTGAGTTTGGAGAGTGGGACCGTCTCTGAGCCAGGTTGGCTCTGGTGTTTGTTCACTGATGATCCATTACTCCCTCCCTCCCCCTCTCTCTCTTTCTCTCACTCTCCCTCCCTCTCTCTCTCTCTCTCTCTCTGTTTGTTTGGGGCGAGTCTGACTCCAAAAGAGTTACTGTTCCTCTTTTGGTTTGTTCTGCAGTTTCCAAGTTTGTCTGTGATGCCATGTTGAATACAGTGGCACTGTGTATTCCATGACTTGAGTAACAGTAAGTATTCTTACTATTATTATTATTTAAGGTGACTTGAGGCAATTAAATACCTCCACTGTGCAACTGTGAGCGTTAATGCAAAGGATCATGGGAGTCTAGGTAACACTCAAAACAGTTGAGCTGGGCTGTAAACTACATCTTTTTAAGTTAGGGAAAAATAATAGTTATGAGTTACTTTCGTTTTCAAGGATTAAGTTGTGTTAAATCATTATTTCAAGTTAGTTTGACTGTTTGGGTTTACAGTATAGTTTTTATGCAGATTAGGAGAGTCCTGACCTTAGGATATCAGTTAGACAAGAGAATATGCCCCCCCCCCCCCCAAAATACACACACACACACACACACACACACACACACACACACACACACACACTCCCCTCTTCATCATACCCCAAGTTACAGGGCATCAAATACCTTATGAGCCTCTGTCCATATGATCCCCACTGATAAACTACCCCAATTAAACCCACTGATAACATCTAGAGGAAATGTTGTCTTTGGGCGTTATTGTGGTTGTCCTTTTTCCTCCAACTGAAACTGCTCAGTGGTGTTTGTATTGAGTCGCGCGTGCCTGATAAAGGAAGTGGGTGGCGAGCCAGACAGGAAAGTGCATGGTCTACACAGATGCTCATGGAGGAGGCTGGGCAGACGCCGGATGGTAAAGGGGTGGGGGATTCCGGGGGCCGCAGGTGAGCTGAGAGAGTGGCTTATTAATGCAGATATCTGCAGCGAACTCCAGAAGTGCTGACGGAGAGAAACTTATGAGCCCGGTGTGGTTCTGATGCCACACCCCCGATGTGCAAGACGACAAGGTCACAGAGTCTGGCACACCTCACGCTATTAACGCTCCTGTCCGTGCGCTGCTGCCAGGGTGTTTATGCGCTCACACGGGCGTTCTCGCTTGCCTGCTTGCTCTTCAGTGCGTTTGTTTTCATCGATGTGGCATCCCTGTTTTGGCATTGCAGAGTCTCACATACAGTACCTTGTGACCCTGGGCCAAAGAACAAGCATGACATACACAGAAAGTCTGCTGCAGCGGCGGAACTCTTCACGCCGCATCCTCGCTCGACAACAAAGCTATTTCTGTTAATATAATCAATTTCACTGTTATCGGACAGACTGGAGAGGCCTGTGTTTTAAAAATGCGAGGCTGACGATTGCCGTTGCAGGTCTCAGGCCATTGAGTCAGGATCAGGAAGCGGGATCAGCGCTCTACAGCAGAACCACAGTGCTATTGCATCGGAACCCTGACAGAATTTGGACACGCTCTCCTGTGACTTCACTCCAATTAGTTAGAGGTAGCAGCGGGAGAGATGGAGAGAGAGAGAGAGGGATGGAGAGACGGGTGATTCTCATGAAGCTGTGGTTAACATGCCCGGGTTCTATTTTCCGAAAACAATATTTTATTAATAGTAACTATGATGTTTTCTACAAAGACAGTAAAGAATACTATAGGGACAGATGTTTTTTTACTATCATTATAACACTATTTCATAGCCATTTCATAGCCATTAACCAAAAATCACAGTGAATTCTCATTACCGAAATGTGTCGGGATCCATTATTCTATTGTTTGTTTTCATTTCATGAAAAATCCTTTTTACATAAATTGAAGAAGATTATGCAAAGTTGTGTAAAAATGTCTATATTTATGGTTAATATTTATATTTATGATATTTTGCAAAAGGAAAGGTTACATTTATTGTAAAAATATTGTGTCCACACTAAATGTTCCTCATTACCGTAATGTGACTTGCCTGCCTATAAAAAGTAGGCCTACACTGTTCCGTTAAATTAACAAGCAGACCCATGATGCATCACTTGGGACAAAAGGTTTAAAATGGAATCAAGTTCAGTTGTTCTCTCTTCTCTCACATCATGATATTTGTGTAAATGTCATAGAATCTTTATTCTGTTACACTGTTGATTATCATTACCGATATGCTGCGATACTCAATGCTTTTACAAATTTTTGAAATGATATTTTATGATGATAAAGACAACATAAGGCTTTAACATTTTGTAAAGGTTAAGGTTACATAGCTTGCTAGCATTTTGTGTTATTTGCCAACTTAGTCAATATCTCATTACCGTTACTCCAATTTCTCATTACCATGCTTTTTAAAGGGTAATAACGGTAATGAGAAGCTGAGTTGCGGTAATGATGCGGTGATGATCTTGATATAAGATGACCCGTTCCCTCTACTAGTCAGGTTCACCTAACATCTAGTGTTCTCTGTTCTCTCCCGTTGTTAAAAGGCGTTAAAACAGTTGATGTGATACCGCTTTGTGATTCCGCTTTGTCCTCCCCAGATGATGATTTTTTCTATCTCTTGTCAATCAGTAATGTCATGTTTTCTTTTTATTTCTTTTAACTACCATTGGTTTTCACCATGGCAATGGAGGCAATTATGAGGGCACCATAATGGGTTGTCAAATTGGTTGTTGGAGGTACAGTAAAAGGTGCAGGATAGCACTCAGATACCTCCCATCTGAGCCTATGTGGGTGACATGACCAATGTACCTGTGGCCATGTATCCGTCGGCTCCATGTTCCCGTAGGCCAAGTTGAATGATAAAATGGATAACAAGGATATAACCTCAAATGTACAGGAGTATCTATTAGGGGAGGGAAACTAGTGGAAGAAAAGTTGTATATTGATGGCGAGGTGATTCCGTCTATTGTGAAAAATATGACGAATTTAGGGAGGTGGTACAATGTTGTTGGGCAGGAGCAGAAAATAAGAAAAGAGTTTGGTCTTGGTACCAGTTGGAAAGTGTGGGGTACTGTAAGTCTGCAGCACAGGAGAAGAGACAGATGGTAACCAGCTTGTTTTGAGAACAAGAGGAGCAAACTAGATGTTCAACAGCAATGCCTCAAGCAAAACAAGGAAAATGGATGAACTGGCATGATGTGAAGAAGAAGATCAACTGAGAGAGCTAGGGCCATGGATGCCACTGCAATTGGAGAGACATATGGGTCAGGGATGTGACTGCTTTGAGACCAGACATGACATTTTTTTTCGGAGAGTAAGCACATTGTCTACTTTATTGCGCTAACTATTCTCTTTTGATGATGTGATGGAGAAAGCCTTTGAAAGTTAAAGTATGCAGAACTGGTATCTGCTTGTAAGCCCAGTGAAATGCTCTCGAAAGCTACTCTTTTGGTGATGTTTTTTGCCCACAAAGGTTGCTTTTGTTGGTGATTTTTTGGATGGTAAAAGTACTTGGTTGTTGACTGGCCACTCTGGTAAATCCCCTTCCTGTGATACTAGATACATACATTTAACACCTCTCGTGTGTATCTGAAATTCATTTGGTAAAATAAATCATTCTCATTACCGTAACATAAATTCTTATCCTCCGTAACAGACTTTTCATTACCGTAATGCATAAAAATGCATAGATATTGTAAAGATGTTACTTCTCAGAGACAAAAATTTCTTCATTTTGTTATAATATGTTCCTTAACTGTGCCCCACGAGTGGGTTTTGTTCAAAATATATCTATAACAAAGATATTATTTGAAAAATTGAACTCTACAATACACATTGTATTTCGGTAATGAGAGTTAATTCATTTAAAATGGAATTTAAAATATATAAAATATACATTTTGATGTGCAGTACTGTTCATTTAATGTACTTATTTGTGTAAATGAAAAAAAAAATCAAAAAATAGTTTTCTTACTAATGGTCTCCGTTTGTCATTTACCATATCGGTAATGAGAATTATTCTGGATCTTGCTACCATAACATTGAAATAAAGTTATATTAAATTGTTTTACTATAATACTTTTATCAGAAAATAAAAGTTCACATTCTATTCAGTCACTTAAATAAAAAAATCAATCAAATGAGGTAGATAATATTTTGATGTCAGTTTGACAGGCTTCGTGAGATTCACCCAGACAGGCTTGGTGAGGCAGGTTAATGCCTGCAAGCCATCTGCCAGGCCATGTGCATGCAGGGATATTGGCGAGGTTCCCTCTCAGCATTCATTTGGTTTATTGAAATGGAGCAGGACCAGATGAAATCAATACTCCCTAATACCGTCCTAATAACCTAATACCAATTGTGCACTGCTGATAGCAACCCCCTAGATCCGAGGAGCCGGATTGGTGACATGAGCCTGTCATTGTTGCGTGTGTGCCTGATTTATGTGTGTGCCTGAAAAGAGTGTGCAATAACCACCACTGATGTAATCAATAGCAGTAACCTTTTTCCCGTTATTTTGAGTGCCTGAGCAAATGTCACATGTTTAGATCAGTTTAAATATTGAAGAAATACATAAGCTCATAGAGACACAGGCAAAACAGCTTTGCAAGTTGAAAGAGTTTACTGTAGACATCATACATGCAAAAATACATATGCTCAATTAACATGAATTAAATGCAGTAGAAAAAAACCTACAGTTGAAATGATTTAATTTTTGCTCATAGTAACATTAATGGATGCCTCATGAGTGCTCCTGCTCATTTAAAATACATTATCATTATCTGTCATAAAATGATCTGGGCTGCAAAGATTTAATTGTAAAAATGTTCAAACCATGAATCTGTGAACTGGACATTTCTGTGTTTAGTAATGCTAAGATTCAGAGTATAATTACCATGAAATGGATAACCAGTATGTTGACAATCAATCAATCCCTACATAATGTCCCTATAATGCATAAACAAATGTAACTGAAAAGCTTTTCACAATATATTTCCAAGATTTAAACTAACATGCATGAATCCATAGACGAATGGAATGTGCTGTGTGTACAACAAACGTTCACATTTTTGTGAAGCACTTTTGGCAGAGAAGTTGTGAAATTTCACAGCACCTGATTCAATTCTCTGTGCTCTTGCATGCAAACGCATTTATGATTTTTGTCAAGATGATTCAGCAGCAAACACAGCTGGAGATTATTAGCGACAGCAGCAGAATACAACCCCAGAAAAGCATCCTGTGCACAGCTGCCAGAGGAACTGCCACTAGATAGAGGAGTGGAGGAGATCAAAAGAATATTTATCATCAAACTTGAGCAAGGAGGTAAGATATCAGTGCAGTGGCTCACACACGCCTGCACACACACACACACAGAGTGACAAATTCACAGAGGGAGAGGGTTGAACAAAGCATGGCTTTGAATCCCTCTCTCAGTAAGAATTTTTGCAGTGCCTAGAGCCAACAGCCCCAATGAGGACATGAAGTAGATCAGCTCTTCTGTGAAGTGCAGAGGTAGGCTACATATGGGGGGCCTGAGATGATTTTTTGAGCCAACGCAAGGCATAAAAAAAACATAAGGTAAGGTAAGGTAACTTTATTTGTACCCAAGGGTAGATTTGGTTGCAGGTCAAAAGAGTGGGTTTTTTACACACACACATAGATGACATTAAACGACATTGACAGAAAACAGTTACATAACAGTGACAACAGTGCTCTAGACCAGTGTTTCTCAAAGTGTGGTCCGGGGACCACTGGTGGTCCGCAAGCTATCCCAAGTGGTCCGTAAGCAGATGTGGTAAAACATAATATAGATGAGTTGTTTGCAATATTGAACCAACTTGTATGTGAATCCAAACAGTTCTGCAACACTGCCTATGTAAGCTATGCCAATTTAAATCATGAATCCTCTGACACAATAAGCAAGGTGCAAAGACAATTAGCAAGGTGGTTCAGTGAGTAGGCCTATTGTGTCTATTAGCTAGGTGGTCCGCGTTTTTTTTACTGGTTAAGTGGTCCTTGGTCTGAAAAAGTTTGAGAAACACTGCTCTAGACCTAGGAATATAGATAAAAAATGTACATGAATATTATTAGTATCAAAATTCAGTAGATGAAAATGCAAAATAAAAGTCATCATAGCAGATGCAAGAGCTAAACCAGATTAAATAAATAAATAAATACATTAAGATTAAGAGGGCTGTGCAGTCAATAAGTTAGTGTGTACCCTAATATAACAGTAGCCTAAGTGCTATTTAACACTCTAATAGCCGAGGGAACAAAACTGCCTCTGTATCTTTTAGTTTTACAAACAGGCATTTTGTACCTGCGGCCTGATGGGAGAGGCTGAAATTCACCGTATAGTGGGTAGGATCCATCCTCTAGGATAGACCCAACTAGCCACTGTAGCTGCCTACTGTGTAGGGATTCCAGGTTCAGCTGTGGCTCTCCAATCAGCCTACTAGCCCCACCTTACAATTTGGTTCAGAGAGTTCTTATTTTTTAGGGGTAGGTTGCTGAGCCAAGACACCAGGCTAAAAGAGATGACTGATTCAATGAAGCAGCGGTAGAACGTGATGAGCATCTTTCTGTCGATGTGGAAGGAGGACAGCTTCCTCAGACAGTATAGACGCTGGTTCCCCTTTTTGTACGCAATCTCACAGTTTGCCTCAAAATTTAATTTATCGTCAATGATGGTCCCAAGGTATTTATATTTATCAACACACTCCACTGTCTGACTCTTTATGCTGATGATTTCCTTAGCCCTGGGGAGTTTCCTGAAGTCTATACACATATTTTTTGTTTTGGAAATGTTCATCTGTAGAAAGGACCTATCACACCAGTCTACAAAATCCTGGACAACTGGACCATGACCTGTTTCATTTCCTTGTAGCAGGCTTACGATGACAGTAATCTGCATCTGCATACTTTAAAATAAATCTGTCTTCCCTGCTGCTGCGGCACATGTTGGTGTAAAGGATGAACACCCTGCACCCTGAGTTGTTGTTTGAGTTGCAGCAGCTCACTTCTGCTGTATTGCCTCCTGGCCGGGCAGGCAGAGATGTTATCCAGGTAAAATAGAAAAGATAGCAGAAATAGCAATACGACGCGAAAAAGATCCATGTCGCTTCAATCAAAAGCACCGTGCACAGTTAAAGTCACTTGGGATGTTATTATCCCAGACACAACAGACGTAAAACAATAAAACACGATTAAAACATTGACAGCCAAACTTTTCCTGCCGGTCGCCGCGTGCGCATGCGCCCAAAGCGACATAGATGTTGATACAAAAAGGAGCATTGAGGTATAGGCTTCATAATCTCACAAAGGAAGTGCAGCACAAATCAGGAGTTGTGCCCCATTAATGTGTTGCCTCACAAGAACCATGCTGACATCATACAACAGAATGGAGGTGACTCGGGGCCAGAGGGCCTAGACAGGTGCACACTTCACAGGACACAAGTGAACTACAGTAGCTGTGTTATTTTTTGTCAAATTATTCCTAAAACGGTACACCTGTCAAAACATGACTGCCAAGTATTCAAAAGTCACCTTCATCCACTAAGAAGAATCACATAACACACATAGTATAGTGTAGTGATATTTCATTTATTTCCCGCATCGTGCAAACAGTATTTTATGCAAATTAGAAACTAAAACAAACCGTGTGTTGACTGCATCCGTGTATTAACCACAGTGCCCAAGAGCCCAACGACTCGGAATCAGATCAGGCTCTAATCATAAAGAAGAACGAAGAGAAGGAATGCATTCATGTGTTAACCTTATAGCTGAAGAAATTTAGCAAAATCCACATACAATACAGTATAAACCTCAGTTAACAGGTGGGACATTACTCTAGTCTATTTAAATTGTTGTACAATCAACTGGAGAAATCCAAAAAACAGTTTAATAGTATTTAGAAGTAAATTTAAATTTACATCTAAAACACTGAAGCTAGAGGCACCTTAATACAACAGCTTTGAAGTCATTTAGATGGTAAACTAACTTGAAATGGAGAAGGGCGCGCCTTCCTAGTCAACCCCTACTAGCCTTACAATTCTCCACAGACCCGGAGAATCATGAATTACTTTACAGCAACAGTGCAATAGCCTGCCATTTGGATGAAATTGGGTAATATTACCTTGTCAGTTGGCACCCGTAGATTATCTTTGCCGGTTTGTAAACAAATCCACATGTATCATGTCTAGGGGTAAGGGTGCAAGCCATGAGTGGACTTTCAGCAGCATACTGTATTTGTCATGAAATGGGCTTCACACTCAAATCAGTTTTTATTGCTGTATTTCATTGCATTCTGTACATCTCACTGAACCAATTTTGAAATGGCGATATTCTTCCAGCAGGCCCGTGTGTGTCAAACCTCCCATCTAAGCCACCAGGGTCTGGTTCTCACCTGCACATTTGGACACATCATGTGTTAATGTGAATATGAATCTGATATTCTGTAAATGCCCTGACAAATCAGTGTAAAAACACAACAGGTATATGGTGTCAATATCAACATCTAAGAAAATGCTAACAGAGTGAAGACATTTTAGAACATTTTTCAAGTAGCATTTACAATGCAGGGATGTCATTTCGTTTGCTGGATGGAGCAAACTCCTAGAGATGGTAGGACTTCTAATTTCCAGGCTAATATAAATAATAATGGAGCAATGCATATTTGATAAGAGTCCTGCCAGGAAGCTTTGTGTGTTCATAATATTGGGCATGCACTCAAACACTACTGAGAATAGAAATCAAATTATAGTACCTTCTTGTTCTGCAGGCAATAATCATTTTCAAGAGAGAAAGAGAGAGAGAGGAGCGTAGAGTGAATAGAAACTATACAAACCTCTCTGCAGCTCCTCAGTTCAATGAGTAATATGAGGATCTGCAGTCGATCCAGCATGAACATGTCTAACTGTCTAAATGTCCTCTACATGTGTTATATATCCCTGTACGCAAGAAACCCAGCATTAGTTGCCTGAATGACTACAGACCTGTAGCACTAACATCTGTTATAATGAAAATCTTTGAGAGCATAGTATGTAAACATCTGTCCAGAGTGGTCAGGCAAGACCCCTGCCAGTTTGCATACAGGGCAAACAGGTCCGTTGAGGATGCTGTATCCTTATGTCTCCACTCCATTCTACAGCACCTGGAGGCCCCAGGCAACTATGCAAAGGTCCTCTTTATAGATTACAGCTCTGCTTTTAACACAATTTTACCCAGCAAACTTTTTCAGATTCTCCAACAAATGGGGGTCCATAATTCCTTATGTCACTGGATTTTGGACTTCCTACTGCAGAGAACACAAGTGGTTAAAATCAGTAATAAGACCTCTAAGGTCAAGCACATTAACACTGGTGCCCCCCAGGGGTGTGTTTTATCACCTCTTCTATATTTGATGTACACAAATGACTGCACATCACACACTGATTCTGTTAAAATGTTCAAATTTGCAGATGATGCAACAGTGGTGGGGCTGATTTCGGGGGGTGACGATGCTGCCAATAGAAATGAGGTCCTCTCACTTATTGAATGGTGTTCCATCCACAACTTAGAGCTAAATGTCTCCAAAACTAAGGAGTGGTGGACTTCCGCAGAGGTGGGAAGGCGTCTCAGCCCTTGTGCATCAATGGAGAGGTGGTGGATTGTGTGGACAGTTTTAGGTTTTTAGGCCCAACAATATCATCCTCTTTAAAATGGGAGGATAACATAACCAGCATCACCAAAAAAGACCACCAGAAGCTCTTTTTCCTTCGTCAGTTGAGAAAATTTGGGGTGGCCTGTAAGGGAATGTTGCTGTTCTACCGAGCTGCCATCGAGAGTGTCCTCACCTTTTCTGTTATTGTCTGGTATGGCAACTGTACTGTCCAGCAGAGGTTGCAGCTGGACAGGATAGTCAATACAGCCTCAAAAATTATTGGCTGTAAACTCTCCCCCATTTGTGAGATCTAAGAGGCCCTTATACACCGGAAAGGCCTAAAGATCCTACAAGATGCGACTCACCCTGCCAACCCCCATTTCTCCATCCTCCCATCAGGGAGAAGATTGAGAGCAATTAGAATAAAAACCTCCCACTTTCTCAACAGCACATACTGCAGAGCCATCAAATCTCTAAACAGCTCTCCATCCCTGAACCAGTATCTCATGAAAAAAGGGTTCTCCCAACAAGCCTGTATAATTTCCACATCTCTTTACATTGTATACTCTTCTATATGTTTTATGCTACCCATATTAGTTTTATTTATCTATGTATTGTAAAGTTGTGGATTTGCACTCTGCATCCCTATGCACCATGTCACTTTAACCTGACCTGTCACTCTAGCCTCCAGGACTATCATCCAGGTATGTTGTGAGCAGTGTGCCCTTTTTATCTGCCTATGTCAAGGGTGATCCTGTGTGGGACTCCGTACATGTATGTTCTATGTCTTTTTCTGTGTGTCTATGGTAATGTCTTTGTCCTGTCATGAGCACACTGAAGCAAATCCAACTTGCACAGAGTTGTATGGCAATAAAGTATTGAATCTTGAATCTTGAATATATAAATGAAATAAGACAATAGCATAGAGGATGCAAGAGAAAATGTCAGCTCACTCATCAAAGACTTTTTAGTATGCAAGGTACTGAACATTGAGATGGAAGAAGTCATCCTCTTCCTGCTCTCAAGGTAAACAGAAGTATTTTGATTTCACACCTCTATGTGAAATCTCTTCTATGGAAACTTTCAAAGGAACAATGGTATGATGGTGTACAGTAGCTTTTGTGTTTTCTTTCTTTTTGCTCAGAAGATGGCGTTTAAAAGCCAGACAGGCGTTTAAAATTCATATGTCAACACATTCAGGAACTGATGTACAAAGACATAAATGACTGTTTCATAATTTATTTCGTCACTAACATGGGATCATATGTAGGAAGTAATAAAGCACTTTGGTAGGTTTAACACATTTAGGAGCTTTGCATTGATTCCAGTTTCACCCCAAATAACCTGACTTCAAAGGGAGGCAAGAAAAGATCAAATAACATGAGAGACCAAGAACTAAGGGGTCAGATTGTTCCAACGGCACACCATGCTACATGTCTACTCTGCACAATGATGGATGAGTCCATGCACTGACCAGTCAAAGGAACGTCACACTTGGACCTCCTTCTAAAGACTTTGTCATGTCCTACCTCACATGCATGAGATGCATTCAAGATCAATCAATCATTCTTATTTTTGTCAGCACATGAGAAAATGTCCCTTTTTTCAACTGGAGAGAGATGGGTTCATGTTTTCCTCACTAAGGGGAAACTTGACTCTATAGAACAACAGAACCTCTTCTGTTGAAAGACTGCCAAAGACTTGTCAATATCCCAAAGAAGGAGGAACGACGGCCCCTGAAAATAAAGCACTTAGTGTGGCTGTGCAGGCAAGGCACTAAATAGGTTGGCTATTCCAGTCAATTAATCAAAGTATTTTAAGTCCAGCAGAACCCATAGACACCAAGCAAAATATATTTTGCTGAGCAAAAGTAAACAATCCGATAAAGAGTGGCGCCGTCTGCCTGCAACGAGGTCTGTTTATTGATAGATGTGTTGGCAGGACCGTAAAATCCACAACCCAATGAATCATTTTTGTTGACAAAATGAATCCCGGTTCTTGTAAAGTGACCAGTCTGATCTTGGGAGTCTTGTGTCTAAAGAAACAAACAAACATGACCTGACTCCGAAAACAATTTAGATATACGTTGATTACATCTTACAGAACGAATAATGATCAACTTTGATACAAAATATGACATTATTTCCCTCCTCTGCTGGGCAAGATCTGTTTCTCTAGCACATGAATTAGTTTCATTGCAAAGCACTTGATTTGACATTGTGACTACTGATCTGCTTTTATCATTCAGCTGATATTAGCGTTCTCTTTTTTCATGTCAAACAATTTGATTTACAATAAGCTGAACTGTCCTAACAGACCTGATCTTGTCTATCCACCAGAGCAAGGAGCAGTAGCTTTCAGTTTGGGAAAGACTGATGTTAAAACCAGTGCTATAATCCCCAGACGTTTTGGGGAGGACCGCAGCTATAGAGAGCAATAAATGCCACAGTCCAACATTAAGTGCTCTTTTGTCTGGACTGCGCTGTCAGCACCTACATGTAATGGTCTTTCTAGGCTTTGGCAGGCCATCTGTCCAGTCAGGGCCATTCCTCTTCCATTGTGCTTCCCTGTCTAGAAACAGATAAAGATCCACTTGGAAGCTGACGTGGCAAGGGACTGCTGCAGACCACCACAGTCACAGCACAGGTGACAATGGGCACTCTCGTAGGGCAAGGGTGAAAGGAGTTCATGTCCACCACAGGACAAAAAGAACAATAGTTCCCTTGGCATTCCCATGGATACACATGGAATAACTTCAAGCCAATGCCTTGCATAGTTCCCTAAGGGAACTATATGATAAATTGTACTTAGTGATACAGATCCATTTGGATGAAACAGCATGACTACAGTAAGCAGCCCAGGTAACTATATTCTACCTCATTCTTCCAGTTCAGTGATTGCTGTTAAGCAAAGATAACAGTCATATCAACTTCACATCACATCATTTCACATTATTATAACAGCACATTATTTCATCAGGAAGCTTCTCCAACACACATCCCCAACATACTTACAGCACACTGCCCCCCCAATACACAGCACATTGTCTCATGAGGAAGCTTCCCCAACACACATATTGCACACTGCCCTCTCCCCACATACACAGCACACTATCCCATCTCCCCTGTCATCCCCCCAACACACACACCAAGACCCCTGGCAGTTGGGTTAGCCCCTTGAGCCGTGGATCTGCCCAAGGTTTCTTCCTTGGTAAGGGAGTTTTTCCTTGCCCCTGTTGCTCTTGGGTGCTCCTTGTTGGTGCCCCCCACCCAATCCCAATCCTCCCCCACCTTTTTTATGCAGCCCTTGCCACTTAATCTACTAAACCCCTCTTCTACTGCACTCTTTACCCCCCCCCCCCCCCCATTAATGCACAAATAGGCTGACACCAGACATAATTTCACTGCATTTCTTACTTCCAGTAACTATATGCATGTGACAATAAACTTCCTTGTATCCTTGTATCCTTGTATTCAAAGCATAACATGGAAAAACAACTTGCAAATATTTCCATTTACATGATATATTTAGAATATTATTTGAATAAGATTATTTGAATATGAATCTTGTAGCCTTGTTGTAGAAAAGTGTCCAAGTATGTCAGAGGAAAGTAAACCCTCCATCTGTTTACTTTACCATTTTATTTATTTGTTTATTTAATATGTTATTGTGGAAGTGGTACAGCAAAATAATTATATCAAAAATTAGTAACAGAACATATTTCCCCCAAAAGCTTCAGTCCACTGTCATTCTCTCTACAATGTTATCATGATGCAATTTATTAAAACTAAAACACGAAGTGGTTTTTAATTAAAATCCAGTTCTGCGTCCAATCCAATGTCCAGTCCCCCTGAAGCCGCTCGTCCTAAATCTCGGATCAACAAGCCTGCAGGAGATCCCACTGAGCCCCCCCCCCCCATGGGACCACTCACCCCGGCCGCTCCGCGTCCTGCCGTGCGAGGGGAGTCCTGGCGTTCCCACGCCTTCAGGGACGGCCCCCTGACATCTCGGACGTAAACAGATGCTTTGCTGTGACAGGAAGCGACTGGACTTCTAAGACGCGTTGTGGAAAACTTGCCGCTTAAGCTGCAGGGTGCATCGCGCTAGTCCCCCACAACCCCCACCCTCTCCACTCACCGCACTGCTACTCTCCTCCATGCAACTGCAGGCTACCACCGCCCTAACCCCCCCCCCCCTCCCTGAAAAAAAGGAAAAAGGAGATCCTTGGTGGGGGATATGTGTGCATCGTACCCCCAACCCCCCCCCCCACACACACACACACACACACCCGTGGTCATCTCATGTCCAGGCCAAATGCATGACACTTCCTTTTACTGTGGAAGTCTGACCACACGTGAGTGTGGGATGGTGTTTATTTGACCAGGGCCTTGACCAGTTCACCCCTCACATTCAAGCCTTTGATGAATGAATGAATGAATCTCATGACCACCATCACTGTAAAAGTATAGAAATGCAGGCAGTGCAGTTAGACCTACTGTAGGAATACTTTATGGAATTCTTTCCAGGGATTTCTCTAGGAATTGTTTATGATTTGGCAACAATGATTCATTGCTATTAAACTTTCAAATTAGGAGCAGTCATAATTGTGTATGTTTTTTTATTACAATATGTATTCATTCATTTATTTTAGCCTCAGTTTTATCATGAAGGGTACAATGCTGGTCTGAGACTGATTTATGGATAACATACTGTAGTGTGATAACTATTGCTTATGGCAAGGCTTGATTCTTCAACAGGTGTACATGGTTTGTACTTCGAGTAATATGTGTTACATAAAAACCTTTTTCATTTAAAAAGTTTGCCTACACTATTAAAGTAAATGACCACTCGTCATACAAATGTATTTCTTTGATTACTACAATATACTGCATACAATGCCTCACATTCTTACTATCTAATTTGAGGTAAACCGTGGCAACATTTCTTCTAATAAACAGTTAAGTGTTGCGTGTCAAACTCAGTTTAGGGTTTGTGCAATTGACAACCCTGACCTTTAACTATGGCAGAGTTTATGTTGCATGGGGGAACATTTTGTGTCTATCTGGGCCTAGCAGGGCACGGCTTTATTAGCGGTTAGTGGTCTATAAAGAGCAATGAATGCTCGGTGGAGACTCACCCGCCTCTGGACCTTTGCTGGCAGCTGCTTCTCTGAGTCTGGAGGGGGACCAAGCAGGAGCTGGTCTATGGTCAGACGCAAGCATGAGTCCCTAGTCATGACCTCCATTTTTCATGGTCCTTCCCCTGAGCTCTTGGCCCTAGCATGCAGAGCGAACTCCCAGGAGGCAATCGGAACGTGACCAGAAACAGCACGGCCACTATCAGGCCATGGCTAAAAAGGCCCCCGTTAGGGACGCAGAGGATGCAACAGCACCCCCACCCCCCTTCCTTCCTCTCTCCACCCCCCAAAAAGCCTTTTAGCTAGTCCAATTTCATCCAGGGATCCATCTCTTCCCTGACCCTGATATAAACGATGAAGACTTTTAAATCGACCTGCTGTTCATCCTGGAAATTCACAGAGGCTATTCAAAGAGAAAACAAAAATAAGAATCTGTTAATAACGCTGCCTTTTCTCCACTAATATTTTCAGCGAGAAATGTGATTAAAAATGATCCTTGCAAAGTGTGCAGATAATCCTTCGGCAACCCAACTTAAATGTGAAAAAAAAAGAGAACATCCGTCACCTTGGGGCAAGAAGCGGAAGGGAACTAGGGGAGTGTTTCTGCATGAATCTCAGTCATCCTCATATGCAGATTGTAACAAAGACGAGCCAACGCGGGAGGTCAACTGAAGGACAAGAAGCTTAAGGTTTATTGAGCGTCCCTTCACCCATCAGAAAAGACTCAAAACAGCCAGATCTGATGACAGATCAGACAGAGGGCGAAATGATAAAGGGAAAACAGACTTGTCCAAACACACAAATGCAGAGAGAGACAGAGAGAGAGAGAGAGAGAGAGAGATGAGAAGAAGATCAGGCTGCAGAGGGGAGAACACAGGGCTGAATGAGTCATGGGCCAAGCCCCCCTGTCTCTAATTGGGTGATGGCCATATAAAGGGGTAAGAGTCAAGCCAGCAAGTATTAATCACAATGTGAGGCTGTGACACAGGCAAGAATTGGGCCACTTGCTTCATAGCTTTAATCCAGAGACCTAGAGGCCTGTCTTACAAATGTATCAAGTCAAGTCCAGTCAGCTTTTATTGTCATTCTATCATATACAGAGTATACAGCTGAACGAAATATTGTTCCATTTGGACCAAGGTGCATAAAACCTACATATCCGATGGCAAGGCATAAGGTAAGATGTATCCCTCACACTGAAGTACAGTACAAGCACAGTTAAAGATGCCATTTTTTGTTTTTTGAGTTTCCAATGTGCTTCAGCTTTTACTACATTTAATACATAATTTCTAGTTTTATTTCCAGTAATCTTCCTTTTCGCACCTTTATTTGTACATTCACCATGACATTCTGTTTGTTTGTCAGGTAGCTTTACCAGACAGAAGATTGAGTTTCAAGCCAGGATATTACCCAATATCCCACAGTGATCAAAAAGTGATTTTAAGTTAGATGGGGCATTATTTATTTATTTATCCTTTATTTTACCAGGTGATGTCCCATTGAGATATTCAAATTTCTTTTACAAGGGAGCCCTGGGGATGCATGGGGACAGCCATGCTATTGCTGGATGAATCCGGGTACACAACTCCTCTCAACATGAGACATCGTGAAGACATTTGACAAGCAAGGATGGCCAAGCCAACACTTCCAGCATGCTTCAGTTATCTCTCTTTCTCTCTCTCTCTCTCTCTCTCTCTCTCTCTCTCTCGCGTTCTTAATGGTTATAGAGCCTTCATAATGGTTATAGAGCGTTCATAATGGTTACAGAGCATTCATAATGGTTATAGAGCAAGGCAATGAACATAAATGTAGCTTGTTCAGGCAATGGAAACAACCTGTATGTGGGAGTGAATTTAAACACTGGCATGCAGTCAGGGCCACATGGAGAATGATCTCAAAAAAAGCTTTGAGTTTAAAGAGTGGGACCGTCTCTGAGCCAGGTTGGCTCTGGTGTTTGTTCACTGATGATCCATTACTCCCTCCCTCCCCCTCTCTCTCTTTCTCTCCCTCCCCTCCCTCTCTCCCTTATTCTAATTCCACTTACGTTGCTTCTTAGACTGTTTGAAGCTTAGAATAAAGTGGGCTTTGGGTTAAGCATATTTGGCCACTCAAATATGGGAGTCTATTAGCAACGGGCTAATCTATGGCAAATCGCACACGCTCCAGATTTGGAGAGCAGAAAGCCTGCTGCAGGAGAGAGATAAAAAAAAGAGTCTTGCTCTCGAGTCCTCAGGCTTTCTCAATCCACTGTTTGTCATCACATTCCACTGCCATCTGACTTGCTGGTGTGTAGGCAAACACCCATTACATCTGATAAGACCAGGGACCCTTTGCTTTATATGTGTAAATCTAATATAGCTAAAAATCACCCATCCTAGAACAAATCATACAACAATCCAGTGAGAGCCACAAATGTGCACACTTTGCCATTAATTTAAGTGAGATATTGCGAACACTTCTCCTATCTTTATTTGTAATATCTGGCAACCACTCTTACAGCATCTTCAAAGGCAATGAGAATTTTGGGCTACACGACTACTCTTCTAACTTAATTGGTATCCCATTTGTACTTGAAGCGATTACATTGGAAGCTAGCCCACAATTTTCCACCACCCAAGGAAGCCAAACACATTTAGGATTTAAATGTTGAGCCCGGCTAAGCACTACAAATTCAACAAAGTCCAAGTCTCCAGACTTGTGCCACTACACGTCTTTTTAGCATATTCACAAGGTTACACACACTAATGGAAACCACATTTCAGCAATCAACGTTCTTTCATCATCAAGCACTCTCCCCTGTCCTCCCTATGCAGACAAAGACATCTTCACACACTCGCACAATACAAAAGGCAGAATAAAACAGCGCATATCAGACTGCAGAGTCTTGGGACTAGTGAGCAGCCTGGCTGAAATATTAATACTTCTGTGAAATATTAATGGCTTTCTCTACTGAATTCCGACAGAAAAACTGCTTTTTTTGAAGGATGTTTACCACTTTCCAGAGCATGAAAGTGATTCCTTAAGAGCTACCTGCCAGTCCTTAAAAGACACACAATAAATACAGACACACACACACACACACACACACACACACACACACACACACACACACACACACACACATTAAAGTACTTACAGGCAATTACCTTACATGTATTGCAGTATTTTGTTTCTAACACCATGATAAAATGTTGCAATAACATTTTTACCAATACTGGTTATTGTGCAGAATTTTTTTAATGTGAGACATCTATCTGCCCTTCACAAATAGGAGGACAGCCATGGCTTTGTCTGAATGAATATGACAGCTTATCATCTACATTACATTTTGAATAACAAAAAAAACATGCTGATGGGAGGTTAGTTGCGTTCCATGTAAGGCCTTCTCTGCCCAACTGTCTAGAAGATACCCCAGTGCACAGTCTCCACTCAGCACAATGATGATGTTGCGCTGCACAATAACTGGAGATGTTACTGCAGACAGATACCGGAACATATGATGGTCAGATATCCTGCTCCATGGCCATCACTACCACCACCACCACTCCCCACCACCACCCCCCTCAGCTATCTTGTTCCATGGCCACCTCCACCACCCCCCCCCCCCCCCCCAACATACACACACTCCTCCAGCACCACCCCACACACACATCACATCACTGTCCCCTCTGAAGGAAGATGCCCCCTGGCTCTTATCACACCTGGCAAATGAGGCAAACAAAACAAATGGAGGGTGACCATTCCCTCTGTAATCTGACAGCGGCATGTAATTGAAGCTATCAATCAGGGGCCACTCTCCGCCTCTTACACAGCAGCAAGGAAGGAGGGAAAAAAGAAGACGCGTCTTAGAATCTCTTCATCAGTGCTCTCCGAGTCTTATCTCCATCCTCTCCTTCACCCCCCACACACACACACACCACCACCCCACCTCTCCCCACGAGACCCATGCGGGCTGAGATTCATTTTTATAACACTATCAAGCATCAATAAGTAATGCCATGATGTCCACAGCCATTTCTCTCACTGTCTGCACCCTTGGCTAGTATTGGGATACTAACGGACCCAAAAAGAGCACAGAACCCTACCACCACTTCCCCACCCCAACCCGAATCACACCTCCCTGATTACAGTATCATCTCGCCATGGATACAGCTCTCTTAAACCAACACGCGGAGGACATCCAGAACCCAGAGAGGAACGATCCTCAGCAGGGGAGGTGAAGACGGGATGGTGTGTGGGTGTGGGAGGGGGGTGGGGGGGTGGGGGGTACGGCTCCTGGGCAGAGAGGAAAGGGTTAAGCCTATTACAGGAGACCAATCAGGGCAGCAGGGAGCACTGCAACTCGCCGCAGTGAGGAAGAGAGAGCGAGAGGGGAGGAGGAGAGTAGAAAGAGAGAGGGGAGGAGAGAGAGAGAGAGAGAGTGTGTTGGAGTAGGACTGTTTGCACGCGCTGCACAGCACAGCTAAGAGAGCGCAACAGAGACAGAGGGAGCTGGGCTTCACAGTCAACGGGAGGACTGCAATCGCATGAGAGGGAAAAAAGTGGGATGGTCCGATTCTGCCACAGGACAGCCCATGGTTGCATGTTCCATCTCTTATTTTCTCTCTCTCTTTTTACTGCCTCTGGATTGCGGGATGCATTGGTTTTGGGATGTTAAATGACCCCTTGTTTCGCTGCCAATGACATTCAACAATTCCTTCCTCACACACATCCGCTGTGGCGCACTGGGAGTACAGCGCGCTTATACTTCTGGATTTCACTGGGTCTTTGGGACGTCTTCAAACAGGAGAAAAGCCCACTGGAGCCAGGAGACCAAACTGTTTCGGGAGCAGAGCTGAATTTCATTACCAGGCGATTAGTTAGGGCTACTGAAGCCAGAGGGGTTTGTTTGACAGTTGTGTGCAGACACACTCTCTCCTTCCTTCTTACTGCACGGGTAAACACTGAGAAGAAGAAAGATTTGGAGCAGCATGAGGTATGTGTGTGCACAGGAGCGCTTTGTGAAAATGGAAAATGCAAATAACACGCTGTGAGAAATAAGCATGTCTGTGTCTATGGCAAACATTCATCAAGAATTCAACACATTCAACACATACCTAAATACATGCAATCACCATAGTGGCTTTCAGGGACAGTGGTCACTAAATGCAGAGCAAATGTTAAGGACTCATAGAGTGAAGTAAACGTAGAGTATTTCTTTTGACATATGCACCGTAAAAATCAGTTGGATTAGATTTCGATTCTGACATCTGGACAGAATATCTCCCAGTGGCCTCCAAAAATGCACACACATTCTGCACCTGCTGTTCCATCCTGTTTTAATCAGTCACCACAGCGGAGCTGAGCCCTGTCGCTACTTTTCTGTGTCCGCCCGTGGCTCGGACGCGGCTCGGACGCGGCTCCGACTCAGTGGTGTTCTCAGCGCTTTAGCGGTGCGCTACCAGAGGTGACGGAGCGCTGCAGCTCAGGCTGACAGCCTGCCTGCCTGCCGACCACTCGCTCCTGCGGTCACCAGTCTTGAGTGAGGGCAGCTGAGAGCAGTGTGCGTGTGTGTGTGTGTGTGTGTGTGTGTGTGTGTGTGTGTGTGTGTGTGTGTGTGTGTGTGTGCAGCACTGCATCCGTCCTGAGGGGTTTTTGAAATGTTCTGTGGGAGAGGCGGTACAGAAGTGTTGTAGTGCAGCTCTACATATAGAAAACCATCACATCTGCGGGATCTTTGGACGCCTAAATTGCAGTTTCCTGTCCTGTTTCTGTCACCCAGACCCTTTATTAACCTTTGGCCTTTACCATAACTACTTGACTTTGGAAGAAATAACCTGTTCCTTACTATGGTTCTTTATCTGCTTGTGCACCTAATAGTGTCTCTAATATTTTCATTCCATTCTTCCACCAAATAGATTCCAGAGGTTCACATCCCTCAAACACACACACCCACTCACTCACACACATACTGTATACACACAGTCCCTTTTCGAAAATTAAAGGAATGTGTTTAGGCATTGAATGGCAGTCACTATATTTAAAAGTTGCTGTAGCACGATGCCTGGTTGGTTGTGATGGATGGTTGTTTAGCTTCGCCTCAGACTCCATCTCGTGTGTTTCCTCTCCCTGCAGAGCGGCTGTGCAGAGACCGGAGCGAGCGACAGCCTGATGTGGGGATAGCGGGGATAGTGGACCCAGGACTGCTGCTCTCGCCCTGCCTCCCTCAAGGGCTTCGTCCCAGCATAAATCAGTCGACAGCGTCTCTTCCGCCAGCAGCGACACCCCCCACTAGCCAGCCCCCCCAGCTCCTCAGGGAAGACCGCTGGCTAATAGGGCTCTTATTTTCCCTCACAGGCCAACGACCTTCAAGTGAAACACTGAGCCAATCACCCAAAAACGCAGACGACAATAACACGCGCCCAAGTACTTTTGCACGCAAACCAACTTGTTCTCACAAACACACACACACACACCACTGAAGGCGAAATATAAAAGTATTAGCTGAGCCTTCATGGGCTTCAGCGGCAGTGGAATGCTGGCTCAAAGGGATGGATGTTGTTGTGTTTTCTAGTGGATGTTAGTGGACTAGCCACAGCTCCCCTGACCTCTGAGGTGACCTGTAAGGATGGTTGGAGGTGACCTCCGGGAAGCTTAAAGGTCATCTACAACAACGAGACCCCCAGAGAGAGAGAGAGAGAGAGAGAGGGAGGAAAAGAGATGCCCATCCCTCAGACTCACTGAACCCACCGGCTTAGTGACCGGCCAGTCCGGTGTCAACGCCGGCCTGCCATAGAGAATCAATGAGGATTTAATTGTCGTGCACTGTGATAAAAATCCAAATGACCACCGGAGTAGCTGCTGGCGGAACCTTCGGCTAAGAATCTGGGATACGGCGCTGTGCTGTCTTTTGATAATGGTGCTACCACAGGAGGATTAATTGTTTATTGAGGGGCTGAAGTAAACACCATAAAGCATCGGTGTTTGCACTGAACAGCGAATGGGTCTATCTGGCTGAGGACCACAGTCAATATCTCCCCGTAACCGCCTAATGCTTTATGGGGGAAGAGAATCTGACCTTTGCTGTTTTGTGTATTTTCTGAAAGCCCTGTTATTGGGGGAATTACAAATATCATAAACAGTGGACAGACTGGGTAGTGCCCGGTCAAGGTGCTTATCTGCTTTTACTTTCCTCATCATCTATTTCAATCAAAAAGAAGGAGAGAATGTGAGAAAAAGAGAAAAAAAAAGAAGAAAAGTGCTCTTGGAATAGGAGCCTACTGATGTTTTCTATTGAGTGAAGAGTGACCAGATGCTGGTTTCATTGCGAACAGGTGTACCACTGAGCGGAGTACAGGTGGTGTGTCGTTCCCCTGAAGAGGCCATGCTGGAATTGGATAACCCAGCTGGATCCTGTCAAGACGTCTGTGGCCCACACACCAAGCCCTGGGGTGTAGACTGAGCCCAGGGGAAGGGTGAGTGTGTGTGCATGTGTGTGTTCATGTGTGTGTGTGTGTGTGTGTGTGTGTGTGGCAATGTAAATGCCAGCGTACCAGCAGGCTTTATAAATACATGAGATTAATGTACCAGTCTGGATAGAATTCATATATTCATATCACAAAAAGAAAACCGAATGTGTTGAGAGGAAACTAACAAACATACACTTGATAATATACTACAAAGCTAAAAACATGCAGATTGACAACAGCCCCACCATCAGGCTGTTTGCTGCAACTACACACTCATATCAGACCCGCTTATTGGCAACCAGGTGACAAGATCTACCTGAGATATATGAGAGATCAATACAGGTGGAATTGGAAGGAGATAAACCTTGTTTTCTGACAGGCAAGAATTATCTTTTCTTGTGATTTTCGTCCTGCTCCACTAGGCACCCATGGACAAATTTCTCCCTATGCCACCACAACAAAGTATATCAAGCATAGCTGACTTAAGACGCTCTGTGAGTGTGTCCTAACCTGAGCTCCCCACTCTCTGTCCCGTCATAGGATAATGCATATTCCTCCTGTGCTGGAAGAAGCCATCATGAGCAACGTCACTGTGCACGACAACACTGAGTCCATTGTCAGTCCCAACATGAACCTGGCCGCGAGCGCCAGCTACCCCGTCAGCTTCCAGGTGTCGCTGACGGGCTTCCTGATGCTGGAGATCGTGCTGGGTCTGAGCAGCAACCTGACCGTGCTGGCCCTCTACTGCATGAAGTCCAACCTGGTCAACTCTGTCAGCAACATTGTCACCATGAACCTGCACGTGCTGGACGTCATCGTGTGCCTGTGCTGCATCCCACTGACCATCGCCGTGGTGCTGCTCTCGCTGGAGGGGGACGTGGAGCTGGTGGGCTGCTTCCACGAGGCCTGCGTCTCCTTCGCCAGCGTGGCCACGGCCGCCAACGTGCTGGCCATCACGCTGGACCGCTACGACATCTCTGTCAAGCCGGCCAACCGCGTGCTGACCATGGGCCGCGCCGTGGCGCTGCTTGGGGCCATCTGGGTGCTGTCCTTCCTCAGCTTCCTGGTGCCCTTTCTGGAGGTGGGCTTCTTCGGGCCCGAGCCGCAGCCAGATCGGAACCAGACGGCAGCCACGTCGACGACAGTGGACACGAGTGACCAGGACTACGCGACACTGGGCCTGTACTACCACCTGTTGGCCCAGATCCCCATCTTCATCTTCACGGCCGTGGTGATGCTGGTGACCTACTACAAGATCCTGCAGGCGCTCAACATCCGCATTGGCACACGCTTCCACAACTCGCAGAAGAAGAAGAAGTCGCGGCGGAAAAAGAACATCTCACTGATGGCCACGTCCCAGCAGACGGCGCAGACGCAGCAGCCCGAGCCCACCGACGCCTCGCAGAGCAGCGGCTACCGCATGCCTGCGCTGGGCATGCGCACGTCGGTGTCGGTCATCATCGCGCTGCGGCGTGCCGTGAAGCGGCACCGAGAGCGACGGGAGCGACAGCGGCGTGTCTTCCGCATGTCGCTGCTCATCATCTCCACCTTCCTGCTGTGCTGGACGCCCATCACGGTGCTCAACGCGATCATCCTCAGCTCCGGGCTCAGCCAGCTGACCCTCAAGCTGCGGCTGGGCTTCCTGGTCATGGCCTACGGCACCACTATCTTCCACCCGCTGCTCTATGCCTTCACCAGGCAGAAGTTCCAGAAGGTGCTCAAGAGCAAGATGAAGAAGCGCGTGGTGTCCATCATCGAGTCAGATCCGCTGCCCAACAACGCAGTCATCCGCAACTCGTGGATCGACCCCAAGAAGAATAAAAAAGTGACGTTTGAGGACCACGAGGCCAGGCAGAAATGCTTGTCCTCAGAGGACATGGATTGAGTGCAGAGACGGACATTACACACACTCTCTGCTTTCAAAAACTGACCGACACTAACAGTGTTCTCATCAGGAAACATTCACAAAAGGGAAGACATTTATCTAAAAGGTGTCATGCAAATACGTGTGTATCAAAAGTGTAAAAGAGAAATAGACAGATAATTTATTACTATTTATTCTGACTTTATGACAGAGTATGGTAGACTTCATAGAGTCGTTCTATAATTTATGCTGTATATAATGCATGGCTTTTTGTAACTGTAGACATCTACTTTGTGTACATAGACTATTTGTATATCATGAATAAATACATATATTAGGACTGTAAGTGATGTAATATCTGCACATTTATAATATATTTGTTCTAAATGAACCTGCTTGGTTGTTTTATCAGATGGTGTTTCACTGTTTCTTCCCCTGCCTTGTCAACCCTGCGGCCCTGCATACTCCAAACTACAGCGGATCCATAACAGAGAAACATTAGATATCGTGTCAGTCAGTCTCCATCACGGAGACCTCTTGGGACTGTAGCTTCTCTGCTCCAAGCCTTGCCAAGGTCAAGAGTTCATCGAAAGATGGCGCCTGTCTTGATGAGAGTGGGAAAAGCAAGCTGAGGGAGAGAGAGAGAGAGAGAGGTGGAATAACATGAGGTTTGAAGAAGAGAGAGAGGTGGGATAACATGTGGCTTGAAGAAGAGGGAGGAGACAGTGCCCTTAGGCAAAGCTAAATCATCCTCTGTATAATTCACGCTTCTGCTGAGACAGAGACTTTAGCAAGACAGAGAGAAATGCATCTGCTTTCACTAAAAAAATGCACTGCAGGAAACTTTAGTGGATGTGGACAAAGAGCGACTATTCCTCATGCCCACAACAGTGTTAGGGCATCTGCTACATTCGCTCAGCGCTGGCATCTGCTACATTCTCTCAGTGTTAGGGCATCTGCTACATTCTCTTAGTGTTAGGGCATCTGCTACACTCTCTCAGTGTTAGGGCATCTGCTACATTCTCTCAGGTATACTGGGTGTATCCGTGGGTATGAGCCACCATCAGTTTTGATCTCTGTGGGCTAAAATCCCACATATAATGTTCTCAGTCACAACCCCCATACCTATTAACTGCAGTGAGCACCTAATGCATCAACAGCTGCTACCGTCTGCCACAGCTCCATGTCAGGAGGGGGTAATTCACTTGTAATTTATTGGTATCACAACAACATGCACATCATGTCAGACAGTTACTGTATACGGGGGAGAGAGCCCAGCAGGGGGGTTGCCATAGCTCTTTACAGAACTGGTGTGAATTTCCCTGCACATCAAACATCGATCAAAATTTGTTCTGTCACTGGAACATTAGTCTCCCAGGCCAAAGTCGCATGATGTCACCCAGAAGCTTACAGAGCCGCTGTATGTTTATTCACATGTTAAATGGGACTTGAAGCTACTTGCACAGAGAGGCATCAGTACATTTATGTATATTTACTGTAATAACTCCAGGTTTGTTTTTTACCAATTTTTTTTGTCTAGATATGGAGTTATAGGACTCCTCTTTGTTTCCTGTTACATTCAAGCTTCTCTGTGTTAAATTGTCATGCAAAACATGCCAGAAAGAAAAATGGCGTGGCAATGTCTAACGTTGAATGTCTTAGTTCACTTTCCATGGTATTTCTGAAAAAAGGTCAACTAGAATAGCATATTGTGTAAGTTATGAAAGTAGACCATAAGTGGACATGTCTCTTGATGTTTAAACCGAAGGAAGATGAGGGGGCTGATTCATGATATTTACACAGTTTCATATACCCAAATCCTCATGTGTACACAGTGGACGCAAAACAAGTCCACATAATTCAACAAAAGCATGCTGAAGAGACAAACTCCTAACTCTGAGAGATGTTCAGTTTACTCTAGGTCTGTGGCACAGTTAACACTTGGGAGGAGGTCTGGAGCACCATTATGTAATGCTGGTCAAGGGGCCATGCTTTGCAGCTGTGCAGAGATCTGATTTAGGAATATTGATGGCGGCTGCTTTATGACCGTGCTGTAAAGCAGAGCGAGGATGCCTCCCTGCCCCGGGGCCAGAGCCGTGATTACAAGTGGGGATGGGAGTGGCGCCAGGGACGGGCTGGCAGTAGCAGCAGCAGCAGGGGGGGAGGGAGAGACACGCCAGCCTGACAAGAGCTCAACTGCTGTGACAGATCCTCAAACATGCCTGCTAGTTGTTTTTGTTGTTGTTGTCTCTTTTCTGTGCTGTTCACTGCCAGCCTGAAACGATCCGAAATGTGTGGAGGAGGACTAGTATCCATCTTCCTATTGTTCTGGCTTCACAATGACCCCCTCCCCCCCACCCCCCTCTTTCAAGGCCTTAATTGCTTCTGGTGCAGCATGATGTAATGCTATAAACTGATTAATTATCTGATTTCAGTCTGACTTCCTCTTACAGCCTATTAGGCTGATGTCCCACATCAGTTCATTCTCATTCCCAGTTTTGGTTCAAGCATCGCATTACATTTTGGTCAAAGTGGAAATACACTAAATGCAAGCTGAGTGAGAAAACCTTTTCACCTTGTCTGTTGCCGAGACGCCATTTTCCACAGATATTCTCATCCTGCAGAAATGATTGATCAAGTTTGCATGATCCTCAGAAGCAAGCCTTTATTGTACTCAGCATATATACATTGTGTGATTGTATAAAGCCATTACTGCAAACCTGATGCACATTAATATTTCTGCTTATTTTGTATGGTATTAAGGGTTAGTAATATAGGTTAACCTTAACCGTATAGGCAAACATATTGTTTTCTGGTTTGGCAAAGAAAAACATCGGTTCTTATTATAAATATGCAGTTAAAGGAAAGATATTAACATCACACTGTAGACCACCGAAATATCAGCTGACCAAAAGTTGTTTTGTGCAATGGCACAAGGCTATTTTTTCCCAGTTGTTCATTTGGGCATTTGATGTTGTATTAAAAAAAAAACATTTCTCATTTCCACTCTCCCTGCTCAAACTGCTGCCAAAAGATGTGAACATAAGTGACTCCTACATGAGCGATGTATAATTTGTATTCCAAACCTGTCAATCACATGAAAAAAGGTCCCAATCTTATGATTGGACTGAAATAAAGTCCAGCCCCTGAGGTCTTGTAAACTATTATTGAGTTCCAACGAGATTTGATCCAAACAAAAAAAGTTATCTCAGCAGTCCAAACTTTTAATTACATGCCACACACAGACAAGTTAGAATGGATGACAGCTACCATGCACCTCTCGAGCTCGTCAAAAGACCAGAGGGAGGGGGGGAAAACGTTATTTATCAGTCAAAGAGACATCAATATGTCTCCTGGAGTAGAGTTGGCTGCGGAATGCTCTCAGTATTCACAGACACACCTCCTCTTTTCTCAACCACGTCTGCCTGCGGCCAACCCAGACCAAGGAGGCTTGACGATGCATTCAGCCTAGCGATGTGCAAAATGTAACCTGACCCTGACTGTTCACTCTAATGCAAAATGATAGTCAATCAGGCCGTGTGTTGAGAGCTGCACCTAAAATAGAAAGAAAAGATCAGGAAGCCAATTGCTGCCTTGAGAGTCTCATCTCATCTCTGCAGAATAATTTGAGAGGATGAGGCCGTATCTGTTGTGTTGCCTGCTGCTTCTCTTTCCAGCACCAAGTTGCTTTATTCGTAATTTCCTGCACACCTAGACCTTATATGAGAATGTTTTTCCCTCAAGAGAGTCGTCATATTTTGAGAATTCACTCTAAATTGACTCTCTGTTCAATCGCAATTTTTTTTCTGCCAGGAAGATATTGTTCTCTCTCATGTCCTTCAATATGAGGACAGATTCCTGGTTCTCTGAAAAAAAATCCCATCATCCCTCTTTCTATCTTTCCCTCTCTCTCTCTCTCTCTCAGCCAGAGGATAAAAGACTGGGAAATCATATTATGCCAGCCACATTGGCTGTTTCTATTGTATTAAGCTAGCACACACTCTACTGTAATTTTGCCATAATGGAGGATAGGGAAAAGAATTGAGTGTAGCATGGTTTGATTGTGTAATACGCAAGGACTTGACACCTCAAGGAATTGGAAAAAAAAAAACATTAAAATATCTAGTGTTTCTCTTTCAGATTGAACAATCGTTCAATGAGTAAATCACCACTCTGCAGTTTCATAATGCGTGCCACTGCCTGTCAAGTGTCATTTGAAATGTCAAAAAGGAAGTTGCTTTTGTTACCAATCACTGCCTGCAGATACTAGATACACCCACACAGTCTAATGAATGACTGTAGTCAAAAACTGAAGCTTGCTATTTGGGATGTAAGCAAAAATACTGTAAGCACTCCATTGCTGAACCCAGACAGGCCAGATATCTTAATTAAGTACAAGGTCATGAAATCTTTTGACCCCTTGACCTCAAGGACACTGATGAATGCCCTCATAGGATGCCTGACTGTGAGTCAAAACGGATCAATAGCCTGTTAATCAGATGTGAATTGATACAGCTGACGCTCATTAATCACCTTTAGCAAACAGTCAGGCGATGACAACAGCCAGTTGTTTTTGTCTCAGCTGCCGCAGAACAGAGAAGCAAAGGACACCAGCGACAGTCCACGCTTGTGTGCCTTGCATGCGTCAGGCTGATTGCTTTATCAGGAGCTGACAGAGAGCGTGCTGCTGGGGCGGAGGGAGGAACGCGGAGCACACACGCTTCCCCCTCGCAAAAACGTGTCCGCGTGCTGCCTGCTACACGCTGGCCCGCTATCTCCCACAACAGATACAGGATACAGGATACAGGAGGGGAACGAACGACAACATTCAAATGCTGGTGCAGCTACACTTTCACATCAGCAGAGTCCTGAGAGGTCCTTGCATTGTCTAAATGCAGCGTTGTGTCCATCAGTGCATCAATATGGCCGCTGATAGTGTAGGGGGTGAGGAGCTGCCATGCAGGAGGCAGAAAAGCTGTGGGTTCAATTCCTGTCTGCCACTGTCCTTGAGCATGGCAGTTAACCCTCATTTGCTCCGAGGAGACTGGCCCTGTTATTATAGACATCTGTAAGTCACTTTGGATAGTTGCATCAGCCATATCAAATAAATAATAATAATAATTAATAGATAGATAAATAGATAGTTGTTATTAAATATATTGAGAATTATTAGACAGTGAAAACAAGGAGGAGGCGAGATGACGTTTTAAACAATAGATTCAAAATGTGCGCTTTACAGTATGTTTGCTTTTACATTTACATTGTACCTCCAAATTGCCCCTCAATTAAATCAAAATAAGTCCCAAGTACGGCCTTTAATTAAAAACAAAAGTGCCCAATTGTACAAACGTGCTTATTTTACTGTTACTATAGCGCCCCCATGTGTTCAGGCATCAAAAGTACAGTTTGGCCCTGACAGGGATCTGCCCTCTCTGTATGTATGCCCTTCTAGTTTGAAGTCATTTAAAGTGGTCTAATGTGACTTAAGTTTTTTTTTTTTTTAAACAATTTCTTTCAATTAATTTGCACAAGGGTCTGTATAATTAGCTTGCTACTTTTATACCAAAAGGCTTTACTGCTGCTCTGAATGCTTGAAAGACAGTCAGGACTGAGTACAGATGCAATAGTTTTGTATGTGAAGAGAGTGAAGACACAGACATCCAGTGCCAATAGATTAAACAGACTATGACCTTTGACCTTGGTGAGTGCAGAACCAAAACACTAGTGAGCAGATTCTGAGGGCAAGATGGAGAGATCTGGCATCAAGGCGGAGAGCAGAGGAATGAGAGGAAGATCCCCATCTAGAGGAAGCTGATGAAAGAGGCGGAGCATATGAAGAATAGAGATGTCATGGAGGTATGGGAGATTTAGATGGTGCCAAAGAAAGAGCAGGAAGCAGATGAGGAGGAATGATGGGGGATGTGCCTGCTCATGCTGAGTTGTCATGTACAACACCAAATCAGAAAAAGTTGGGATGTTGTGTAAAATGCAAATTAAAACAGAATGTGATATTAAAGGACATAGATGACATATCAAATGTTGACATTGATAAATTTGACTATTTCATGGTAAATATATGCATATAAGTTAAATATCATCAGCACTGGGAAAATAAACTCTGTAAAGATGAACATAGTACCCAAATATCATTATTTATTTCGAGCTATACCTGTTGTTATATACCACTGTCATTTTTAAAGCATTTAATCAAAGAATCTCTCCTTTTATTTGTAATAGTATATCAGCACATATAAGGAAAGATTTTTTTGGAGTGGCAGTGGCGCTGCCTCTGATTGAACAGGCCACAAGCAGTCCACACCCACTCCCTGCTTTACTCTGTGCAGTCCACACCCACTCCCTGCTTTACTCAAGTAGTACACACTCACTCCCTGCTTTACTCAAGTAGTACACACTCACTCCCTGCTTTACTCAAGTAGTACACACTCACTCCCTGCTTTACTCAAGTAGTCCACACCCACTCCCTGCTTTACTCAAGTAGTACACACTCACTCCCTGCTTTACTCAAGCAGTCCACACCCACTCCCTACTTTACTCTGTGCAGTCCACACCCACTCCCTGCTTTACTCAAGTAGTACACACTCACTCCCTGCTTTACTCAAGTAGTCCACACCCACTCCCTGCTTTTACGGGTGCTGTTCACAAGGTATACATAGCATTCGGGAATTATACATTTGCGAGTTTTGAACAACTATCAAACAAATATGAGCTGACCAATGCTCCCTTTTTCTGCTACTTACAAGTCAGGGAATTTGTACGTAAGAAATTCGCCAATTTCCAAAACACTCCCCCTTTGTCTTGTCTTGACTCTCTGTTAAGGGTCAATTTGTTAAAGAAAGGTAAGATGTCAATGATTTATTCACAGTTAATGGATACACTCAGTCCCTCTGTACCTCATATTTGGGAGCAATGGGGAAATTATTTGGGGATCCCACTTTCAGATGAAGAATGGGACATGACTCTGCTTAGGGTCTATTCATCCTCTATTTGTTCAAGACATGCTTTGGTACAATTTAAGGTCCTTTATAGATCGCACTTTTCCAAAGTTAGACTAGCAAAAATATTTCCAACAATAAACCCTGTTTGTGATGACAGGTGCAAGTAGGCCCCGGCTACCATCTACCATGCTGCATGCTATGGTCTTGTCCTAAACTGGCTCTTTCTGGGATTCCTTTTTTGACACATTTTCCAAGTTGTATAAGTGTAATATTGAGCTCTCTCCTACAATTGCCATCTTCGGTATTGCATCATGTTCAGATGGGTCCAGTGATCATTGCCTTTCTCTCCTACGTGTCATTCTTTTTAAATGGAAATATTCAATTCCTCTAACAAATAAGTAATGGATTAGAGATGTCATGCTAAATATAATGCTGAAAAGATTAGATGTACTCTCAATGGCTCTGTTCATACATTTTATAACATGTGGGACCCTTTTGTACAATATGAATATGTTACCTGGCCTGGAACTGTGAGCATATATCTCATATTTAGACTAGTTGTCGATCTATCTATTTACCGATATTAATTATTAACGATATATATATATATATATTTCCTTCTCTTCTTTTGTCAATTGTTGTGGTTGTTGTTTTGACTACGAAATATAACATTATAATCTGTAAATGTATTATCTGTTTTATAACAAAAAAATAAATAAAGTGTTTAATATATATATATATATATATCATCCGCATTCTCCCCTCATCAAACATCAAGCTCCCCCCCATCTCCACTAATTATCTTCCTTCATATGCTTTTCTACTTTACTTACTCTAAATTAAGTGTAGGTCTACTCCTGTCCTAACTGATTTCTATCTCTCTCTCTTACTCACAATGGGGTTTTCACAGTTGACAATGCGGACAATCAGGCATCATCACCAGGGACGATCTGGCATCATCACCATTGTTCCAGGAGTTCAGTAGACAGAACTGTGGAAAGTTGAGGATGTTCAGATTGCTAAATATCCTCAAGTTCAACATGCAATGTGTGTTGTTAAATGGAGATGGAGATGGAGCAAGGCCTGAGTCTCGCCACAAGGTGGACAGGAAAAAGTACAAGCCAATAGTCCGCGGGAATGGACAGCAAACCAGCCCAATCCATGTTGTGCGGGTCGAACAGTCCACACAAGAGAGAGATCTAGAGGAGGACGTGAGGTGGAAGATCCGACTCGGCTTTAGCCAAAGGGGCCTTACTAACCTGTATGCACATGAAGAGACAGGATCCCACAACAGTGAGGGGGGATTTAGTCAACGCACTTCAGACAACAACTTGTGGGAGGATTACGTCTAAGTTAAAAGCATGACTAATTGGCTAACAAATACAAAACATATGCAGTCTCAAATTATCAGTAATTCCATATCATAAATTGTGTATAATGTGCATAATTATTCATTCATATTTTTTACAGTGAGATCATTATTATGGCAGTTATATTTCTATTATGAAATGGATTGTTTCTTTGCTACAGTGTTAAGAAACACACTCCTATCTTATTAAACCCTACATAAACTACATTTCCACTTTAAAATATCATTCTGACAATGTCCAATGTTGACCACAAGGTGTCCACCGAGAGCTATAGAAGGGTGCTAAATTATACAACTGGGTTTTATTCGGCAATGTATTGAGCTCATTGTATAGTAGGCTAGGATATTTTTTGCAGTACTTTTTGAAAATATGTTAAAATATGTTAAAGTAAATAAAAAGAGCAGGGGAGGATCTGTCATTGGACTAAGCAAAGATGACCCTGTGTGTTGACATGGATTAACCATTCCCACTTTAGATGAGACCCACCACTGTAAAATAATTTTCATTTATATGACGGTGTAACATGTTTTTTATTCGTCAGTTTTTCTTTGGTTTGTCTATTTGTATATCATAGTTTGGATGCTATTAACCTAGCTTACACTGATCTTAGAAGTTTAATCTAAAGTATAGCAGGCTTACAAAAAGGATCGAGTGAGTGACATTCGACTAGGCTCAGTGGCCTCCACTTATGCATCATTAACCATCCTTTTTTCTTTCGCTTTATTAGTCAGTGGGACAGCTGTATGAGGCAACGGGGTCAAAACAGTATGGGTCACATTTAAAGAAGCAGAAATAAGTAAATAGCATCAATTAAAATGAATTACCAACATGTAACCTTCTCCTGGGGCAGGGTTTCGTCAACTGGTTTAAAAAAAATAAATACTTCGTTTCTCTGAGAGATAGCCTAACTTTTATTTGGGCACTGGTAGCCTAATAAGCTACTGTCGATATGTTTCCTTCAATTAAGAATCGGCAAATGTTCCGAAGACTCTGGTAAAATAACTGAGCCTGAATGAATGAAAGGTACAACTGCCAATGTGTGTGTGTGTGTGTGTGTGTGTTTCTTTAAAATAATAACATAGCCTACTCCAAGAGTGAAATCCAATGAGAGAGTGAAATTCGGACCTGTTTTTCTGTAAATGCTCTTGATCAAATGAAATGGGTTCAGATAATTAATTAGACAGTTTTGTTTTGCAGGTCTGTTAACGTTGCAGGTCTGTTAACGTTGACATAATATGCCATAACGTTATGATATGCCATTGTGTGCCTCCCAATTTTTATTTTATTCTACTTTCTTACCTTTTACATTTTTAATCCTGCCTGCCTCCCTTTTTTACCCTACAATGCTCAGTGCTTTGAGTACATGATAAAAAGCTCTCTACAAATAAAATGTATTATTATTCTTCTTATTATTTTTACATGGAACCGTTGGTAAAAATGTTCCATTGATTCAGATTCCTCATTTTACATATGTCAAGTATGCTGCTGAAATGGACCACATCGTTGTTAATATTCATGTGTGGCTTAATTTCTCGTTAATTTAGCTTATATTAGATGCACCTGTGTTGGCTTTGTTGCTGTGGCACTTGGGGATCTCACCTGTACGGAGGTTGAGGGACTTGCTAAAATATTTATTGGAAGACGTATCCATTGCCGTCGCCACCATTTACCCCTCAGCGCGTTACAATCTCGGGTTCCAGCTCCATGGTCAAATTTACCAGATACAGTGTGTCCACAAAGAGGGCAAGATGAAACAGCGGTGTGCCAGGCTCGCTGTCCCTGTTTAAAAATGTGCGGAAGAAACAATGAGAACCTGTGGATTGATTTCACTGTAACAATTCCACCTGAAAGGCTGAAACTGGATCCCACTGACTGACTGACAATGCGGGATCAGTTTTTCCAAATAGGCTTTGCGTATGTCTAATTATCAACAGCAGGCAAGTGTACTCATTAAACGAAAAAGAGGAGTATGGGTAAGGGGCAGGACGGCAGGTGCATATATTTAGAAAGGTACAGCACGGCATCATCACACCAGTCTCCACACCGGAGACGCGGGCCCCAAGGAGAAGTGACTTCACTGCGCACTGCTGCACAGGTTGTATGCAATTTTAGGGTTAAAGTTATGACACTACTCTGTCCGTGGTCTTAGTTGAGCGCATGTGGTCAAGAGTAACCGACTGTCTCTGATTGGGCTGTATTTTACCTTCTTAGAGAATTCTTTACGTTTGTTGTTCGTCTATATTTCAGTTTCTATGGAGGAACTGAAACTATATTTTCAGTTTCAATTTTATTCTTGATGGTTTGGTGGTTTGGAACGCAGATTAGGCTACTGGCGCTCCAAGTCGTTCTTTTTGGAAGCGCTTAGAAAGGACTCTTATCCTGCAAATGTAATTGTAGATTGGGCTCAGTATTGACCATCTGGATAGGGTCATCTGATCCTGCCGCAGTCTCTATCTGAGTAAGATGCAGGTTTAACAATATGTCATCTCACGCAAAAAAGTAATCCGCCCATGGGGGCAGGGCAACAAGGCAGGAACCATAATCTGGGGTTCAAAATGCCTCATGATTAACAGGCACAGATATATGTAATTATGGTACATTAATATAAAAGCATGCTGTTTCACATTTGATAAACAAATGTAAAACTACGTCTGCCATGATGGAGAGAAAACATGTTTATGTATTTTCCCATATTGTCCGTATCAGTGTATAGCCATAAAGATCACATTTATTTGGGGCAAGATCTTGATTTTAATTCTGAGTGAGACTTCAGAAAGTTTCATTTGGGCTCGTGTCTGCAATGAAGTATGTGACTTCACAAATAACAGAGGCAGAGGAACAGGGAGGGATTATTCTCTTGCCACTGGGGTAAGATGCTTACAAGCTAATTATCTTTCCATGGGCAAATCCCAGTCTTCGCAAAACGAACAGCAGGAGTGTTTGTCACCGGGTCGAAGGATTCCTAGAGCAGTCAAAGTGTATTAGCATTAGCCTGTGCTGCCCAGGACGGGACGTTTTCAACAGGGATGCAGTGGTGGTGTCCTTCGTAGTGACCGAGGAGGACAGGTGGGCTGCTTACATGAGCATCAACCAGAGATGACTAAATGGTTTATTCCATTTAATTTTTCGGTAAGACGAGCTTGATGTGATTTATATCTGAATGTAAAATGTAGGCCTAGTTGCACACAACGATGTTGTGTTCTACAATGATGGATCATGGATGTATACTGACTTTCTGTTTGTTCTTTCTTACCATGTGTTGTTCTTAAGCACTGCGCGTGTAAGGTGCTGTGACCACAATATCCTCGTTTAATGTTAACAATAAATATTATCACCAGATTACTTTCGGGTAGGTTAAGGCGCTGTACTAATAGTTTAGCTTGTTGAAGCAGATACAAATGGGCTAATGGGACAGGACATAGTTGAGATTAAATGAGTGGGTTAGTCGTGACTTTGGGAATGAGAAGAGTGTGCATATATGTCAGGTTTGCCGGAGAGATAACTTTTCAACATTTATACGTTACATACGTCACTGACCGTACTTCACTGAATCTCTACATCCATAGCGCTGTAGGATATTCCCATGTAGGATATTCTCATTCCTAATCATTCCTAAAATAACTGAAGTTGGAGGACGAGACTGTAATCACAGACAATGAGATTAAACGAGCTTTGCTGCCATCCTGCTGTGCAGTGAAGAGATGTGAACAGTACATTTTACGTTTAAAAATTAGGCTATTTTTTTTTTTAAATCTCTCTTTCGATTAATTACGTCCTTTTTGTAGGCTATGTGTTCTAACTGGAACACCAATGCAGGTGTAGTTTTGCTCCAAGATTTCATCACTCCAGTAGACTCCGCAAACCCAAGTCAACGCCTCTGTTTTGGCTAGCTGTAGAGGCTTTTTGGAGCGGGCTTATTGATTTGTAGCGGAAATGGGAGAATGAGAAGTGCTCAGGGAGACATTTGAACGTCTCAAAAATCACTTAGCGCATAATTTTCGCCCTGGATTCAGTCCAGGCTGTTATCATGGCAGACTGTGAGTGCATTGCTGATGCTCTCGTACTGTCTGAAAGCAACTGACGGAGAGTAAAGACCAGACCAGAAGATATCACTAACTTGTCAGTTTAGTCTTTTGAATCGTATGTTGTTGTGGTGTTCAGTATTCATTATTTTCATTATTTTAAGGGAATTGAGCACATATGCGTAAAAAGGGGACTCGTTAACACGTGCGCTATACATCGATACCATGGATGCGAACATCCAGGTTTTGAAAATTGGAATAAGAGCCATTTTAACATCCCCTTACCTGGAACTCTATTTAAAAAGTTCCTGTTTTGTGTAGGTCTGTATTGGACTACAGTGAAATCAGTATTTATTACAAAAATGGTGGCAGTGGTCAGGTCACAAGGCTTTTCACAAAAACGTAGAGAAAGACATTTTCCAAATGTTGATAATTCTAATGATGAAATCGTATTTGAATATCTAATGATAAGAGCTAGGCATAAGATCAGGAAGTTAGTTCTTTCTGGTTTTAGAAGATGCTGGGTTCAGAGAATATGCTTATTTTGTGTTCAGAGAAATACAACCCACTTCTCCCTAATGGTTGAATGGAACTGGATGGTAAGGGTGTTTTGGACTTATCCACAGGTCTGCTGGGCCCGATACACTCTGACTCCTGTTCTGTGTATGGCACTGGTAGAATTCACTGTAAACACACTCAGTCAGTGAATTACCATAGGGCCATAAACAGAGTAGAGAATTAACCACATTATTCTTCTGCCCACACTAACTTCATCTGTGATCCCCCCCCCCCATCTTTTTCATCTGTTTTTTTTTTTTTTTTTTTTTTTTTTTTTTTTCATATCTGTACCAAAATTATGTAAATGTGTCGGTTTTTGAAACAGTGCTTTATCTCTTCTTAGCCTATTTTGGCACTAGCACATTTTTGCTTTTGTATATATCAGTTGAGCAATTATGTGTAGTGCCAATATAGGACAAGACAGACACACAACTGATATTTTCCACAGAGGTTCAGCGTGAGATGTTCTTTTCCCTCCTTCTTTTGGAATATAATGCATAATTAATATTTTGTCAGTGTTCAATACCTTTAGAAAGTCTACAGAGGGTGACGGATCAATCAGTTTATCTTCTCAGATGTCTTTCACTGCTATGGAGGTCTTTTTTTTTTTTTGTTGTTGTTTGCAGCACAGCAGTAACATTAGACCCAAATAGTACAATCTGGGAATATCAGTAGGCTATTGAATGTTTTTGTAATGGTTATCATTGAGAGTATGACCAAGTTGTGAAATTGAAAGTTTATGTGCATCTTGTATCTGAGCCTATTATTATGAAGACTTCTTGAGACATTTATTGCAGAGTGTGAATACTGAGATGCACCTGACTTATGCAATATATGCAGTAATTTGATGTGGAAGTGTGTACGTATGTGACTGATAAAGCAGCCGTCAGATGGTGTCCAGTGGAAGCGCCTGGCTATATCATCACTCTCCTACAGTGTTTGGCAATGGTAGAACTCACACTGGTGGGCACGATGGATCCGGTGGTTCTAGACTTGCCAACAACTGTTTGAGGGCATGTACCAATCTCCTTGGTGGTGTCACGCGATAGCTATAGCAACTGCATTTTGACAGTTGTAGGTTGAAGTTTATGCCTTAATCATTACCTAAGCACTGAGCGAGTGACTTCAGGTGAGGCAGGAAGGGGTGGAGTCTAATGGCCTCCTCTGCACACCTGCGGTCTCAGAGCCACTGTCGCCATGGAAGCGTTGTTGAGGGCCCCCTCAGAATTGCTCTCCACTTTGCCTTCGATAGTTAAACAGGGATGCAGTGGTGGTGAATCTAAATGGATTGATTTGATAAGAATGTAAGGTGTAACGGTGGATAATGAAAATTACATCAATGTGCAACATGATTCATGTAATGGGGAGTTGTTGTCACTTGATATAGGTATAATATAAAATGACTCAAGAATGATTAACGGTTGTTTCGTCCTCTCCTCTGCTCTCCCCCATGTCTATTCTGTTCCCGGAGGCATCGTCTCTCTCGGGGGTGACTCCTGTGCAATTAGCTGATCACAGAGCTGGTAACGCGACACGCTCAGAGGAAAAGCCAGATAAGCAAATACTATGATCTCAGAAGGAAACCAGTTGTGGAGACCCAGATGCCATTATTCTGGCACAGTCAACCGACTCAGAGAATACATTGGGGTTTGTGCTGAACAATGGGTTCCATAATAGATTCATTAAAAATTGACTATGCCTGACAACATTGTATTGGGTTTCAGGTCTAAAATGCACAGTGATGAAAAGGGTCTGTAGCTTGATGATGCCACTTTATACAGATGAAAGAAATATAGTATTGCTGAATGCAAAATGGCCCTTTTAAGTGTGTTTCTGCGTGTGGCATGCAGAAAAGTACTGTTCTAGGTTTAGACATGTCAGTGAATGGAGAAGAATGGCACGATGCATGGCAGATTATGCTTGTTTCTCTGTCTCCTATTTTGTAATGGCAGAAGGCCTTAAATCCTTGGTTTTATCATCTGGGATTTCAGATTATGATGCAACCTCTCTCTCTCTCTCCCTCTCTCAGGCTGCCAGGGGGATAGGAAAGTGGAAACAGGGTTGAGGAGGTTGAGAGGATATTCAGCCTTCAGTGGGTTATTGGGAGAGATCAGTGAGAACAGACAATCACACAGTTTACATGCCATGTCATTGTTTTTAACACAACACGTGACTCTTTTAGATGACCGTATCAAGCTCCATATGTTTGACTTCTTTTGACGTATTTTATGTGCGTATGCACGGTTGCGTGGTGGTGTGAGTGGCCACTTTATGGCTGAGCAATGGGAACAGACAGGAGAGACGGGTTCCTCGTGTCCGACGTTGTAAATGTTCTTCTAATGCCTGCTAATCAGTTTTCCTGCTTAACGGCCCCCATTCATCACTCCACTGTAATGCAACTGGGGCGGAGGAGGCGGCTGGGGCAGGGAGTGGACTGGGTGTGGGGTTCACATTAACAGCTGGTCCATCCCAATTACAGCATGTTGTGATGGCAGGGTGGGTCAAAGCATTTTAAGAGGGTCCCAAGAGGGGTTGCTACTGGTTACCACCCTTACTGAGTGCTGCTTGCCTTAGGGTAAAAGGAGGGCGGAGTTTCATCATATAGTCACACATGCTATATAAGAAATAGATTCCAATTTCAGTAAAAAGTAAAAATGTCAGCAGTGTTACAACTCACAGTATATTAACTCTGCAATGCCTGTTTTGTTACAACACATTTGCCAAGGAAAATAATGCAGAAAATATGAAAATAATTGTGGTGAAAGCCAATGTTAAATATAAGAGGAATACCAAACCTGTGAAACTCTGTCAACTTTTATGGTATTCTCAACTGTTGAGTACATTTACAATAAAGAATTATGGCACTGTAATTATTTTCCCACATTTTATCATTTTTATAATGTGCACTTCCTGGTTTCCTTTGGCAGTCTGACCACGAATGCCTATAGGGTGACCAGACCATCTGTCACAAGCCTTCTCATCTTTCTCCAAATGTCGAGCCAATCAGAATCCCGCCCTCAGGAGTTTGCTATTAGAGGAAGAGAACCTGGTGCTTAGCCATATTGATTTTGGAGGGTGTATAGAAAATGTGTTTTACTGGATTGGATCAAGCAATTTTAACCAAGTCATTTTAGATTGTTCAGCCTATGCTTCAACACTTTCAGACAGACTTCATGAAGATGTGAATCAAAACGTCCACATCCGAACTCTTCATCTGGGAACTGTGTCTCTCTTCTGTCTCCAAATATCCATGCCCCAACCCCCACTGGGATTACACTAATCCTGGAACTCGGCAGTATTTTTAGCTCTAGTCTGGTGGACACACACTGTGTGTCTCATGTTAGGACACACACAGTGATCTGCTGCTTGCGCACCGAGTGATGCTCTGGCAGTGATTACTCTGGTCTGGCCTTTGTCGTCCCCGGACATTTGCCAGTTACCTGTTAGCAGAGACTAGTAGTGGGTCAGTGGACTTGCAGTGACAACTTGTGATGACAGATGCAGCTACCAAGAGTGAGTAGCATACAGACAGAAGACAAAACAGATTGCTGATTATTTACCTTCAGTAAATGGAAGACCAGGTGAGCTAAAGACACAAGCTCCTGAGCCCATCTTCTACTCTATCTCTAACTAACATGGATAAAATTGGCACACTGGAGAAATAACGACAGTTATGTACCTAAAGCTGTCTAGTTAGCCAGAGAGATTAAATCAATAAACTGTTTCAATAAACATGCTGACTTTTTATTGGATGAAATGGCATAGGCAGTGGAGTCTATGGAAGAGTGATAACTTCACTGGGCAATCAAGTGCTTGCACCCAAACAATTAGTTGGACATCTTAAGTCCTGCCTGGCCTCAGTAACTCTCTCTCTCTCTCTCTCTCTCGTGCGCGTGTTCTTTTTCTCTCTCTCGGTCATTCAAATAAACAGACACATACAACACAAGAGTATTTTACACATTTAAAAATGTTTTCAAAAGGCACAGAATAAGTCCACTCCCCTCATCCTGCTCCAGTGTTAACGCTAAAGTGGCCTACATGATAGACAGCTACACCCACAGAATAATTAGAACAAAAACAGCTAAATCTAACATAATATTTCAATAATCAGTATTACTAATTTAAAATTAAACACTTACTATTCAATAGTATTACATATTTCAGTGAGCTATTTTTATGAATCATAATAATGCATTACACATACAGTATATTATGATCTGTTGTTAAGATGCAGTGACAAACTGTTAAACTACAGTGATGATACAGAATACTCAATAGTACACCAACATTATGAAAGCACTCTTTAAATATATGGGCCATGTATTTACATATAAAATCATATAGTGTTTAATTTGTGATTCACTTAAAAAGTAGCACTGTAGTTTTGACTGTAAAAATTCAAGATTTTCAGTTACAGAGAGTTACAAAGTCTTCCTCTAGATGGCAGCAGAGTACCAGCAGCTGAAGAGGCCCAGCAGTGTAGTGAATGGGACCAAGTGTCAATACTCTCCTTCTGGTCCAACAGTCCCTCCTTTATCTCTTGTTGTTTATATAGCTGTGTGCTAATATCTGAAATATTTGGCCATGATAGAAAATTAGTGAAAATGCCCTTAAACGTCTATGCAACCTTGTGGTGCAAAAAACGGAACCAATCATCTTAAGGAGATTCCATTTCATTTCTGTGTTTGCTTTACCTGTAGTAGTTTGGTTTGAATGGCCCGTTCTTGTTCAGGCTCAGGTACTTGGCCTGGTCATCCGTCAGCTCGGTAAGGTGTGCATCAAATGTTTGCAGGTGAAGACTGGCCACATACTCATCTGAAAACAATACACTGACTCAAAACATTGACACTAGATCATCACTGCCCTTAGCCTGACGTATAGCCAGACTCAATTCTATTCAGACTGGGATTACACTAATCAATTCTCAATTCTATTCAGAATTTGAGTCTGGTGTCAGTCCATACAGATTTGATTATGGGGCGTGTTTCAACAAATACAGGGGAAATAATGACTCTGCACACAACTGGATAGACCTGACCTAACCAATCAGAGCAACAACATATAAATCCTGTAGGGAGAACAGCCAAAAAACATCTTTCTTCTTGACAAATGTCTTAATCACTGCTTTAGTGATAAAGTGATAAAAGTTATTGTACAGTCAATATGTTGTACAACAGACTTGATCGGTGAATCTAAACATCTAGTTTCTCTAGTGATAGCCTTTTTGTTGTAAACAAAATCAACTCAAGCGTGCTCAGGTGGCTTGAATGACAGGGCACCAATCGCTCATCTGTCCATCATTGTATGTAACCCATCTAGACGATTTAATTGGCACAAACCGCTCTGGTTTGGGCATATAGAGGCCAGTCCAGTCCAGACCAAATTTCCCAAACTCAAATTTTGTGGGTGGGGGAAACTCGGGCTGGCTCCAAGGCTAGACTGCCCTATACAAATAGAAAACCCACTTCCAGTCACATATGAAGACACAACTGAAATTCTAATGTGTAAATAGCGGCCACTGGCCTTACCCATTTTCTTTGGAAGTAAATAGACGTCTTGCTTGTAGCGTCCCTCTGGTGCATTATAGAGCTCTATCAAGGCCAACGCCTGCAGAGCAGAGGAAGACATCAAATGCTGACCTCCCTGGACATGCTCATCTGAGTGTGCCCACACTAATGCAAGGATGCCGCAGGGAGAATTTTTAATTTACTTCAGTCTCCTCTACTACTGTATAAAGAGCTGTACATGAAGACTTTAGAGACACAGTGTAACTTGAAACACATTGTTGATGGGGCAAATACTGATTTGGTGTCAGTAGTCATATACAGTTGTTCTACCTGAGTGGTGGCTGTGATGGAGAGGACAAAGGTGGGAACTGTGGAACAGCTCAGGTTCAGCAGATGACCCTGCAAATAACGGTTAAAATTACAGACCACAGACAACACGTGATTCAAATAATACACTGATTATTGTCACTGTGTAAATGTCTACACTGATGTTATGTGAACTGGGAAATATGGGTAAATATCTAATAACTGTAAATATATGTTGGACCTCAGCCAGAAGAATGATCCTTTTGCCATCTGGCCAGATGATATGATCCACCTGTGACCTCACACGTTCCCACGTCAGCTCTGGCGTCCGCAGGCTAGCCTGGGGGGACACAACCAATCAACCTAGTGATTCTCTCTCTCTCTCTCTGTCTCTCTCTCTTTCTCTCTACTTCTGTCCAGATCTTTCGTAATAGAACTGGGCAAGCACTCTTGAACTTATGTTATTTTATGTAACAAGTCAACACGCGTCATATTTCTGTATTTGGGTCAATGACGTCACATGCAGATTTCTGTGTCCGAGTCCCTTACTTTGGTTTAAAATCATTTTAAATGATTTATAACAAGAAAAAACTCGCACACCATTATTTGCCGTTTGCCGTGCTACCAATTGAGGTGATGTACAAACGTTTCGGTCCTCAGACCTTGATCAGTGCAAAATGAAATAAAACTCTTTATTGTATTGGAAAATTGAATGGATGAACTTGCTAGTCAAAAGGTTATATAGGTGTTCAAGAAGATACCTGTATAATTTGAAATTAGTAGCAAAAGTCAAGTGGCGCAACCGCATCGTCAGGTGGTACAACCGGGTAAAATACTAATTTAAACCAAGAAATAGTGGATAAATGGTTGAAAAATGTGCTGTATCTAATTATTATATTAAACAATATACTTTTATAATTTGTAAGTATTTATTCACATTTTAAATGTAAAGTTGGATGTTGGAAAACCAAAATATCCACACTCTACAATAAAGTATTCATAAGTTATTTTTTTTACCAAGGTCAACTACAATAAAATAATGTGTTAAGGACGGTAGACACTCTCAGGTATACTTACCAAAAATATTTTTTTTTTTACTTTTGGTTGCACCACCAGGCATTTTTGGGGGTGGTAAAATTGCAAATACAGTCTAAAAATTTATTAAAACCCCTGTAACTTCAAACTAATGCATTCTGTCCATTTTGAAAGATTATTTTGAAAACATGTTTTTAAAAGCCTTATTTGTCAATGAACTATTTACATAGTACAACAAAGTTTGTGCCAAAGTGGTCTACAAATTCACAAACAAAAATAATCTATGGCACAAATGACCGGTTCTCCCAGTTGTTCTGTGAGTGCCAGAGTTCACAGTATTTTATTCTTTTTTTTGTCACTCACCACATCTATCTCTGTGTTGGAATGTCCCATGTTGCAGACCATGCAGCCATTTTTCATGCGGTCCAAATGTTCCCTCCTCACAACATTCTTATTGCCTACAGACCAAACAAAGGGAGCCATTCTCATCAATTTCAACAGAAATTTCAGAAATTCTCATCTCCCATCCATCTCCAGAAAATGGCTACCAAGAAATTACAAAGCTAAGCAGTAAGCAGTTCAAATACAGGCATTAAAAAGGAACAAAATGGACCATAAGAGCAGCATTTCATTTACATGCCTGTACATGTGATGACAATGTCTACATTTCGGATGACCTCACTCAGCTTGACCAGTCGGAAGCCATCCATGCTGGGAAGAGAGATCATATGATAAGTCAGTAAAACGTGTAAGGCTCAACTGCTGTAGGGAAGTTCTACTCTGTAGCTCTACAATAATAAAGCTATTGTGCAGTACCATGCCTGCAGAGCGCAGATCGGGTCGATCTCTGTTACATACACAATGGCACCCAGGGCCTTCAGAGCAGCAGAGCATCCCTTACCAACCTACAGAGTACCACATACAACATACAGAGACAGATATTACCAACCTACAGAGTTCCACATACAACATACAGAGACAGATATTACCAACCTACAGAGTTTCACATACAACATACAGAGACAGATATTACCAGCCTACAGAGTACCACATACAACATACAGAGACAGATATTACCAGCCTACAGAGTACCACATACAACATACAGAGACAGATATTACCAACCTACAGAGTTCCACATACAACATACAGAGACAGATATTACCAGCCTACAGAGTACCACATACAACATACAGAGAAGAGAGACAGATAAAGAAAGAGAAGGACAGCTTGATCCATGGACACAAATGACATATAAACCAATACATATTCAGACCGATAATAGTAATAGTAGGGAGGGTACAGAGCAGGAGAATTAATGTGCATGCGTCTGCATTTACCTCTCCGTATCCACATATCATCACCTGCTTGCCACCAAACATCACATCAGTGGTTCTCTTCAGACTGTTCGTGGAGTTTGAAAGAGGTAAGTAGATTAGTGTGGGAAAGTACTTTTCTAAATGTGTGTCTGGAGATCATAAGGGAAGCGAACTGACCCATCTAGAATGGACTCTCTGCAGCAGTAGAGGTTGTCAAACTTCTGCTTGGTCACAGAGTCATTCACATTCATGGCTGGCACACACAGCTTTCCTGCTTTAGACAGTTGGTACAGTCTAAGAAGACATGAGTTAGTATACATGTAGCAGGAGTTAATTTGCACTATATGAAAACATCTGTAAGTTATCCATACATCCACACAGTTGAAAGGGAGTAAGAAGTGACATTATTTTCAGATACGAGACAGGACAAATGAAAAATACAGAATAAGTTGATAGACCCAATCAAACCTGTGAACTCCAGTGACACTCTCCTCCACGATGCCCTTAATCTTGTTGAAGACATGGGGGTACTTCTTATAAATGCAATGTGTAAGATCGCCCCCATCATCAAGGATCTACAAACAGCATTATGAACAGAAGACAAGACATGTAATTGAACAGATTTTGAACATTAATTACTGAAATAGATGTTAATGACCAGAGGATACATGAGAAATCAAGTAGTGTTAGATGTTAAGGCATCATTATTAACAGAGAAATGAGCCAACATAACATATCTTGCCATGTTTGGTTGCCAGCCCTCAAGGTTCACACAGCGATCAATGCACCACCAGAAGTCATCCTCTGATTCCCCTTTCCAGGCAAACACTGAAAATCCTTTCATGTCAAACAGAAAGCAGAATATCATTTTGCAGGGAAGACTGACGAAACAAGCTCAGCATTTGAAACAAAAACAGCCACACAGAACCGGAGCAAAATGGAAAAGAGACAGAAAGAAATGTTGAAATGTTGGTAACAAGAAGAGTCATGGAATTAATGTAAGGCATGTGTGTTTGTGTGTGTGTGTGTGTGTGCATGTATGAGCGTGTGTGTGTGTACATGCGTGCGTGTATGAGCGTGTGTGTGCTGTGCGTGTATAAGCGTGTGTGAGTGAGTGCATGTATGAGCGTGTGTGCGTGTATGAGTGTGTATGTGTGTGTGCATGTATGAGCGTGTGTGTGTGTGTGTGTGTGTGTGTGTGTGTGTGTGTGTGTGTGTGTGTGTGTGTGTGTGTGTGTGTGTGTGTGTTTTCCCTTACCAGCCTCTGCTAAAGCCGCGGCCACAGCGTTCTGGGTGGAGTAGATGTTACAGGCAGCCCACCTGCACTGAGCACCAAGCACAGCCAGAGTCTCTATCAACACCTGAAGAGATGAGCACAACACTCAGGAGACACCTTTATCCACACCGACTTACATTACAAGTACATACAGTGTGAACAACATGGGTTCTCCGTGGGAATTGAACTCATGAACTGTCGGGGTCAACTAGTTGACTTGAAGCACCACATGAGCCGAGTGTATGTCTGTGTGAACGCACGTGTGTGTCCATGTGAGTTTTGGAGAAGACCACTCCACCTACCGCGGTCTGAGCAGTGATGTGTGTGCAGCCCACTATCTTGGCTCCACTTAAAGGTTTTTCCCCTTGAGCTCTCTTCCTTAGTGCAACAAGGGCTAACATCTCTGCACAGAGAAAACCAGAGTGTTTAATTAAGGTGCCACTTTCAAAATACCAACACAAGGGTGTTTTCTTGTTTTTGTCTGACATACCCTGTTCTGCAATTTCAATCTCTCTGCGCCCAAAGTCGGCCTGCTTGAGGTTTTTGATGCAGAAGTCACTGCTGCCTTTGGAGTTTTTCTGCACTTTGTCGCGAGGTGTGCCCTCATCTTCTGAACTGTCCGACTCTGAGGGAGCTAAAGAACAACATGAACTCTTTCAGTCTTTCACAAAATAATGCGCTCAGGGTGCAAACACAAACACATTTTGTCTGAGAAGCACTTTGGCATACTACAAAAAGGAGATCAAGACTAACTGACTCCTTTGAAGGCTTTACAACTTGCCCCGCAAACAAATCCATTAAGCTTTTTGTTACAGTTCTCCTGGCCTGAGTGAACTCACACTGGGATGCCAGTCTCGTCTCTGTGTGGGTTGGTGCAGTACCTGAGCTGAAACTGTCCGTGGATGACTGCGAGATGGAGCGGGAGAAGGACCGGCGTCCGATCTTCCCGGGGCGCTTGTTGAACTCGGCCTGCTTCTGCTCTGTGAGCTGTATTTGCTGTGCAAATAAACCAGACAGTAATTTGACCAGGCTCAATGGGCTCTACTCTCAGTCTCTTACAGAAATAATAATACTATGTGCCAGGATGGGGACTTTGCACATCAGTTAGAGGCAACAGTATGGAGAATCTGATTCTGTGATATTCTTGAAATGCAGTTAACTTATTTCTCCCTAAGATATCTCACTATAGTTCTAGGACATTAAGCCCACATCAGCTCTCAAGTTAATTAAACCAGCAGGGACTGCTGCATCACACCTGGCTGAGCAGGCTGACTCAGGTGTCAGTGGAAATAAGGGGCTGTGTTGGGGAACAGCACCAATTTGGCCATTCAAAGAGACTTGTTCAGATTGTACAGTCAGGTATTTTCAGCTAGGTCTATGCATAGTAGATAGTGAGGTGACTGGTTGAAATTATGAATACATTATTATTAACGAGCTACATCTGCATCCGTTTTAAAAATAATAAACAGAATAATGTTGCTCAAAACAATTCCAAAAAAGATCAGTATACACAAGCACTATCGTATCAGTAAGTACTAATAAGTTGCACTTGCACCACTGCATGTCATATTTACTTGTATCAATTGAACCATTATAACAGAAAATAATACATTCTCAAAAAGTATAAAGATTTCCTTGTTAGATGACCACAATTGAAGATACATATAGTTACACTGTCAATGGTATGTTCACAGCCAAAACAACATCCTCTCATATAGGTTACATCATGGAAAATCTCTACGCAGTATTCTACTGGCACCAAACAATCTGGCCACTCGACACATCACTCGAACACGCCATAGGAGATTAAAACCGCGGTGACCAACAAACTCACCATCCACTGGGGTAACTGGAAAGCCAGGTTAGAGCCGGAGGAGTCCCACTTGGCCATATCTGCCACCACTACAGCTCAATTCTCCCCTTGTCTCGGAGAAGCACTTTTAAAAACACTGCAAAGCCCTCCCTCACTCGCCCCCGCCACCCTGCCCCTCCGTGCCGCTTCAAACCCCATGGTTTTCTCTTCCACGCCAGCTCTCTCATCTTGCATGGCTGATCCCTTGGAGTCAGACATTAGCAAAAGAGCATGGCGAGCTACCCAGGAGCTTAATCAGATTTAATAACCCAGGGCCCTGCTAGGCTGAATTCCTGGCTTTTGGCAAGCCATTGCCATGGCGCGGCATTCTTGCGTAATACAAACTAGCCTCTCTCTGTACGGCCAGTCAAAACATTGTGCATGTTCACTTAACTGCCCGCTGACTGACCACGCGCAACACACACAAGCATGAACTCAAATCATGGCACACATTAACTTGTTGTAACCTCTGTAAGTATTGCAAGGGGCGAGCACAGGCTCTGCATGTCAGAGGGGAAATTCAATGAGCCGCATTCATTTGACACCATGTGCGAGAGGGAAAGATCCGAGGGTTAGTCAGTCTAAATGTGAGTGGGTATCACATTGCTGTCACCCACACTGAGCCACAGCACAGGTCCCACAGACAAACAAACGCAGCATAACAGGCCTTCATAAGCAGAAAGATTTAAAAAAAGAGGTCAACACTTATCTTGTTATCTTTTCTGAAAAACAGAAAAGGACCTTCAGACAAAGGTGGAAAGGTTAAACACCTACTGTGCTTACAGACATTCAGATATTTGATGCCTCTGAAATAAGTTTGTTGTTACAAAGGTTGACACTAGAGTTCCACAGCATACAAAGCTTGTTTTAACAGCCATGGAAGACAAGTATCCGAGTGAAGCAAGCTGTAACCTTAGTAACAGGAATTCTTTGAGTACATTGAAGCAGCTCCTTCTTAAATGGGGTTCAACCGTATCAAGATATCTTTATACGGCTCTGGTTCAACCTGTGCAAGTAATTGCTTAGAAAGTGGTCGGCATATTCACAGTATGCAGTGTGGTTACATCACATCATTCATTTCATTATAATTGTAAAACCAAAAGGCCACCCATCATTTAACCTCTAAAAACTGAATTAAGATAACTTGCAAGTGGTCAGCTTTAACAAATGAGGGTGGACATATTGCAAGTGGTCAGCTTTAACAAATGAGGGTGGACATATTGCATGTCATCAACATGACAGAGCATCAACTCACATAAACACATTGGGGCCTTCAGCCACTAGGCAAATATAAGCTTGCACAAAGTTAACAAGGTCTGCCACAGAGGTGAGCCTATCACATGGTGACAGATCAGCACACTAATAGGATCTTATGGAGTTGCAGTCATAACTGAAAAGTTTAAAACCGTGTTATTAAGCCGACAAAAATTCTCGGAAATGATTCATCACAGGTCTTCGTAAGACCTGTCATATGATAATGATTATCGTGACTAACTTGGGGAAGTCAGTGTAGCATGGTGTAAACGGCAAGCCATGCAAGAGTCCTCCTTTCCTCTCGTCTGTTGTCACACCATAGACTACTTAAACACTCACACAGAGAGGGGGGGGGGGTTGAGGTGAGGGAGAGAGAGAGAGAGAGAGAAAGAGGGTTGAGGTGAGGGAAAGAGATAGAGAGAGAGAGAGGGGTAAAAGGATGAGAACAGAATAAACAGGAGATATTACACCCCTTTCCAATTACTTCAATTTACTGAGATCACTTGAGCCTCATAAGTATAAATCCATGTCCTTCCAACAGTTCAGCAATTCAAGACAGCCTTACGCTGTTATGCTTTGACTTTGAAAAAATAAACATGTCCCCCTTGAGGCAATCATTATTTCAAATTCGTGGTTAGTTAAAGTAGTGAGTGGACTTCTGAAATCGATCTTCTAATATAATTATGACCGCCACTAGCGAAGCGGTCATATAGGGATTTTCAAAGTTTTTTTTTTTTTTTTTTCTGGTTTTGTTTTGTTTGTTTGTATTTTTATGGTATGTTGGTCTCAAGGGCCCACATCAACCAAGCCCATAATCACTCATTTGTGATTTGCACCACCCCCCCCCCCTGGTAAAAAATGAAAATGCAATATCATTCTGCTTTAATCGCCCCTCTCTTCAGTTAAGATGTTCAGAACTGCACCAAATTTTGGTATGATTTTGGTGTATGATTAACCTGTGTTCTCTGGGGGTATGCCAAGTGTCGTAGAATTTCATCAATGGAGGGGTCTAAAAAAATGAAGTTATGTGTACATTTAGTGACTGTACACTCATTGGCCTGTAGATGGTGGTGCACACACATACACTTGCACGTATACTATTGGCAATTAGGCCGATACATAATTACAAATTCAGTAGGATTAAAGGAAAACTAAATATTCATCATCATTTGGCTGCATTTCCAGTATTGGCGTTACGTAGTCGTTTGTCCACCAGATGGGCGCATCGTTGCAGTTAACAACAATTTTGTTGGAAGTTAATCTAAAGTGGGTTGGAAAATTGCTGGTGATCTACAAATGCAAAATTAGAATTCACAAAGGCAATTTTCAGTTTTACAAATGCCATTTCATTTACAAATACACATCTACAATTGTGAAAACCAATTTACAAGTTACAAATATGAATTTTTTATTTGTGGATGTCAAAACACGAATGCAAGTCAAGAAATATTTGTGGATGTCGCCATCTACTGGATTGCGATTTCTGTGTGCCGGTGAATTAAATTAGGCCTATTTACGTGTGGATTTGTGTGACTTTCATGTGAAGAACGTCTCAAAAACACGTAACTTTGGAAAGCGAAGAATGCGTGTGCTGGTGATCCACAAATGCAGAATCACATTTCACAAATGAAATTTTCGATTTTACAAATGGCATTTTATTTATAAATGCACATCTATATTTGTAAAAAATCAATATACGAGTTACAAATATGATTTTTTTATTTGTAGATATCAAAACACACATGCAAATCAAGAAATACTTGTGGATCCCCCCTCTGCGCATATACAAATATTATTGAGACAAATTTAGCTCCATACTAAACAGATTGGCTTCATATCAAAGAGTATATTCGGAGCCCGTCTATAATGTCTTATTAGAAATTCTCTTTGATTGGGGTTGCAAAATTATAACTTAATTAAGAGTGACGTGGTAGCTCAATTTATACATGGATTTCTATGGAACCTCACGAAAACATACGTGCGCAACCAAGAGGCAGAAAGCACCATAGAACAGCATAGAGCAATGCAAAAGAGAAAAGAATAACATGACTTTTTGTGCTTAAAACTGCACCAATTCGAAATCACGATGGTTAGAGAATGTTAAATATGTTCGATGCATGTCTTCGCCAAAAATGACAAAATACGATGTTATATTAATAATCCAAATGAACGTCAAACTTTGAAATATAGTCTGAAATGAGATGTTATTATTAGTGCTGTCAGTTAAACGCGTTATTAACGGCGTTAACGGAAACCTATTTTAACGGCGTCAATTTTTTTATCGCGAGATTAACGTTCATTTTGATGTAACAAACTGTAGTTTTTTCACATGCTGTTGCAACAACTAGTAACGTTAGAACAACTACAACACCACACCGATCTAGCCAGACCGGAAACTAAATACGCACTGAGGAATGGAATGGAACAGAACGTTGTATGTGCTGCATACACGCCCCCTTTTATGGGGAAGATGACTGATATAATGGAAATCTATGCTGCATCAAAGTGGAGAGCGAAACGTGCTTATAGTAAACTTACTAAATCTTGAAACAAACATGAATAAAAGGCACAAAATAAGGTTGGTGTAAGAGTTATCTGTGTGTTTATGGGATTAATGTGACCATGTTCCTATGTTTTGCTCTCTCCAGTTTACTAACAGGAGTGTCACGAATGTATCGATAGGCACAGTCAAACTGCCCGTGGCTGACTAATTATTTAATAATTACACCAGCATCGCACTTTGCAGCCGTGTATTCACGATTCAGTTATATTTGCCCATAAAATCCATTGTTCATCCAGTGTTTGCCTGTTAAAACTTCGGCATTGATGTGTGTGGCAAGTGACAGTGCACCATAGACTGTAGGCCTATAAAATGGCAATGCACTCATGTTGAAAAGTTCCTTATTTTCAACTGAACTCAAAGGTAATGAATATAGTATGAATATAATATTTTCTGTTTGTTATGCCCTTTATAATGTGTGTAGGCCTACATTTTGTGCATGCACTTCTGCAGTAGCATTTATTTCAGTGCAGTGTTGCCTCAGGTCTGCTGCACATCTTTTGAAATTTGATTTGAAATAATCAAATAGACCTAATAGAACTTACTTTGCTTTCATTTGAATCCCAATCAAGATAAACAATAATTGCTTTATTGTTAATATGGGCTCCTGGAAAGTTCAGAAATGCAGAATAATAGAATTTTAATCATATGATAAAATATGTGATTAATCGTGATTAACTATAGGAATTCAGCGATTAATCATGATTAAAAATTTTAATCGTTTGACAGCACTAGTTATTATCATTGAGACAACAGGGGTATACAAAAAAAATCCGATTGTAGCTTACAGCAGCCGACTATTTAGGTTAAGTTTATAACGTTGTGGACGCCCACCAAACGTCTTCTGCCTCACGGCTGCGCGCGCATCTAGTTTTGTTGGTAAACGGGAAACCAGTGTATACTGCGATTGCAAAAAGGGTAGCGGAGCCGTAATGTTAACGTTAGCTATTCCCATCCGCTTTTTAGACTAACGTTATAGGTTAACTTCTAGCTAGCAGTAATGTTGACGAAATAGTTGAATTATTCATTCCATTTCCGAAAGGGTGATTCAGTGGTGTCATTCATGATTATAAACAGTAATACTGTACACACATTTATGTTTATCTGCTATTATTTAATATGAGAACACGTTTATTTTATCACCCTTTGCAAGCATATAATAATAGCCTAGTGGACGGCAAAAAGACGAATCAAATGAATGGGTTGTAATGGGACATCCACGGCTAGGAGATTATAGTGAGATTTAACCGTAGTAATGCCCTTCCAGGACTGCAAGCGCTTAGGCAAAGTCTATGGCAAGATCTGAATGTAAATGGATAAACCCGTTCAAGCGTTTTCTTTATTTCCTATTTCTTTCAATTCTTTAACTTAAGACATGTAAGAATTAAGCCTACTTATTCGCTGGGCAACGTACAAACTGACGAGTTTCATTAGCCCTAGCACTATGAGCTAGGATAGCTATGGCAGCTAGTTATTATTTCATGTTCTGATATGATATGCTTAACGTTTTGACTATGTTACAGCTGATAAAAGCATGACAAATAAAGTAACCAAATCGCTTTGCAATATTTTAGTCCAGAAACACTCATGGGTGCTCATTTACAGTAATGTTACGACCCATCTGCCCTTGCTGTTACCTCCAGTTTTAATAACTAGATCTGTGGTTTAGCACCAAAATCTGGGTGGTCAGTGGGGAACGCTGATTGGTTGTGTTGATTGGCTCTTCAGAAAGGCAGTAAAATTAGAGTCAAAAGTCCGTAAGCATTGCAAATCAGTTTCACAAGCTCGTACTTTCAATGTTGCGCAGGAAATCATCGCGTAGCGTCACGTAGGAGATTCACACACGTACAAAGTATTTGTGCAGGTACAGATTTTTTCCACACGTGTACAAAATATTTTTACAGATCCTCATTTCTCCCCCATATATGTACAAAACATTTCTACAAATACACATTTCTTTCACACATGTACAAAATATTTCTACAGGTACGAAATGTCTTTGCACATAGAGAACTTCTTTTGCACAGCTGCAAAACTTTATGTGAACATCTTTACACAAGCTCTCAATATTAAAGACCTATTTTGACTCCATAGCATCAGTCCACCAGTGAGTATTACTATTCTGTACTACTATTCTGCAGCAGAGCACACCACAGAAATGGTCAAAGTTCAAGTGTTGAGAATGCGCTGCATGGTACTGTAAGTGACAAGCACACTCATCCACATTATATGCTATGTATGGGGTTATGGCAGTGTAGGCTAAGTAAGTAAGTTACAGCAGCTATAGCATAACTTAGTGCATTATGATATTATAGCATTAAACAATAAATGTACAACCTAAACGGTCTCGTTTTGTATCTTTAAATACTTTACCAAAAAAGCCCATTTTAAACAGTATCCTGTGTTGCAGGAACACAGCACTTCCATGTAAAGCGAGTGATACTGCTGAGGGAGTGGTACCTTGATGTTGAGGGACTGCACTGCCTCGGTCTGCCCCTTCACCTTGCCTACATGGACCAAGTTGTAGACCTTCTTCATGGTTTTGGCAGTAAATTCTGAGAATCCAACTCTCAGGCATAAAAAACAAAGCAAGCTGAAATATGTTGCAGATGGTATAGGTCTTGTAGGAAATTATGTATTTTTTCACCTACAGATGAACAGCACCTTTGAGTCAGAAGCATTTAAATGAGCTTCAGTAGGTTGAGGAGTGTAGAGGACACTCTGTGATCTTTAAGGTGACGTATTCAAGGACAATGATTAAGCCGTTGCAACGGATTCACGCCTTTGTAATAGCTGACTTTGACTGAAATTGGATACTTCGTCCTGTCTAGTCGATGTGATGATTACCTCCACGGATATAAAGCATTGTGGATATGAAAAGAAACCACAATTCCATATTTAAATAATGAAACAAAAACTCATTACAATATCGCATTACAGTACTACACCTATAGCATCGCATTGATATGCATTAGATGTTATATTTGAGTTATGTTGTGTTGGTCTCAATGAGAAAATAATAAAATGTCCCAATTATTTGCCTCGATAGCTGTTCCCACGGCAATACAAACAAAGGTTTTAATTAGAGGGTACACATATGTATTTTTTTCAAGAACACAGGTAGGGAAAAGGTAGGCTACTTTACAAGTCCCATGGGAACACAGGTGATGTGGTGAAGGCCCACCTGCAGGTGTGAGTAGTGGAAACTCACTGGATTCTAACAATGACTCATTGTGCCTGGCGTGAGATGCAGACACACGCTCACAAGCGCACACACACACACACAGAGAGTGAGAGAGAAACACAGACACACACAAAAACCATCTTGATCTGTGCACTTCCAGATCCAGAGGGAAGGAAGCATTTAATATGAGCAAGTTAAAAGTCCAAACAAGTTTCCTATGATGAGGCATGATGCAATGGTTTACTATCTAGGCCTACTTGAAGGTGCTATTTATTCTATTAGTATCAGTTCCATCGATTGTGATGGGAAACGTGAACTCACTGGCTAACAAGACTGACGAACTGGCTGCCCTGGTAAGAAACCAGAGATTATACAGGGAATGTAGTTTGCTATGCTTTACGGAGACGTGGCTAACAAGCCATATCCCCACTTCTAACGCTGAGCTGCCCGGCTTCAGTGTAGCTCGTTTGGACAGAGACCGTAAACTTTCTGGCAAAAAGAAGGGTGGTGGACTGGTGCTGTACATAAACAATGGACCCCGGACATGTTACAGTAAAGGAAACTGTATCCTGCAAGGATGTGGAGTTATTAGCGGTTAGGGCTCTTACAGAGTCAACGCATCGCTACGCATACGCGCCCACAAGGCTACACATCACTACGCTTCGGCAGCCATTATGCATCGATGCGTAGCAAAATGTGTCATCCCAGTTTTTGATACGCAACGCACCGACGCATGCAATACTATGCGTTGTCGGTGGGGGCGACACTGCAAGTATTGTACATTATGTCAAGTATATGTTATATTTACAGAAGAAGGTTTAAATACAATGGCCAGCGAAGAGGAAAAATTATGCAAGCTTATCATTCTTTTACGGTCTATGGAGCTCCGCATTGTAGGTTACATGCTATTCATTGTGTATAACATGATTGTCACTTGGAGGAGACTTCAGACTTGTAGATAACTTATGTTAGTATAGTTAGCTAACCGCTGCTAACGTGCTAGCATCGTCACGTCAGAAAAGCATGGGGCTGTGCACAGTTGTGTACATGTATTCACCATAAATTAATAAAATTGAAGTGGCTCTGCAATGTAGGCTGTTTCAGTTTATTTACAGTAGCCTAAGCCTACCATGTTCCTTACATGACATGACCCAGTGTTCTTGTAACATGCAGTCAATCTACCACAGCAAATCACACTCACCTCCCGTTTAAGTTTGTCACCCAACAAAGCTAGATATTATTTTTTATACACGTGTCTCCATGTCATACTGGAATCTTGGATGGATGATTCTAAATTAAATCTGATCCGTGGGTCTCCAAAAGAGCCTCTTATGCCACTTTTAGACAGCCTGAATATCACTCGGAATGTCAGTCACAAGTGACCGCTACCCCCTGTTGCGTGAGCGATGTATTGCATTTCACCTATCGGCCGCGTTGCTTGCGTCCACCGTGTAGACTATGAAAGGGCTCGCGTCGCTAGCGTTGCTTGCTCGCGTTGACTCTGTAAGAGCCCTTACGGCTCCTACACACAGTTGTGTTCCGTCAACGCATGCCAGTGGGTGTTCCCGACGGTAGCTATGCAAATGACTTGAAGTATAACCGTAATTTGATTGGTTGGTGCTGTCAGTCGATTGGCTTGATTGGCTGGTGCCGTCTGTCGGTGCAGCAACAGCTGAACTTCTCAACGCGAGCGGCGGGAGAAACGTGACGCAACGGACCCACAATTCAGTTCGGCAGCGGATGACGTGAGCCCATGTAAAGTGAATGGGATGCGTCTCCAGCAACGCAACGCACGCAGCTGTGTGTAGGAGCCGTTAGTCTCCGTCCGTACTACATGCCGAGGGAGTTCTCGCCATAGGTTCTCGCACGTCTGTGTTTACGTTCCACCTCGAGCTCTCCCGGATACAGCATGTGACGTCATACACTCCACAATCGCAAGGCTTCAAACCCAACACAGTGATGCCTTTTTTGTGATCTCTGGCGACTTCAATCACATAACACTGGATTCCACACTCACAAATTTCTACCAGTTTGTTGACTGCCCTACAGGGAAAAACAGGACAATAGACCTCATGTATGCAAACGTGAGGGATGCATACAGTGCAAACCCCCTTCCCCCACTGGAAAAGTCAGACCACAACCTCGTTCATCTCCAGCCAATGTACAAGCCCAAAGTACAGAGGCTACCAGTTGCCACACGCACCTTCAGAAAGTGGACACCTGAAGCGGATGAGGCTCTGAGGCTCACTCTGCTTTGAGTGCACTGACTGGAGTGTGTTACCTAGCGTTCATGGGCTTCGGAAAAACCTTTTTCCCAGTGAAACATCATTCCGCGTCGTTCACGTCACGTAATGTGTGAGTCAGAGCTCGGAAACTGGGGCTAGATTTTGCCAGGGGGGCAGGCGAATTCCCGGAAGTAGAAGAATCAATGGAGGCTGGAGGGACCACTTCTCTGCTAACCCCCATAGAAGCCCATTCATTTTAGGATTTTTTTGAAATGCCATAACTTCATATAGCATATATCCTGTGCCGACATTGTAGCTTCTGTATTATCTACATAAACAATAGAAGGCAAAACAGGCTCAGCTACCTCGTATGTAACGTTGAGGTTCCCGTAAGAAGTATAGTTAGCGAGTTCGGTTGTAGGGAAGCTAACGCACCGTAGGGAGATAACCGTATTGTTTGGATAAGAAGCTCAGTCCAGCCAGCACGGAAACTCATGAACAAAGCTATGTAGCCTACAATACCATTGTATGTTAAGGTAAAGCATTGGATAGAGGCAAGTAAACCTAATGAAAAACGGCACTAACGATAATCATTTGAGGTTTTCGATGGATTGACCGTAGGTCAGAAAAGTGTTAAGAAGATTACCTTCTAGTGCTAGGTAGCAGTGCTAGGCTATAACCAAAGATCCTTAATATATATATCATATGCTTTATCAACCGTCTCTGCTATAACTTTTTTGTTTGTTTAACCATGACTGTTTTTGAAGATGATCATGTGTGGTAGTTTCAACATTAAAGGAGAATTCCGGTGTGATATTGACCTAAAGTGTATTGAAACATGATACCGAGCTTTTTCAATAGTGGTGCTTCGGCATCGGGCTAGCCATGCAAATAAATCACTGTTTTACACCCATTTACGAGGCTCAATGTATCTCCACACTTCATTGGTAGACTTCCGAGGGCCCTGACATTTAAAACGAGACATTGAGAACTTTGAAAAAGCACTGGTAGTTTACTTACAAGACGATTTATACAGACAGTATCTTCACGAAGTTTAGCCAATTTTAAGAGAAAATAGATTAACGTGGCAAATGTCAATATTTTTCCCTCAACCGGCCCAGAAGTGAAGCGGCCCACCAGGAAATCTCCCGATTACCCACTCCGGGCCTGGTGCAAACTCAATCATCTCCAACTCAACACTTCAAAGACCAAAGAGATGGTGGTGGTGGATTTCCGCAGGTCTAAGCTACCAGTCTCCATTGATGGGGTCAATGTCGAGGTGGTAAGCACCTACAAGTACCTGGGTCTCCACCTGGACAATAAACTGGACTGGTCAGCCAACACTGACGCACTCTACAAGAAAGGGCAGAGCAGGCTGTACTTTCTGAGGAGGCTGCGCTCCTTCAATGTGTGCAGCAAGCTCCTCAGGATGTTCTACCAGTCTGTTGTTGCCAGCGTCCTCTTCTATGCAGTGGTATGTTGGGGAGGAAGCACAAAGGATGCGGGGCGACTTGACAGGCTGGTAAGGTAAGCTGGCTCTGTAGTGGGAGCTGAACTGGAGTGCATCACTTCAATATCTGACAAAAGGACCCTGAACAAACTGATCAACATCTTGGACAATGAGTGTCATCCACTCCACAACACTATTGTTAAGCAGAAGAGCCTGATCAGCTGGAGACTTCGCTCACTGCCTTGCACAACAGACAGACTGAGGAAGTCATTCGTCCCCAGGGCCATTGAACTGTTCACTTAAGGGAAGAGGAGAAATAGACTTCTCCGCATAGTCTGTCTGCCTCTTCACCACCTCCATGTCTTGAACTGTCTGTCCACTAGCCACTTTTTACCACTGTCTTCTGCCTCACTGTTTGCGTGCTATATTAGCACATATGCACAACCCCTCCCTCCATGCCACAGCCGAACTGTGACCACACTTATACCTTCCTTAATATATATATATATATATATATATATATATATATATATAGATAGATAGATAGACTTTATTCTTGCACTGTTGCACTGTTTGACTTACTCATTTGCACCATCACCATGACACTCATTCACACAGAGCACCTTACCTTACCTTACCTTATGCACAGAGAATCACAGGCTCAGTCCCTGCCTCAGTCATTGCAAGCGCATCTTGATTGATTAATCACGCACTATGTGAATACTGTTGTTTTAGAATTGATTTAGATTAAGTGTTATTTAGTATAATTTGTATTTTAGTATATATTTATCTTCTACTGTCCTTATTGCTTAGTTGTGTTTTTTTATATTATATACTTTTAATTACTTTCTGCTGTTAGTGAATGTGTGTGTGTGTGTTGTCTGTATGCTACTGTGACCTTGAATTTCCCCTGGGGATCAATAAAGTATTTATCTATCTATCTATCTATCTATCTATCTAACTCAGAAAAACATGATTTCATACATATGCATACAAGTGCATACATATTTTACAGTATATCAACCAGTTTTCTTAATTCAAATCTTTGGTTCATACAGTAGGTCATAGGTATTTCACACAATCTAACATGCATTACAGTTTTTAACAAGCCAGATTACAAACATATTTTTAACCAAATATGCACTGTTCATTCTAAACAATTAATAATTCATGTAAACTTCTATACTACTACTTCTCACAAACCAATACAACCACTTTGAGTGCCATTTCACTGCTGCATCTCTAATAAAATGGAAATATAATAAAATGGAGGATATTCATACCAATGGCCAAATGTGCCCCCCCCAAATCAGTTCTTGTGGTAAAATCACGTCACATCAGTGACAACTGATGCTTTAGGCTATTTATCATATCACTTAGCACTCATTTTAACCTGGTGAGCATCTTAGATTTCTAGGATGGCAGCCGTGACGAATCATGATCTGATCGAGACGTTGCTGACTGACACCTGCAATAGTTGCACAATTGTTTGCGCTGAACTACCACTGTGGCAATATCACCGAAGCCTGACTAGTTTTTCTTGATAGGCTACAGCTGACACAAGTGGGTCAGACACAAGCGCTATTATTTTTTAAAGGCCAACTTACATTTTCTACATCCTTCTTCACTGCTTCCTTGACATTTGCAGAATCCTTTTTCACTGAGAAATTAGCAGAGTCCTTTTTCTTGCCGACTAAGACAATGTTGACTGAACGTCTACTTGCCGCAGCCTCAAGCATTTTCAGAATGTAAGTAGATGTCAGAGCACCCTCGCTTGAGTCGCAGTCGTTTATGTTCTCCAATATTGAGCCATATTCTGTTGATTGAACCATTTGATTGACGTCCCTTTCTACATTTGTTGCTTCCGCTGCCATACTTGTAAAGTATAGCTTACACAATGACTGCAGGTCTTTCGTGGGCATCTGATTGTGTTAAGTGCTTCAAATGTCCTGGTCGTTTTCGCTTCATAGCAGCAAGTGGGTTTGGTCAATACTGTATTAATGCAGGTAGCTATTACAAATGAGGGTTCCAGAAACTGCCTGCCAGGCAAATCATCTGATCGTCGTGGTATCATGAAGCATGTAGGCCCATCCTCAATGTTTACTATCAGCACTAGTGCCATGTTTGGCAGAGATTCTATCTGGACTTTCCTGAGGTCATGCACTGTTTTGCATTGCGGTCTCTGTTGTGTCAACTCATTCTGTATCCCCTGCAGGGATGCATGTACACAGAATGGGTAGCCGAGTTGTAGAAGGCAGTCTAGCCTGTAAGGAATTCACCTGGTCACTGCTCATTCAGTACTTCTTATTCCACCCTAAGGTGGTTGGTGGTTCAGGTGCCTATTTAAAGGTCTAAACTCTGGTGGCTTATAATAACCACACTCTGTTTTGGTCACATGGGCAGGTGTTGCTACTGTATGTCTGTCCTTTTGTCCTAATGGTGTGCCACCAATGAGTCCTGTAAGACATATACTGTATTTTGAATAGTTGAGGATTATGCTGTTGATGCATTACACCAGCAATGTTGGCGCTGGTCCAAGGTCTAAACTCTGGTGGTTTATAATAACCACACTCTGTTTTGGTCACATGGGCAGGTGCTGCTACGTCTGTCCTTTTGTCCTAATGGTGTGCCACCAATGAGTCCTGTAAGACATATACTGTATTTTGAATAGTTGAGGATTATGCTGTTTATGCATTACACCAGCAATGTTGGCGCTGGTCCAAGTTCTTTGGAGGACAGCCATCGGACAGTGAGTATTTGACAGGCCTGGAACATCAAGTATGCTGTTAATATCAAACGACCTTTCTGTTGTGTCCTTACTTTACTACACCTCAACATGATGCCATGATACTGTAGATTTCTTGACAGACCACCCACCCTGCATGATTCCAAGCTGAGTAAATCAACTATACCAACCAAGAAATCAAGCTCTCAATTTTTATTCCATTTGAACAGTTACTTAAACTAATCAAGTCAGATTACTGCACTTGTTTCCAATAACCATCTAACCTTCTGTCTTATACAGTATTTGTCTTTTTGTTAAATGTAGTAATATGTAACCTGTTTGTTGTGTCTGGACTTGTCATTATTCTATACCATTCTGTTTGTCCTACCTTGTCATTATGGTACAGTATACATTTCTGTTGTTGTTCTTATTGTTTATTATACGGCTCTTCACAATGCAAGTAGAATGCTCCATTGACTTGAATGGGATTTCCGAAAGTTCTAGCGGTCATTATTTCTTGGGAAAGGACCTCTGAAAACAAGAATGACCGCTGTCAATGGCAACGGAGTTTGTGCTTGGAACTTCATTCAAAAGTGAAAGCAGACGGTTGATCAGCTGTGTTCTAAAGAATGTTTGATTCAAGTTCAGCGTGTGTTGCGAACTATTTGTTTCTCAGCAAAAGCCACGACAAAACGGTAACAAATAAGTGTAAAGAGACATATCATGGAGTTTATTTTTTCGTTTTGGCAAGTAGTCGTATAATAAGCGGGATAATGTATAGAACGCCGGTCATCATGGGAAAATAAGTCCCTTCAGGGCGAAACAAGAAACAAGTCCGGTTCGCCCTATCGGGACTTATTTTCCCCATAATGACCGGCGTTCTATACATTATCCCTTACATATTTGCTGTCCCAGGGCTCCCTTAAAAAAGAGATTTAAGATCTCAATGGGACTCACCTGGTAAAATAAAGGAAAAATTAATAAAATGAAATACAATAAAAAGGCCAATAGGGGGCACTTTTTTACATTTTTCCACAATGGATTTTTTTTTTGGGGGGGGGGGGGGGGGGGGGAGGGGTGGGGGGCATTGGAAAAGGTGTGAGGTTTCCATGTCTGTGAAACCAAACAGCAATTCAATATTGGGCAATAGGGGGCCATCATTTTCCATGATGGATTTGTACATGAGGGTTGTCAAATGAGATGCAGGGAGGTCTAGTGTTTCTGTGTTTTGTAAATTTCCATGGCATGTGGTTGTGAAATAGGAGGCAGGAATTAGTAGGTTAGGCTAAATTACTAATTTCATAATTAGTAAATTAGTAAATATTACAGTTGTAATATTACATGAATACACAATTTCTATGTTTTTAAGAAAAAGGCATGTAATGATGTCTGACGAATGCTTCAGCATCAATTAGGAAATGCAGAGCTATGGCATGCTCTGAGGAAATGCGGTCAACATTGCCATCTAATGGCGACAAAAAATCAAATGCACTTTTTAAGGTGGAGTCCAAATTTAAAAAGGAACACGCAACATTTTGGGAGATTAGCTTATTCCCCACCCAATCAAACTCCCCAGGCCACCCAAACCCCCCTAATCTCCCATTACCATCCCCACCCCAACACCCACTCAAACTCCCCAGGATCCCCTGTATACCCATCCCCACCCCAACACTCTGCTTCAGAACTCTATGAGGACCTCTGCTGGTGAAAGTTAAGGATAGCATTGTGTCACAAAGTGTTTCAGACATTAGCCATGAATGTCTTTGAGTCGAAGATGAATAAATGTTGAGCATGAATTAATGGATAAATAAATAATGTCATAAATAGGCCTAACTAAGCCTATTTTGTACCCTGCATAAATACAAATGTAATTGCCTTCTCTACAAAAACAATAAAGGTAGTAATATAGCTGCAAGCAGCAATGAGGGGGCCAAGCAGATAGGCCGGAGTAACCATGGCAACGAAATGCTGTTAGCTCAATGCTGCAATCAGACGTAGACGTTTCACGTCTAGCACGTCAAAAGTTACAAGGCAAAATGCATTTTTGCTAATTGCAGTGACCCTAGAGGTCAAAGGTCACAAAATTTCTTCGGCATTCACCTGATGGGGTCATGAGTCCATGTACCAAGTTTGGTTTTGATACATGCAACGATTGCTGAGATATGAGCTCACTTCCTGTTTGGCGGCTTCGCCACAAATTTCGATTGGATGTGACGGGCGAACGCTTCTATCAATTGTTACAGAAATAAATGAAGTGACAAGGCATGGTCTGAAGATGGTCTGTGCCAATTTTGGTGAAGATCAGATGAAATTTGTGACCTGTGCAAAATTGTTGGTGTTTTTGATCAAATCAAATATGGCGGCCGAATAAATTATATTGATGTGACAAGTTGCCCTCAGTTGACCTAAGGACCTTTCACAGTATTACTAGACACCACTAGTACAATTTAATTCTAAGCACAGCAGCAGCTACAGGCCAAAAGGCATGTTTGTGAATTACAGCGCCCCCTAGAGGTCAAAGGTCACCAATTTCTTGAGGGTCCTCCTGATGGGGTCATGAGTCAATGTACCAAGTTTGGTTTTGATACATGCAAGGGTTGCTGAGATATGAGCTCACTTCCTGTTTGGCGGCTTTGCCGCAAATTTTGATTGGCTTTTACGGGCGAACGGTAATACTTCCGAAGACAAAAAGTGATAACTTTTGTGAGGCTTGGTCTGAAGATGATCTGTGTCAAATTTGGTGGGAATCAGAGAAAGTATGTGAGCCCTGATACATTTTAAGTGTTTTTGATGAAATCCAAAATGGCGGAAAATGACGTCATAGGGTGCGTTGAACTCGGCTTGGTCCAAGGATTCCAACAATACCTGACTTTTGAAAATCGGACCAACAGGTCAAAAGTTACGTGCATGAACGTTACGTGCATAGAAACACAATGAGGTCCTCGCAGCTTCGCTGCTTGGCCCCCAATTTTGGCTGTGAACATTTCTTGTAAACAAATACATCAATTTAGAAGGGAGATGAATAAAGAATGGGCATGCACATTGCACACACATTTCTGTGATTATATTGAGTACGTAGCCTAGACAAATTGTAATCTGGGTTGTGTTGTAACAGTACGATTCAGTCCTGCACACGCCTGGACTCGAACCCGCGAAACAGACGCACCTTAGAACGGGAGTCGAGCGTGCTGATAATTGAGCTAAAAGCCCGGGCTATAAGCTTTCGTGTCAGCAGCACTATTGAGTCTGTTGGCTCTCCTTCTTCAACAACCCACAACGGCGCTCCCCGTGTCGCACAACTTTAATGCTTTGAATTCAATTTCGAAGCGGTCACGTGGGTGTGTGTGAAACGAAGCTTCGGACGTACTATACTACTTAAACAGCACCGACAGTCAAAAAATCCAGTGGAAACTAGATGGCAGAAGTGTGTAGGCCAATCTGCCCACCAGCTTTTTCTACTTTGTCACCTACAGAGTTTGACAGGTACGATCTTTCAAAACACCATGTTATTTCCCATAGACATTTGACGACCGAAGGTTGGATGGATACGGAAGTTACGGAGGCGGGACTTATTCTGGAGAGGTCTATGGTTGGCAGCCTGGCGAGAGGGGGGCGGGACCCCTGGGGAATATAGGCTACGCGCAGCGTTTCTCAAACTGTGGGTCATGGAGACATGCCAGGTGGGGCGCGAACTGACGTAAAAAACAGGATTTTTTTAAATTTATTTTTTTATCTGTAGCCTGGGCCCAAGGTAGCACCCGATGCGCAATGGACGCACTGTGTTATTCACAGGGAAGCGCTCGTGTCAAGGCAGCTTAGTTAGTCCCGACCTATATGACATTTTGAACGTTCTTGTGAGAGTGGTGAATTTCATCAAAACCCGGCCCTTAAAAGCGCGTCTATTCTCCGCACTTTGCGAAGAGATGGTAACTGACCAAAAGGCTGTACTGTTTCACAGCGAGGCAAGGTGGCTTTCCCGAGGTAAAGTGCTGTCGCGCGTGTTTGAGCTCCGAGTCGCCTCTTCTTGGAGGAAGAGCGCATGTTTGAATCTGCAAGCACGTTCACTAATGAACATTTCTTGACGAAGCTGGCCTATCTTAGCGATACATTTGAGTTAAATGTCCAGTTACAAGGCAAAGACAAGCACCTACCTCACCTAGCAAATAAGATTACTACATTCACCAAAAAAACTTGAGTATGGGACAGGCACCTCGTTTGCGACAGTATTATGCCTTTGAGATTTCTGAGCGAAATCGCTGAAACGTCTGATTGGGAGCCACTCTTGTGATCCCCTCTTGTGATCCCATGTATTAAACAGTAGGCTTACATCACATCCCTTCAAAGTTTATTTCAAAAATATTTCCCAACCAGCAGTGCTCAGTGTGACTGGATTATGGATCCATTTAATGCAGCATGTTGGTATTTCATTGGATATATTGTACAATGCTGTAAAATGGCCTATGCTTCCTAATATGTTGCTGTAAAACAGAAATATGTGTGTTATGTATTTATTTATTATTATATCTGCAGCACCAGCTGATTTTAACTCTGTTGAGGATATATTTAGAACTTGTCATTATTTCAATAAATTTGACAAGTTTAAGCTTGACCTACCACTTTCTTAGAGCGATGAGGGACAGGTAGGGCTCGAGAATGATCAAGGGGGCAAAGTGGGGAATGAAAGAAAAAAGTTTGAGAACCACTGGGCTACGGTTCGAGGAGGTTCTGCCTCTTTCGGTTCTGGGCCTGACACGGCCCGCTGTGTGTTATATGCTGCATTGTGTGCCTGGTGACCAGTGACGGACTGGGATTAAAAAACGGCCCTGGCATTTTCACCAACCAGCGGCCCACACAGGGGCGTGCATGTGCCCGCAACACACAGATATAACTTCACATGCACGGACATAACACGTTTGTAGCCCCATTGGTCATGAACTCTAACTTTAATATGCATAAAGACTGAACCAAGAACATGGATATATCAATGCACAACTCCAAAAAAATGAATGAAATATGAAAATGAAAAAAGAATAGCCTAGAATACATGGATTTCTATGCAACGTCACGAAAACATGCGTGCGCAAGAGGCAGAAAGCACCATAGAACAGCATAGAGCAGTGCTCTCCATGAAAAGAATAAAATAAGTTTTTGTGCTGAAAACTGCACCAATTCAAAATCACGATGGTTAGAGAATGTTCAATATCCCTAAAGGAATGCACGTCTTCACCAAAAATGACAAAATACGATGTTAATGCAAATGAACGGCAAACTCTGAAATATAGCCTGAAATGAGATGTTATTATCATTGAGACAACAGGGTATACAAAAAATTCAGATTGTAGCTTACAGCAGCCGACTATTTAGGTCAAGTTTATAACGTTGTGGACGGCCACCAAGCGTCTGCCCCACGGCTGCCCGCGAATGTACTTTTGTTGGTAAACGGGAAACCCATGTATAGATCACCAGAGCAGCCGCTCCACAAACGTGTCTTAATTAACGTCATGCAGTTAACAAGGTGCGAAGGAGCTTACTCTTCTCCCCAACCCTGTCTATCACGTCATCAGCATCCAAGTTCATTAGGACCTCTTTCTCTGTCGCCATCAGCACAAAGGCCTCCAAATTATCCTGTGACAATCGTGTCCTTAGGCGATTCTTGAGACAGAGTGGAAAAACTCTGTTTGCATGCCACTTGAGTACATGACAGTGTTAGTAGGAATTCATATACTAACCATATATAGTTGTAGGCACAGGTAAAGAGGTTTAACCGCTGGAGAAGGAAATAGCAACAGATTGCACAATTCTTGCAGGTAGCACATTTCTTGCTCACCAGGTTTATTTCTGTATCTTCCTATATCTCCGCGGCATCATCAAAGTCCGACGCTTTGACTGTAGGCTATACTCGTTTAGAGGAGACTTTTTCAGGCTGTCCCAGTGCGTGGCGAGATGTGTCAATTCCGACTGTAGATTTTTAACCGTAGCACCTTCACTGAATTTAAGCAGACATTCTCTTATGTTTCGAAGTGCATTTGGGGGCAGTTTATTCGCTTTTATAAGGGGAAAATTCTGAGGATCAAGGCATGCTAGATCGGCATACAATTCCCCGTGCCGAAGGAAGTAGAGGCATTCGGTTTTGAAATTCCCAGAAGTCATTGCTTCATGTAGCCTAACTTTTGTAAACCAATAATAAAATAAAAGATACAGGCATATTTATTGTATTCCAATTTCAAACAATGCACATTTTAATCATTTGATTGAATAAGGTTACAAAAGAATGTAGACTGATGTAAATATTGAGGGTCACCATGACTGTAGTATAGAGACTCATATCTGGTATAAATACTGATCAGTTTCTCACTATGAAGGAGGAAAAGGGAGTTAGAGATAAATGGCTAATTCGAAGCCATCGAACACTATTGATGCTTGATAGTGGGCCGAGAGATAATGTGAAACCGGGCCGCGCAAACCCGACAAGCATGCCGTTACGTGATTGGCCGGCCCGTCACTGTTGGTGACAATAAACCAGTTCATGAGACTCTGGCTCTTGGTGAAACGCTACAGTAATAAACCTGTTTAGAAATCATTTGGATGGTTAAATGACCTGTTCCGGAGAAAATGGTGACTTTCCCCGCTGCGCCTAGCATCCCCAGGCGGAAAACCAACCTTGCAACATTGAGTCTACCGTCCCGGACAGAGAAGTGAGAAACAAGAAACCTGTTTTAAATCGTGTTTCTTACTTTGTAACATCCACATAGTTCTGCCAAACTTATGCTAACCGTTCGCTAGCTTGTAAACAAATCCATGTGCTTTATCGTTACCTTTTCCCACAGTTTGAAATAGCATAATGCACAATTTCTCCAGCAGAGGGGGAAATCCTGCCAAGTTTCCCTTTAAAATCATGACTCGAGTCTCTCGAGTCCAAGTCATGTGACTCAAGTCCACATGTCTGGTTATATAGCAACCAACCAGAGCTCGTTTACGGAGAGCCGGATCACTACATATTAACTCCATTGTACCTGCAATCTGTTGCAGTTCCGCTAGGGGCGATCACGAATAAGTGCAAAAACAATGGGGGTCTATGGAGCTAGACGGCTAAATTTGTCTTCTTCACCTGGTTGTCGTTGAAAAATCGAAGATTTCATTGTGGTTTCTGCAAGCTCACTATGGATTATAGGTCAAAAGTTGAATGAACGAGTACTTACGTCCCTTCGATTTCTTACAGGTTGGGTCGTTGTTGCCCACAACACACTAGCTTTCTGCTAATGAATGGTCATTGACGCATTTGAAAGGCTTTTTAGAACAAATAAGTGACTCAAAAAATATAATACTCAGCGGTGTGTATTTTCTCTGTCCCCTCTTTCACATGCAACATTCAAATTTCTGGGCAAAAAATTATATCCCAAGAAAAGTGGATTTGAGGGGTACAGCTCCATAGACCTCCATTAATTCTGCACTTATTCGTGAGCGCCCTCATGTGGAACCAGAAAAGGAACTGCAACCAGTTCAGAAACCGGAAGTTTCCCGAGAGTGGCGGTTCTCCCCTTATTAGACATTCTCTGAACCAACCTCTCAAGCGCTGCCTCGTTTAGAACTAGAGTTGGATGTCTTGAGACCGGTCTTGGTCTCGAGACCACTTTTACGTGGTCTCGGTCAGAGGTGGGACCAAGTCATTGTTTGGCAAGTCACAAGTAAGTCCCAAGTCTTAGCAGTCAAGTCCAAGTCAAGTCCCAAGTAAATACAGAGAAGGGCAAGTCGAGTCCAAGTCCAAGTCACATCAAAGCCAAGTCGAGTCCAACTCCAAGTCCCAATCTTTTTCAAGTCCTGAACAAGTCATCAGGTACTCTTCACTTAACTAGATGTACCGCACAGCGGTACAAAATATGACCGCCGCTCCTGTACTGTACTGTACATCCATTCCGCAAAAATAAATCATATTAATGAATTTGTCTCCATCTTCTACTCCATCCCCCACTCTTGAAACTTTTGTGTATGCTTGTTTGGAATGTGTGTGTGCGGGCCGCACACAAAGTCGCCTACTGGCGCTGCAAAGGTGAATAGATTTGTAGCACTTGCCAAAAAAATTGTAGCATTGTTATAAAACTTTTAAAATCTCTAAACAATCACAAGTAAAGTAGGGCAGTTCATCACAGTCCATCCATTGCAACTGGACTGATGTAAGGTACACCTCTAGGCTACATTGTATTTGGGAAAAGCAGAAGGTAGGTCATGGATTTTTGTGAATGTTTCTTCTTCTACATATGCATAAGTTTAGTCATCTACAGTAGTTCATATGATATTCAGCTTTATTGTCAATGCACAAATTAAATACCAGTAGTCTAAAACAAAATGTAGTTTTACCCAGTGGTGCAAATAACTGACATGTCCAAAAGGGCCTTCATGAAATACGTTGCTAGACTGTTCATACACATTTTAACGGGCCAAGTTGAAGAGCTACCGTCCGTTATTGTTAGGGCAAATAATAGGCTGATTCATGTTTCCTTGCATTTTGCAACTATGAGGTCCATGGTTAGTCTGACTTTCGCCAGACCAAGCTCAATCTTTTAAGAAATTGAAAAAGAAATAGCCGGCAGATCAGGCTGAGTTCACCCAGCCTATAGTCCATGGTAGTAGTAGTAGTCCAAGAGTAGTAGTCCAAGAGTTGTCTTTGCATTTGTGTAATGGAACTGGTGAGTCTTGAAGTATTCAATAATTTATTTACATGAAGCACATGATATGTCGATTGAAATGCATTCCACTCAGCTACTGTAGCTAGGTGGCTACTGGCTACTAGGCTCATAATTCACTAATTGCAAACAGAAAATGTCAAGCAAGCATCATGTCATACATGCTTCTCTTTCCAAAGGAATGAAAGCTGTTTGTGCCAACTTAATATCATACTTATCATTGTTAATATTGTGCTATACATACAATGTTTGAGTTTGTGGACTAGCCTATGTGGATATAGGCTATATTTGAATGGAGCTGGTAAAAAAAAGATCATTATGAGAACGTGTGGACAGTGGCACACAATGGGCTTAAAGTGACAGTGCACCATTTACAAATGAGATAAACAGCATCAAATGTGTAGTATTTCTTAAGAAATCAATACTAAAAAAATGTAAATTGTTTGCAGGCAAATCTGTGGCCTAGCGCAGTGAAATACCATCAGTCAAATTATTATTATTATCCTTACAGTGGGCTCCGCAATTTAGAAAAACAATATATATATTTGCAGCTGTGCTGAGTGTCATGTAGCTATCCGTTTTGTACAGATTACTCAGGTATGCACATGTGTATATTACACAGGTATGCGCATGCATATGTCGTAAAAGATTACAAGACAGAAACATTGAACATATTTTAATCTGTATTTATAAAAAAACACTGTGGATTAGATGGAAGTGCTAAAATTTTGATCGATAGTCTAATAACGGCATTATTAAGTGAATAGTACCTGATGACTTGTTCAGGACTTGAAAAAGATTGGGACTTGGACTTGGACTCGACTTGGCTTTGATGTGACTTGGACTTGGACTCGACTTGCCCTTCTCTGTATTTACTTGGGACTTGACTTGGACTTGACTGCTAAGACTTGGGACTTACTTGTGACTTGCCAAACAGTGACTTGGTCCCACTTCTGGTACGTACCATCCTACATACTTCTGCCCAAAATTTGATTTCGGTCTCGCACGTAGTCTGGCCCAACCCACATTATACGGCTCGTGTAAAGCCGAGCCATTCAGCGAACAGTTGAGTGATGACGCGGAACTCGCCTGCAGAGTTGCTTGTAGTCCAGCGAAGCTTGTCGTTCAACAGCATAGCAACAATGGCGACGGAGGAAGAGACGCTAGAAGCTATCCGCGAAGTTGTCTCAACTCTCGAGAGCATCATGCAATTAAAGCAAGAACAAGAGGCTTGTCTTGTCAATTTTATAAATGGCAAGGACGTCGTAGCTCTCCTTCTAACTGGCTTTGGGAAAAGTTTGATTTATCAGATGGTGATAACTAAACCTAAACCGAGCCATTCAGCGAACAGTTGAGTTGAGCACAAGTGTACTACATGCATCAGTACTTATCATGTTTTCAAATAAAAGTTTGCTGCTCGTTATTCTCCCCCCTACTCTCAAATTACCTTTACAAAATCAATGCGGCAATGTTACTTAGGGAATGGAATGTTAGCTACTAGCTAGCCTGAGCGGGGCTCAAGGCGAGGCGGTTGGTGTCTTGACGTGAGCTAGCCGATTACCGAGCGGGGCTCAAGGCAAGGCTGTTGTGATTGTGCTTGACTGGGACTAGGGGTTACCGAGCTGGGCTCAAGGTAAACCGTTGAGGCTAGCCTGTGGCTCAAGGCGAGGCTACCGTGCTTGTGGACCGTAACGTTAGCCAGTCACCGAGCATGGCTCAAGGTGAGGCTGCGTTGTTTTATGCCGAACAACTGTTAGTTTAACCGAGCAAGCTCCAGGTTAAATAACACGTAGGTCGTCAGTACAATCCAACTTATCTGAGTGTTGTCTGAACAGCCCGTGGAGGACGAAGTAAGCTACGTAGCTCCGATGAAGTCACCAGGTGACGTGACACTTTTGGTATACAACTCTCGGTCTGTGGCTGGTGCAACAGAGATATATCCACTACGAAGAGACTGCCCTGGGGCTCAGGTAGCCTACAAACTAGCCAGCGGTCTGTTTACTACGGAGAGCGGAGGTGGGAAGCGTAAGAGCCTGAACTGGGGCGCACAGCATACATCATTACCAAACATTGCTGATTGGTTAAAGGAATTATCCGGAGTAAAATGCACTTTAGATCAATTTACGGATGATTGGGAGTACATACGTTGAGTTGACATCAAAATCATGTCATTCGGATGCGTTTTGAGAACGTTCGACTTTACCGTTTTTAGTCAAAACTCGTTAGCCTGGAAGTGACCAGGGCAAGTCATTTCGCCGCTACAAAACGCTATTTTTATACCTCTTCTACAGTTCCAAACAACATTACACTTACGTGGTAGTGAGTAGAGGGTCCCTAAAGCCAAACCGAAGTATCCCGAGGTCTTTATGTGGTCGAATAGAGAGTCCAGAATGAATTTAATCAAGCCAGTACCTTTCCGGAAATGTTGCTGCAGCTGGCTAGGGGAAAGTCCGTAGGAGTCGATTGCCGAGTGTGGAGTAACATAGTCCATACAACTTCATGTCAATTTCGAAAGAAATACTGGACTGTTTTAAAAAAAAAAAAAAAAAAAACGGCAACGAAATTGTGAATTTCCAGAGCGTGTTACTCCACACTCGGCAATCGACTCCTACGGACTTTCCCCTAAAGACACCAGCTGCAGCAGCAACATTTCCGGAAAGGTACTGGCTTGATGAATATCAACATTAACATTATGACAGCAGTGAAAAAATAAATAAATAAATAAATAAAATAAAAAAATAAAAACTCACTGGATTTGATTCCAACACTTTCAGTGGTGTCCTCATCTATGTCAGTGGCTGCCCCTGAAGTGGATGTCCGGTTCTTTTGAGACAAACCTTTCAGCATTTCTGTCTTTGGGACAACATCGCTCACTCTGACATTCTCGCCAAGCCATGGAGTGAAGGTGGAGTATGAAAGGGAACTGCCGTATGGATTGGCAACCTCCGGAGCTTTGGGATACAAATGTAAGTTACCATTTCAGGTGTAATGTGATAGCTACAGTATAACCACCATAGCTTTGCCATAATTCTTACCAACAAAAACCTGAGGCCACCATGCGTTTCTCAAGGGTCTGCCATCTATCGGGCACATTTACTTCGGTGTCCTCAGAGGTAATGTTGTCCTTGTTTGGACGCTTAAAGAGGTGAACTGGAATATGATGATAAAGCACAAATCATACTGTATCCATTTACATTACAAAGTTAAGTATTACATGTCAATTGTAATATGTCAGTAAAGGATAATTTGCTGGGTAACCAGAACAAACTTAAATAAGTCTAAAAGTAGTAAATGTTACAGTACTCCATAATTTGTCCAACCTGGCAAATCAAACGCAACCTCCCAATTGGCATCAGCAATGAGAACAGGAGGGCTGTGGCCACATCTGACACAGGAATAGGAGTACTCATACTCCCTCAATGCGCTGGAATGATGGAATGCTTTCCTAATCTCAGTAGTGGGGAGGCTTACTGAAGAATTTGTGCTTCTTGTCAGGCCATCACTGTAAATAAGAACTTGTTCTTAATGATCTGTCTGGTTAAATAAAAGGTAAAAAAAAAAAAAAAAGAATGGTGCTGCATCATCTCAAGCAATCGCCCAACAGCAATATGAGTCTACAAATAAGTTCCATAAACAACAATTGTATTTGTGGCCACATATCAACATGTGTCAAGATGTATATGCCATGAACATGAATTTTGAAGTCACTTACCCCTAGCCCAGATGTCATCAGAGTACAAAGAGGAATTGTTAAAAATGTCTTGTTATAATTGTGAAATCCTGACTGGTAGTACTGGAACCTCACATTTGTACAAACCGTGATGGGAAAGGTGTCTCTTAAAGACATTGGTACGGGGAAAAACCTCCTGACACTTAGGACAGTGCCAGTGGCACCTGTTCTTCTCCCGCCATCCATTGGCACAAAGACAGGGAATGGTGAATTTAACTGTAAGGAAAGAGAGTTCCTTCTCTTTTGCTGACATGGATTCCATAGTCTAGCTATGACTAGTAAGTAGTTAAATAAAATAAAAAAGTAATAAAAGAATATTACATTGTTAAAGAATGGGATCTGTAATATACTCACGAACAAAATATATGGCATATTTTAAGTGTCGAAGTATATGTTCTGCTGTGCACAAGACAGTTTGCCTGCAGTACCTGCAGTTCTCAGTGCCTCCATGCAGTTCTTCCTCTCAGAAACTCAAAGCAATCTGCACAAACATAGGCATTAGAATCTGAAGCGGAGATAACGTGCCTATATAAAAAGCATTAATACCTTTGGATATTTCCCCCCCAAATCATGGTCAAAGTGATGTGTAATGTGTGTAAAGTGATGTAATGTGTTAATTAATTAAGAAAATATACTTTAGGACTTCAGTCTTAATAACATTAGCCTACTTTATATATTTCACAATACAATCCAAATCAAGCAAGCAACCAAACAAACAATCCATCAATGAATCCTTTTATTATTTACACATTTAAATGAAAGTAAGACAAAATATACAGGCTATAATCTCAATCAAACAACCAACCAAACAATCCATCAATGTATTATTTACACATTTAAATGAAAGTAAGACAAACTATATACTATAACCTAATCAAACAACCAAAGATGAAAAAACGAAATAAACAATGAACAATCAAACAATGTAGCCTAAACCATTTAACATAATACCTATTTTTAAAACTAACTATTTTTAAAACTAAGCCTCCTAAAGGGATGTTATAAAGGTGGTGGATTACTCAATGCCAATTATATATCTTGTAGCGTCGCCATTGGATATATCTTACCTGCGTGCGTCGCCATTGGACTAGGCTTGTTCGACTTCATGCAGATCTGCTCAGATCTGACTTGATGTGATGCATGCTGGGTAGTCGCAGTTGATCTCAAACAAGCCTATTGTTACTAGTTTTCCCGCTGTTTATATGTAATGTCACTTCCGGAATCCCATTTCCAGGTATGAGATCTTTCGACGTGTTTGACGTCACTTCCTGGACTCGTCTGCGGAAGGTCTGCGGTCTCTAAATGACTTAAAGGAACCATATGTAAGATTGTGGTCAAAACTGGTACTGCAATCACTTTCAAATGACTGTAGAGCAGTGTATCCCCTCCCCCTCGACTCGAGGTTGCCAAAACACTACTGACTTCGTGATTAGTACATAGGTGGAGGGTGGCGCATCAGGCCAAAACACGACATGACAAAAAACATCAACATCAGTTGAGGGCTGCAACTTCACTTTTGAAATGACAATGTCCTGGCCGGACTGCTGTTGTCAGTGATATAAGTATTTGAAATGAACATGATTTCTTAATGTCTTGTGACATATCCGGGCCATTTTATGATTAACTTAAATACATTTCTATACATACGGTTCCTTTAACTCCTACTGCTCAATAGGCTTGTTTGAAATCAACTGCGTCTGACTTTGTCTGGCTTCAGGGGCATGCAGAGACCTTTGAAGGGGCAGGGGCTCAAATTTATAAAAAGAGCACATGGAACAAAATTCTCTTGTCTACACAGAGATCATAGGCTATAAGGCTACATCTTACTGATTAAATTCAAAGCTAATTTTAATAGCCTAGAAATTTAGACGCACCCTAGCGGCAGCAAATATGTTATTGCCTAGTCTGGCTTGTCAGGCTATAATTTTAATGTTTATCACAGTGAACTACCACCATTAGAAAACTGGTGTCTTGCAGATTCACGTGCTGTGCGTGTGGCCACTGAGTGAAATGTAGCCTACTGTAAACAACGACGTGTGGAGTTGGGTTAGTTAAATTGGTTAGTTAGTTAGGTTAGTTGGGTTAGTTAAAATGGCTTATGACGATTTAGAAAAGGTTTGTCTACTCTGTTTTATGAACTAGGTCTACTAACCTAAGCTACTATAACATAGTAACCTAAACAGAATATGTTATGAACGTTCAGCCTTAGATTTTCAAAGCTGCCAGGTTATTGAAATGGATGGACCATGACATGGTTAAAACGGGTTTGATAGCTTACTTCATTAAACATGAAACAACTTTAAACATTTTATTCTCTATCTCTAAGCTGAATACTATTGCATGTTCAGATAGGCTAACTGCCAAGTGACCTTACCGTGCTCCCAAACGTCTCCTGCAGCACTGTGCCTGCGTGCACCTTCTGAGAGTTCACTGAATGTATGACGTCACGGATTGGTGGCCGCAAGGCATTTCAATTAACACAGAAAATTGTTATTTTTGTAAATTTCTAATTTCACAAACTATTAATGAGACATTTTAGCGAATATTCACATTGGAACTAGTGGAAGTATTACAAATTTTAAAAAGTAAAAAACGGGTCTTGTCAAAAGGGCACTTGGACATCAAAGGGGCAAAAGGGCAGGTGCTAGAGCCCCTGTAGCCCGCCTTCTCTGCACGTGCCTGTCTGGCTTTCTACGTCAACGTGATCTTCAGAGGCGGGAGGACCTACAACAGAGGGCAGCTCATCCCGGACAAACAGGCCTGCCTGACGTGACTCGCGGAATTTTGTTTGCAATAAATACAGCATAACTAAATAAACCACTGTTGTCATACAGTTACAGGCCTGCATTGTAGCACATAAATTCAAGATCAAGTGTTTTCCCTATATGTGTGTCTATCTATTTAACCAACAGCAGAAAATAACAGAATCCAAACGTTTTTAGTAGGCTAGCCTACCATTGTTGCAGAAATACCATATAAGAAGGTATCCCTTCGATTTTGGTTCATTATCGCATATTCCAACATAAGGAAGCAGCATGAGACACCCGTCAAAATAGTCATGGAGGAGATTCCTCCCAAATGGCCCGATCACGTCTTTGAACTGACGTCATGAGGGGGGGGGGGGGGTTCCGGTCGTGCAGACCGTGGAAGGCAACTGCAAGATCTGTCTGCAGGCGAAGACTCCCGCGATGACCTCCTCCTGGTGACACGGTCGTAAGTCCCTCCCCGGCTGACAGAAGTCGGACAGGATTTTTAACCAGTAAGCATTGCGTGCACCCAGGGGCGCAGCTACCCATTTTTGAGGGGTATGCAACAATATTGGTGCCCCCCCCCCCCCAAAAAAAAAAAAAACACAAACAACTAAAGCAAAACAAAAGGCCAATAATTTACACTATTACTGTGCATTAGTGTCTATTGAATGTTTTTAAAGAAATGCTGCCAATTTGATGTTTAACTTGATGTTATACTTGATAAGTATTGATAAATGGTGCATTGTCACTTTAAGAGAGTCTAAACGGTTCTCATAATGTCCTTTTGCCAGCTATTGCTCACAATGGATGAGGCTGATAGGCACTCTAGCCTTGTTTGTTTGCACCACATTGACAACACAATATTAAGTTATTACAAAGAGCCTTCATTGTTATATAGGATATTGAAACATGTAATGAGTTGCTGCTAGCATGACATTTCTGTTTGCAGTTGGCCATTAAAAGTGCAGTATGAGCATGGTAGCCACCTAGCTATCTGAATACGCTTAAGCTACGCATTATGCTTAAGAAACGCTATTTAGTCATATTTGCGAGCCTCCAAGTACAGACGTCATCACTTTAAATCCTACCTGTTGCCTTTTACCGTCCACTTATTTAACTGCTGTTGCATCCCTTGACATGCCATCTCCTTTTCCCTCTTTCTTTTTCTATTTTAAGTCGTCAACAGCTGCATTTGTCCCCAGGTCCATTGAACTGTTCAATGCCTCACTTAAGGGAAGAGGAGAGATAGACTTCTCTGCATAGTCTGTCTGCCTCTTCACCCCCTCCATGTTTGGTACTGTCTGTCCACTAGCCACTTGTACCCATAGACATAATATACATAGACGCCGCATTGGCTGCTGGAAACGAGAAATGCGGCCGCCATCTTGGACCGGTCATACTCCTCGTTGCGTTGCAGCAGAAGACACAAGATGCCAGTACTGTGCAGCATGTTCCTGCTCAAATCGACGAACCATCGCAAACAGGGCTCGGGGGATTTACTTTTCTCAAGTAAGATTTAACATTACCGTACTAATGGTTGTATTTTGTGAATAGAATATTACCAGAGAGTTGAGAAGGAGCAAGGATCTTTGATATTACTGTATGAGAATCGTAGCCAGCTAGCTAGGCTGTTTACTCGGTGTTCACCTGGCTATGAACGGAGACTTAATAAGTCATATTCCATAACACTGACTTAGATTACAACTGACACAAAAAGGCTATTGTAGAAATAAATCATACTAGATTTGGCTGGCGAATTTTACACAAGTGGCACAGACTGTAGCCTATATTATTGGGCAATCGCTAGCTGCTACTTGTAGCCTAAGCGTGTTGGTAGCTTCACTATTTTCTGAATAAAGTAACTTTTCAATAGCTTAACTTCTTTATTTATCAAGTGGCTTAGCCACACAAGCTACACTTTTCTTGTCATGTGTAATTGGCACAATTTAAAGTAGCTTCCTATGTAGAGAACTAGCCTACTGCGGTGTTTGTGTTAATAATACATTTGACTGGGTGGTAGTATTGTGTAGTGTTTTATTCATAGCAGAGTAACTGATAGTTTAGCTCACTACAATGTCTAAGTAGCTTGCCCAACACTGTATTATTCACATGTCATTTACCCTAACAAGAATAAGATGCCTCTCAAATTCCTTTATTCATTTATTTATTTTATATCTCCCCAGAACAACTGCCTTGCTCAAGGAGACTGTGAATGAACTGAATAGTCTCCTCACATCCCTGGAACTGAGGAAGGTGCAGCTCTTCATTGCAGTATTGGAGGGCATCTGCTACACTGTGACTGAATATTTGATTTATGAGCTCCACCTTCATCACCTGCATTCACCACTCTGTGTCCCATTTTCCCATCGTCTGGTTGACTCAGTCCTCTTTTAGGGAGTTTACCCAGTTTCACTATGTACTGCTATCTTATTTGCCCACCTGCTGTCTGAAGCACTTTTTTCTTAGCCAAAGTGTACCCAAGCAATTTTAGCAAGGTGGGAACATACAAAATTACATGCACCAGTTATCGAAATCATAGAACCAACTGCATGACCGTAACCTCTGTCTCACTGAGCCTGTGAAGACACTCCCCGATTCTTTACTGATTGCAATGAACGGGGCTGATCTTAGCAGTTTCTAAAATGTTTCTTAATTCTTATTTATTTAATCTCTTCATTGGGGCTGAAAGCTTTCTGTGAACTGTAAATAACAGATGCTGTTGATGAACCCATTGACACTGTACAAGTGACAAGTCACCTTTTTGTCTTGAATTGATGAAGTTACACTTACTATGCCAAACCAATGTCTGTTTTTTAAGGATCAGAAACAAACCTACAAACTTGCACTTTACAATATTTATGGAACTTGTCTAACAAATGCTGTTGATATTGAACCCAGTTACTCCATTTCCTTTACTTATGCCACACCAATGTCTGTTCATCAAACTTTATTTTTGATGGCACTGAACTGAAAATGTTAATGGATATTTTCTGTCAATTTAACCCATTAAAACTTGTATCAATAGTCATGCATAAACATGATTTTGCTACAGAAGGCACCGTTCTTCTTTTTGTACCACGGAAGAAAGTGGTCAGTCAGAAACTCTAAACATTAGGGGTTTGCACGGCGTGTCATCAGATCTGGACGTCGCCATATTGGAGATACACGCCTCATTAGAAAGCATTAGGCACTGAAGTAAATCCCAAACACCGTCAAGGAAAATGGTTAATTATTGCCGTGTTTTAGGTGTACCAATAGGTCCGACTGAGAAAAACATCTGGTGCAGGGAGAAAGGAGAATGTCAGAAGTTATCAGAGGAAGGCGGGCGCTTGTGGTTAAACTTGGTACTTCGTCTCCCTCACCCAACTCATATGGATCTGCGCTGCCAATAAACCGTAATTTCTCAAAATATCGCACATTTTCTTGTGGTCCAAGTCCTGTCCTATATGCCTTTGCATCTTAGACGCATTTTGATGAGCTTTTCTGTTGTTTAGAAACGGCTACAATCACGTAAGATATCCAAATTGCATAATACTCCATTCACTGAGTATCGCCAATATGGCCGCGCGTGCTGGGTTACCATGGTTACCGGCCAGAACGTGACGTCCGTGCAAACCCCTAATACTTTTCCGAGGTCATTTTCACACTGTCAGGGACCCTAAAGGTGCCTACTAGCTCTCTCCCCATGATTCCGGCCCAAAACATGACGCCACCACCTCCTTGCTGACGTCTCAGCCTTGTTGGGACATGGTGGCCATTCACTGACCATCCTAGGGACCACCTAGGGTTGCATGGCACTCATGCGTAAACAAACTGTTTGAAAATTAGTCTACATGTATTCCTGAGCCCACTGCAACCGTTTCTGCTTGTGAGCATTGTTTAGGTGTGGTCGAATTGCACACTTGCAAACTTCTTGAGGATGCTACACCTTGAGGTTCACGGGACTCCAGGGGCACCAGCGGCTTCAAATACCTGTTTGCTGCTTTGCAATGGCATTTTAGCAGTTGCTCTCTTAATCCTATGAATTTGTCTGGCAGAAACCGTCCTTATCATGCCTTTGTCTGCACAAACCCGCCTGTGCTCTGAATCAGCAACAAATTTTTTCACAGTACAATGATCACACATGAGTTTTCAGAAAATATCCAATGTTTTCATACCTTGTCCAAGGTAGTGCACAATTTCACCCTTTTTTTTCACCCTTTTTCTTTCCCATATTGCATGAAACCTGTGGCATGCTTAATAATGTGGAACATCCTTCTTAAGTAGTTTTCCTTTGATTGGGCTCACCTAGCAAACTAATTATCACAGGTGTCTGAGATTGATTTCAATGATCCAAAGAGCCCTGATGGCCTCCTTACACCAAACAACTTTGACAAGATTTGGGAAAGATTCTTGAAAGATTGGAGTCTTTTGAGGGAAAACTTGAATGGGGGGCTTTAGTTAAAAGACTACAATCTTTCAAGAATCTTTCCCAAATCTTGTCAAAGTTGTTTCGTGTAATGTGGCCATGAGATGCAATACCATCCATGAGTTTAATTGAAAAACAAAAAAATAAATGTTTATGACAATTTGCATAATAATTTGGAACACAGTGTACAAATAATGATACCTAATTGCTTTGGACTGGCTATTGAAGGGATATTCCCCAGTTCAGTGGAGAAATTAATGAAACATGGCGATTTTCTAGGCTGATTTGGCATGGAACTTCAGGCGTAATAATCCAGTCACTAACCAATTCGTCTGCTGCAGCTCAACCTTGTTGCTGGAAGTTAGCCTACGGGGACTATTTTCAGGTGCTGCATGATATCATTGTGCTGCTGTGCCCATGGTGTTCCTTGATTATTACGCTGGAATGAGAGTAGTTCCATGTCAAATCAGCCTAGAAAATCGCCACGTTTAATTTTCCGTTGGTCTTATTACACTTTCTAGGAAAATTACCGGAAATCTTAGTCACTTTTAAACGTGATGCTAGCAGCAGGTGAGAAGCTAATGGTCTAATCAGATTCCATGATCTATGCTAGGCTGGAGCTAAAACTGGTATCGCCAGACTCAAAAACAGCTGGATGAACTGGAGAAAGAAAATGAGTGTAATTTCCCAAATAGAGGAATATCCCTTTAAGTGTGCAATATGTATAGCCTAGAAATCTAGACGCACCCTAGCGGCAGCAAATTAAATTTGCTGCCAGGGCTAGTCTAGCAACTCTCCGTTGGCTTGTGAGCTCGAAAAATTAAACTTCTATCAGGCCAATCAAATCGTGTATAGAGTCGTTAGGCGGGCTTAATATCATGATTGATGGCAGATTTGCAACGGTTTGGCTTGAATTCCCTGCTACTTGAAAACAAATAAGATAATGTTGCTGTTGGCGAACAGTGTGACACGAGTTAAGCTTTTATTAAGTTGGCAAAAGTTTGAACTAGCCAACTAGCTCCGCTGGTGGGAAACGCATGGGACTCATAGCGCTGTCCTATTGCGTGCAGAGAGAATTTGAAAGACAACCAATTATCCCGCCCCTCAGACTGAGCACTGCGAACAGTGAGTGCCCAGACCCTACATTTTAATATGGGTCTGGCTTGTCAGGCTACAATATGTAGGCTTTCCAATTAAAATATAATTATAATTAAGTAGACATGGGACGTAAGAAACTTGTGGATAGCTGGATCTGCACCCAGTGTGAATTTGCAGTTTGTTAAACCTTCATTTGCAGGCAGACAAAATGATGCCAACGCAAATGAATTATCACACCTGTTAAACTCTCGGAGGGACGAGGATTTGGGGCAGCTGTGTTTGGTTAGCGCTTCGGACTTGTAACCAGAGGGTTGCAGGTTCGAACCCTGACCAGTAGGCACGGCTGAAGTGCCCTTAAGCAAGGCACCTAACCTCTCACTGCTCCCCGAGCGCCGCTGTTGTTGCAGGCAGCTCACTGTGCCGGGATTAGTGTGTGCTTCACCTCACTGTGCGTTCATTGTGTGCTGACTGTGTTTCACTAATTCACGGCTTGGGATAAATGCAGAGACCAAATTTCTCTCACGGGATCAAAAGAGTATATATACTTATACTTACTTATACTGGATGTCTCTGTTCCCAGTCCGTCCCTATGCCCATTATTCTTCCAGTCACCATCCCAGTAATCATTCCAGTCACCGTCCCCGTTACTGTCCCTGTCTGTCGTGCCTGAGTCTGTTGTGTCTGAGTCTGCCTGCGCCCTGCCCAGCTCAAGTCTGCCATGATTGTTCCTGCTCTGCCCCATTGGACAGTCGTCCTGAGCCTGCCTGCCAGTTCCTACCTGCCTGATCCAGGGGATTTCATCATCTCTAGTACAGTACATAATATTCAGAGAATGCAGAGATTTTTTTTCTAAACAAGGGACAGGGCTGAAAAAACATATTGGATGGCCGTGGTCTTTTGGGCCTCAGATGGCACTGCATCAAAACCAGAACTGTTTCTAGAAAATTATTATAACCGATAACCATTCTCTATGAACACAGTCTTTGGAACACAGGTTTTGAGCAGCATATTCTCCAATCTTCAGGGAAGACTTTGGATATTACAGGAAAACAGTGACAAACTGCACTCTGCTATATGGCTCGATAGTAGTCCAAGTGCTAAAATGGCCTGTATGCAGTCCAGATTTCTTACGCTTCGCGTCGGGCCGTTTTACCATTTAGAATGTGTATTAACTTTGTCTAGTAGTCGAACGGCGTGTCGTCCATTATCCTTTACATGGCAACATGGTGGTGTAATATCATAGAAGAATTATACATATCACTAGTCTAGGGTAGGATCTGGGCTTTCAAATGAATACCTGAGTATGATCCAAGTCAACTAGATCAGAGATGCAGACAACCACATTAGACTCAAAGTCACTTACATACTTTGTTAGAGGTAGTCAGTGATCCATGCAGCCAGGTGGCAGTCCACCCCATCTCCTTCCAGCTTCATCCTCAACAGTGCTGGCTGAATTATATTAAAAGCCCCTTAAAAGAGCACCCATTGAAAGTGAGCTAAAAGTGTCTCTTTTGAGAATTGGTTTGGTGTCAACCAGGCTCAAAGTGAGTAATTCACAGTATTTCTTCTGCTCAGTTGTAGCAGTTAAAGCTACCACCAGGTGTCGACATTTTACCCTTTGGTGATATGAAACAGGATAGTGCATGGGCCATACTTTACAAATGTTTTTTGTTATTTATGTAGTATTACTGCGATTAAAAACAGACATAAAAATGGCGAGACTGTTAGATGAAATGACAGCAGCAGAATCAAAATTCATGAATAAATCAGAAATGAAAACTCCCATAAATGATGTAAATGAAACAATGTAGTGATATGAAAACTTTTTTAAATCTTTTGTTTTTCAAAAAGATTTAAAAAGGTTTCATGGTATCTGAATGTGGTTGCCTTAGGCAGCACAATGCATTAGTGCAGGATGAGCTGTCAGAAAGGATTATTTCAGCCAGGCCAGTCAGCAGAGGGGTTGGGCTCCACTTCACTGCACTGAATCTAGGCTTCTTCATTGTAGAGAGAGAGAGAGAGAGAGAGAGAGAGACAGCAAAGAAAGGAGCCATTTCTCAAGGCAATCACACACTAAGCAGTGCTTTTGGAGTGCTCCACTATCTGGCCTCGGTGTAGAGCTTGAATGTTGACAGCATGCGTTGCCCCCCATCTTGTACTCCTGTGAGAAGTGAGGACTTACTGTTAAGGTACGGGTGCACATTTCCTCCCATCATTGCAGAATCTGGTTTCCCGCCTATGATTTGTGTTTTCTTTGTGTCTGAGGATGTGTTGCTTTCAGCTCTCTACCTATAGGCCTTGTTTTTCATCATCAATGGAAATTGGGCATGCATTTTACTGTGGTCTGGACTGTAATTGCTATTGTTAATCTTAAAAGACAGAAAAATAACAGTGTCCCTGAAAGGCATAACATTTTAAAATATTGTCCTGTTTAATATGTGAAAATATCTTCCTGTTTAAAGATAACAAGATGCATATATCTCTTCTCAGGATTAGGTAACTGAAGTATCTCCTTGTTTTGTTGTTATAATGCACATTGTTAGGCTGAATCATGGTGTTGCCTGTCATGTAATCAGCAACATTTGAATCAACATTACCTGATAAATGTCATCTATCATGACATCTGGCTGAGGGGTGAGACAATATTCAGTTTTAAACACCTTTTAATTAACTTCTGCCTTCCACAAATAGGCCTAAGCATGTGAAGAACTACTGAACTTGTGTGGTTGATGTTATGTGATTGGTGCCTAGTATTCATAAGGATGGACTAACTAAACCAACACGCGTGACTGGTTTTCTGTGTCATCTTTGCCAGAGCCGGTCATGTGGAAATGTAGAGGGTTAAAGGTTCCCAGACTAGTGGTGAGGCTTGTAGAGTAACCTAGGTTAACAGAAACATAAACATGAACAACATTGTAAGACTATGGATAAATGTAAGGGGATTAGTAGGCCTAGGTTTAATATGGTGAAATAGGATTAGGTGAGATCACAGACTGGCTACAGGTTCAGTAACCTAAACAAATCATTAATTGATTGCGCAGCGAGTTAATTTAGGCTACATTTTGATGTTTTTGTATTGGAAATGGGCATAATCCGAGTTGCTAATTGTGAAGTGTCCCGCTGGGTTTTTCAGGCTATTCCCAACCCCCAGCACCACAACGTCTATAACGTCCAAACTGTGTGTGTGTGTGTGTGTGTGTATGATTTGTTTGCTGTTTTAAGAAGATAGGTTGTTTTAGATTTTCAAAATGATTTGATCCCCACTCCTTTCACATAATACACATCCTGTAGCCTAGGTTAGGTGTCATAGTTGCCTATTCGAATTCACCACTAAGGCTTTATTTAGCAGCTTGTTTCAGTCTATTCCAGTATTTCACGAGGTGCTATCCGGAACAACATCTTGCTATGTAGCCTAGTTTACAATGGTGCCCACGATTAAAGTAACGTCATTTGCATAACATCGCAATGTTATTTGTAAAACAAAAAAATATTTAAATAATTCAAATCCCCCTGTGGTTTCAGAATGGGTGTTTCGGTAGCCTATGGTTTGCAGAGAGAGAGCCACGCCTCCGTTAAAAGGCCATTCTTCTGACCCATTTAGTTTAGCTAACATCATCTTTCGCCATGAGGACAAATTTTCGGTTAGGATTTTGGGAACAACAATGAAAGAGCGGAGAGAAGGGACTGGGTAGTAGTAAAGAATCTTTGGCTGAGGAGGGGAGGCCTTGCACCTGTCTTTCTATGACATATCTAGCGCAGTAGCTGAATCACACAAGCGGGGGGAGACAGTCGCGCGTGTTTCGTATACCACAGTGGTAGCTAGTTAGCTACATGCAACCATGACTTCTGCATATAGTCTTGAATACCATCCGGATATGAAAGCCGATAGTCGATTGCTGGGTTCTTGTGATACCATGTAAGTAATTTTGCCTTTCTAAACTTAATAACACACTGAGGGTAATAGCGTGGCGTTATTTTGGGCTACCCAAATTATCCAGGGAGCGTAACGGTATCAACCCTTCACTAGCTAGCTCGTTAGCTAATGTTGAAATGCTAACTACTTGAAACTCCCTGGTTATTGAACATCTTAACTTGCAATAGAATTAAAAGTAATGTTAGGATTATTTGGGCCAATATGATTTATGTCATTAAAACGTATCAATCCTTGACTGTCTGGCTTGCTCGCTAGCCATGTAGCGTCAAGTTCTACTTCAATGTGTGAAAGGCATAGCGTTATGTTAACGTTTGTTAGCAGTCGGCGTCTCGTGATTCAGCCTGTCGTTTTCACGGTGGTGTTGATCAACCGATTTAAGATGGGTGTATCAAGAAGACTAGCACATTGGCGAAAGCCATTTTTGAGGGTTGTGTATGGAAATGAGGAAGTCACGTTAACCTTCTGACTAAGTTCACTTTAAAGTGCGTTGTTAACATGCTAGCTGACGGCTAACGTTAACTGTAGTGTGAAGGGCGAGATATGGAGGTTGCTATGTTTATTAGGAAACATATGATTTACCATTTAAATAAAAGATCACCTGATAGATTTAAAGGAAAATGTAAGTTGTTTAATTCATATGAATAAACAGTTCGGTCCATCTGTGTGTGGTTAAGCGAATTAATGTCCAGCCCGCGCGGCCACCTCCCCTATTTTGCCCAAATTAACGTTAGCTAACTAGCTATGATGCTACATAATATACGTATTCTGGAAATAACGTTAACGCTACCCAAATATGTTTTGTAGTGTTTACTGAACACCCGTTTTAAAATATTTAAATGGATGTGTTGGTTGTGCTCATACGAATATTTAACGATATCTATAACTTGGCATTTATTTGGGCTTTGAGGTTGGCTAGCTCGCTTTGGCTCACGTAATGGAGGCTGGGGACACATGGGCACGTGTTAACTTAGTTGCTTAATGCAATTGTGTAAGTGGTGTTTCAATGCATATATATATTGTTGCAGTACATTATTGTCAAACTGTGTTATATACGTCCACTGTGTCATTTTCCCCAAATATTTCAGTTGGGTGTGTTTTACACTGCTTTTGTTTAGGGTACTGTGCGCTTGTTGTACCTGGGAGCAGATATAGGACAGGTAATGTAGGTAATGCAGTCTATCTAGCTAATGTCCATTAAGGTTGGGAGTTCTTTGCTGTCCATGGGTTCTGGTTTCACCTTGATGTCAACCCACAGCTGTTCATAACACGTGTCTTCCCACACCACGCAGCACGAATACATCGTGATCATTACAACATTGTGATCATAAGAAATGTTTTTTATATGTATAAGCTTACATGTAAACTTATTCTTGAAGCTAAATAAGAACTTGTTGTTTCAAGTGCTGTATATTAAGGCACTAGTAAAGCAATGGATTTTGCTGACATTACAGGACGTGTGAGAGCCTAACTTAACTTGTGCAATAGCATTGCAAACCACATGCTTGGTGACATCAATAGTCTGTAGCATATGGGCTGTTAGCAACTTGAAGGGAATTCTGTAGGTTAGATTCACGATTCCTACTTGTATAGCTTGGGTTTTGCCTATTTTGAAATAGACATGCATCTCCACAATGTAGGATAATTAATGTTGTATTTTTGAACATTGAGATTTTCATAGTTTCTCTTTTAGGGTAAGACTTCTCTTAAATCTAAATGTGGGAAATACCCCCCATGTCTATTTCCTGGTTTGTCAACAATTGCTTTACTCAATTGAGGGATCTTCAGTTGGATCCTTAGTTTTTCTAAGATCCCAGTAATTGACTAAATTCCATGTTCTGCCAGCTTAAAAGGGGCATACCAATAGCTATATCCCAGCTTACAGTTTGAGTGGTAGAAAAGGTGTTAGGCACGTTTCTTAGCCTGAACATTGTAGAGATCAGAGATAGTTTTGTGCTTGTTTTTTTTTCTCTCCCTTTTTTCTTCTCAGATTTTTAAAATTCATATCATGGGTCTTCATGTTTTGTCTGAGATTCAGTTGAAGTATTTTCAATAATTTGTGTAGATCTGTGAATGTTCAGTACACTAATGTAAGAGCTTGTTTACGCTGACAGCAGTGTGGGGGAATATCCTCCATATGGAAGCTTTGTTATTTTTGTGGGCTTTGTATTATTCACATTGGGTTTTGAGAGGATCTTGTGTTTTAAGTTTAAAATGCTGTGGTTTGGCTCTCCCAGGCCTCCAGACTAATCAGACATGAAACTGCACACGATACCTTGTGTTAACACCATAGGACCGAGCATGTAGCTGTCAAGCATAGCAATAAAACAGATTAATTAGTGTGAACTTCAGAGTGCTTAATAGACTACTAAAATTAGGTCTAACCAGAGAGTGGTCTTCATGTTTGACACAGGTCACGAAAATGCCAAGGGTATAGACCTATTCATACAGGAGTTGGTGAAAATTATGTTATTGCAGCATATGAGATTGTGTTTAAGACGGAACTCATTGCATGTAGCCACCTCATTCACTGCTCTAAGAGTCTACATGTCTATTGTAAACACAATTCTGTGCCTTTCAGTTATACAGTTGCCTCATCTTTTTGATCTTGTATTGAGAACTTTTCATACGTTGATATATTCCTTAGTGAGTGAAAGACCTAATTAGATTGTCTGTTTTAATTGAATTTGTCATGAGGCTAAGTAGGCCTACCCTCCACTAGGCCTCAGTAACTATTTTTGGTGAAACTTTCCCACATGGGACTCTACTGTAGCCAGGCTCAGTTTTGTTGGGTTTATGGAGGTTGAACATTATGGTCTCTACAATTGATTTGATGAAATGGGAGAAAGGACAGAACTGCTAATAAACAATACATTTCTATGGCTTTCATTTACAGTTGGGCACAGCTATCTTGGGCATTTGAATTCGGGGTACACAGGGTTCAAAAGAGTTACAACTTCAAGGGGGCGTTCTAATTGCAACTTCTCATTTATGTAACTAATGATATTTCAATAAGGTTTCATTTTTAGTCAAAACACTTACCCTGATTGTGAAACTCCCTGTAGTTATAGCAATTGTATTGTTATTTACCACAACAAACAGATAAATATTGATTATTGTTATCGGCCCTAAAATTCCATATCAGTGCATCTCTTGTCCACTATACTGTCAACAGAAATTGACAAAAGCTGAGTATATCAGCTTGCTCAGTTAGCGGGGAAGTAGAAAGTATAGCAATTCCCAGGTTCTCCAATTCCAGGTCGATTGAGCCATAAAGCCATTGAGGATACTGTCAACGTGTTATTGGGAAGGCACACCTGGGCGTACAATAGAATAAGCCTACTGATTTAACTGGATAAGATTGTTGACCGTTTGACACAATCATGGTGTTTATACAAGTACCTTGGTACAAATCTACTAAATGATTTAAATCACGGTTTGATAGGCCACTGTTTACAGGAAGACTGTCCTAGTTATGCCTACTCCATTCTTTTGCAAGCAACCAGTGTGTGGAATTATTTACTCGATTAACTTTGAAATATATAATTGTCACACACATGATTTAAAATAATCTGACATCTGAAGATGTGTGCACAATATATTAATGATGCATCACATGCTTGAAGCTCTGGCTGGCTAGTCTGCTATACATTTGCTTGGTAAGATGCTGAGTGGTGTATGGCTTTGTTCCTAAAAGTTAAATAAGTAAATAAATAAATAGGTCAAAGGGGAGACATATATTAGACATCGATAAAATGATAGTGATTATAAATGGGATGACAAAGATAATGCTGATGTGCTTGAATTGAAGACAAATTTGCATCAAATGTAAGTAAAAGTAAAAATCCCTTGAGGGGTAACAATGAAGTCGATCGAAAAGTTTACAAGGTGAAACTGGTGGAAGTATTTCCCCACTTAAATTTATAGTTCATTAACGACAAAGACAATGCAGTGGCTTGTAGGTGAGTTTTTGAGGTTCATGTAGGTAAACAAAACCCCAAGGCACTGTAATGACCTGATGATGCAAACAGCCAAAACTAGGAGCTATCTCAACAGTCGAAGGCAAATTTCCACATGCCTGGATGTGCAATGCAAATTTAATGGTGAAGGCTTTTTGATAACTTGTCAGTTTTGATAGAAGTATCTTTTACATTTATTCACTTTGGTGCTGTAATTGTATGGATTTATTGCGTATTCTAACAAAAGCAAGTAGTTTGATGGCAAAGCTGACTGTTTCTATACCTTTCAGTTTCAACAGTCTTTTGAGACAGTCATCTGCCAAGGCTTTCATCAGACCTGAGGTCGAGGAGTGTGGAGGAGAGAGGAGGAGTATGTAGCAGTAACCTGACCTTTCTGTTCTGGCTCGCAGCCTTATCCAGGCACGAGGTGTCATTTGCTTACAGTTAAACAAGTATTTGAGAGGAAGCCAGTTAAACGGTGACATAGACTTTAATTGGGGTATACAGTATGGCAGTTATTAAAGATGGCAGTTACTATTTATCTGATCGCGTTCTGATATACACCCATTTTTGGGTAATAGAAACTTGTGGGCTGGTGTGCCAGTGCGTGTTTCAACAATCTGTGAGGTAGAAGAAGGTTGTGAGTGAATCCTGTCTCAAACCACAAGTAAAAAAAATCTGTCTCTTGCTTAAGACCATGCCTTCTTAATCTAAAACTGTTTTGTAGAAGAACTTAGTCTTTACAATTTAATGAGTCCAGGTTAAAAGGCAAAATGTCTCATTTTGCGAACCGCCATGTCCTCTAAAGTTGATTTACATATAAACATGTTATTTCCAGGTAAAACTTGAAATGATTGAGATGAGTTTTGTGAAATTCAAGGGCTCACAACCTGTAATGTAGGTGTGTTTTGGCAGGTCCCCAACAGCACAGCTGGCAGTAGGAAATGATGCCATGGGCTGCCTATACAGGCCTCGTGCTTTTGGATTGGCTCTCACTGGCTCTGAGTAGTATTTGGTCTAGACAACGTACACATTTGTTAAGGGCGAAGTTGATCATACCTGGTGACCTCTAGGGAGTTGCATTCTGGGTTTGTCACACGTTTGGGCATGAGCACTGACAACTCGACCCCCTAACACAGCACATTTGTCATGGGCAGCCGGATAAATGGTGTCACATACCTCGGTGACTACTGGCTGGCAGGGGCAGCCTTCGATGTGTTTATGACGTCCATCTCTCACTTGGGCTATTGTGTTGCTCTGGGAATCGTGAATGGTATTTGCCAGCCTTTTCAAACAATACCCTTTTGTTAGCCCTTCTCTGTAAGGGGAGCCTTAAGTCGATCCCTGTGCTGTCTCAAGCCACTGAGGAAGATATGGTCCAGCATCATCTCCGCAAATGTTTGGATTATGGTTATTGAGTTTGTCAAGAGGACCAATCTTCTGGAGGACATTGACACAGGCATTTTTTGTGGTGTTTGATTACTTGACTGCATCTTGCAAGGTTCTGGACTAACAGGAAGCCACACTTGTGGTGTTAGCAGCTACCTTTTGTTAGCATTTAAACTGGGCGATGTCATTTAAGTCCTTTAAGGATCTTGGTGTTTCAGCTGAACGTTTGAGCTCTATGTGTAAGAGATGGATAACTCGAGCACAAAGGTCTGTATAGTATTATCTGAGTCCCATGTTTCCCCATCGCCTCTGTCTTTGTGTGGTTCGTTTGATTTGTTCATGTTTTCTTCCAACACTTAATGTACTCAAAGGTATTTCTAGACTCGAGGCTATTTCATGGCTGCCCATCTTACCACAATATTACGTTCCCCATGTCATCTCAGTCAGAGATGAAGGCATGTGAGTCTGACATGTATGATGTGTCATCGTTAGTCAGGTTCCTTCTCACGCCAGCTCTCCTCTCGATCATATGAAAGGGGTTACTTTTTGGGTCAGGGGTAACATTTGCATTGACTTTTTTTGCAATTGTCTTTTACTTTTTATTTATGCATTGTTGGGCTGTTGTGACAAGTAAATTTCCCAGGTGTGGGATTTAATAAAATCTTATCTTATCTATCTTAGATGGAGTGTCAGTGTCTGAATGTTTAAATAGGAAAGCACATAAACTCGGATTTCCCTTCTTACAATTGATGTGTCGCTATCGTTATGTAAAACAAAATCCACTCTCTGCTCTTTCACAGCAACAGCACTGGCAACAACATGAATGGGTCTTTAGAGCATTTGGACCAGCCCGATCCAGACACAATCAAGATGTTTGTTGGGCAGATCCCGCGGTCCTGGACAGAAACAGAGCTGAAGGAATTGTTTGAGCCTTTTGGTGCCATTCACCAAATTAACATTCTTCGCGATCGCACTCAGAACCCGCCCCAGAGCAAAGGTAAGCTTGCATTAGCTGATGTCAACCACAGCTGCTACCACATCTGGCCTGCTTTACTTTCGTTTCATTTCATCCTGACCTATCTCTGGTCTGGGTATCTACATCACAGCCAGTATATATATTTTTTTTTTGTGTGTAGTACTGTTGTTGTGATCTTTACTGATGTGTGAAGCCCATAACACCAACCGTGTCAAGATCTTCACCCCGTGCCTGCAGTAGTTTCACATGGCTGTCATGCTGCAGGGTGTCCATAGATGCCAGGGCATAGTTGGCCTCTGCTATATGCCATGGAATCTGAAGCCATGCCAAGCCGTGCCCCTCCAGTCAGTGTGCGTAAATCTATTTAGGAAAGTTTTTTTTTTTTTTTTTTTGACGCATTGGCAGGTGATTCTGTGTTGCTTTAGATTAAATTGACCGTGTGATTACCAATGTTATTAGTAGGAGTGGTTTCAATAGTGGATCTTTTAGAGCTTTAAAATTGAATAAGGTGTCACTGTCACATCCATAGCAATACCACCGACTAAACAGGGCAGGTGATTATCTCTCACCAGAAATTCAATAACACAAGTTGTATCCTTGTGACGGCAGTTCCAGCAGCAGAGCTCTGGTTCATTACTCAATGCTCTTGCTGTTTTGTCTCATTTTCAGCTCAACATGCATAGATCTGCAGTAGTACGTAACGTGTGCTTTATCCAGATTGATTCTGCTGGTGAATTTCCATTGACGAGATGTTCCTATTCTTCTCCTGCAGGCCGTTACCATGACGACCACATATTTTGCATATGTGCATAACCGGTCATTGATTTCCATGGCTAATGTGAACTGAATATGTAGATATAGCGTAAGCCTGTGAATAGAGGCAGGAATAAACACACCTATTCACCTTGATGTCGAAACGGCTAAATATAACAGCCATTGAAGCCTTCGCACAAAGACAACCATGCGCTCATTGCCGCCTTCACCAGTCGGTAGCTCCTGCAGTCGGTGGAGGCTGGCAGAATCAGCAGCAGTGGAGGGTTCCGTTATGTAGGTCAGAGACTCTGCAGTGCTCCACTTTACAGCGCTACTGACAGGCAGCCTGAGTCGCCACTGGCATTCTACTGGGACGCCAAGATGTAGAGCGCGTTCCAGCTCTTCTCTTGCCTGCTCTGTTGCACACACACACACACCCACCCCCACCCGCATCCCCCTCCTCCTGCTCTGAGTGTGGGCATGAGCACCCTTGCGTTATGTAAAACACTGCTGCCTGTGTTGAGTGTTCAGGCCTCTGTCATGATTTTAATTCAGTCAGGTTTGAAACGGTCAGGAGCATTGTACCAGTTTGTGTCCAGTGCTCTTTGTAATCCTTTCTATAGCATCCCTTTTTGACGTTTGTCTTGTCATGTGTTTGTATGCATCCTGCCTCCACTCTGTGCTCCTTTTCTGCCGTCTCTTTAAGTCTTGTTCTGTAAATGCTCCCTCTTCTCCCGGCAGGTTGCTGCTTTGTTACATTTTATACTAGAAAGGCAGCTCTGGAGGCCCAGAATGCATTGCATAACATAAAAACCTTAGCTGGGGTAAGTTTTTTTTTTTTTTTTTTTTTTAATTTGTTACACATCTCATTTGAGCAACATAAATCAATGTAGTATGTGCAATGTAGTAAATGTGCCTTCATGTATCTTGCTTTTCACCACAATCTTAATAGAACAGTTCAAAGCCAAGTTATACCTATCTAGTATTATTTTCTTACATGAGTCATTCATTATAGTTTAATGTAGAATACATAATTGACGTCATTTTCAACCATGCAGTGCAGACAGCAGTGTGCTATTGGCTGTAAAGGCGTAACTCGAACTCTGCATTGTTGTGCTCCTGACGTTAGCGCTCGTGCTGAGAGGACCATCTGTATTCCATGCTGGTCTGTTTTCCCCCCAAAAAAGCACATTGCCAGTTCTGGTGCTCTGCTTTATTTTTTGTGTTGCTCTTGAGAGCAGTGTCAGCCAGCCTGTAAGTTGCAGTGAAACATTTGTGCTGATATTAAGCAAAGATCGTGATGTGTGGACAGTTTCAGGTGCATATCAGTAGGAATTCCTCTGAAGCGCCTTTGGATGAAGTTAAATGCATTCATTAGGATGTAAAATACATTCTAGAAGTCCTTGGCAGAGCGTAATCACATTGTTTTTGGTATAGTGATTGAAAAGTAACCTCAACAGTTACTGAAATTGTCATTTAATTTTTTTTTTCTATATTTTACTAGATGCATCATCCCATTCAGATGAAGCCTGCAGACACCGACAAAACAAATGGTGAGCGGCTGTGCTAGGAACATGAAGTTGTTGTGGACCCTGTCAGCACATTTTGGTTCCTCACTGAAGCCTTTCTCTGGGTCTCATTTCTGGGATTAAATGATGAGCTTAGCTGCCTTTGGTTTTACATAGAGACTGGAGGAAGGGCTAAAGAATTTTGGACGGGGGGGGATTCCCAGCAGACTTAAAGGAGAATTCCGGTGTGATATTGACCTAAAGTGTGTTGAAACACGTTCACACTCGGCATCATATGTCTCATAGCTCATCTTGGCTTGTCCCCTGCACTCAGAAATCTGGCGCTAGTTAGCCGATGCTACCAAAAGTTTTTCGATGTGAGTGCCTCGGGCATCGGCCTAGCCATGCAAATAAATCACTGTTTTACACCATTTACGAGGCTCAAAGTAGCTCCATACTTTATTGGTAGACTTGCGAGGGCCTTGACATTTTAAAACGAGACATTGAGAACTTTGAATAAGCACTGGTTGTTTATTTACCAGACGATTTATACAGACAGTACCTTCATGAAGTTTACCGTTCACCGCCATCTTGAGTTTAGTCATGATAAGTCGAGCAACGAGTACGAATGAACAGGTATGATAAGGGACCAAAGATTCCAAAAATAATTCAGTGGAAATGCATGGCTAGCAGTTGCGGTATCATGTTTCAACACACTTTAGGTCAATATCACACCGGAATTCTCCTTTAAGAGAAGGCTTCATAATGGCAGGAGTACACAGGCTACAAGCATGCAGTATGGAACTCAATTGTCTGTACATTTTGTTTTTTTTGTTTTTCAGCAGCTGTGGAGGACCGCAAACTCTTCATCGGCATGGTGGCCAAAAAGTATGGCGAGAATGAGGTGCGGATGATGTTCTCCCCATTCGGACAGATAGAAGAATGTCGGATTTTGCGTGGACCTGATGGTACAAGCCGAGGTGGGTAAACTGCAGTTTCTCTGATGGTTTGTGGGGGGAAAATGGCCACTGCAGCATCACGTTCCCATGACCATCATCTGTTCTGACCATCCGGACTGCCAGCCCTCATCCTGTTTGTCACGTGCATTGAGCGCTCTGGCCTCAATTCTGTCCCCAGATCAGCTCACCATGAACACTCAAGCAGAATTCGCTCACATTTTTGCGTACAGACATGTACAGTCTATCTAGACCAGGGGTGTCAAACATGAGGCCCGGGGGCCAGATAAGGCCCACCAGCAGGTTTCATACAGCCCCCCAGATGTTTTGGGTAGGAAGGGAAAATTAGAAAAAAAGATCCACATCCAGTTGTCTTCAACAATTTGTTATAAGCAATATCTCTGATATGATGCATTGATTAAACCTAGCACTACAAACCATCCTCAGGAAGGAAGAAGTAGAAAAACTAACATGGAAGTAGGGCATTTTAAGAGAGCGAGCTGTACCGGTATATGACAGCAGTACATTATTGTGTACTTGTTTGCTCATAAGTGATAATCAAACAACACTCTGATGCCCATGCAGAAAAATGATAATGACCATGATGCCCCCCACTAGGCCTCATTCCAACAAATCTAGTAAGGCAAGCCAAAGTTAAGATTACTTTTGACCTAGTAAGAAAAACTGGTGCACTGAAGACTGATTCTATTGTATAAGTTTCTTTAATTGATGCAAACTCCAATGTGTATTACATCTGCTTTTAAAAGGCAGACATTTTTCACCACAAAACAGACTTTGTTGCACTGTTTTCATATGAATGCCGGAATACCTAATCAATTGCTATTACACTTCTCCCATGTTTTCGCACGATACTCGCACTTTCCCCTCGACCTTCCCATAGATCAGTGGTTCTCAAAGTGTGGGGTGGGCCCAACTAGTGGGGAATAGACAGGTGGGGTGCCAGGAACAGGAAGAAATGCTAATAATAATAAAAAAAAAATGTGCCTATCTTTTTTTGACAAGGATTATCATAGATTCAAAACAGAACATATGAATTAAAATAACATCCGATCCAGCCGACCGAGACGGGAAATGTAACTTGGAACCAAAATGCAAAAAAAAATAATATTTGAACGTTACCATTTTGCCGGGTTGATGGGTCAAGTGGGGCTTGAAAATTCCCCACCTCAAGGAATGACAGAAAAAGTTGTGAGAACCAGATGCATATGCATGAGTAAGAAAAGCACAGTTTGCCATTCTGCACTCCAGTGGCAGGCAAAATGCTCTTTTAAGGTGCAAATGGCGTCAGAAACAGGCAGTAATATGACGGTAATTCTTAGAACATCTAGGCCTGAGTTTGCTTTTGTTAAAACATGAGTGCTAAAATAGCAACTATAAAATTAAATAAAATAATTATTGCCTTTTTAGTAATGAAACTGTTTTTCTTTTCTAACAGTCAATATTATCAGAATAGTTTTACAGGAACTGTGCAGTAGTTTAAATTGGTGATTTTTAGTGTACGTCATGACTCCTAGTCAACTGCGTGCCTGTGGATTTATTCTCTGCTGCAGCATGGCCAGTCTGTCTGTGCTTGCTGTGTTGAACTAGGCTAAGGTTGTCATGATCACGTTCCCCAAATGATTTGTGGACACTTTCTTGTACACCAGGTTATTTTTGGCTTCTGGTAAACGTACAGAGTCTCAACCCCACTGATACGATTCATACTTGTTCTCACTGTGTCGCTTTCATATCTCAACACATGGTCCCCTAACTTCCAATTACCCCAGTGTATCAAAGTCCATCACGCAAACATACTTTCTCATTATACCATTTTTTGTTTTGTTTTTGTTTGTTTTTCTAAAGCACTGCTAGATTTCCAGTGGCACCAAACGTGTAGACTGCCTCATGCCTCATGTGATGAAGTCAAAGTCCATCCCGTTTTATCTGTTGCAGTGTGGGAATATTGGTGTCTCACTATGCTGGTGGTGGAAAGTTAAACATTTGCTAGTCAGTCGCTTACATGTGACCTCTCCTCATTGGGTGTTTTATCTCTGTGTTGACCAACCTCTTGGGGCTTTGTGGAAAGCACACTTCGTGCCTGGACCACTGTAGACCTGTGTGGATGCTGAAAGCCTCTCTTGTGTTGTCTTGTCTTTTGTCCCCCCTGCACTTGCACATGCATCTGTCCAACATGATACATTCACAAGAACTAAATAATGAGCTTTTAAACATTTTAGAGCCAGGATGACTTTCATTGGTTAGTATCTTCCTGTTCTCGAATAACCGCCTCCATGCTTACACTTCCTGTTTCTCACATAGCCTGAAATTGCAGTAGTGATCATGTCCATGAAAATGGCCTCTCTATGTAGTAAAAATGAAAAATCTAGTACATTTGCAGTCTGCAATTTGGTTTTGCAAAAACTACTGGCTATTGGAGCTCAGTAGACAATCATTGCACCTCCTTTCAAAGGTTCTGAAGCACCATATCGATTGGCTGGGATAGTTAGTCGAATGTGTTAGCCTAATGTGTGCTTCAGCAGAGCCAGGGGTGCGTATGAATCTCGCGGGGGTGGAGCGCAGATAGGGGACCGCAAAGTTTGGGTATGGTGGTGATAGAATCGCAGACTGTACCTTTTAATAATATCTGAAGCAACACGCTCACACTAACTGACTTACTGGTTTTAACTTAACTAGGTGCTGAATCCCTCATATAGTGATAATGTATGAAGTAAGTATGAAGGACCACACTCTCAGTCCCCTTTCAAACTTTTAATCGCCAAAAACGGACGTTTCGGGCTGTGCGCCCTTCTTCAGCACTTCGTAAATCGCCATTATACGTTGAAGAAGGGCGCACAGCCCGACACGTCCGTTGTTGGCGATTTAAAAGTTTGAAAGGGAACTGAGAGTGCCTTGCTTACTTCATACTGTACCTTTTTAATGCCAGTCCAGTGGCAGCATGTTCAAACATCTTTACGCAAACTTTGTGTGAGTGTGTCTACTCTCTGTGTGCTAACCAATGAGATCGGCTCTGTGTGCTTTCGATGCCATTCTCTGTTCTCTGTTTTTGTCATGTTATTTTCATAATGGCTTGTCAAAACCTTTTGTCTTGTTTTTGTTTCTCTCTTGTCTCCTCCTCCTTTCTCCTATTGTCCCTCCTCCTCCCCTCCCCCCTCCCCCTCCCCTTACAGGCTGTGCATTTGTTACGTTTTCTACCAGGGCAATGGCACAGAATGCAATCAAAACCATGCATCACTCTCAGACTATGGAGGTACTGTACCCCTCAGCCCTTTCTTTGATTCCCTCCCCCCCAACTCAGACACACACACCTCATCTTATCTGGTCCTCTGGGACTCCAGAGTAGCTCAGTGCACAGTTTGGTCACCTATGCAAAACTTGGGAGTCCAGCTGACTCTTGTGCAAGCACCCTCTAGGCCACTTTATTTGCTCATTTGATTTGATCACAACAAGTTCTTATGCCCAAGATCGAAGGTCATGCTTTCAATCGGTTGTCTGTTGCAGTGGTCAGGTGTTCAGAGTAAGCATGGAAATGAGTAGGGAAATAGAGAAGAGCCATTTCCATGTGCGCCTGACAATTAGAGAAGTGCCTGATGAATGACTTTAGAAATACTTTGTGTCGAGATGCTCCTTTTTGTATCTGTCTGAACCTTTTGATGGTGTTTGTTTGTGAAATTGTGTACATTTTTGTGTTGTGTGTCTGTGTCCGTGTGTGTCCCCTCCCCCAATTTTTCTCTCAGTAATTGTCCTGGTTTCAACTTCTGTGTGTGAGAGCGCAGCCTGTGCTCCAGTCTGCATTGTTGTGTTTGGCCTATAATTGATGTCTTGACAAAAGTGGCTGTGATGTAATGTTTTACCACAACTAGGGAAAGCGACGATTTTAGTTCACACTCTGTTCTTATCTAACCACTGGTCCCATTTTGCTGATTCATTAGTGAGGAGCTTTTGGTCCCCCCCCTACACACACAGGCCTGTGTTTCATCTCTGGTAGCTATGACAACACTGGAATCGCTGTGTTTTGTCTGTCCTAAAAGAGTGTGTGTTGTTTTGTTTGTCCTCCGCAGGGCTGCTCCTCTCCCATGGTGGTGAAATTCGCAGACACCCAAAAGGACAAGGAGCAGCGGCGCCTGCAGCAGCAGCTGCAGCAGATGCAGCAGCTCAACAGCACCTCCTCCTGGGGGAACCTCTCAGGCCTGGGCGGCCTCACTCCACAATACCTTGCAGTAAGAGCAGGCCGTTTCTATGGTCACCACTACCCTGGGGTGCGTTTCCCAAAAGCATAGTTGCTAACTAAGTTAGCAACTTTGTTGGTTGCAATGCAATTTCCCATTGCCAACCAACTAAGTTGCTAACAGGTTAATAACTATGCTTTTGGGAAACGCACCCCTGGTTGAGAAACCCCACCCTAAATCATTAACGGGGCGATGATGGACCTCTTAACCTTGTTAAGCTGTACTCGTGCATGATGTATCATAAGTACTGCAAGCACTCTATGAGCCACATGACTTGGCATTTGTCCCCATGTTGATAATGGGTTTGTGTATTGAAATGGAGGGGATTTCATATGGTGAAGCATGTGATCTCTTCTCTCATTGCAGTTGCTCCAGCAGGCAGCAGCCTCCTCCAGTAGCCTTGGTTCGTTCAGTGGCGTGCAGCAGCTTGGTGGTGAGTCACATGGATTAAGACAGAATGCAAACCCTGACTTAAAATCCTTTCCCACCAGTGAGCTCCAACATGCCAGTCAAAAAAGAAACAAGCCTCACAGTCGGATTGTCGTCAGATGAGCCCCTTTGGGTGACTGCTCCCTGCTGAGTGGCATCATTTTTTCTCGTATTTTCCCTGAGCCATTACCTCTACTCAAAGCCACTTTGTAACTTTCACATTGTTATTTAATGTTGTCACTGTTTGGGAGAGAGCTCTTCTTTTGTAACATGGCAGCCATTTCACCTTATTGCCAGGCCAATATGAATGTGTACAGGATTGAAGAAGGCCAAATAGGAAGATGTGTGATAATGATTGAGAGCGTGTTGAAAATGCAGCACCTTGATTTCAAACTATTTACATGTCTCAGGTATGAGTGCCATGCAGCTGCAGAACCTTGCCACGATAGCTGCAGCAGCTGCCGCTGCTCAGACGTCCAACCCCTCCAGCGCAATGTCGTCCTCCACCAACGGAGGTGGCCTTGGGAGTCTGGCTAGCCAAGGTGCGGAAAATACCTTTATTTCATTGTGTGTTCTTGTACACTGTGCACATTGTATGCAGTTCAGTGTAAATATAGGGCCTAGGGTAACCACTCTACTTAACTTTAAAAGTTCATATGAAATGCTTACCTTCTCTACATTAAAATTTAATGTAAGTAATTTGTAGAATTGGTGGTTGCACAATGATTTAGCCTGATTTACCCAATGATTCTCTTTTTTTATGACATAATGGCCATTCATTTGTATCTCTCCCTGAACCATCAGGTGCCGCAGGCAACTCTAGTGCTATGAGCTCTCTGGCTTCTTTGGGAGCCCTTCAGGGCCTTACAGGGGCATCCGTTGGGCTCGGCAGCCTAAACGCCCTCCAGGGAAATGTCAACAGTAAGTGCATACTCACACATGCATGGGCACTTGCGTGCACACACATTTACATTTATTTAGCAGATGCTTTTATCCAAAGTAAGGAATAACATTCAAGATGCAGTGCAAAGAAGACGTTGGGTAGGAATTAATATGGTATCAATCAATGCTATTACTGGAGGATGACGGGGACACTAAACTGGGTGCGTAACTGAAGCATTCCAGTCGCGTTGCGTCTGCTTCAACAATTAGATTCCACTATATATTCCAATAGTCTTCTAAAATGGATTTTACCAGTCTCGAATGGAACGCTTCATTCTCGAATGGAACGCTTCATTCTCGAATGGAACCCTTCATGCGCCGGGTGTAGCTTCCCTGTAAGGGTGCGGACGTTAGTACTAGTCCAGTGTTGGAGACCGTGGTAGAGGAGTAGAGAAGAGGGCGTGTTGGGTGGTTAGAAGTGTTAGGAGATGACACACACACATAACTTACCTGTGCAAAGTGTTGTAAACTTTTTATTAGAGAGCCTGTATTTTGACGTCACATCCCAAGAGTGTGCGATAGTTTGATGCCATACATCACCAGAGATGCACTGCTGACCTTATCTTTTTAAAAATGTAGTTGTTTGTAGTTGATATGTAATGCTTGGAGAGCAATGACTTCTAATGGGGTTCTGTGCACGCACACACAATTATTTGCACATTGTTATTGGACATGAGCGTGTTTGGTGTGTCATCTGCTAGAACAGTATTCAGTGTTTCCTTTATGTACATTTGGTCCATTGCCACAAATTATTACCACCGCTGCCTCAGAATTGGACCAGGTGCGCAATATTGTTTGAAGGTTGCGGACTCTCCTGCCTGTCTACTGGAAACACTAAATATTGGTCTTTCATATTACCCCCCCCCCCCCCCCCCCCCCCCCCCCCGATATTTGCTGAGGTACCATCTACTGTGCTTGTTCAAACTCTGTCCTAATGACTTTGTTCTTCTTCTCTCAGGTATGGCTGCCCTTAATGGTGGACTGGGCAGTACAAGTCTAAACAACGGGTCAGCAGGTACAATGGATGCCCTTACCCAGGCGTACTCAGGGATGCAGCAGTACACTGCCTCTGCCCTGCCTTCTCTCTACAACCAGTCTCTGCTGCAGCAGGGTGCTGCAGGAAGCCAGAAGGAGGGTAAGGCCACCGTCCCATTACACCGTATGGACCCTTTCAAGAGTTCCATTATCAGCATCATAGTTGGCCCCACAAGACTTCCTTTTTAACATTCCATATGTTATCTTAATGCAGAGGAAGTAGATTGGGGCCCAAATAGAACGTTCAAGCATTGTTTTTGTTTACCTTGTTGAAAGGGTCTATAATAATACGCCTGCTGCGATTAGTCTACATAAAGCATAATAGTCTTGGAAAGTAATTACTTGTTCATTAGTTGTTTCAGTTAGCATTATATTTTCCATGTGTCGCTGATGGTTAACGTTTTCATAACTAAAAGGCGCTCAGGGAGCGCAAACTTTTCCAAGGTCAAATGCAGCCATTAACAAAGAGTCTGAAAGTGGACCTTGAGCTTGTGTTCAATTTGTTTTTTCTTTGGAGCATGTAGATCATTGTTCTGGTGTATGAGCACGAAAACAAGTGAGAACAAATAATAGGCTTCCAGATTCCGCATCTATTGCTTTAGCTGGGGTAATGGCATCACCTTCTGAAAGAGACTGAGAGCATGTGAAATTGCAATTCTTTAAAAGCAATCAGTAATTTGCATTAGTCAACAGGTAATAATTTAACATTGAATGTATAAAAAAAGGAAAATGAAAGAAAACAAACATTTGTTTTTGCTATTGTGAGTTAAGGGATAGACTGCACACTGACGGCAGATATGTCCATTAGTCTCTATCTACTGTAGCCTATATTCAGGTGAATTAAATATGTTGGCATGAGGGATAGCTGTATTTCTTTACAAAATAAATAGCTAATAATAATGGATTGAAACAAGGTAATAATAGACCAGGCATGACTGAATAGAGACAAGAAAATGGACAACATATCCACATCAGTCCAACACAAGTGTTTTTCATATGTCAGGATTATTGGGCTCTAAAACAGATTGTCAACATTATAGAGCAACTATAAAAGATTCAGTTTGCATTGGATCAAAATTAGATAGATATCCGGCATTAAAGATGGGTCGCGATCCAAAATGTATCTTGTGTGCATACATGTAGGTATGTCTGTTTTTGGCTGCATGCATAAAGGCATTAATTTTTTTTTTTCTTGGGTGCTACTCAAAAAAATTCTTTAAGGTTGGCAGGTCTGTTAATGGCTCATAAATTCTCTACGCATGAGGTAGTCCCAAAACGTGATTGTTCCCACTTTTAAGTAATGAGACAGAGGATGAAATTAAAGGAGAATTCCGGTGTGATTTTGACCTAAAGTGTGTTGAAACATGATAGTGTGAACGTATGTCTCATAGCTCATCTCTGCTTGTCCCCTGCACTCAGAAATCTGGCGCTAGTTAGCCGATGCTACCAACAGTTTTTCGATGGGGGTGCCTCGGGCATCGGCCTAGCCATGCAAATAAATCACTGTTTTATACCATTTACGATGCTCAAAGTAGCTCCATACTTCATTGGTAGACTTCCGAGGGCCTTGACATTTAAAACGAGACATTGAGAACTTTGAAAAAGCACTGGTAGTTTACTTAGAAGACTATTTATACAGACAGTATCTTCACGAAGTTTAGCGTTTGCAGCCATCTTGAATTTAGTCGCGATAAGTCAAGCGACGAGTAAGAATGAACAGGTATGATAAGGGATCAGATTCCAAAAATAAGTTCCAGTTTCTTCCAGTAGCAGCAACTGGAATCCATGCATTTCCACGGTATTATTTTTATCCATGCATTTCCACGGAATTCTCCTTCAAGCGGTATTGCATTATTACATCCTTTTTTGAATGTTTTGTTTTCAATGTGATTTTAGTTATGCGACCTTCCGCAACACTCAATTATTAATATTTTTTGTAGCCTCTTTGTATATATTGTTTTTTTCTTGGCCTCCCTATACTATAACATTGTTGTTGCTCTGACTGAATTTCATACTCATATTTGCAGTATTTGGCACAGAAAATTGAACCAAAAATGTATCTGATCTTTGTGCACATGTAATGTTCTCACTTTTCTCACTCCTGCGTTCAGGGCCTGAAGGGGCCAACCTCTTCATCTACCACCTGCCACAGGAGTTTGGGGACCAGGACGTCCTACAGATGTTTATGCCTTTTGGAAATGTGGTATCTGCCAAAGTCTTCATCGACAAACAGACCAATCTAAGCAAGTGCTTTGGTACGTGTGCCTCCTTACCCAGTGTTCGCTTCAGTCATACTGCAAAGTAACCAATTGTTATCATTTGTCTTCTGACTTTGAAATGAAGTGAGATTTAGGCTGACGCTTAACACGTTTCTTCACTTCTCTAAATGAAAAAAATAGGATTTGTCAGCTATGACAACCCAGTATCAGCGCAGGCAGCCATCCAGTCCATGAACGGCTTCCAGATCGGCATGAAGAGGCTGAAGGTGCAGCTGAAACGATCCAAGAATGACAGCAAGCCCTACTGATGTCAGCTGGGGTTCTCAACCCCTTGCTGTCAAGTTAGCACTGCAAGGGTAAGTCCTCTATGACGCTCCAGAGGCACACACTGCTGTAGATAAGGGCAGGAGCTGTGGTATTGGACAAAGATTACTTTTATTTGTCATTTATTTGTCCAGTTTGTTTTCTTTATGAAGTCAGCTGTGAATGAAATACAGAGTTTGGTTAAAGTATGGTTCTTTTACATTTCAATCCAATTATTTTTTAGACAGGTGTTTTATGCTTATTTTAAGTTCTATGCTTGATTACTGAATATGGGTACTGACTGTACAGTATTATGATTTAGAGAAGAGACTTTGCACTTCTCTTAACCAAGTCAAAGACTTGTCCATGGCACGACAAACCATTTTTTGTTGTTGCCCATAGAAATTGTTCTTGTTCATTCCAGGGTTATTTCTTCCTTTCAATTGAAACTGAACAAAATGTGTGTTTGTATTCAGAAATGGACAGTGAGATTGCTGGCTTGACCTTTTGGTTTAGAAAAAAAACATACAATGTATATTTTTTATACAAAAATGCACTGCCTCAAATTGGACTTTTGCAGTAGTTCCATTTACAGAGTGGACTCACTTTTTTAGCTCAGTATTATAATGCTGTTTGCAACAATAAATAAAAAAAAAAATCCCGGATTCCAAGGCCCAAGTATGGCCCTCTTCTTGGCCTATTTGCTCTGCTTTGCCCTCCTGTTCCCTCACATTGCCAACTGTGTCCGCTGTTAAGTGTTTGCTACCATCGACTGAAGCTTGAGTCCAAATTTCTTCAAATTATTTTGTTTGCCACTTAATGTAGACTAGATGCATGACTTCATCTATGTAAGTGTTTTGTAGGCCCTTTTTCACTATTAAAGGGTAACATGCAGACACATTATTGCAGACACATTATTGTCCTCATTCTTGCTACTTGGTGCTTTTACATCTCATTGTTGTGTTTGTAGCCTAATAGGATGTGCACAGGTACTTATATTTGTGTGTGTGGTCGTGTCGCAATGTGTCTAACTCTCTCTCTCCCTCTCTCTTTCTCTCTCTCCCTTCCACCTGTCCTTTGTTGTCTTATTTCCCCTCTTTTTTGCCCCCCTCCCCCCTTTTCCTCTTGATTTTCTTGTTTTCTTCCCTCAGAAGAAACCTCCATCCCTGTTTGCTCATCTTTGTTGTAGCATGTCTCCATGACTCTCAGATCCAACCAAAAACAAACCTTTGGCCTCGCTACCACATCATTGTCTGAAGGCTTTCTTAAGTTTAGTCATTGCCTGACTTCCATCTGTGTTCAGATGTTATGTGAATTTTCTTTTTTTTTTTTTTTTTTCTTTTTTTTTTTTTTCCCCCTTCATTTTTGGTTTGGTTTTCCTTTTTGGTTTGGTTTTGCATGTAACTTCATTTCACATCAAGCTGGTCTGAAGTCTAACCTGTGTTTGTACAAGACTGGATTTTTGTAAACAGATTTAACAACAAAAAAAATCTGTGGGGATACTTTTTTTTTTCTTTCTTTTAATCCCAGATCTTAGTAAACTTGAACGTTCAATACAGGGATTTGCACACAACCATCTAATGCCACTAGCAATACTGTTCATTGACTTAAGAAAAACACTGAGCAGTTTTAAGAGAGGAGAAGGTTAGTATCTGAATTTGCCATACTTTGACCAAGGCCATTGCTATTGCCTCTTCAGAAGGAAAAGAGCATGCTTAGGTTTACTGGGATTTTTTTCTCATGGAAGCACAGAACATTTTTTTAAAGTAAAAAATACACCCATTTTGGGAACGTGCTACCTACAATAGTCTTTTTTCTAGAACTGATTCACAACTAGACAATCTGTGGTTTAATGCACACTAGAATACCTATATTTTTACTGTTGAGATGTAAAATAAAGGAGAATATTAGGATAAATACTAACTGCCCCAATAACAAAGGTGTCTGTGGATTTAAAAAAATTGACTTAATTTGTATGTGATGTTCCAATGTGTTGTGTTTTACAGAAAGCTTTTTTTTTTTTAGAGAATGACAGGCTTTCTAACAATACTGCTATTGCTGTTGTGAACTTTTTTATTTTTAGTTGTCTTTAAATCTAGTGCTTTGTTTCGATTTCCTCTTACTGTGTAAATCTCTGTACCAAAGTGTGAGATTTATATAGAAAATGGTTTGCCAACAATTCAAGTGCATTTCTTTTATATGGTCTAACATGGATGTTTTAATTTTCTGTGTGTTAATGAACAGATTATGTTTGCGAGATAAAGTTTGGAAATAGCAGTAAGCATGTCATTTGAATGGGATGGACATGCTTAAACCTCCCTTGTTAAATGTGCAACCATCTACATACAGATGTGAAGTCTCTTGTTTTTCCTCATAGTCTACATATATTTCCACTGAAGCATGCTCACATGTAAACAGTTTTTCTAAGACGGTTCATCTGTATTCTACAGCTCTATAACCATGAGAACACATGAGATGTTGTTCAGGCACAGAGGTACGCGTTTTCTAGTTCTACGGAAGTGTACAGATGGAGCACATTAGGTATTAGCCACCCTGGTTGAAATGTCACAGGATTTATGAGGCGTCTCAGTTTTTCGGTGTCATAGTTAACTTTTAGGATGTTGCACATACTTTATTGGTTGCCAGAAATTAATGTTTACATACACGCACAGGAGCACCACACCTTTTTCTCAGATGATTTTCTTCGCAAAACAGCTGTAGGCCTTAATTAGCTTATTGTTTCTCTTTGCTATAAAACAAAGCCCATAGCCTGTGTTATGAGGAAAAATGCTATAAACCTCCAGAAGAGATATTTTACCAAAGCATTCCATTTGATCTAAAAAAAGCTTAGTTTACATAGCACAGCGCCCATCCCTACCCTTGTAGTACCCCCAGTGGTCTGCACTCTATCAGGATATGTCTATGATAGTTGTGGCACTATTACATTCACTCAGGGTCTATTGTGTCTGGGGAAACTCATTTCTGTTTAGAAAACAAGTAAATTTATCATGGACCTTCTGCGATATCTCTCTTTGGGACCACAGAATCAGACACGAGATGAAATGAAAACCGTTGCTCTCAAATCATAACTTGGTTTTTATTTAAAAAAAAAAATAGTTTTTTCTTCTTCAGTGGTTTGACCTTAAAAATTAAAAAAGGGGGTATGATCACCAATAAAGAATCAAAATTTTGTCCCAGCACAAGGTAAGGGGGTATGTGCACTATCAGACATGTGCATATAGAGTGAAATGTGTTCTCAACCACAAATGCATGACATTTTTCCTGTGTTTGAAATAAATGGTGTGTGCATTCAGTACTTAGTTATTGGTTTATATATATATATATATATATGGTGCACATGTCAAGTTTAAAATACAAAAAAAAAAAAGTAAGTGCCATAATATCTGGAGTAACTGCCTAGAAGGTATTGGTAGTAGTAGGGACTTGAGCTGAATCCTTATGGAGAAAGGGGCACCATTTTTTATTATTTTATCTGTGAACCATCACTTTTCAGTGTGTCTTGTGGATGTTCTTTCAAATGATAAACAAATAATGAAAGTGGGGTGAAACACCAATCTGGCCTCCATCAATAAAACTTGGTTCAATGCAATGTGTCTGTTTCAAATGATAGATCTGATTGTGATTAAACATCATATTGAATAGAGCAGTGAAACTGACCCATGTGTCTGACCTTTTAATCTCTAAATATCTGATTTTAATGACCCACATCTGCATTGAACCATAAGAACCATTAGTGTCGTATACCATACTAGGTATTGTATAATGTTATAATTTTGCCACAAAAACTTAGAAGTTGTCAATCAGTTGAGTGAGTGATTGCCATGTGACCCATCCCTTTGTTTAAGCTATGTCATAAATGAAGATAAAAGCACAATATTGAAACGGGTCATGAAATTAAGTGGCAATGGTGACTTTCTCATCCCCTACACTCGACTTGTATGGTTTGTTTATGTGTCCTTTTCTGGTGCTCTGAAGTGCTTTCAAATCAAATTTGTAGTTGCTTTGCCTCTTTTGGATATTGTGGAATAAATGTCCTTTCTTTTCTTTCTCCTTTGTAACATTTAAGCTTGTATGTAATCTGATAGTTTTATTATCCTTCAAAGATTTTGATAGATACATGTGTTTTGAGAAAAGCCAAAGGAATTGCATTTTGGTGTTTTTGCCTGCATAACAAATGACCTTGGATATAAGGCTTTCCTCTTTATACAGCTGGTTGTACTAACACATTTTGTACCGGTGGATCGTTTTTATATTGGAAATTAAAGGAAAAATTCTATATTGGAAAAAAATGTCTGGCCTCTTCCTGCGGCCTTGTCTTTACTGGTCCCCGGGTTTGGCATATATGTGGTACAAGGACAGTTTGATTCTGAATTTGAGTTACACAACCTTGATTTTCACATACTGCTTATGCATCACCTCAGTGTTGATTCATGTCTGTTAATTGAGCACAATACTGTGTCTCTTTTTGCTTGTGCCACTTCACCTCAAAAGCGGTAAGTGTCATTTGTTTCTGTGAAGTCTGTACAGCTGAAGCTTTAGGCAATTATAGACGTCACTATATAATGTGTTAAGTAAATTATTTGTAGTTTTAGGTTTTTTACTGTTTTGTCACAATGTGTGTAGTTTGGACAGTATAGATTTCTTTTGGTAGATGTTTGTTCTTGTGTGGTGTTCTCTGCCCTTGTCTCCAATATTAAACCATTTCCCCAAATTTCTAAGTTGTCTGTGTGTGTTTAGTTTCCGTGCTTGTCCAGTGTTGTGGTGGTGTCATTGTGCTATGTCTTTGTCTATGACCTCTGTTTTATTGTCTTTTTAGCCTCCCCTCCCCCTTTTTATTTCACCAACCAATATGTGGTATAGACCTAATTGATGGTTAACATTTGTGAAGGTTTGAATAAAATTAACCTCCCCTCATTAATCCAGTTACATTTAACCATAGACATGTTTATCAGGGTTTGTATAGCTATGTTTGGCCTGATTTCACTGTTGTCTTCTGGTTGTCAAGTGGGTTTTGGTGTCTCACTGCCATAATCCTAATTCATCTTCATCACCACATCAGCCCACTAGGTGTATTGACCAGCACTGTTTTCCTTGGCCATCGATACAGACAAGCCTGAGCCTTGCAATTTCACAGTAATTGTGTCACACTCACACCAGTATTTTTATGCTATGAACAAAAATCTCACTGGCAAGTAGAGAGAAACTCAGTCAAACAATCCACATAATGTAGGATTTGAAAACAGGAAAGACCCGTTTGTGAATTCGGCCTACCCGCCCCCTGCTGATTGCACAAGGTTACTTTTACGGGAAGAGGTAAACATACGTTTCTATTTCTCAAGAGACTGTTCGCTTATTTTCACCCAGTCGAGCACAGTACTGTTAACCTGACCCTAGCCAGATGAATTTCGCTCCGCCTAGCTCCACTCATCCATCTGGAACCGGTCCATTGAAGTGTTGCTTCAGAAGGCTGGGCCTAATAAAAAAATGCTTGCATATGATTGAATAAGCCACTTGTCCGTCATCTATTGACGTGCTACTTCAACCACTCACATCGAAGCCAACCCGTGACGCTAATAACAGTCTCACAGTCGCTTCTACGCTATGTCACATCTGTGAAACTCCCGCCCTGCGTCCTGATTGCCTGAACCATAAAGTCGGTTGCAGAAATCACTCTCAATGGAAGAGGTCCCAGATGGATGTGAGTGAAGCTAAGCGGGACGAAATTCATCTGGCTAGGGTCAGGTTACAGTAATGTACAGAGCCCCGGATCATGGGGGAAGAAATAATAAGTTGTGGCCACGAAATAGCAATTCGTTCCCACAAAATAATAAGTTGTGGCCACAAAATAGCAATTCGTTCCCACAAAGTACTAATTTGTGGCCACGAAATATTAATTCGTTCCCACGAAATAGTAATTTGTGGCCACGAAATATGTCGTGTCTTTTCTCATCACTCTCCACCAGCTCTCAATTCTCTGGTTTGCAGTAGGGTACAACCGGGACGATTGAAACGGGGGACGAATGAAACATTCCGGTTTTCTCCGAGTGCAACGATGATAGACAGACATCATTTGGACAAAACATAGAGCATATTAACCTCCGTTGCTCAGCCAAATGCCATCCTGTGTCCTGTTATCACGGAGTTAGAGGCGATAAACGATTTCTGATGGTCACAGTTTTTAGCGGTTTATTTTTTTTGATTATTAAAGAGTGTTTTTCATTTAAAGGTTTGACTTCATGCTTATTCAGTAGAGCAATTAGTGCTCTCCTCAATCCCAGACGTTCACATTGCATGTTTGTTTGTAATGGATGCAAAACAGCCTATAATGCTAAATGTCTATGGGACTAAACACCAATTTCATTTGTCCCGACCAGGCAGTAAACCCCATTTATTCTAAGTCAATGCACACGTATCTGTGTTTATACTATATTTTATGCAGGTGAGACATGGAAAAGCAGTTTTAGAAAGATGCAAATATATTTGGGGCTATCAGGTAGGGGGGTCGAGTTTTGCCATGTTAACCTATGGAGACTGACGGCCTGTGGGTCATGAAGGGCACTTATTTGGATGTGTGGTGGCTTTAACCACATAAAAACAGAGTGAAATAACATTTTGTACTATAGAAACATTATATAATTCGAAGCATTATTCTAGCTATATTAATGGCATAGTGCATGCTACTTCCATAACCGCGAAATACGCGCATCACCATGACGGCAATGAGTTGTTAACAGACATGAACCAAGACATATATATCCCAGCAGCAATCTATCTAAAATAACAAATACTTGAAGTACCATTCATAGTATGTTGTCAAATATTGAAGTTGTGGGAAGTTTACATAATTTAAGCTGTATGTTTCATTCGTCCCCCATGCTGTTTCATTTGTCCCAGCCAGGAGGGACGAATGAAACATAACGCACGTTCGACTTCTTAAATAACTCTTGAACGGTTTTGTTCAGAGCTGTAAATGCAACTGTATTTGACAGAGGACAGATGTAAGTTGCTAGTGACAAAATATTAACTTTCCGTGTTTTACAATGTCTTTGTAAATTACGTTTTATTAAAAAGTGTTTCATTTGTCCCGGTTCTCCATCAGCCTCTGCGTTGCTCCTGACCGTCCATCTATCTCGGCAAAGGTCCTCGGGTCAGCGCACCTCTGCGACGCGACGTTTTACAAAAGATAGAATGATTTCATCAGCGCGCGGCGTATGCAAATAATGGACCCTTTCAACAAGGTAAACAAAAACAATGCTTGAACGTTCTATTTGGGCCCCAATCTACTTCCTCTACATTAAGATAACATATGGAATGTTAAAAAGGAAGTCTTGTGGGGCCAACTATGATGCTGATAATGGAACTCTCTTGAAAGGGAATGGAACAGTGATGGGTGTGTGGGTAGAAGGCGTGAGATGAGATGAGGATATACAAAAAGTGAGAGTGGGGGGGGGGGGGGGGTGTGTGAAGATTCGCCTCCAGCTATCTGATGCATGTTTTAACGAAAATGTTCACGGCCGCCTTATTAAAAAAAAAACGCAAACGAGAGAGACACGTTCAAGTCGTACCTATACGCCGATGCAGCGACCTGGCTCTTAATAGTCTGTGGAGATGCCTCTCGCTAATAATGAATCCCTCCAATGCCAGGCTTTTCAAAATGTCTTCAAAGTTTCATTTCCAGCCTAAAATAGCACTCTACCATCCCTGTCCATTGTGTGACAGCAACTGTTCCTGTTTGAGGAGTTGCGCTTGATTGGCTCATCCAGCTGTCCAGTGCACAGCCTATAGGCCTACCTATTTCGTGGCCACAAATTCTACTATTTCGTGGGAATGAATTAATATTTCGTGGCCACAAATTACCTATTTCGTGGGAACGAATTAATATTTCGTGGCCACAAATTAGTACTTTGTGGGAACGAATTGCTATTTCGTGGCCACAACTTATTATTTTGTGGGAACAAATTGCTATTTCGTGGCCACAACTTATTATTTTTTCCCCATATCCGGGGCTCCGTAGTAATGACACTGTATATGAAATTAAGCTAAACATTTCATGACGATAGTTTATCACAAGATACTTTTAAGAGGGTTGGGGATCACCATTGGATTACAATTGGATCACATTGAGTCAATTGATTTACCGGATTGATTATTTGGAGATGATTAAACTTGTATGGTAACTAGATCTACCACACTGGGGCGCGTTTCCCAAAACCATAGTTGCTAGTCCTAATACGTTAGCAACTTTGTTGGTTGCAATGCAATTTCCCATTGCCAACCAACTAAGTTGCTAACAGGTTAGCTACTATGGTTTTGGGAAACGCGCCCCAGGGCTATAATCGCGAAGGCGACAAATGTTTTCAAATGTACGTCCTCGAACGGGCCCTACTTTTCGGATCATACTGTAAACCAATGGCGTTTCAGGTCGTTGCGCCGCCCCCGTCATTCATAATAATATGGCTGCTTTCTGCAATGTGTGTCTCTGCATATTCGTGCTGTGAACTTCCGAAATCAACACAGTGGTGAAAGATTGAACGGCTACCAAATATGTCAGCTCTTCTTAAATTAAATAGATTGTACAATCTGTCAAGATACACTGTGCGTGTTGCACGACCACATTTGGCCTGTCTGTACCACACGGAGAAGGGGGTGTATGGTTACAGACCCAGACAGAAGGACTTGAGTTCCAAAGTCGTGACAAGCGACCATATCTCCGCGCTAAATCAAGGTCAGTGTGGACATAACATTTAAAATGACAGGTTATTATGAATATAATGGATTGTTACCAAATCTCAGTCATTTTTAGGCCACGAACATTTATCTGATGTCACTTCTGGTGTGCAATGCAACAGGTTGTTGTTGCAGTAACGCTACGCTAACGTTATCCAGTCTCGTAAGATGTGTTTTCTGACCGTGGCATTAACACAAATGTACTAGCTTACTACGATGCGTTATCTTTGCATTCACAAGCTCAGTGTTTCAGTTGTGTTGTGAGGGTTAACTGGCAGCTGATCGTGTTGAATCGTGCATGAACAGACCATGGACTGGCACGACTGGTTGAGGCATATCGAGCACATGGACATAAAGCAGCCAGGATTAACCCATTGCTTCCTGATGCGCCGGTGCTGGACACCGTTCCCGAAATCAGCGCGTTAGATGGGACTCTTCAGGGGCCCCTCAGGACAAGTGGTGAGCACTAGTAGTTGTAGGTGACCTTAGAAATTTCTGTAGGTTAAATGTTCACTCCCTAACTGACTGATTTATAAAAAGATTTTATAGTACTTGCTTCAAAGTCTGCATATATCTTCATGCGAGTTAACTAAAGATTTATGAAATAAACTGAATTGGCCTAAGAGTAAAAAGAAAAAAGACCTTATATTGGAATCAACTGAGATGTGGTGGGTAAGAAATGACCAGGAAACCCATGAACGTAGTTTTAGGTCCATCCTATAGATATCAAAATGTATGTGTGTGTGATATTCTGTTTCATGTCATCTATTTATGGGCATCTTTGTAGGTTTGCGTCACTTTGGGAAAGCAGAGGCATCACTGGAAGAAGTTCTTGCTTACCTGAACCAAACCTATTGTGGGCAGATCTCCGTGGAGATCAGCCAGCTGGAGACTGTGCAGGAGCGGGAATGGATCACAGACCGATTTGAGGAGCTCAAAAAGGAGACCTTTTCTACAGAGGAGAGACGACAGCTGGCTCAGCTTATGCTTGAGTCCCAGGTAAGTCACTGGGATGTGGAAAGTGACAGGTTTTTCACCAGGCAGCAGGATAAAACAGCACTGTCTGTCCTAGATAGGGGTTTGAAGGTACCATGGCATTAATCTGATGGTTCTGTCGTTGGTCCCTTTTTTTTGTCTCTGCATGTGAAACGTTAGGAGTTTGATAATTTCTTGGGCACCAAGTTTGCTACTGTGAAGCGGTATGGAGGCGAGGGAGCGGAGAGCATGATGGGATTCTTCCATGAGCTATTCCGTCAGGCGGCGTACAGTGGTGTGACTGATGTGATTATGGGTATGCCTCATCGCGGACGCCTCAACCTGCTGACGGGACTCCTGCAGTTTCCACCCGAGGTCAGTAGAAGCAGGGGAAGCACGCACTGCCTCAGCGTTGCTCATTACTATAGTAACTGGATGCAACTGCAGCTTCATGGTCTAGATAGATAGATAGAGAAGACACTTTATTTATCCCCAAGGGGAAATTCAAGGAATTTGAATCATTCAGTCTGTCATATCATCTCTGCAGCAGGAGCCCACATAATTGATACTAAGTGTTGCAGACACTTCGTTTTAAGTGATTTCCTTATCTGCTGTGGGCTGGTCTGAGGTCTGCCTCACTCCGATGTGGCTTTGTGTGTTTCAGCTCATGTTCCGCAAAATGCGTGGCCTTAGTGAGTTCCCAGAGAACTCTCCCTCCATCGGTGACGTGCTCTCTCACCTCACTTCCTCTGTGGAACTGGACTTCGGGGCCGGTCACCCAGTCCATGTCACCATGCTGCCTAACCCATCTCACCTGGAAGCCATCAACCCGGTATCCCAGGGCAAGGCACGCAGCCGACAGCAGCTCAAACAAGATGGGGATTATTCCCCCGACAGCACTGCCCGGCCCGGAGACAAAGTCATCTGCCTTCAGGTACATCGTTACCACAGTGGTTTTCAAAGTGGGGGCCGCAGCAAGTTGGAAGGAAAAATGAATAATATAAATAAATAGTAAAAATATTTATTTTTTGCTTTTATTTTTTTATTTAGGAATTTCCTATTATTATGAGTGTTGTAATAAAATACCATTATAATAATTTGTCATTTATCTGAACATTATAGAATCTTTCTGATTGGCTGGTATTCAAACACCTTCATCATCACGTAAACTGTCATTGTACCCCTGTTAAAGTCCATATCATCCAGCTAATTAGCTGGCTGGCTAGCTCTGCTAAAATGGATACCCTTTTGAGAGTAAAGTCAAGAGAGGGAGAGATATTTTTCAAGTTATGGATGAGTATTGAGGCAAATGGTCTCGTCATGGTCATGGTCTCATCATGGTCTCATCATCTCATCTGTCATATCATGTGTGCACTGTATAACAAATTCCCTTTTGCAGGTACATGGAGATGGCTCATTTTCAGGCCAAGGCATTGTGCCAGAAAACTTTACACTGTCAAATCTACCTCACTACAGAGTTGGTGGGAGTATTCACCTCATTGTAAATAACCAAGTGGGATATACCACTCCTGCTGAGAGAGCGAGATCATCGTTGTATTGCAGTGATGTTGGTAAGTTAAAACAAAAAGTTTCTGTTCAAGTATATTTTACACTGGACTGCTGATCTGCTGCAACAAAGAAGGATTAGTGAACTGATTTCTGGGCAACTCTTCCAGGTAAGATGGTTGGCTGTGCTGTGATACATGTGAATGGCGACGAGTCTGAGGATGTTCTTCGGGCAACAAGGCTTGCAGTGGAGTATCAGCGGAAGTTCCGGAAGGATGTGATCGTTGACTTGCTGTGCTATCGACAGTGGGGACACAACGAGTTGGATGAACCATTTTTCACCAATCCAGCCATGTATAAGATCATCCGGTATGCAGTAAGCTTATCAGTGAAGTTTTGCCGCAATGATCCATTGTTGATCCATTATACCGTACAATGATACATACCGTACAATGTAAAAAGTAACACTAAGCAACAGTTCGCCACTTTTTGAGTTGAGCTATGCTGTTATCAGGCAACTAGTTTTGATATCATCTCCAAATTCACTTTGATGGTACATGCTCATATGAAGGCCAGATAAACAGCAGCCATCCAGGATTATGCTCTTCTGCATCCAGGATTATGCTGTTCTGCATTCAGGATTATGCTTTTCTGCATTCAGGGCCTCACCACACCACAAAAATGAGGGAGAGTCTGTCCCAGCACAATTATTGTTGACTATATGGCGAACACCCATAGGCGTATATGGCGAACACCCATAGGCAAGCTGTGGGCAGTGCCAATAAGCTGCGGGCAGTGCCAATAAGGCTCTGGTGGTGTTTGCAGTGCCAATAAGAATCTGGGTGGTGTTTGCAGTGCCAATAAGGCTCTGGTGGTGTTTGGTAAAAGTGTGCATGCCTTTTAGGGATCTAGCTCACTAGTATTAGACCAAAACTCACATATTGCTGCATTACCAGTAAATGACGTGTTGAAAAGACACTATAATTGTAAACATGTTGTCTTTTTATCTACAGTAAAGCATGAGAAGTACATACAATTGTTTACATGAACACCAGTCAGTATAGCGGAGTATGTATGAATGTCAATAGCTTGTGTTGTTGGTAGCCTTGAGTAAAAAGACTGATACAGAAAATATCCTCATAAAGAAATTATTATTAATGGTCCTTTTCCATTCCCTGTCATTTTCCAGGGCAAGGAAGAGCATTCCGGACTCGTATGCGGACCTGCTGGTGTCCGAGGGCCTGATGACCGAAGAGGAACGAGGTCAGATAAAGACCACCCACTACAGCATGCTGAACGAGCGGCTGGCCAACATGACTCTGTACAGTCCGCCGTCCACCAATCTGCAGGGCCGCTGGGGGGATCTGGTGGAGCCCCAGGCTCGCATCACCACCTGGGACACTGGCATCGCTGCGCCCCTACTGCAGTTTGTGGGAGCCAAGTCAGTGGCCATCCCCGAAGAGATTCATCTTCACAGTCATCTCAGAAAGACACACATGCAGGTTTGTGCTTTCGGAGGCCATGTCCTTGAAGTAAATTCACAGTGTATGAGGTCTCTGATAAACTTTAGAGGAATCAGTCGTTACAAAGAAACAGAAGAAAGAAACCTGCTGACATGGAGAAATGTTCCAAACAGGCCCGGCTGCAGAAGCTGGAAGACGGAACCAAGCTGGACTGGTCCACTGCTGAAGCCATGGCTTTTGGCTCACTGCTCTGCCAAGGTATGTCCTGTATATGATATCTCCCGATCAGAATATAAAGAAGGAAAACAAAACATATAAGGCCTATTCACACCAAGAACGATAACTATAACCATAATGATGAAAGCATTCACACTGAACAAAGTCTCTCCTTGTGTTAATAAATGTGACGGTTAAAATTCGATGGGTTCTGATTGGCTATTAGCTTTTTATCGTTCTGAAAATCGCTCTGAAAGTGATCCCCAACGATATCATTCTTCATGTCGTTATCGTTATAGTTTATGTGTGAACGTCGTCATTCATATTAACAAGAACGATAGTTATTTATAGTTATCGTTATCGTTCTTGGTGTGAATGGGCCTATAGACTGTATGTTAACAATATGGTTCTTTACACTATTAATCGTGTTCCAGATGTGGAGGTACTCTGCTGCACTTGTCCAGCAGTATTGCGTGGCAGTCCGTGATCTTTGGTTGTTGATTTTTGTCTGGACGACCCCTCCACAGGGTTCAATATCCGTATCAGTGGGCAGGATGTTGGGAGAGGCACGTTTAGTCAGCGCCATGCCATGGTGGTTTGCCAGGAGTCCAATGACATGTACATCCCACTGAATCACATCGACCCAGCGCAGAAGGGCTTCCTGGAGGTCAGTGGAAAGCTCAAAAGACCTACATCGGAGTTTGAACATTGTTTATCTTCTCGATTTTGAACTTATCTTATTTTTATAGTGGAATGCCTTTGATGTTTGTTTGTTTGTTTCTAGGTCTGTTTCAGTATTGAATGCTTGGATGGATATGATGTCCTTTTGTTTAAAATAACAATCTTCATCGTGTGTGTGTGTGTGTGTGTGTGTGTGTGTGTGTGTGTGCACCAGGTGTGCAATAGTCCCCTGTCTGAAGAGGCAGTGCTGGGATTTGAATATGGTATGAGTATTGCCCAGCCCATGCTTCTGCCCATCTGGGAAGCCCAATTCGGAGACTTTTTCAATGGAGCACAGATCATCTTTGATACCTTCATCTCAGGAGGTAACCATAGTTTATAAAACTCCTTCAGCCATGCAGCCATACCATTTTGTTTTGGGTGTTGGGACTATGTGTAATGCATACTTTGAAATGACCATGTGATTGATTAATTGTTGTAGAAGTAGTCATTTAAAGGTGCTCTAAGCGATGCTGGGTAATGTCACTTCTGTTGACTTTCAGACAAAACCGAGAGCTAGCTTGCTACTTCCTCCCCCTCCCTCCCGTGCTGCTCCCGTGCAATTGAAACTCTCCTAAACGCGCATCTCGTCTGTGATTTGCTGGAACAGTTTGTTATGTTTTTATGAGCTAGGTTTGCCCAGGTTGTTTTTGTTGCCGTTTTTGGAGCCTGGGCTGTCCACAGAGATTGCGTTTTGTTACAGTGTATTCAGGACACAGACAGCGGTTGGTTAGGTGATGTTTGCAGTAAGTGACAAAATGTTTTAGCCTAAAAAACATGTGGCAACCCTTAGAGCACCTTTAACAAAACCGTTTGTTAAATGTAGTCATTTAACAAAACCCATGTAAATATTTGGTTTAAACTTGGGTTTCCCTGAAAAGACTTGTATGTTCATATGTAAGTGAATGGCATTCTTCTCCAGGTGAGGCGAAATGGCTGCTGCAGAGTGCCATTGTTATCCTGCTGCCACATGGCTATGATGGAGCTGGACCTGAGCACTCCTCCTGCAGAATTGAGCGTTTTTTACAGGTGAGGAGACTGTCAGGTCTCTAATTATCTCACCCACTCACTCGTTCACAAGCACATACAGTATGGGCAGTGATGTCTCCTTTCACTGCTGCCCACGCCAGTTCAGGGGCCTCATTTATAAGTTATAGGTTGCTATGCACACAAAAAGTTGCATGAACGGGGAAATATGAAATATGCAAATGCACAAACATCAGGATTTATAGAAAAAATGAAGATGCACATTTCTATGCATCCTGATGGTGAGATCACAAAATAAGGGTCCCTGACAGATGGAAAAACATTTCATAATGTTACTACCTCTGTGGATAGTCATCATTCCTTCCTTCCTTCCTTCCAACAAGGTATGGAGCCAAATATGCCTACACATTTTCACTAGACCGCCTGCCACCTAACTAAACCATAGTAAGATATGTCCCTCAATAAGATTTTTATATAAATCATGCTGATTGAGAAGCCTACTTCTCGAGGCCTAATTGCTCTGATTCCTGTGAGGAATACCCTATTAATGTGAATTATTATACGGCTCTTCACAATGCAAGTAGAATGCTCCATTGACTTGAATGGGATTTCCGAAAGTTCTAGCGGTCATTATTTCTTGGGAAAGGACCTCTGAAAACAAGAATGACCGCTGTCAATGGCAACGGAGTTTGTGCTTGGAACTTCATTCAAAAGTGAAAGCAGACGGTTGATCAGCTGTGTTCTAAAGAATGTTTGATTCAAGTTCAGCGTGTGATGCGAACTATTTGTTTCTCAGCAAAAGCCACGACGAAACGGTAACAAATAAGTGTAAAGAGACATATCATGGAGTTTATTTTTTCGTTTTGGCAAGTAGCCGTATAATAAGCGGGATAATGTATAGAACGCCGGTCATCATGGAAAATAAGTCCCTTCAGGGCGAAACAAGACCCCTCCGCTGGCGCGTCGGGGTCCGGTTCGCCCTGTCGGGACTTATTTTCCCCATAATGACCGGCGTTCTATACATTATCCCTTACTTACGTATGTGGACTTCTGCTGACACGAACACCCGAGTCATTCTGTGTCAAATCAGAGAAAAAAACAATTAAAATGGTTGCAGCACTAACTTTTGTCTAGTTTGTCTACACAATGTTTAGGTTCCATAACTAAAACATGTAAAATATTTTTGTTCAATTCTATTGTTTTCATTGTCTTTTTGCCCTTGATTTTTTACACTTTATCTTGGAGGCCATGTTTGGGCATTCATATATTAAAAAGTACCGGTATTATTCCTAGACTGGCCAAACTTTGTAGAATGGAAGACAAACATGTTCTTAGTAAGATTGACCCATTAAATGTTCATCTGTTTAGCCTTTCCATTGAACCTGTCTTGTACTGTACAGCGTTAAGTGTGACCCAGCCTTTGGCGTTCATGTACCCTGGAAACTCCAGAGTTCTCGCAAGAGCACAATTTGCACGTTACTTTTGCCACTTGTATTGCAGGGAGCCAATCACATTGGTGTATCTGATATAGGCGAGCTAAACAGATGACAGTCGTAGTGTTATCCAATTGCGTTGAAGTCCGGAATCAGTCAGTAAACATTGGTCGTATTGTGTTATCTAATTGCGTGCAGAGAGATTTTCAAATGCACGCTTGGTGCCGTCCCTCGAGTTGGGCCATTACATTATTCGTGGCCAGACCCTTAATCTTTCTAGATTACCAGGGTTTGGAATCTCCAGGCTAGCGTTCATGCATACCAGTCACCACTTATGTGCATTCTATGTACCGGTATTTGTCTATCTCCCAGATGACTGACAGCAAGGAGGAAGGTGTGGACAGTGACACAGTGAACATGTCTGTTGTGAACCCCACCACTCCAGCACAATACTTCCACCTTCTCCGGCGACAGATGATCCGCAACTTCCGCAAGCCTTTAATTGTGGCCGCACCAAAGACACTGCTAAGGTTCTCAGTAAGTCTGACTTTTTATATATGCATGTTTTTATATTATATATGCATGCATATGTTATATGTGCATATTTCTGTTCCCTCTCTCAATATACATAGCTTTATATTTCTGTATACAATTCTTCCACATGATTGAGGCTTCTTACAGCCCTTACTGAGGGGCAGCCGTGGCCTACTGGTTAGCGCTTCAGACTTGTAACCGGAGGGTTGCCGGTTCGAACATTGACCAGTAGGCACGGCTGAAGTGCCCTTGAGCAAGGCACCCAACCCCTCACTGCTCCCCGAGCGCCACTGTTGTTGCAGACAGCTCACTGCGCCGGGATTAGTGTGTGCTTCACCTTACTGTGTGTTCAATGTGTGTTCACTGTGTGCTGAGTGGCTTGTTTCACTAATTCACGGATTGGGATAAATGCAGAGACCAAATTTCCCTCACGGGATCAAAAGTGTATATATACTTATACTTTCAATATGTAATATAATGAATCTGATTAACTATGTGTTAGTCTGTATATTTTTTCTGTTGCTTTTTTTGTGTGTGTGTGTGTGTGTGTGTGGGCGGGGGGGGGGGGGGTCTGTATGTATGAAAAGACTGATGGTGACTCAAACTAAATTTGGTCTCCTCCTAATAGGGTGCTGTGTCTAGCCTTGCTGACTTGGTTCCAGGAACATCTTTCAAACCTGTGCTTGGTGACCCTTCGGTGAACCCCTCCAGGTAAATCATCTGATCACAAACTATGAACTCTTCATGCAGCTGTAATGTGCTTTAGTGTTAAAACTAAGTGTCAGACTGGGCAGAGAGCCAGAAAGAACCATAACTTTGATCGTGTTCCCCTTATCTAAACAATTATGTCATGGTCTAATATCAGCTCTTCAAAAGGTACTTTTAAGTCTGTATGTTCCAAAGTCTGCGGGCCCCCAGAGGGGGTCAGGGAGTTACAGCAAGGGGCACGTTTTGGGAGCGAAAAAACGAGAATCCAAACAACCAGCTATAGGTCAAATTAAACTCGGCAGTGTTCTTACAGCATAGTAGTTGGTGAATAACCTGTTTGGTGATGAGTTTGTAGCCTACTTTGTATTTTCAGAATATGGTTAGGGTCTACCATTTAGCTTATAAGGTATTAAGATGGCTAGTCATAATATTAATACAAGAAACATGGGCCTAACATTAACCAATCCAAAACAAAGTAATATTATTTAGTCATCCATCATAAAAAACACATTTGATCCATAAAGGTTTGATCGGTTTCATCAGGTAAGGGATGCTATTTTTAGCATGAGGCCTACCTTGACAAGTTCCAAATAACCACTGTTTTAAGTTATGTAATGCAAAGAGTTAATTTGAAATGAAAGAACATGACGTAATTAATTTAATACTAAATGCTTCCATTCAGTATTATTTCCATGAATCCTCGCGCTTCATACCTAACCTGTAATTCCCACAGTGTCCAGCGGGTGCTGCTCTGCTCTGGCAAACACTATTATGCCTTGCTGAAGCAGAGGGAGACACTGCCTGCAGCGGCCCAGAACACTGCACTAATCCGGCTGGAGGAGCTCTGTCCTTTCCCCTTGGAGGCTCTGCAGAAAGAGCTCTCTAAATACACCAATGCCAAAGGTGAGAGACTATTTAGCCTCTTGAATGTTTTATGCTTCAATAAGTCATGTTATTTTGTTGTAATCATATCATCATCAGTAAGACTTATCCCAGACTATTGTTTGGATTATCGTGAAGTTTATTTACATGGTTAGAGTTTATCTGATTATACAGCCTTAGGTTATCTGGTTATGAGTAGCGTGGGTTATCTGGTCGTACCAATGTAGGTTAATTGTCAACTTCCTACTCACTCTGTATAACACACTTATTCACTTCTACAGAGTTTATATGGAGTCAAGAGGAACCCCAAAACATGGGTGCCTGGTCCTTTGTGAACCCAAGATTTGAAAAGCAACTGGCATGCAAGGTATATTCTCTTTTATATTGAAAGTAATGTTGTTGAGAATGAAAATAATGCTTGAATCTGAGAATGTGAATGTGCGTCAAATTTTTTTGTTTTGTAACTGTGACATAAATGTGTATCATTGAACACATGCAGAATGACTATTGTACCACCTATTCATTTCCACTGATCCATTTTCCATCTGCTGAATTGGTGCCCGCTGTTCTCTGGTCCTCAGCTGCGACTGGTCAGCCGACCCTCTCTTCCTGCTCCGGCTGTGGGCATCGGCATGCTACACAATCAACAGCAGGAGGCCATTCTCACCGCCTCCTTCAGCTGAGAGGCCTCCTCGAAGTGCACAATACAGAACACCTGCAAGAATACTGCACACAGTGGGCACTGAAGGGGACCTAATTTGACCTTCAGGAAGAGGACATCTTGGAATGTCGAGTTTGAGAAGAAGCTCTGTGTTCAACAGAAGAGAGATTTTTTTTATAACTCTTTGAAAGTGTTCTTTCCCTATCCAGTTCCTTTATTGAATATCCATGGTTAATAAGATTGTTTTTTCTTAATATTTTGGTTGAAGGATGTTGAGAAGAATACTTAACTTCCCAGCATAACACAAACATGCATTAAGGGATCTTAGCTTCAGCCTACTGACTTCCAGGACATAACTATAGAAACGGATGAATAGTCTGTATAACAAATATTTTTTTCTGACGGCACTGGGCACAATATCCTTCAATACGTTTATACAGCATAACACGGTTTAATAATAGCTTGGCCCCTCAATAGTACTCCAGTCTCAATAACAAAGTGACCAGTTTTGTCTTTGTCGTTAATGATAGGTATTAATTTAGTATATTATAGTGTAGGATAAATTATCTTGCTGGATGTAAAGTGTTGTCTTTTTTTCAAAACAGGATAGTGTGAATAATTGCATTAACAAAACACAATGAAGTTCTTTTCTGAACAATTACACTGCATTTTGTGTATTATCAACAATATTGCCAGTTTACTTGTACGCAAAATAAATTAACTCCCATTCTGTTTTCACCAACCGCTGTTTAATTTGGTCAACTATGATCAACAAGTGTTTGTTTCACTTTGCAGGTACCATAGCCCATTGTATTGTCGATTGTGTTTTTAAAATAATTTGATTTTGTCTGTAATCCCTCTGTACTTGACAGATGTCACATGGTCATCAGTTGCAACAGAAACTATATTTTTGACACACCTGCAAGTGGAACTCACATTCTTTTTCTTTACCGTTCTCTGCCATGCTACCTCTACAGTCATCTTGCTTTTAGTAGTACTAGAATCAGTTGTCAACTTAAAGCCAAGTTATCAGGTCACCTACTGTATTAATTTTGATGTCCTCCGAACTGTAATAGCTCACATGTAGCCTACTGTCTCAGTGTGTTGACCTATTCACTGTAATTAAGGCAAAGGCACTCTGTCATGGATTTATGATCATATTGATACCATGAATAATGCCAATACTGTGTCAAACACAGAAGAAAGTAGGCCTAGCCTAAGCAGTGATTAGTCAGCTTTCAAGGTATGATTTCTGACAGATTGCTTGACAGTAGGAAGGGACAGAAGATGTCGTACCTGTATCATTGAACACTTGCTGACTGTATCCTCGCATATTGAATGTCTTCGGGGCGTAGAGCGGTGCAATCACACTTACGGCTATTCACTTGGTGGCGTCATCCTTTAACATTAGAAATGCGCTGTGGACTATTGGCTGTAGAGCGAGCGCAGAGGCTAGAACTACTGGTCAGGTAGTCGCGCTCAACAAGAGGAGGTGTAGCTGACGCTTCCGCTTTACTTAACATTCACAACCATCGTTGTGTAGCTCATGAGTGTTCAGAAGGCGTCGGTACGAAGATGAAGGCTGTCTTTAACATCATTATTCAGACAATAAGCTAGTCTACCTCGGTGAACGTGACAACTCAGAGGGCACCTCGGTCAATTTGCCTAGAGCAGATTAGTAAGATAACGTGTGCGCGCGACTGGGCGAACCCCTTTAGCTGAGCAAGGTGAAAGGCACTTCTTCAGGCATCACACAAGCACAGTTGAAACAGACTGGGAAAACACCGAAGAGAAGGAAAGAATTACATTCAGTCATTGTAACTGTCAGTGAAGCGCTAGGAGTGCCAAAATTTGATCGTGCTCTAGCAGATTGGATTCCCTGGTTCAATGATGGCCAGGGTGGACCAAGAACCTGTGAATGGATCTTGGAAAAAGCGGGTCAATGACATCCACGAAACATTCGAGTTCAAGGAGACCCTTGGCACGTGAGTAACTTTCTAAGTCACTGTATCCTATTTATCGTTGTGTGATTATCTGAATGAATGTCTAATAAAATTCGTGTTCCTGATATCAGTTTGTAAACCAGATGGAGCCACACAAACGTTAAGCTATGTCTGTGACGACCACCAAATCCACGTTTTTTTTTTTTTTTAAATAGACAATTGTTTCTTAAAATTCACTAGTGGTCTACCTCTGATGTGACGGAACGGAACGACTATAGAAACTGAAAGTTTGCAATACCCTAATTGTTCTTGTTTTAAAAGGTGAATGCTTCAGGTCTAAGAACAGGAGCATTACACCCATTGTGATCTACCACGTTAGGATGGATCCATGCTGACATTACCAAGATATAGGCAATATAGTGAAGCATTAGTAAAATTGTCTATAGTCTTTATTTGGTGTGTGCCTACATGGCCTGAGATTTCCAGCCAGATAAGCCATGCAGCTGATACTCACATAACAAAGCAGTAGTTATAGTCTAGGTCTACTACTTCAAATGTTCCAGTCAAAAGAATGTTCTGTGTTCAATGCAGTGGTGATTCATAGTGGCATAGGTGTTTCTATAGCAAATCAATCCCATCCCAAGTAGACTGCATCTATATCCTTAAGTGGGCCTTGACATTGTACTGGACTCCAATTAATAAATTGCAGTAGCCTATTAAATGTAATGGAATATTCAACTAAGGTAGACTGCTGTTGTTCACAGCACAGCTATTTATGGTTACTAATATACTCCGAGTCTCTGGCCCTCTCTTAGAGCCAGGCATAGTGAGCTGGCCCTCGGAAGAAAAAGTTCGGGCACCACTACTGGAGGTTTAAAACACACTGTTCATCTGGTTTCCAGCAATGAGCTTTAACTTTGAATAGTATATTTACCTTTGGATCAGGTATCAGCCTAAATGTTATTAAAGCTTGAGGAATGTTGGTCCTTGCCGTTCTGAAATGCACTCAGTGTGCTAAAACCTCATTTTTTATTTGTGGGTGCGCTGTGAGATCTCGTGCTGACAGTTTAATGTCTGAAGTTTAGGACATATTTCAAAGGCATTACTCATCATGTTTATGACCGATGCGGCAGCTCACCGGCTTCAGAATAGTCTTTCTTTGGCTGGGCTGCAGACAAATTCCTGAGAGTTTATTTCAGTCCACACTTAGTGCTGCTTGACATGAGACCTGTTCCAGAGTGCATGAGAATGAGAGTGAGCGCATAACGGCTCACTTTGAGGGCAACCACTTGCCCAAACAGTTCATTTTTTCCAAGCTCGTAGGTCAAAGAAAAAGCCTATTTAGTGAGGGATAGTGGAGATTTAGCGAGAGCAAAAAGTCATAGAAGCATTTATGGTTAACACTTGACCAAAATGGGTGCTGGATCTCACTGCTCGATGGAGACTGGATGTACAGGTTTTGGACAGATTGTTATTTGTTCTATGTCATCTTTAGTGTGTCATATCATTTGTATCCTGCATCAGCTTTCATTCATTGGGTTTCCGTGTACACATGTCTTGTGCTCTCATGCCTTCACCACACAGCTTCTGCCCATGGCAGGTCCAAATGGCACTGTGGAGCACAGCAACGCCTAATGAAAAAACACATAAAAAAGATGGCAGAGCCTATAAAGTACTGCTGTTCACAGACAAATCCCTTGATTCCCTCAACAAATCATGGGTGCCGTTTCCTTTGTTGAAATGAGTGACCAGGCAGTTAATTTACAGACCAGCCAGAGACGATGTTATGCAGGAGTTCATCACCACTGCGTTGCGTTGAGTGCTGAATGGACTATGAGTGGGACCCAGACCTGACTACTACACCGTTTACAAAAATATGTTACCAAGATGCAGTAAATGACAACAAAGTAAAATTATCTTTATTGTTCAATTGGCATTTATATTTTTATATTCAATGGATTTGAATTAGGTTTAACCTACTAATGAATTGCCTCTATTTATTACAGTGTGTGTGTGTTCTGTCTTAAGTCAGTCCTAAAGTCTTTCATATAATGACATGTAATAGAGACATTATGTCTCAGAAGTCCTTTTTTACTGATGTATTTTGAGCATCGAATTCTAACATGCTCATGCCAGGTCTCTCAGGCCTGCTGTGTAAACGTCAGACCCCACTGATGCTCCGTAGTGATCCCCCACTGCAGGGAAGGTTTGTGCTTCATGTCTGGGAAGAGGCATCTTGCTGGTCCACAGTGCTTCACGCTGCTCTGGTTGAGGATTAAATGTGCTGTGGAAGAAGTTGATGCTTAGATTAATTTCAGCACTGATGCTCCCTCTGATACCGGATTACCAGTGGGCTCTGCTCAGTCTTTGTCACTGTATCTTTAGTGCTCGTTCATGCTGGTGAAATGTACAGGGCTTTGTTCTTCATCTTGGAGCTGCTGGACCTAATCATTATTTCCAAGCCCCAGGGTATCTGATATTTCTTGCTTTCTCTCATTAATTAAGATGGCCATTATGTGTAGTCAGTAGCTACCCTGCTCTCCAAGCCCAATTAAGAGGTTCTAATCCGTTACTCTTACTCTCATCCGCACGGCACTCTTTTCTCTTCACTCTTTTCTCTTTTCTCTTTTCTGTGCCAGCTTGTCTTCCATCTGTTCATCATTTTTTTTTTCAGCTAACAAATGAGTACCCTCCTCTACAGTCCTTGTCATTGTATCTGTTGGGAAGACATGTCCCTTAGTCATTAGTGACCTCTGGTTCTTTTTAGTGTATACATTAGCTCTCCCTGATCCTTTCCCTGAGAACCTATCCTTGATGCCCAGCAGGCCCTCTTGGCATGTGTCAATTGTATAGGTCTTACAGTAACAGTCAATGTCTTATTTTCTCCATATTGTAGGAATGACATCTTGACAGTGGAACAGAAAGAGTAAACATTTGGTATCCTGAAGCTCTTGGTAGGGGTGTTGTGGGTTTTGGCTCCTGCCTGTTGACTATATATTCCTGCCAGTGTTTCATCTTGTTCAGAAATATGGTAATATGAAACAGATTGCATGGAAAACTGGCTACAGTTCTGACATGTATAATGTATAGGTACACCCTTAAAACAAACGTGTTGAAACAACACAACTTGTATTGCTGTTAACGCATCTGTATGTCCAGATAGGGACCAACACATTTGAAGAGTGTAGCTGTATATGGCAACTTGACCGTGCTTGGCAGTCTCGCAACAGAACTACTGAGGTGTGTAGGCTACTGCGTGTTGACTACATCTAGATATAACATTAAATTATGTTTATTGATGCAAACTAGCAGGTGTTCCTCATGTCATTTATCACCATAATTTGCATGGCGCAGCACACCTGTAAAGGTTAATGATATGGGCTATTTACATTGGTTTGTGATGCAGAATGGGAATTGTTAACTGTCACGCGATCTCTGAACAGACTATATGTGTCTGTGACGTCCAGTCTCTGGACAACTGTATACAAGGTACAGGGAAACAAGCCAAAATATGGACATGTTCTGGCAGATCTAAATACTGTGCCACCCAAAGTCCATAGAAGAATTCAACAGTCTGTTGTGCTAATCCTTCCAGCTGTTGTGAATTTGATATAACATATAGTATAACAGTGAAATCCAGTAAAGTGAGTTATTTTAGGATGACATCAGGTAAACCTGCATAGCAAAAGAATAAATACACAAATCACAGTCCTTTTTATGCTTTATCGACTTGGAAAGATTAAATGGATTCCATTTCTCATAGGAACACAGAAACACACGCAAGTTAAACCTAAATGCATTGGAAGAGCCTATGTTCAAACCATCGTTCCCAGACTGTTGTGAGTTGGCACGGAGTGTTGACAGGATATAGTGGTTGCCGTGGCATAATGAGCCAGTGCAGTTTAGTACAGGAAGTGTCCACATGAACTTAAAGCAAGCTATAGGATTAGCTTTGCCAGTCCAGTAGGTTACACAAGAGCCTCCAATGCAGGTCACTCAAGGTAATTCAGAGTGATTTCTCTGCACCTGTGTGAATAGCAAAAACTACTCTACTTAAAGCAAGTGGCTCTTTCCACAACGACAGTATTGATATAAGAAGAAATATGGGGGAGTCGTGAGTGTTCATGAAATCAGCCATAATTTTTTTCATCCGCAGGGCCTATGGTGGTAAAGATCAATAAGGATCCTACACAATGAGGACATCATAAGCAATACATGGGTTTCTATTCAACTCTTTGCATATGTTAAGCACATTCATGAATCTTCTGCTAAAGAAAATGTGAATGTGTACATTTCCATCCGTTGTGTAATGTATGCATTGGGAGCATTGAGCAGTTGTGGGATATGCAAGGCCCATACATAAGGTTTTTAGGACACCGTACGTAACAGCTGTGGGATTTGTATGTCAGGGCACCTTAAAAGCCTTGTTCATAAGGAGTTAATCCACTGGCTCCATTGAATCATTTTCTTATTAGACTTCGATTTTAATGCAAATTTGGTATTAATATATCGTCCAAAGAGGTATAATTCAACAAACTAGTGTAGCTTAGCTCAGTCTAATTTTAAGTTCGACAGGGTCTCTGGTCATATTTACTGTGCATGACTGTCCACTTATCGAGGTTATAGACAGTGCACCTGTTTTATAGCCGAGTGAGTACATTGTTATAAAGTATTATTTGATATCATTTGCACCTAGAACCAATTGATGCATACAGCGCTTGGAATTAACTTATGTGCTCACCTTTATCCTCTTCTAAGGTTATTTTTGGAGAAAGAAGTTATTTTATTTCTGCCGTAGCAATGGCAATTACAGTTTGTTTTAATCTTATGACAAATTTAGTTTAAGCTGCGGTGATCCCCTTAATGCTCGACGTAAATGTGCCTTGGTTCCTATGTCTGTCTAAGTTAGTGTAGGAGTCACTTGTGCCTCGTCATTAATCCAGTAATTGCACTGCAGTATCTCTCCCAGTGAGGTCTGTGTGCATATGTGCCTGTGTGTGGGTGTATGTGTGTGTGCAGGAGTCCTGATTTCTTTGCTGCTAGCTTCATTATTAGCAGTGTGGAATTAAGAGAGGGTTTGCCCCACCTGCTCATCTTTCTTGATAGTTTCGAGTGCCGTCACTGTTTCCCTAAGGTTTCCCCTTTCCTGGTTTGAGTGAACCTGCAGCATGGTGTGTGTGCAGAGTAAACGTGGCAGGCTGCAGAGCGTGGTGGTTTCAGGCCGTGCTGTCATCTGAGCCATAGTTGATGCAAATGAACATCCTGTTACAGTTTTGAATGAACTGATTACTGTACGTGCCTTTTGGCCTTCTTCTGCACTGTCTCCATTCATTTCAGTGTCTGTTTTAGATTAGAAGTGATCTTATATTTGCATTACAATGCTGTAGTAAGTAATGTCTGAACCAGTGTTAGAAAGCTCAAGGGTAGAGCTGCAATGAACTAATCTGTAGATTATTTTCTACAGATTCATTATAGAATTGATTTGATTGACAAAATGATCTTTGTGTCCCAAAGCCCAAGATTGCCATCAAAAGCCTCGTTTTGACCACATGCCAAAGATGTTCAGTTTACTGTCACAGCAGAGTAAAGTAAAGTTGAAAATATTTAAGTTTAAGATATAATCAGATAAAAAAGTCTTAAAAATTACCTTTTAACTGATTAGCAAAATAGTTGGTGATTTAATTTAGTCGACAACTAACGGATTAATCTGTGAATTGTTGCACCCCTATTCTAGAGCAGAAATTCTCAGACTTCTTGACCCCAAGACCCCCCAGTATCCAAGGGAATATTCCAGACTCCAGTAACAACCTGGCTGCTTGTTATCATAGCATCATCTGTATACACTCCAAAGTCCAATGCCTAGTCAAGCTTATTCCATTTGAATTCTGCCAGTAATCCTCAAATATCACATGTGGAGCCCCTCATTCTATTCCTATTATCACACATCCACAGACAGTAAAAGGCTTTTGTATAATATTACCTTCTTTGTGTTATTGATGTTAATAATTACTTTGGTTTTCAGGTTTTATGATTGAAGCACTGTTCTAGAGTTCTAGAACAAAACTCTTTTTCCATTAAAGGGTTTCAAGTTAGTTTAGATCTGAATCATGAGGCCATTATTCCAGTGCATTTAAGCGCAGAGCTGGCTGCTCTGGGCATCCCTGAGGGAGCTGTGTGAGATCTGGAACCTCTCCCGCAAGGCAACATTTCACTGGTGCTGGCTTTTTTCTCTAAGCCAGCACCAGTTTCTCTATATACAGAGTGCATTGGTAAGACCACCGAGGCGGTTTCATTGTGTGTCTGTAAAGCACAGTTGCATGTGTCCATTGTAGCTGTGACCTATGCAGGTGGCTGTGCTTTCACACTTCTCCTCAAAGTGACAAACATGCACCTGGGGAGCATCAAGGCTTCCTGTGGTTCTGATTGTTTCATCTCTGCTGTAGCCAGAAGCAAATAATAGGAGCCGGCGTCTGTGTGTGCATTGCCAAGGGATACCAGATCCTGCTGACCAATCTCATGCAGGAAACAAGAGCTTTGGAGGCCAGGCTTTCTTCAGTTTACCTAATATGTTTATGTATCCTGATTGCATGATGAATGGACGGCTGTCTGACATCAAAGTTCAGTGTGGACAAGGCAAGGAGTTAACTGGGGTCAGTGACGGGGTAGAAATGTGCACAACTCTTAAAAGGCTCGCAGAATGTAAACAGGAGGAACGTTTCTCAATACAGCTGTAGTCATAAAATTTGTATATAAACAACAGGGTGAATACAGAATAGCATTGACACTGTGCAATGCCATAAATAAAACTGTATTTACTTCAGACAATTATTGAAAGTTGTAGCCTATGTTGGTCAATTTAAATTCAGTCAGGTAAATGATTAATCACTGTATCCTCTTTAATAATGTACAGTATATAGCTTAGTAGCACCCAACGGATGAGCTATAATATTGTATTTTCTTTACTGAAAATCCAAGGGCCTTTATCTGGGTTATGATTAGTTATGTATACTTAATCTCAGATTAAAACAGCAGGGCAGAAAGAGGTGTGGCCAACTGGTTGTACCAGTAGAGCTGAACTCACCTGAATACTTGGGTCTTGTGTGATGAACTATGTAGAGTTATCGATTTTACATCCATTCATATCCCCCATTCCCAACACGGGGAATGCACACACAGTGACTACCCTCCTCTTTTCTAGCTGTCCTGCTGTTAAAGGACAACCTGATACAAATACATATTGATCCTTTAAGAACTGGCACGTCAAGGGCACAGAAACTTAACCCAAAGCTGTTGAAAGGTAGTTTGTTGTCTGTAGGGGGTGTTGCTGATACCAGTGTGGTTGTCCTCATTCAGGGGTCATCCCCCTTACCATATGGATCTGTGGTCAAAGGGCTTAGCAGGGATTTCTAGGGACCAGTTAGAGCTTAGCTGGCAGACGGCATCTGATTGGCAAGCCTGCTGCCAAGAGCTGATTACTCCCAGTCGGCATAATGGGCATCCCTTCCAGTGCCAAAAACATAAATGGCCCAGCCACTATTTGTGTAAGAGAAAGAGAGAGCAAGAAAGAGAGCATGTGTTGCATGTTTGTGTTTATTGTTTAAGATGCTTAAACACATAGTGTTTCCATTACAAACGTGCCACTTTAGAGTGAGAGTGTTTACCACAATATATTTAGTGAAGTGTATAGTGGATGTCCATTTTCTATTTTAGTTTGAAATATTGAATGAGGTAAGAGAAGAGGAAGGAAATGAGAGGGTGTGTTGAAGAGAAAGATGGCAGCTCAAGAACAACATCATCAGACATGTATCTGTTCAAATGTATTTTGGCTGTGTCAGTAAGATGATTATAACGTCTGAGTGTTATACATTGTCATTACATTGGTCACCCACATGGATTAAAACATCTGAGAATTTCTGTTTGGATGGCAGATATTTTGTCAGCAACAGGGTACAAATAGCACTCTTTGGTATTCATGAGTCTGTCATGGAGGTTAAGCTGCACTAGGGAGTTTTGGTGTAAAAGTAGCAGGCTAACTGCCTAAAAGGCATAATGTTTGCAAACACCATTAACAGCCCAGTTGACACGGACACACGTCTGCTGACGTGCTAACGCCTGTCATATGGCAATATAGTTGGCAATGCCCTACTTTGAGTTTGAAAGTTTACTTTTTCCATGTGGTGTTCCGACCAGGAACATAGGCCTACTATAATGTGCATGTCCTGTATGGCTTGTGGGAATGTCTGACGTGTTTATCTGTCCTTTGCATAACCATATGCCATCAAAAACTAATTTGAAGTTGATGCCAAACTAGTTGTCTATACACTGTGTAGTGTGCTTCAAGAGGTTTGCTTGATGAATCTCTTGTCTGTATTGTAGCCTATGGGAATTTGGTTGTATAACATTTAATAACAATGCATATTTTTATGCAACCATTAGTCATCTCTCGCTCTCTCTCTTGCAGCGGGGCGTTCTCTGAAGTGGTCCTTGCCAAGGAGAAGGCTACAGGGAAGAGGTTTGCGGTGAAGTGTATCCCCAAGAAGGCGTTGAGGGGGAAGGAGAGCAGCATTGAAAATGAAATAGCCGTGCTCAGGAAGTAGGTGCATGCACTGAACAGAAACAACACCGCCCATTCTCTGCAAGTTGAAAGACAAGTGTTGTTCTGCATCTGCTCTGCTCAGCTTGTTGCTATGCCTATAGAGTTTTGCACATGTTTGTTAAGAAAATTATAAAAGGAAAAAAAAGGAAAGGAAATCCCCAGACTATCAATCTAACATGCGTCTTTAAAAAAGGGGCTATCAAAAGGTTTACCAAAGGCTAGTTAAGCCCTGTCCTTTCTCTGTGGCGTTCTGCTGTTATAATGAGGGTGCTGTGGTCGTGCCACTCTTTCCTTTTGGTGGTGGGTATGATAAAGGTCCCTGTGACGCATTTTCGCATCCTCAGCCCCCTCATCACACCTGTCACTCTCGAGCCATCTGATTCCATCAGGCGATCGCCGAGAGGCTCGGAGGCTCCTTCACACAATCGTCCGCCCTCGGACGCAGCGCCTCGGTCTCCCCACCTCAGTCTGCCGCACGCCACACTCACGCATGGTCATTCAACGCCCCCAGCGTTGCCATGGTGAAAGAAAGGATTTCAGAGAGTGGGAGAGAGAGAGAGAAAGGGAGACGTGAGGAGTGATACTGCTTGAGCCTCACTGGTTCAGCAGTGAGAGTGAGATGAGTAGCAGCACCTAGTGGTGAGGATTGGTATTGCAGGACCGCAGCACAGGCCAATAAATAATAGAGGCCTTGTTTGTGTCATGGCGATGACAATATCATGCCTGCCAGGTAGTATTTCAACTCATAACTGCATAATGTCCTCTTGGCAGTTTCTAGGAATCATTTGGCAGTCAGTAGAGAGAAGAGAACATTTGTACGAATAAGGTGTGTGAAATTAGAGGAACAAAATCTAACCCCACCAGAACAGGACTGCAAATTATCAGGATAAGGACATTATACTCTCTATCTTGAGATTCAGGAAGCAAGGTTATGTTTCAAAGTTGAGTTCATGATGAAGGCTGACCTCTAGTTAGTGTCTGCTTCAGATGCTATTACACTGGAATAGTAGAAGTGAAAATAAAAGATAGGAAGTTATGGCTTTTGCCTACTTTTGGTAGTGCGAAGTTTGTCGAAATTACTACCTTGTGCATCATGTTCAGAGTTTGCTATAGAAATAAATCTTTTTTTTTTTTTTTTACTTCTAGGATAAAGCATGAGAACATTGTTGCCTTGGAAGATATCTATGAAAGTTCACATCATTTGTACCTCATCATGCAGCTGTAAGTATTTAATTAAACTCTTTATGGTATTTATTTCACTCATCCTATAAATACAGCCAGATTCCATCAGTGCTAAATCAAATACTCCAACACTAATAGTCTCCATATGTTTATTTCTAACTTTTTTTATTTGTCTTTATTCTTGTTCCATTCAAAACCAAAACCATAGGCCATATGAAATATGACCCATATTACCGCAACAGGAACTGTGAAATGAAAGTCGTTTTTTGTATGTTCCTCTTTTGAAACCGTTTTGTCATTGTTTCACATAGATTTCTAAAAACATGCTATTGTTTTCTCAAAAATCAGTGATTACTTTTGGGAGGTAAAAGACTAAACCAAGGCCTCTCTGTCTTTCCCCAGAGTGTCTGGGGGGGAGCTCTTTGATCGTATTGTTGAGAGGGGATTCTACACAGAGCAGGATGCCAGCATATTAATCAAGCAGGTCTTGAATGCCGTTAACTACCTCCATGAAATGGGCATAGTCCACCGAGATCTCAAGGTAATTCCCTGCCAAAGGATGGTGTTGGACCTGCCTTACCTCTCCCCTTCCTTGAGTGGCCAAGGAAGTAAGCAACCTCCATGTTTTTCTTTCTCTTTGCAGCCAGAGAACCTGTTATACTTCAGTGATGAAGATGAGTCCAAGATCATGATCAGTGATTTTGGCCTGTCTAAGATTGAGAGCGCAGATGTCATGTCAACTGCGTGTGGGACTCCAGGATATGTTGGTAAGGCCGTGTGAGAATTAAGATCAACCCCTGCTCACGTGTGGACATTGATCCTAGATAGATAGATAGATAGATCCTCTTCCCTTAAGTGATGCATTGAATGACTTTCTCAGTCTGTCTGTTGTGCAAGGCAGTGAGCGAAGTCTCCGTCAGGTAATCTGTGATCCAGGTTACCAGGTGAGCGTCCACACCCATCTGCAAGAGCTTGTCTCCCAGTCTGAGGGGTTGGATGGTGTTAAAAGCACTTGAGAAATCAAAGAACATGATTCTCAAAGCACTTTTCCCCTTGTCCAGGTGAGAATGTGTACTGTGTAGAAGATAAGTGATGGCATCGTCCACGCCCACTTTCTCCTGGTATGCAAACTGTAACGGGTCTAGTGCATGGCGTACCTTGGGTCTGAGCATACCTAAGACGAGTCGCTCCATTGTCTTCATCACATGTGATGTTAGAGCGACAGGTCTGTAGTCATTAAGCTTACTAGGATGTGGCTTTTTAGGGACAGGGGTGAGACATGATGTCTTCCACAGTGTTGGAACTTGTCCAAGGCGTAGACTTAGATTGAAGATGTGCTTCAGTGGCTCCCCCAGCTCAGCAGCACAGGTCTTTAGCCTTGGACCGAGTTCAGTTTCTTTAGTTTAACGCTCACTTGTTTTCCTGTGATGATGGGGGGGTGTAAGGGGAGGGGAGGGGGAGGGGGAGGGGTGGATCTGGGATCTGTGTGTCTGATGGGTGTTGACTGAGGTTGTTGTCGCCTCATTGTTTGTGATCGCCGCGTGGGGAAGGGGTGCAATATCCAGTGATGGTGGGGGTACGATAGCCTGTGATGGTGGAGGTGAGTATTGCACTGGTATTGAGGGGGTGTGGGGGTGGGGGCTTGGGGATGACCACCTCCTTGATGTCCCTGTCAGGCAAGGAGGCGTCAGGCGGGGGGCAGGGCGTGAGGTGGTGTTGGTTTTAGGTCATTGGGCGTGAGGTGGTGATGGTTTAGGTCGTTGGGTGTCATCAGGATGCAGAGCTGGAGAGACTGGGAGGCTGGGAGGTGAGGATAGGGCACGCAAACAAGTGCAGTGTCTGAGTCTGCGTGCGTCTGAGTCTGGAGCTGGAGCAGGGCAGTCAAACCTGTTGTAGAAGTGGTTCAACTGGTTCGCCCTGTCCAGGTCCCCCTCTACAGAGCTGCTGCTCTTCTTCAGGCCTTTCATGCCGTCCCATGCCTCCTTCATGTTGTTTTCCTGCAACTTCTGTTCCACCTTCCTTCTGTAGTCCTCCTTAGCCTCCTTCAGCTTGACTTTGAGTTCCCCTTGCACACGCCTCAGCTCTGCCATGTCCCCCTCTCTGTATGCCATCTTTTTCCTATTAAGAAGGGTCTTGATATTGCTGGTTATCCAAGGCTTGTTATTGACATTGCTGATTATCCAAGGCTTGTTATCCTCATCATTTGTGAAAGTGCTGACATTTAATAAAGTAGTAATTCATTGTTTTTTTTTTGCATATAGAATTTGAAGAACATGGGCTTGGGTTGCATATAGATTTGATGGTCAGAGAATTCCATCCATGTTGCTGTTAAGTGGTTTGTTTTTCCAAAGACTCTTTTCTCCATTTCGTGTCCTAGCACCTGAGGTTCTGGCCCAGAAACCCTATGGGAAAGCAGTGGACTGCTGGTCTATTGGAGTCATCGCATATATTTTGTGAGTGACCACTGCATACATCTGTCATCTGTAGCCCAATCCTCAGCACCGTGGTTCCCAGTCTGACACGCCTGCCAAGCCTGTCATCACTGTTACCGTTGCACATTTGTTTAGGACTACCACCTTATACTACCACATATGCGTGTTGTGTCTGTAGAGCCACCAGCCAATACGACTTTTAAACAAAATATGACTCAAAATGATTGCAATCATGATCTCCCTTCGATAAGCATAATATTATTACATAAATTGAACATGCGCAAGTGTAAAGAAAGACATAATCATACATCTTTTTTCTCATTTTTCATTTAAGATTGTGTGGATATCCTCCATTTTATGATGAGAATGACTCTAAGCTCTTTGAGCAGATTTTAAAGGCAGAATATGAGTTTGATGCACCATACTGGGATGATATATCAGATTCAGGTAAGCTTTTCTGTGTGTGTATTTGTGTGTTTGTGTATTATGTGTGTATTAATAGGTTTGTGTGTGCATGAGTGTTTGTTGGTATGTGGGTGTGTGTGTTTGAATGTGGATGCTGTATTCTGAATTCTGGGTAACCCTTGCATGTCTTGCAGCTAAAGATTTTATCAGCAATCTGATGCAGAAAGATCCAGAGAAGCGATTAACATGTGAAGAGGCTCTGCAGCATCCGTGGTGAGTTACAGTGCTGAGTACTGTTCAGTGACCTACAGCTAACTGGGCTTGTACCCTATATGCACCATACGTAGACACTGAGATACTAGGGCTTGTACCCTATATGGACCATACATAGACACTGAGATACTAGGGGTTGTACTCTATATGGACCATACGAAGACACTGAGATACTAGGGCTTGTACCCTATATGGGCCATACGTAGATATTGGGATACTAGGGGTTGTACCCTATATGGGCCATACGTAGACACAGAGATACTAGGGGTTTTACCCTATATGGGCCATACGTAGACACAGAGATACTAGGGGTTTTACCCTATATGGGCCATACGTAGACTCTAGATACTTGGGGTTGTACCCTATATGGACCATACCTAGACACTGAGATACTAGGGGTTGTACCCTATATGGACCATACGTAGATATTGGGATACTAGGGGTTTTACCCTATATGGACAATACCAAAGATCATACATGGCGGAGCAAGATAGTTTGTCATAGTTCTGGACTGGAATGCTCAAAAATGCTACAAAATGTACCTGAAATGGTCAGAAAGGTTTGAGGATCATGAAGACGTACCCAAAATTCCATTCCTAACTCTATACAACCAAGATCTTAGCATATGTGGTGAAATTCTGAGCTATGAGTTGGATAATACTCATAAATTTCCAATATCTGTAATTATCTCTCTAATCACTACTCGTGACCATTATTGAACATTAATGTGATATAACTCACTTGGCAGGAGACATTTTCGGGAGACGGTTTGTGTTTTAGCACACATGACAAAATTCATGTCATCAATTTAGCACACATGAGTCAAATTCATGCCATCAATCTCTCATTTTAAATTGTTATTTATGTTACACCATGTAGGTAGTTACTCTATTTTTAAATTGTTAACTCATAAACTGTAAAATACTGAGATTTCTATTTGTTATTTAGGATAGCTGGAGACACTGCACTTTCCAAGAACATCCATGAATCTGTCAGTCGACAGATTAAGAAAAATTTTGCAAAAAGCAAATGGAGGGTACGTTTTTGGCTCTCACTTTCCTCTCCAGAGATGTGTGTACTTTTTGTGTGTTTGCTTGTGTCTTGACTCCTTGCTCTGCACCACAGCAAGCCTTCAACGCCACAGCGGTGATCCGCCACATGCGCCGCTTGCAACTGAGCAGTAGTCTGAATAGCAGCGTGGACGCCACCTCACCCCGGCTGGACAGTCACCCCTCCATGCCGCTCAAGAGCCAATCTGTGGACTGCGCGCCAGTGATCCACAATGAATGTAATTTTTTTTCAACCTATTTCTTTGACATTTATGAATCCAGGTCAGGCGGTCACAGTGCTTGATGATTTTAACCTAAATTATGAGTGGTCTTAAAAAAAATCACAAAGCAACCATATGAAGTCTTTGGTTGTATACACATCCAAATTGTTTTTACCAGTCTTGGTAAATGTGGTTTCAGCTGCGCCAGCCACACCAGCAGCCTGCAGCATTGAGTCGACCAGCTCCACAAGCTCAGCCGAACCCCGCCGGACAAGACCCTCAACCGTCACCACCATTCACACCGGCAGCAAATGACAGCAGACCCCCGGGGAGAGTAGGGGGGAGGCCTTGACCGTGTAAACGATGTCAGGCTCAGCCCTCTATCTCCCCAGTTCCCTCTCTTTCTGCTGAGGCTCCAGGTTTGTGGAGGAAGGGGGATGTTGTTTGTCTGCGGGGCCCAGATTTGGAACGTCCTGCAGCGTGGAGGTGAGTGGTGTAGCAGTTGACCCCTTACAGAGTTGGCCTTAACTCCAGTCTGTCTGATGGGCCCATGGAGGGTGTATCAGAGGTGGCTGGTCTTGCACATTTCAGAGGCTAACCATACAGTGGGATATCCATTTGAGTGTAACTAAAGCTGCTGTGAGACTCATCGTCCTTGTTACAACAGGAAACTGGACAGTTCAATAAGCATTCTACAGTTTAGACTTCAGACATACATCTGTAGCAGTCATTGCATTCAATGGTATCTACAGGATGTGCATTTACATCATACATTTGCTGGGTCCAGTTAATTGTGAACAAAAACATAAAATATTTGAGGAAATGTACATTTTCAGCATTTTAATAATGTGTTGTTGTTCAACATATGACATTCAATATACCTGGTGTGAAGCTACTATGCTTTACTTGGTTTGGATAATGCTTTTGTTTGAAACTGAGGGTGAAGTTTCACTGTTGACGGTTTTCTGTTTTGTAAATCTGTAGTATTTTCTGTTGCTTTGTGAGGGTGAGGATATTATTGTGCTTTATATAACACATCATATATTATTTGTTCTTTGGTCTTAAATAACTTGGCATTATTATATTTTAATCCCATATACGCACTCAGGAATTTGATTAGTTCACATCCACTAAATTTGATTGAGGTTTTTTTTTATTTGTCAGCCAAATAAAAGGCAAGGCAAAACTTTTAATGATGGAGTAACTTTTCAATAGACATTCGTTTACATAATGACTAAGGTACAGTATGTCACGTAGTACTGTGGACTTATATTCAACACCTACTATTAGACATTCATTTGATTTTAACAAAACGTTAGATTACAGTACAGGACATCAACTTTCATTTAACTACAGGCGTCATAGGACTTAAAGCTGCAGTTGGCAAGTCTGACAGATTTAGGGGACTTAGCCAAAATGTTAAATGTTTACAAATCTCATGCCCCTCCCCCACTACCACCGAGCACCCTCTCATCGAGTTTGTGCTCGTCAGTGCACACCAGACTGTGATTGACAGTCAGATCTCACAAAGCCCTGCTCTGATTGGACCGAACCGACCAACCGGGAGCTGTGGATTTTTGCAAAACAAATAACAGGCTCTAGGTGGAGGTAGAAGTGCGGGTTTTTTTCTAAAACCGGCTGATTTATGTTGTTCTGTCGGAGCATAGTGTCGGTTTCAGTGAATCAAAAAAATCTTGCCAACTATAGCTTTAAATCATTCAAGTTACCCAAGCCAATGGTTTTGATTGTATAATGGGCCATGTATACTTGTGTTCTTTGAGAGGCTCACGTCTTTGGAATCAGTGGTATCTGTTAAATGGTTCAGTTAAATGTATTTTTAAATAGCTGGTATTTATTAGTGAGGGTGTAGATCGTTTAAAGAGTCGTTGTAACAAGTGTAATCAGGTTATTTTGCACAAACAATCTATATTGTGCTTTGATAAATATCTATAGCTATACCATTTCATATTAAACCCAATACCAGTAAAGTGGTAGGAAGAAGCTATACCTTTTAATATAAATCCAATAGCCAGTAAAGTGCACACAATTAATAATAAAAAAACGAATGTAGCTATTATAAATAAATATTTCTAACTCTTATTAAAAAGAGTTAAGGGCCATTCACACCAAGAACGACAACTATAATAATAATGTCAAAAAAGTATCGCAGCTAATATAAAGACAACACCCACTATAAAGATAACAACATGAGGAATTCTATTGTTGGGGATATCTTTCAGAGCATTTTCTGGAGCGATTAAAAAGCTGACAGCTGATCAGAATCCATCAAATTTTAGACATCACATTCGTCAACAAGAGGAGAGTAATCTATCTCCAGTAATTCTACAGTATTTATGTTTTTATTTACCCTCTGGTAAATGCCTTTTCCTTCATTTTTTTTTTCATAAATTACTTGATACCGGATTCCGTTCCCAGTTGATTGACTGTCAATATATGTTCAATACTGTTTAGACACCTGAGTCAAATATTTAACACATTTAAAAACATTATTTTGTTGCCCATTTTTTTGATGTTGTGATTATCATTCCAACTGTCGTATTTGCTGCTTGTAGCCATCTGAGTTCCCAGCACTAACTGCCTCTAATCCTTCCTCTAACCTTCCCTCATATTTATCTCAAGTCTTTGAATACCTGACCCCTGTCATCTTTATGACCAGCAAAGAAATGTATTTGCACAAACCAATAATGTCATTCCAGTGCCCCATCAGTCCTAGTGTATTGTGTGGTAAAGTATGGGGCTCTATTAGAACGCTTGCCTTTGTGTTTAAATGATTGCCATTGTGGTAAATCAGGTGCCAATTAAAATGGATTAACTCAATGTTCCTGTCTTTACTAACTGTCCAGGTGGTAAGTGACCTATACTAATCAATTAACACACCCCTGTACATCCTGCAGTGTAGTAGAGTGCTAAATTAGTGCTGTTGTAATGTATTGTTATGTGGTCATAACAATGCTTTGGACAATCATGTTGACTATGTCCCATTACCAAAGATTAAATTGGTTATATTTTCTTCAAAATAAAACTGACATATATCAAACTGTGTTTCTGTGACATGTATACTATTATACTGTGAATATTTGTTGATGTGCCTCTGATGTTCAGCTATTTTGAAGCAAAAGATCAGTCCCAAATGTGAGGTGATTGTAAACTCTACTGGCTAACGTACAGTGCTGGCTACTGTGCCTTCATATGTGGGCTTTGAATTTAGCAGCTAGGTGCTGGGTCACTCATTGATATCCCAGGATATGAACACAGAACTGTTCTGTCTAGCAACGTTCCTCCAGTCTGGAAGGTTGTGGACAGAGAAGACCACACATGCCTCCCACAAGTTACTGTGTTTTGTTAAGTGAAAAAGATAAAGATAAAAACTGACTGAAGAGAACTTCCAAAAACATATTAGGTGTTATTAGATAAAGCTGATCTGACATGCTGCCCAATCTACAAGAATAGTGGGCACGAGGAATGCCTAAGGCAAAGCAGAGGAGAAGTCCTTTTATTATTATGGAGTACATAATGCCTTGTGTATGTTACTTGGTGGTCCAGGTAGGTCCTCATACACATTATCATACACAGATTATGCAGACATGGAAGTAGATTTTTTTATTGATAGTGGCTTGATAGACATGCCAGAATTAATACAATATGGATAATTTAGTAGTAAGATGTGGGTAATTTAGATTCTTGTTGAGGGACCTAATGTTTATTGAGAGTCAAACAATACCTCAAGTTCGGATTCAGACTATAGAGTTTATTTGAACCATTATACCAGACGACGACATTGAGTAGCTTACATTTCTACCTGGTTAGGTTTGTATTTCAGTTAAAATAGATATAATGGATTTAGTGAGGTTTGGTCTCAACCTCTAGGTCCAGGATATATCTTTACAATGTAGTATAACCATCAATTTCAAACCAAACAAATGAAATGATGAAAAAACAAAAGCAAAATGAAACACGAGTTACTTAACAACTAAAGATAATCAGAACACACCACTGAAAAATAACAAATAAAAACTATAAACAAGAAGTAGTTTCTAATGTTTTTAAGACACCAATCTCCTACTATGAAATACAGATGATCCGTATGTGGCACTGTAAGCCTTATTATGTACAGTTTCAGTTCTGATAAGTCTGGTTACGTTTAAATCCTTTTTGTAAGGCTGTAAGGATTAAGATTGTGTCATCATTTTGCACCATGTTTAGATTAGCTCCTCTATAGTGTGCACCTGCTCCTTGTTTCCTTCCGCTGTGATGGCGATCATTCATCAGGCGGTGTGACGTATTAGGATTGATCGATGCCATCATAGTGGAACTCTCGGTACTGCTCACCGCCCTCACGGGACCTCTCATCCTGCTCTGTAGGGTCAAAGGCCAAAGGACATTTACATCATCACTTTTATCTGCTTACCTTGGACGGACCAATCTGGACAAGTCCATAATCAATGCTCTGAGGTTTGTCCATTCTCTGTACACTCTGTTAGAAGTCAGAACAGTGAGTGCTGAAAATTATTTATTTTTTCAATTGATCCAAATGAGAGAACATTATGAGAGCTTACCGTCCCCTTCCTCCTCTGCGTAGTTCTCGTACTTGCTTCTCTGGTTCTCGTGGTACTCCTTCATGCGTTCGTCTGCTGCCAGCCTCTGCCTCTGCTCAGCTGCAAGAATCAGAGGTAAAGAGGCAGAGAGCCATTTCAATGTCTAATTCCCACTGATTGCTCTCCACCTATTTCCACACTACACACACTGATTCAGTCATGTCAGATCGAAATGAGCGCGTGAAGACAAATGAGACAGCAGAGAGTTGAATGGGAAAAGAAAGTTACAAATGTATTTCTTGCTTGAGGTAGATGCAGATTGATGCCATTCATCTCTGACATTCTTAGACAACAGGTCAGGTCACAGAAGTTCAGAGAGATCACCTCTGACTGCCTGCAAAGTTCCAAACAACATGTTCTGATGTGCATAGTTCTACATACAAGCCCAAGCATCGTGTTGATGTTATGTAAAGGATGGAAAAAAATCCAAATCAGACCATTTTCTGGTATTCGCCTCAAATGAAACAGACTCTAAGGCGACTTGTAGATGGTTATGGAGTGTGCTCCCCTGCCCAGACGCTTAAACTGTGATGTCTGGCCCACAGCCTCTGAGGTAAACAGACTTTATGTAACCAGATGCCCACTACTGCCCCTCCCTCGTTTCCCAAATGCTGGCCAAACTAGTGGTCTGTATTGGCTACCTTGTGGCAATTTGTGCAGATTTCTATGGCTCACACAGTGGGTCACACTGTCTAAATGTGCAACTTTCTCTGGTCAAAATATAGGCTGTGGTTGCATTTCACCCACAAGTGATTGTCTTTTTAATTGCATTTCCCATACTGACCACTGGATGGCATCACGCATGTAAACAATCAACTCATTAAGTCACTTTTCATGAGTTCAGAAGGTGTAAATTTGGCCCGTCATGGTCATGCGCTCAGCAATGAGGGTGCAGTGGGCATGTGATCCATTCTCTGTTATGTGTTAATCTGACCTGACATGGAGCAGAGCGAGGGGACGAGAGAGGGGAGGGCCGGCTGCTCTGCTCTGCTCTGCTCCATGCAGGCCTGAGGCTCCTGCTTCTGCCTGCAGAGCTGCCCTGGTGCACTTTTGTACTGGCTCAGCCCAGAGCAGCCCAGCAGGAAAGGCACCTGTGGAGCCCGAACTCCTCTTCCAGCTTATTAATTCTCTCTCTCTCTCTCTCTCTCTCTCTCTCTATGTCCTCCTTGTTGTCTCTCTCTTCCTCTTTCTCTCTCTCTCTCTCTCTCTCTCTCTCTCTGTCACACACATATACACACTTTTTGGATTTAGAACAAAATTGATTGAAAAACCATATTCACGCACAGTGATAAGAATTGATGACAAAATATAATTTAATCTCACTGAGAAAACCACAACTAGAACAGCCAAAACTGGACAAGAAAAAACAACTCACCATTGAGCTCATCCTGGGACTTCACAGCTCTCCTGCTCCGACGTCTGAAAAAGTTAAACGCGTCTGTCTCAGGCATGAAGATTCTCTTCATTGCACCTAGGGTGAGCAGTATGTAGATGAGAAGGCTGGAAAATAAGGCTTTGGAACAGCTTAGAGGAGGGCGAACAAGCTGCTGTTATCACCTTGAGGGCCAGCTGCCTTGTAGTCCGTCTTATCATCAGACACAGCTGAACTGCTGAGCTGAGCCCCATTGGACACTGTAAAAGTCCCGCAGACAATGATAATTGACATCTGACATTTTAACAGTTATTCCATTATTATTCTAATATGCAGGACATACATTGTTTATCTTGTATACATTCAATCTGCCCATAAAGAAAGTGAAAACATGCATCACTAAGTCACGCAATAAACAGCTCCACATGCACCAACTCCCTGCCCAACTCTACCAGGGGAGCTCTGTCCCCAGCCCTCGCCCGTCTCGGTCATACTCACACGTCAAGGCAACAAGGACAGCAAGTAAAGCCAGCAGCGCTGGACGTGTCCAGGACATTGTCAGAGCTGGGTCTGTGCTGCGGATGGACTGCAGAACAAAGGTGAATGGAGCTGCGACGTGCGGGAGAACTCCTACGAGCTGGGACTGGGAGGTCAGCTCTGGCAATCCTGCAAGGGGAGGAGCAGCAGGAATTGGAATGGACAAACAAGAGATGGGCAGCTGGGGATGAGAGACCATACAAGTCAATGTTTCACCTGTAGGCTATAAGAGCAGCAGTCTTGGACATTGCATGAATGTGGTTGCTATCTGATAGCTGTAATACTGTAAAATGCAAAAATGCAATGAATGTATGCACATTTAAACAGAGTTGACTTTATTGTATGTGATTACCAAATGTGCATTTAACTGGTCAAGATATACTGAAATGACAACAACGCTTTCCCATGCCTTCATCTAAATTATAGTGGACAAACAATTAAGGCATATCGGTAACTCATGAAAGGGAAAGTGAAAATGGCTCCTGATCTCCTAAACATGTCAGCACGTGCTCCGCAGACCTCTCCATGTCAGGAAGCTATCTCTGCCATCACTGCAAGCTGGCTCCCATGAGGAATTCCTGAACATGTCCAGTGGGCAGGTAGCCTGTTGTTATGAAGCATGAGGATCACTTGCAGTTTGCAGTTTGGGGTACTATTGTGGGGTTGTGTTTGTTGTTGCTCATCAAGATTTTTAAATGCAACTCTTAATTTTCAGAATAATGCATCAATTTACAGATCAGATCACTCAGTACACATTTGACCAAATTAATCCATTGTGTAATGTAGCCTAACAGGTATTTTAAAGCTTCAAACAGGGAAACACCTGGGTGGTTTGACATAATCTAGCCTATATATTTATATATTTTTCTTTACAATTTCAGTTAGGTCTATCTAAATGGGATTCCAGGAATAAATATGAATAGCTTAGCCTATACATCACATGCACCCAGGGATTTCATTTGAGGTGCAGGTTTACCTAACGTTGAGGTTGGAAAGCATTTGGACGTTTTGGTTGAATCTGTGCCCTTAAGGAGGTTGATTTTGGACCCCCACAACAAGGCAGCTCTCTCAGCCCAGCTGCAGTCCATAGAAACTATGCAGGTTTATGTTTACCTAAGTATTTTTTTCTGGGAACCACATATGAGTGAATGTGTGAGTTGTTGAAACAGGTATCCACCACAGAAGGATTGGGATCAGTGTGGGGCCTGTATGTTTATCTGTGACATTGTATGCCTAAATCTTTGTGTATATGTCCACCTGATGGTTATGATGGATTCTGGAGGTCTTACTTTGCAAAAAGAAAGAAAAAAGAACAAAAAAAAAAGAAAATGTCACACACAAATGTGGTATCTGTCTGATTCAACTTCATGTCCATGGTCTTGACAGCTGCATTTCATGTTGTCTCCATGGACTCAAGGGTTTGTTAGGGAGGGGCTATTATTTTCCATTTTGTTGCGGTATTAGTGGTGAGACATGTATGAGCTTGTGCAGTTACAGAGATTTGTTATGGCCAACCTTTTCCCCTCCAGTCATATCTGAATTGTTCGTATATTACTGTATGAGGTAGTGAGATCATAAAATAGGCTAAGCCAAGCTACAGTCAATTAAGACGTGGCATAACACATCTCTTCACTACGATGCTGTAGAACTGATAAGCATTTTACGCAACAGAAAATCTAACCGTTGACAGCAGCAGCAGCCTGAACTACAGCTTTTTAAAGCACATTTAACCGTGGCTACTAATGGGGGCGCTGTTCGCCCATTCAACTTGGATATGTTCAGTCGTAGGCTATGCTACAATACTGTTGATGTCACGGCAGGGTGAAGGCGTCACCACCAAGCCTGCGGACTCTCCCTCGTTATCAACCTCAAGTCGTCCAGAGCACCAACAGCAGAGTAACATAGTTTCATTTAGTTGTTTTCAACGACGCTGAGTCTGCGGACATTGGCGTGACACGCTCGGGGGGATTTTACTGCCAGCATAGGCAACACGAAGACAAAAAACACATTGTTTTTGAGGTGACTGGCTGGAAAGACGGCATCCGGCCTCAGAAGAAGCTCCGAGGTGGGGGATAGTGGTCGGAACAGCGCATATCGTTTCTGGTGAGCGCTCTTCGCAGTTCTGCTATTGGCATTCCAGTTACTGATGGCCACAAGTTGGCGAACTGGGAAAAATAATATACTTATTTACCATATTCCTTAAAACTGGGTTTTATTTCTTTCATGCATTGATCGTTCTGTTCGGGTTCTGTCCTGTTCCATTTCGAAAATTCATAACCTACATTTAAATTTACGTGGCTTAGACTTGGGGGTAGCGAGGCTAAATGCTGTTGCTATCTGCTGCTATAATTGTTTGATGGTAAACATCTCCGTCTCCGAAACAAGCCAGTATGTTATAGAATTGAATCGTGAACTTAGTTAGATACGTCTGTTAAATATCCCTTCAGCGCTGCATACCGTCTCTAATTCCAGTAGCGTGCCCATTATTGTCCAGCTTTGTTCTGGGTCTAGCAGCTGAGGTAACTTAACAGGCGGAGTCCATGCTGTGTTTTTGAACTAGTGATTTGTATTTTGGTCGCTTCCTTCCTTTCGACGTGTAGGCTTCGTTGTTTGCTCAGTAAATCCATTCAGCCGACTCATTGTGTTGGTGTGTGAGGCTGCAAACTTAAGTTGGTTAAGCTAGCTGATGTCCCTTCAAAAAAAAAAAAAAAAAAAAAATCCAATTCTGTTAAATTGACAATAGTCTAGTGTTACAGATTTTCTGCATGCCAGCCCTCAGTGTAATTGATGGAATTTGTTATAAATAAGGACGGTGTCCATGCTATATTGAGACTAGGCTAGGCCTACATAAACATTAACTGATCCTGAAAGCCTCTTTACATGACATGAAACCATGAGTTGAAAGTTGTTGTGTTTTTATTTCCCACAACAAAGCCAGTAGCAAAAGTCCTCTCTGTAGCAATGAATTGTATGGGCCTGTGTGCTGTCTTGTTGTCTGTCTGTGGGGCCACTAGGGACATTGGTCGGGCAATGCAGAGGGTCAGCAGATTCCAGCCGCAGGGCAGCCAGGTGGCACACTTTGTTTTGACTCCACACATCCGTGTGTTTCTATGGTGAGGGCCTTGGGGTTTAGGTTGGCCGGGTAACCTGACCTGTGTGGCGCGGGTGACAGCAGCTGTGGTCATGTCTGTCTGATCTGCGGAGGGCCAAGGCTCCACATACTGTATCAGATTGGGTTTTGCCAACTCTGTGCAAACAGTGTGTGTGTGTGTGTGTGTGTGTGTGTGTGTGTGTGTGTGGACTCAAAGCGTGCATGCCTGTGAGCTTATGTGTGCTTTCTGTCGTCCTATATGTGTCGGGGTATGCCAGTGCTGCATGAGGAGTGATGGGTTTTCTGTGTGTGGGTGTGCGCATGCAAATATGTGCATGGTTATTTCTGCTGCCTAAAGCACAGAGGGTACATTCTGTGGTGGGGTCGAGTCGTGTGTGTGTGTGTGCGTTTACACAAGCATGAGAGAGCTCATGTTAAATGGACGGACCAAGGACATCTGTTTGAAGGTTAATATGTCACTACTGTACTCCCTGAGGAACAGCTGTCCTGCCACTTACCACTCTCCTATCTATACATAGCAATGAACATGAACTCTTCCTGTTTCTATATTGGTTGTATGTACAAAATAATTGGAGTAGCTTGAGTACTGACAATGAACTTAAAAATAGAACAAATGTTCTTTTTGCATGTTTTAATCTACTGTCAAGGATATCACTTGTGTGTGCTTTTGTAAATATTTGGGGATACACACAGATGGACAGGTCACACTTATTTGGCTTTTCAGAGACTTTGGAACCATACTGACCTGTCATATGTTGGTGTGTGTGTGTGTGTGTGTTCTGTGCTTATGAAAAGCATTAGGGCTGAAAGCGTTACAGAGCCTATTACTGTTCCGCAGTGCAGTCCTTTGTAATGAGTATCACCAGTGTTATTCAGTGGTCTCTGTTCTCTTCAACAGTCATAAAGCTGTGTCTGGTTTTTTTTTGTAATGACATGGAAGTCCAGCCCAAATCAAATTAGGATGAAATTTCCAGCCCCATTTTTCTGTCCTGTGTACGGGTCTTGTACCTCAGAGTTCCTGTGCTCATGTAATTTCTTTGATTTTGTTTTCTCTGAAAGTGTAAGGCTATTTTCCAATATCAAACTCTTTTAAAGTTTAGTTTTAGCACCCAAAGCCCATTAAAGCCCAATAAAGAGGTTTAGAGTTTAATCAATCCCTAAGCTGTCTCTGGAAATTGTTTTGACTGATACTTTGAAACTTTGTAAAGGATTTGTACTGTTTTAAGGCTTTAGATATACGTACCTCTAATCAGTTCTAGCACATAACCATATCTCAAAATCATAACATGAGCATTAGGACGTCTTGTGTGTGCTTGTGTTTGGCATTTAACATTTTACTTAGGCTGAGGCCAAGTTGAAACTCAAGAACAAGAATGCTTTCCATGAGTAAGGATTTTTTTTAGATGAAGACATGAATTATATGTGTCCTTATTTCAATAATGAGCAGCAAGGAATATCTCTCATACAGAATCCTGAATGGATTCAACTTATCCTACTCTTTTGGAACTTGATCAGGTTGAAGGTACATTTGTTGCTGGGTTTCCATCCAAAGTTTTAATTCAAATTTTGTCTAATCGAATAGGAGAGTCTTTAAATTCATAGTCTTCAAAGAGGGTGGGTTGACTCCAGATTCACATAGTACTGCGTCTAAGGCTTCCTGGAAATTTCTTGGTAGTTAATTCGTAATCAAATCACATTTGTTAAACTTACACTATGTGTTTCCTTTACATTTGCCCTGGCTGCCTTTTATTTATCCTATAGATGTTTACAACTCTTCCCTTGATTAAGGGAATTAATTCACACAACATAGTGGATGGAGACGCTTTTCCTTTTTCATGCAAATGAGTTGGATGGAAACCCAGTTAATGACTGGGCTCTGTAAGGCTAGGGATTGTTGTTGAGCATGTGCTCATCAAAGACATTGACAAGGACTCTGTTGTGCAGATTGTGGGGAAGTCATGCTACTTTGGGCCCTCATCCATCGCTTGTTATCGTTTGATCTGCTCTGACTTTAGAAGGATTAGAAAATGTTTGTTTTTTAGCATGTTTACTCGATACCGGGTGAACTTTTCACGTTTCAAACCACTTTTTGGAATGTAGACAGTGTGCAATGCTATTGAGTTTTGTTTGGAGCAAGTGTGTCAAGTAGACTGGTATTTGGACGTTAATACCTTTAGGCATTTTACACCTGTCACCATCAGCTGCTGGCCCGTTTTTACTATTGCTTAAGCTTCTGCTATGTGTAATCAGTCACAGGGTTGACCCATTGTAACACACTGTAACTGTTTGGCCATAGGCTATGACAGCCCATTACCATGGCATCCCTGTCAGAGATGCTGAATGGCATAATGTTGGAGATGGGGGACGACCCTGTTGCCACCCTCTCCGTCCTCAGCGGCTAATCCATCCGCGCCTACCCATGCCCACTCTCATCACATTTGTCAGAAGGAATTATCTTGGTCACTGCGTGGCCCCTGTTGGTGATGGGCCAGAATCAAGAAAGATATCCCCTGGATTTAGCTCTTAGTTTGTTTCTATACTAGACTGATTTGTTTCTGTTTATCCAAGAATTTCACATTTTTCTCAATTGTAAAAGCGTTATAAATTTTCTAAATTATTGTAAATGTTTTAATCTCTTAAAAATACTTGGATTGACATTTCACATATTGTGATTTATCATTCTCTGTATTTATTACTGATTTTAAGAAAACCCTAGTAGTGAATATTTAGGTTATTTTTGTAGATTTCTCCACTGGGTGAGGTGGTATGTGCCAGGCTGGTTGCATCTCCCTGGCCTGTTAAATAGAGCAAGGCAGACGCTATTTACACTCGAGTTTAAAAAAGCATCACTCAAGCACTGTGCTGATATTAGGTAACAGCAATTTGTAAAACCCAGACACTTGCTAAATATCTTGTCATTTCTTGCCTATATTGCATGTGTTTGTGTGAGTATTTGCCTTTAAGATGTAACCTACCTTTCACGATCACAACTATTTCACGTCTAACATTATGCTTCGCCCACTACTTTGACACTGTTCTAGTGACAGGGACTTCTGGAAGGGTCAGCAGGAGGTCAGCTCCCCTGCCTGCTTGTGCTCCACTTCCTGTGTGTGTGTGTGTGTGTGTGTGTTGCCCTGCAGCCCTGGCCCTGGCCCGTGTGACTCTTCCCCAGCGTAAATGGGACAGCACCACGGGCCGCGGCGCTGAGTGCCTCCGCTGGGTCACCTCCGCTCCAATCCCAGCATCCTCCAGCCCTCTCTCTCTCTCTCTCTCTCTCTCTCTCTCTCTCTCTCTCTCTCTCTCTCTCTCTCTCTCTCTCTCTCTCTCTCTCTCTCTCTCTCTCTCTCTCTCTCTCTCTCTCTCTGTGTCTCTGTGTCTCTGTCTCCCCTCCAGGGCAGTGAGTGGCTTCCATTTGGCTGGGCGCGGAAGAGCCCCCTGAACGCTCCCAGCCTGTTCTGCATCCCACCGCGGTGCTAACTAGAGCAGTCAGGGAACATAGCCTCATCCAAGCGTACGACTCCTGTCTAGCAGCATTAAGGAGAGAAGGCACTGAGCTGTGGCCCAGCATCTCTCTCCTCTCCTCTCCTCACCTCTCCTCTCCTCTCCTCACTCCTTCTCCCCCACCTTTCCACTCACCATAACAACCTCCTCTCTCCCCTCTTGTCTTGACAGTAATCGCAAGTCTCATCGTATTTATTCTCTCTTTTTCATTAGCCTCCTTTCGCTCGTTCCTTGTTTCTTTTCTTTTTATCTTGACATCGTTCTTCTCCATCTTTGCACCCTCTCCACAGACTTGCAGTGGTGTGAGTGGAGAGCGATGGAGGTTTGCAGGAGTGGGGAGATCTTTAAAGTCTCTGATGAGCTGTGCATTGCAGCTCCGCCAAGTGAGGGTTGCCATAACAACAGTGCCAATGTCATTGAAAGAAAGGCCTTTCAGAGGTATTTTGTCATTCTTCAGGGAATGCTACATCACCCAGAATGCTCCAGTGCAATCGCAGGAGCCTATTCTCGGCTTGTTTCACCTTGCAAACAACATTGTTTGTCATGTTTGGTCAAAGTTAACACTGATTTGACTCATTCAATCTCAGTTTGCAGGTATCTTCACAATCAAGCATCTCTTTTTGTGTCCAATGTTTCTCTATACACCTCATAATGGAACTATTTTCGTATTCTTAGCAGCTGCGCAACTGCGCAATCCACATTGTGTTTTTTTTGTTTTTACATTGCATGACATGTATTCCTGTCATGTCAATTCTCCCTTTTCCGTGTCAGTGATGCCGAAGGCAGTTTAGGGCATTTAAGTGTAACCAACTTCTGGAATAGATCCATCCCTGATCTGGAGTCAGCCGCTCTTAACCTTTCCTGCACTTCCTCTTTCTCTCGCTGCCTCTGGGATATCAGCCACACGTTCAGTCACGTTCACTGCAGTAGCACACATATGAAGCAAGATGAAACGGGATTTCACGGGAGAGCCACCCTGAAGTCATCTAGTTAACCATCTGCTTTTATTTTATTATTATTATTATTATTATTATTATTATTATTATAACCTTTATTTAACCAGGTTAGTCTCATTGAGATATAAAATCTCTTTTTCAAGAGAGACCTGGCCAAGATAGCAGAACAAATAGTTACACATCACAATCACAAAACAAACACAAAAGAGGCAAAGACAACTCAAGTGCATTCCAGATTAAATAAAAGTGCCATTTATTAAAACATTTGCACTGGATGGACTCATGTTCTATGGCTTTAACAAAGCCTTCAAAATCATTTAAGGAAATTAAACACTGTAGTTTGAGTGTTTTCTGTAGTTCATTCCAAGCAGAAGGTGCAGCAAACATGAAAGCCTTCTTGAACAACTCTGTCCGGGCTTGAGGTACATTCAATAAAATAGTGTTCTGAGACCTTAAGGCATAAGTACTCTGTGTAAAAGAAAGACATTCAGATATGTAACATGGAAGCCTGCCTATAATGCCCTTATATATGAAGATATACAGTAGAGGTGAGTAAGTCGGCGATTTGACAGAGAGGGCAAATTCACTGTGGAGTAAAGTTTACAGTGATGAGTGCGGGGTCTGCAATTTGAAATGAACCTTAAAGCTCCATGATACACAGCATCCAACATCTGAAGACACTTTGATGGGGCATTCATGTACAACAGATCACCATAATCAATAATAGGAAGAAATGTGGCATCGACTAGCCTTTTTCTGGCAGAAAAAGTAAAACAAGATTTGTTCCTAAAGAAAAAACCTAGCTTCAATTTCAACTTTTTCACTAAGTTCTGTATATGAAACTTAAAAGAAAGGTGGTCATCAATTAAAAATCCTAAGTATTTATAAGATGAAACTATCTCAATTGTTTTACCCTGATTGGTAACAATATTCAGGTCTAACTCATTCTTCCTTGAGTTTGAAAAGACCATTACTTTGGTCTTCTCAGCATTAAACACAAGCTTTAATTGATAAAGCTGTGCTTGCACTCTGTGAAAAGCAGTTTGCAAATGCTCAAATGCCTTCCTTATGGTAGCAGCACAACAATAAATAACAGTGTCGTCTGCATGAAAATGGAAAAATGCATTTTGTACATTCTCCCCCAGACAGTTTATATAAATAGTGAATAAAAGTGGGCCCAGAACGGAGCCCTGGGGGACCCCTTTACAGATTGGTGCATATTTTGATGTCAGGCCTGCAACTTGCGTAGCTTGAGTCCTATCAGTGAGGTAGTTGACAAACCAGCCCACAGAGTGCTGAGACATACCTATACTGATCAGTCTATTAACTAGTATGTTATGGTCAACAGTGTCAAACGCTTTGGACAGATCAATGAATAGAGACACACAGTGTTTCTTATCATCAAGCGCTTTGACTATGTCATTAATTACTTTTGTAACCAGATTGATGCTTAGATAAAATTGACTGAGCGTTTAAGTACTCTTTCACTTGTTCACTAACCAAGGATTCCAACACTTTGGCCAATGCTGAAAGTTTTGAAATGGGTCTGTAATTATTAGGCAAGGTTGGGTCACCTCCTTTTAAAAGTGGTAAAACATAAGCAGACTTCCATACCTTGGGGATTTTGTTTGTGACCAGTGAAAGATTAAAAAGATGTGTCAGAGGTTCAACTAGGATATCTGCAGCTAATTTGTTCATGTGCCGCTGTGTTTCACAAATGGCACACGTGTGACGCATCAATCATTTTTCCCACTAATGTCACTGGCTAAGTGACAAGTAGGCCTGAGTCTCCCTGGGAGTTTGTTGTGTAGCGGGCAAGGCCACAGAGCAGGGCCCAGGCGCCCCTATAATTAAGCCATAAAGCCTTGCACCCTCTCTTTGCACTTTTATGGGTGCTGTGTCAGTACGAGCTCTCCTGCTAACACAAATAAGGAAATAAATCTTAGATACAAGCTTATTTTGTTACAGTTCCACCTTATTGGTGCCACAGTATTTTCATGTCTCTTTTGTGTCTGTATGTGTGGTGATATTAGCCAAAAGCTCTTTTTTCACTATTACAAATTAGGCAGTGTTGTGAAAATATTTTCTTTTACAGAGAGGCTATGAATTTCAAGTATTACTTTTTGAGATCCATCCATGGTCACGTACCTTCGTATTTGGTAAAATGTGGGTTACTTTTTCAGTGTCACGGGCACGGCCCTGCTTGCAAAAACATGAACTCGACTTCGGTTGGCTAAGCAACGGTACGTTTTGCTCTGTCATTCAACTTCACCTCATTAGCAACCCACTGGACTAGTCCTACCAGTCTCACCGCTCTCCATGAATCACATGCAGGACAGGAAGCCCTCATGACAATGGGTGACATTTGTGTCACTCCCCGCAGCAGCTTAATGTGTATATGGATTTGAAACGACACCTAACCCCACCCCCCCCTCCCCCGTGTGTGTGTGTGTGTGTGTGTGTGTGTGTGTCTGTCCGTCCGTCCGTCCCACAGGCCCCCCCTGCCCCTGAGCTCCATGGAGAGGATGAAGAAGTTCAAGCGGCGTCTGGCGCTGACGCTGCGTGGCAGCCACACGGTGGAGGAGTCGCTGTCCGAGCTGGCCGAACACATGACCATTGAGGAGAGTGCCCTGAAGGACGGCGGTGAGTGCCCTGGTGGTCCATGGTCCATGACCTTTCCGCTGTCCCTCGTCCCTCCACACACACACACACACACACACACACACACACACACACACACACACACACACACACACACACACACACACATACTGTGAACTTAATGAAATTTGAACTTGCAATGCTATCTGATAGCCAGTTCAAGATAGGACCGGATTCTGCCTGGGGTCCCATGCTAATCTACTGGGCCTGTGGGAGTCCCCACCTCTGGGGTTGGAGAAGAGTGCTGCCCACTGGCCCATTGAGTGCTGCCCACTGGCCCATTGAGTGCTGCCCACTGGCCCATTGAGTGCTGCCCACTGGCCCATTGAGTGCTGCCCACTGGCCCATTGAGTGCTGCCCACTGGCCCCCATTGAGTGCTACCCACTGGCCCATTGCCACAACATGAGTGTGGCTATCTGACTGCACCATTAACATTCAGTGTAACTGGCAGCATTTTGTGCTGTTACTTTTGCAGTGGAGGAATGTTCAAACAGAGGAGGTAAACCCGTGGGTATAGTTTGAGTGAGTTCAATGCATTAAATGAAATTGGAAGGAGAGAGTCAAGGGGGGAAAAATAGTTTCCAGCACCTTTTTTTTTTTTTGCAAACACAAGTATGTCTCTGAGGTCATTTGTTGGAACAGCTGACAAAGTCTTCTATCAAATGTTACCATGGCGTTGCCTTGGCAGTGGGGTCTCTTGAACATTCCAGACTTTCCATGACATCGCCTCCGTCGCTCTGGTTGCTGAGCCTAATGGGAATCTTTTCCCAGCCTCATCGGACTCTTCTCTTCCTCTCGCTGAGCTTGTGATATATCTCTGTAGGCCCAATTTTACCTGGCCTATTTAGACTGACTTAACTGACATTTTTATGGCAATATATTAATGGGGACAAAAAACAAAAGTCTACTTGTAATCCTCATATGACTTTGTACGACATCATTCAGACCTGGACTATACAGGAGGCATGCAGCAGGTTTCACAGATTGCCTTTAGAGGTTCCCATAACTTTAGCACTCTGAGTGAGACAGGGCCCAACACTAAATTTGGAGAATACAATCCGTCCAATCTGTGCTCAGTACGTTAAGATGTATTAGAAAGCCTAGGACCCAATATCTTATTATGCAATGCTGTGTATCGCTGCAGCTGTGCTTTGAGCGGAAATGGGACAGCTTGACTTGTGTCAATGTAGAGGTCCGTGATGGGGTATATTTTCCCTTAAAGTCCCTTAAATCCAATTCAGCCATCTGCTGGATAAGCAGTGAAAATACATTTAGTAAAACCCAACTCAAGTGGGCTTGTGATCGGAAGAATGATCACTTCCGCCCCCTCGGTTTGTTTGGGCAGGAAGTATTTCTCAGTAGTAAGTAAGAGGATATTGTCATCCAGATGGCTTCGCTGTGCTATTGAACCCTTCACACAGTGAAGTGTAAAATGACTAGTTACATACTCAGAATTGCTTGCCATTGCAGTAAATACTGAGGTCCTCAGCAAAATGTTCAACATACAGTAAGGGATAGACTACGATTCACTGCAGCGTTTGTGTTGAGAGTCGGGGGTGTTCCCAGTCACTTATTACTGGTCTACAGTAATGATTAGTAATGACAAAATACTATTATAATATATATTGGGAGAGCACACATCTCGTGAGAAGTACCGGTAGAAGAGACACTATGCTGCAATTTGGCACTATTTCAAGCATGTTTTAGAAGCTAGTGTTGGCATAGGATAACCATGTGAAGGGCAGACAACCACTCCTGTCATTACAACTAGCCACCAGGGAGGAGGAGGAGGAGATCTGTGGTCAGGGTCGGACCACCCTGCTAAAATGTAAAAAAAAAAAAAAAAAAAAAGCATTCACAGCATGTAGTCACCAATGATATTGCCACCAGACATTACAATGCTAGCAAGTTTTCTTTATCAATACTGACAGGTGTATTGTTGTTGTTATTATGTATTTGGTGTTTTTTAATTGTGTTTCTTTTGCATGCCTTTTCAATAGTTACATTGGACCAGAACTCCTTGCTGCTGGTTTAGCTCATGTTGTCATCCCTTGTGTATATGTTGTATAAGTGAAGTAGAGTTCATAGTCAGCAGACAGACTATCAGCACTATGAGAGTTTGCCTAAAGGTGTAGCAGGTTGACTGATACAGGTTGGTGTCTCCTTTGCAGACCCTGCAGTGAGGAATGGACGACCGCACTCCTCCCACAGCGTCCACTCGTTCCTGAACCAGTACACAGGCTCCTTCAAGAAGCCGCCCCTCCGCCGGCCTCACAGCGTCATAGGGGATGGCTTGGGTATTCCTGTGGCTGCCACCCGCAACGGTGGCCATTTAGGTGATCCATCTTTCTCAATCTCTCAGGGACCACACCTTAACATGAGTATAGTTGTACACAGACGTCCCCCTCACAATTTGTAATAATGTCAAGGACCTCTCCAAATAGTTACCCACAATATGAAATATTAAATCCCAAAATCACATTTGAGGGTTGACTTGTTTTGTGGGACCATTTTTTTTTACTGCCAACTGCTGTTCTCTAGGCATAGTCCACGAGAACCAGAAGATGGGCTCGGACGGGGAGAGCGACCAGACCTCCGGGACATCCTCCGACGAGGTGCAATCCCCGACGGGCGTGTGCCTGCGGAACAGGGGCGGTCGGCGGATCTCTGCTGCGGTGAGTCCACCCTAGAGATCACTCGTCACATGTCCAGCTCAGTAACATAACACCCCCTCCCACCCCCCACAGTCAGTTCCATGGCATGCCCAGTTGGCCCGGCCCTGCCCTGTCCTGCACTGACCTCAGCCTCCCAGCCCACCTCTGCTCATTTCCCTCTGGCCGGCAGCAGGAAATAGAGATGGATTCTCTCTTTGAATCCGCCACTCTCCAGGATGTTTGCCCACAGAGCACATTGTTCACATGTTCCTATAAGACCACATAATCCCCTCGTGGGCTCCACGCAGGCCACATGACCATACATGACTGGGGGAAATCAACATCAGTGACGAAGAACGTTGCCTACATGCTTTGTCCCCGAGCTCACGGATCACGGATGTCCAAACTTAGCTCACACTGCTAGTGAAACAGGAGAGCATTAAAGAGCACACTGGGTGTGTTTGGTTCTGTGTGTGTATGTATGTGCGCGTGTGTGTGCATGTGCGTTTGTGTGTGTCTATCCCTTTAAAAATGTTAAATGTTCAGACGTCCACATACCCCTCTCAAACCAGTTTTGTCCAGTGTACAGACCCTCTTGAAGATCCACTTTGTCTCCATCTTGTATCAAACACATGACCGTTTGATGGGACACTTTCAAGTCGTTCTCTATCAAAACCACATCAGAGCTCTTTATGTGCTCATCATATCAGTACTGCATGAACTGTGTTATGTGTGGTAATGCTTAAGGTAAACTAATACATTAAATGATGTTGGTTTGGATTTGGAAGTGTAATCCATTAGTTAAGCAAATCATAAGTTTAGCATTGGATCTGTTTTTTCCTGTTAAGCAAGGCAGTAAGTAATGTTATTTAACAGAGCCTTCGTAGAAACCACTACCAGTGCTTTTTCATGACTCAATGAGGCATCCTTTCCAAACTGTGCCAGGGAAAACCAGGCAGGTCCATGTATTTATTTATTTATTTATTTATTTATTTATTTATTTGGGAGGGATTACATCACCAGGATTATTGTAACACAGTCCAGATGGGTTGTGGTGTGAGCGATTAAGAGAAGCTGATTGGGGGGTTTCAAAGGTCGGCTGATGGCTGGGAGGCCTCACTGGGGGGCACCGGCCAGGTCTCATGTCAGGACGGGACTTTGTCACCCAGGACACGGAATGCCCTAATTAAAAGGCCGAGCTAAAGAGCGCTAGCGGAACCCAGTGAGTGCGCCAAAGCATTAGTGGTCAGTAGTTGGCATGTGCGCCTGCCTGAACTGAATGTGACTGTTGATTTTTGATGGATGTATTAATCTATTTGGGAATATTGCCGTTTATGGATTTTTATTTTTTATTTTTTGCCTTATTGTCTACACAAAGCAAACGTAAAACTATAAAGAAATCAGAGAAGAATTTGATTTGAAAGCACCTCTTAAAAATGCGAGGTCCAATGGGTTTAGTGGGCCGGTGGTGGAGGACACAGTGGTCAGTCCTGGTAACTATTGAAATGTCATGAATGCGCTGTTGCGTAAATGCGTGACTGTTGCCCACACGTCTGCACCATGGTTACTTCAGCGTGGTGCGCTGCGCTGGACCTAAGCCGGTCAGGGAGTGGGATTAACGGTAATCTGTCAAATAGTGGAATGGTATGAGGGGGAAGCATGCTGAGTGTGTTTGGTTGTGTTTATGTGAGTGTGTATGCCTGTGTCTGTGCCTGAGTGTGAGTGTGTGTGTGTGTCTCTGTGTGTGTCTGTGTGTGTGTGTCTGTGTGGGTTACATAACATGTCATTATGTCCAGGGTTTATGACTGATCCCTCTCTGGGTTTGCGCTGTAAACAGTGATTCTCTGGCTACTCTCATGTGCACATGTGGTTGTCCTGTCCTGTGGCAGCGGAGGCAGTGGGATGGGGCACTGCAGGGCTTGAGTCACTCAAAAACACTGACCAGCATACAAGAGAACATTTATGTAAGCTGTATGTACACCGTTAAAACTGCTTAACGGTAAAGTTAACTGGATGTGTTGCAGGCATACAGTCCTGTCGAAGTAGGAATAGTCATGTTGTCACAATCACAACATAAGCCTTAAGCATCAGAAACACAGGTTTTCAGCTGCTTTTACAGATTGTGCTCAGTGATATCTTTAATTTTTATCAGATGAGGCTTATTTAGCCATTTATCATTGTGGTGATGTGGTGTCATTCTATTTTTGTTTTGTTTGTTTGAGGCTCAATTTGTAACTAAATGCTTAGCATCCATCAGGCCCATTCTTAGTCATGCTAGGATGGAGAAGAGGGGTCTGGAAAGAGCATGTGCTAGCAGCTGGTGGTCCATAATGTGTCTGTTGTTTGCTTTCTAGGACCTAAATAAGCGCTTGTCTCTCCCGGCTGACATCCGGCTGCCAGACGGCTACCTGGAGAAGCTGCAGATGATCAGTCATCAGTTTGACCAGCCTCTGAGTCGTCGCTCTCGCAGGGCCTCTCTGGTGAGGCTCTCTCTCTCTCTCTCACCCTGCTTGTACAGCCTCATGTTGCAGGTGTCGCTTTGAATGCGGTAGCTCTTGTGGCCCTTCCTTGTTTTTCTATGTGCTTGACCACCCCTGCCCACTCACCCATGTGTGTCCCTGCTGTTCTCACCTCTCTCTCTCTCCCTCTCTCTCTTTCTCTCTCCCTCTCTCTCCCTTTCTTTTTCTCCATCTCTCTCTCTCTGTCTGTCTCTCTCTCAACCCCATCCCTCTCACCCATCTTTTCTTACAAACTGTCTGAGTCTTTAAGACTCAGAGATTAATGGATGAAGTTGCCCTTTGAAGGTCATGTGCTAGTGCTACACTTTTCTATTGTGTCTATTGTTCTGTGCTGCCATGAATCTCTGGCCTGCTCTCCTTCACCACACGGGCTCGCCTTTGTGTCTGAGTTGCAACAGCAAGAGACGGGCTACATGATATGTTTGCATTTTCTTGTAAGTGTATAGAGTGAGAATGACTGGTATTAGGATGGGATGTATACATATCTGACCCCATGTCACCTAATATTGTGTGCCCCCTGCTGTTCAGGGGATGATTTGCAGGCTTGACAGGGCTGTTGAAAATATGCCTACCATTTCAATGTGATACTGATCAATTTAAAGGAGTTTGTTTGCCTGTTGTTTGTATTTGTTCCATTTTTGGCAGTACTAATGTCAGTCCCTCTCTGTGTTTTAGTCTGAAATAGGATTTGGAAAACTGGAGACCTACATAAAACTGGACAAACTTGGGGAGGTGTGCAACTCTTACTACTGTTCAGATCTGCACCTTTTATACATTATCACTTTATGGATTTTTAAATATGTAAAATTGAAAGAGGGGTAAATGTACTTAACCGTAAGTTACACCTTAAAAGTGTTACTGGAATCCCTCTTTGTTTCACCACATATCCCTTCAGTTGGGTTTGCTGGGGTTCTTAATTCTAATGAGCTGTTGCTTGTGTCGGCCCAGGGGACGTACGCTACCGTTTTCAAGGGCCGCAGCAAGCTGACAGACAACCTTGTGGCCCTGAAGGAGATCCGTCTGGAGCACGAGGAGGGAGCTCCATGCACCGCTATTCGAGAAGGTGTGCCAACTATGGGCACGATCCGTGCCAGTGAAAACAGTTCCTAAATACCACAGACTCATAAACCAATCTCTCTTTAATGAGGAGCTCCTGATGATACACGTTAGTTAGGATGTGACATTTTAATGGGTTGGGTTAAATTAAAGTTTTTTTTTTTTTTTTTTTATAAGAAGAATGCACTGGTTGTCACAGTGCATTAGCTAAAACGGGGAATAAGAAAGGGGTTGAGTTGTGGATGGGGTCATTCGCTGGCATTTAAGGTCTAGAACTAGAGAAGTGTAAGTGGGGCATCTTTGTTTGTGCTTTCCTGAGAGATTATTCAAATGTCACTTGTGCCTTTGCTTGTCATCCTTCATCCTGTCTGAAACCCCCCCCCCCCCCCACATTTTCATCCCTCCTAATGTCCCTCTCCCTCCTTCTATCCCTCTCTCTCACGCTCAGTGTTTTCTCATCTCTCTCTCTCTCTCTCTCTCTCTCTCTCTCTCTCTCCCTCTCTCTCCCTCACCCTCAGTGTTTTCTTATCTCTCTCACCCCTCTCTCACGCTCAGTGTTTTTTCCTCTCTCATCCCTCTCTCATGCTCAGTGTTTTCTCTTTTCTCATCTCTCTCTCACGCTCAGTGTTTTCTCTCTTCTCTCTCACGCTCAGTGTTTTCTCTCTTCTCTCTCACGCTCAGTGTTTTCTCTTCTCTCTCATCTCTCTCATACGCAGTGTTTTCTCTCTTCTCTCTCTCTCTCATGCTCAGTGTTTTCTCTCTTCTCTCTCATCTCTCTCTCTCTCATGCTCAGTGTTTTCTCTTCTCTCTCATCCCTCTCTCATGCTCAGTGTTTTCTCTTCTCTCTCATCCCTCTCTCATGCTCAGTGTTTTCTCTTCTCTCTCATCCCTCTCTCATGCTCAGTGTTTTCTCTTCTCTCTCATCCCTCTCTCTCATGCTCAGTGTTTTCTCTCTTCTCTCTCTCATCCCTCTCTCATGCTCAGTGTTTTCTCTTCTCTCTCATCCCTCTCTCATACTCAGTTATTTCTCTCTTCTCTCTCTCATCCCTGACAGTGTCCTTACTGAAGGATCTGAAGCATGCAAACATAGTGACACTTCATGACATCATCCACACAGAGAAGTCCCTCACCTTAGTGTTTGAGTATCTGGTAAGACACATGTTTTTTTGTTTACACCACAGCCACATCACTACGCACCTACCAATGTGCTGTCTCAATGGACCATATATATGGGGCTCCATGTCTACTTTCGTTGTTACACATATTGGAGATTACTCAGAGTGTCATTGTTTGTGACTTGTGATAAATACTGAGTCATATATGGACAAGTCACAATGGCCGTGTTTGCCGTCTAACTGTGCTGTAGTTTCACCTTGACACTTAACACCCTCTACAGGATAAGGACCTGAAGCAGTACATGGACGACTGTGGGAACATCATGAGTATGCAGAATGTGAAGGTGATGATCTGTTACATGATGCTCCAAGTGTTACATGATGCTCCATGTGTACATGCTTATATGACAGACTGGATGTGTTAGAATTTTAACAAAGCATATCTTATCAAGGTGAAACAGCAATAGCAAAACGCAAGTAATGCTCCAAAGTGTGTGTGTGTGTGTGTTCGTTCATCATGTACTGTGTTCTAATGGCTTGTGTTTCTCTCTTGTTCTAGATCTTCCTGTTTCAGATCCTCCGTGGTCTGGCTTACTGCCATCATCGGAAAGTTCTCCACAGAGACCTTAAGCCTCAGAACCTGCTCATCAACGACCGAGGGGAGCTCAAGCTGGCTGACTTTGGTGAGGGTGCCAACAAGCTGCTATTGTTTCCACGTTATGCTTTTATGTCATCTTTTTTCAAGCAAAACGGCTTCTGAACACAAGCAAATATATTTTAAGTAGGACCCAGGAAATTAGAGTATTTTGTTGGTATCATGCACTTAACATTTTCCAACCAGAAAGACATTTCTGCTGTTCCATTTAGCTGAAGCACATGGATGGCTTTTTTTCCACCTGCCAAACAATAGCAGTACTTTAGTGAGCCTAGTGACTAACAGTAATTCCTTAACACCTCAACTCAGACTATAAGGGTTGTGACAAACCAAAGAAAATGAGTCACTCTCAGCTGTTGATTCCATATGTAGATACAATGGACACATTCAGTTCGGTTGTTGTTCGCCTGGCTAAGAGAACGGTTGTTGTTATGTCATGTATTTCAAATGATTTATTCTCTTATTCTTTTAACTCCAGGTTTGGCCCGAGCTAAATCAGTCCCTACAAAGACCTACTCAAATGAGGTGGTGACTCTATGGTATCGGCCTCCAGACGTGCTCCTGGGTTCCTCCGAGTATTCCACACAGATTGACATGTGGTAAGAGCGTCACAAGGGCTCTAGACTGTAGTGATCCTGCCCATGCCACAAACATTCATGATCAGGATATATAAGGAGTTAATATTCATAGTCTATGCAGCAAATGGGGCGTGGTAGTGTAGTGGTTAAGGAGCTGGGCTAGCGTGCAGTAGCCTGAAAGTTGTTGGTTCAATTCCCAGCTTCCTCCGTTGTGCCCTTGAGCAAGGCACTTAACCCCAAGTTGCTCCGGGGACAATGTGATCCCTTGTAATATAGCTGACATATGTAAGTCACTTTGGTCAAGAAGTGTCTGCTAAATGTAATGTAATGTAATGTAATGTAATGTAATGTAAAATGATGAGAAATGATTATGAACTGCTATGTCAGTCATCTTGCTTATCATCTACAGTAGCTCGCTATTGAACGCTTACATTTCTAAAACGGTCCTTAATTATGATTTGCTGAATTGCGTTCAATGCCATTGTAACACCCAGCACTCGAGTCCGTAGCTGTTCTAAAATTACTGGAACCTATGGCCTTATTGCTTAATTTTGCCTTTGTCATCTATACATTTGGGACCAGAATAGAGAATGGTGGATTTAACATCAGCATAAGACGGGTAAACAGACAACGTAAATATATTTACTAAATATATTATACATTTTATAGTTACTGTTAAGTTCCATTGTACTGTGTTGTGCTGAATATATAATGCTGGACAAAGAGGAATATAAATCACTACAGACTCCAACTTTAATTTATCTTATTTTTTATTTCTCTCTTTTCTCTCTTTCTCTCTCTCTCTCTCTCTCTCTCTCTCTCTCATATTCATATATATACAGTATATAAAACATTTCCCCTCAAAACATTTCTCCAGTATCTCAAAAATGTATTTTCTCATTGTCACTGATGTGAGAAAATCTCTTTGAAGTGAAAGTACAGAGATGAAAGTGCAAGATTAAAGCCACAAATAGTCTAACTTTAGTCCATGCCAACTGTGCTATTTTTGTTTTTTTTTGCAAGCCAAGTCTGACGACGTTAGTTAGTTAGCGCCCTAGATTTAGTAACAAAAATGTGCAGAGTAGCTCTAAAGGATGAGCGGCATCACTCTGTGCAGCCTCCTGAATGCAGTCACATGTGCACAGGCAAAAATGAGCATTCTTTCCTATCCTTGGAGACTGTTTTGTTTTTTACTGAATCATCTGTTCCATAATATGAAACCATAAGGCTATTTTCGGCTGCCGTCAGGATACTTTGGCCACAGGTTTGCCAGATGGGCTCTTTAGGTCTGTAGCAAAATCATGCTGCTTGGGAATCAGTTTTGCCCAGTGATGGTGAAACAGAATGAGTGAATATAGTCTTGCTGTAATAGGATTGGAGAATGTTTTCTCAAGCATTCTCCTACACAACTACACTACCTACACCAATTTTGGAGTGTGTCCATGTGAAAATGGCAATAAGGAATAATAAATCTTATTTGTCTTGTCAACATGTACTGAACACATAGTGCAAGTCGTGAATGCAATACATGTATGAACCCGTTAATAATGCCTACAGTACATTGTTGTCACATCCAAAATAATATTCCAAATCAAAATAAGATAAGATTCAGTTTGGCATTTCAGAGTTAATCATTTTTACCCTAGGAAGCATTCAGTCTCATATTGCAGTTCAGTCTCAGAATCTCAGTGCAGTTGAACGTGCGCACTAACATCCTCAATACTAAGCCTGTTTATTGATAAGGGCTATTGAGGTTCTCTGATAGGAAATCTAGTGACACTAAAGATGGGCAATTTTAATCGCCTTTGGGTTGATGTGTGTGACTGAATGCCCTAATCATCCCTTATCTCTCCTCAGGGGAGTCGGTTGTATATTCTATGAGATGGCCGCTGGTAGGCCCTTGTTCCCAGGGTCCACTGTGGAGGATGAGCTGCACCTCATCTTTCGGCTGTTGGGTGAGTAGAGACCTCTGCAGGTTGCACTAGGTATTGCAAGACATTTTCCTAATCTAATGTTCCAGCAGCACTGTCATGCTGATTAGTGCGCACGCTGCCCCTGTTCTCTGTAATTGCTTGTAAACATTAAAGCAGAACGATCCCTCCCCCACAGGCACTCCCACCGAGGTCACATGGCCTGGTATTTCCTCCATCGATGAATTCAAGTCCCACAGTTTCCCCAAATACAGGCCCCAGCCTTTCATCAACCACGCTCCCAGGTAGGCACCAGGGCCAGTCTGATGGGCTCATTGAGATTGTATTAAGTGAATCATTACAGTGGTATTGAGTTATTAAATCGCGTTCATGCTTCAGCACAGTAGGGCCTTGAGACGGCTGAGTAGCCCTTAGTAGGGCCATATTTTTGTTTTTTTTCAGTAGGCCCTTGAGACGGCTGAATAGCCCGAGAAAGAGCAAAGCCCTGCCAGTGCTTTTCTGACGGCAACACTGTCACTGTGTGTGCGCGTGCGCGTGCGTGTGTGTGTGTGAGGTAGAGAGCACATATGTGTCTCGCATCCTACCAGGATATCCTGTTGGATTCCTGAATTTGTTTCCTGTCTTTATCCAAGCCTGTTTACAGGGTTAAAGGCATAGTAGTAACTATGCTAACAGAAAGGCAACAAATGAGTCATAATGATAACATATGAACACAACATGAGGCTAAGTGTTGTAAAATACTTCTCTATGAGTTGTGCTCATGTTTGTTTTCCAGATTGGACATAGATGGGATTGACCTGCTGTTGTCATTCTTACGAGTGAGTTTTCTTTCACTTATGTTACGATTTTGAAGGAGGATGGGCTAGTTACTTATTTAGTTACTTATGTTCTCAAAACATTCCCAAAACATTCCCACAGGATTAAACAAAACTCTACCTTTCTTGTATATGCATGGATATGATTTTGTCCTCTAGCAATGCCACTCATTCACATGAGACCGAATCTCAATCATTGTGTGTTCTTCCTTCTTAAAAAGTATGAATCCAAGAAGAGGATCTCCGCTGAGGAGGCCATGAAACAGCCATACTTCAGGAGTTTAGGGGGCCGCGCACACACACTACCAGAGAGTGAGTTCAGCCTCTCTCTCTCTCTCTCTCTCTCTCTCTCTCTCTCTCTCTCTCTCTCTCTCTCTCTCTCTCTCTCTCGCCATTCAGCAAACTTGTGCTCTTCTTCCTACTTTTCCTGTCAATAGTCAGGGCTTCCTCTTGCATGTATCTTGAAAAAACATTCCCAAAATACATACAAATTCCGCTATAGTGCAGTTATATTTATGAGGTATATGTGAATGAGTGTACATCATTACACTTGACATCAACAGCACAGAAAGTCAGCACTGGTGATGCCAGACTCTGTAAAAGTGATGATCTGCCATCATAATGTTTTTGAGTACTGCTTATTTAACAGAGCCACCTTTTCTGTACAGGTTTATCTCTATTTACACTAAAGGAAATCCAACTGCAAAAGGATCCAGGCTACCGGAATTCTGCCTTCCCAGAGACAGGTGCAGATCACTTTAGTGGCTGTTTACATCTTTAGTAACAGATAATGTCCTACTTTACGACATGCTACAATATTAAATCTCTCTCTCTCTCTCTCTCTCTCTCTCTCTCTCTCCTTCCTTCCTTCCTTCCTTCCTTCCTTCCTTCCTTCCTTCCTTCAGGAAACGGCAAGAACAGAAGACAGAGTATGCTGTTCTGAAGTCCTGCTCTTCACCATTGTCAAATGGAGGATAGCCTGTCCAGTGTTGTGGACTAACCGCACCCTGAGTTGTGTGAGCCCCATTGCATGACATGACGTGTGGATGATGAGAGAGAGACCCCGCCCTTCCCCTCCCTCTCACCAAACCAACCAACCACATTCAAAATGGCCCCCGTGTCCAAGACCCAGGGCAGCTGCATTGGCCGCACAGGTGGTCGGGAGAAGAACATGTACAAAAGAGATGTGTTGGGCTTTTATTTATGTGAAAAAAGAACAATGCTGCTAAACCAACTACTGTCTTTTAACCCTCAAACCACCGTTTATCCCTTTTTATATCATTTTGGTTTGATTTGGTTATTTTTGTTTCTCCTGTGTATTTTTCTCATTGTGTAGACAAGACACAGTGTGTACAGACCCTTAGTTATGAAATGCCTGTCTGCTATGCTGAGACTGAACCTGTATTTGTGACTTTGTTATTATAGTTATTAACTCTAAAGCCCTCAACACATTGGTGTACATTTGATTTCTCTTCCGTCAACGGTTACTGTTTGGCCTCGAGTGACGGGCGTGTCATCTCGAGGTGTATAAAAACCGGGTTTGGCAAGAGCTCCTTGTTTAAGTGCCACCATTAGTGTTCACCTCCTCATGCATCACGGCTCCTCTGGGTCCCTTACTTTTGTTAAAAAAAAAAAAAACCTTCATTGCCAGGTTCTCCCCAATGCAACTGTGAGGCAGGGCTGCAGTTTGGAGCAGACTGCCCAGACTTGCAGAACTTGCCAGCTGCATTACTGTACTCCATGTGATGGTTCAATGTGAATTTGACTGAGTTTTTGTTTTGCATGCCAGTCATAGGAAAAAGCACAGTCACTGTCTTCACATTGAGGATGTGTCCATTCTGCCGACGTTCTAACTAATACTGACATCATAGTGTTAAGAAATATATTTTGTATAATAGCTTTATTTATGAATATTTGTCTTATTGTGGTGGTATGTTGGAGGAGTTTGACCTCCCTCCCCATTTGAGCTTGATCTTTTTCAGAAAAAAGTCACCTGATTTAAGTGGACCCTGTGTGTGCTTTGTTTTTGTTGTCTGGTGTGTCTGCTGTCCAAAAAGAGGAATGTTAAATCACTGGTTTACATGGGTCTCCATAGCGATCTGGTTTACATGGGTCTCTATAGTCATCTTAAAGAAACAAGTACAAGTACCAAATAGAGATGGAACAACAAGTTGGCAATGTAAAGGACATACAATCCAGTTCAAGGTAAGAACAGAGTACACACACACATATATATATATATATATATATATATATATATATATATATAAGTACACACACACACACAGAGTACATTAGGTCATCAAAATATCCCAAAATGGCCAGTTAACACTCCTCTCCACGCTAACCCCTATCCTACAAGCTCAGTCTTTGTGTCTGTTGGTAGATTGTAATAACTTATTAAGAATGTATGAAATCAAAGTAGGTCAAGGTAGTAATGTTATATATACTTTATTTAACAAAAATTAAAAAAGAAAAAAACAGGGTGTAACTTATCTGTTTTGTTTAAAAAAAATGAAAGCAATTCCACTGAATTGGAATTTCGTCTTTAAGTACTTAGGTTGGTAAACATAAGGCACAGATGTCATTTTCACTTCAGAAGGCACAGTGTGTGCTAATTGCAAGGCAGAGCACATTACATGAGACACAACACAGCATAACAAAACAACACACAATATGTACAAAAGAAGTAAAAGCAGTTCATTGTCTTTATCGTGTTTTTTTTTCTATAATGATGGAGAAATAAGAAAAGATCATTAAACAAGGGCCAATTCTCCATTTCATTTCAGACTTCAGCACTGCTGTACACTTTCTGCTCCAGGCTTCAAGTCTTCAGTCAGCAGATGAGGACAGTGAGGGCAAGGTGTGCTTGTCCTGACTTGTGGGCAGGGTTTCAGGGAAATTGTAGGCCTCATACTAAAGCCTGAGATCCTTTGTAATGTAACAATAGTTTAGGAACATGGAACGTGTCTGACGCTGAAAATCAAGACTTATGATTGGTGGATGAGAGCAGCAAGGGGGAGGAAGAGCCATCCAGACTGGACATGGGGACAGTGACATATCCGTTTAGTAAGGTGGGGAACTGCAGACACAAGAGAACAATACAGTCAAATGATATTTCTCTGTTTTGCAGGATGCAACATGACATTAAAAGACATACAAATACATACATGCATAAATATAAAATACATGGTGTCTAGTACATTTCCTTCATAAATAAGATCATGTTCATAATTAAATGTTTCTGATCATGTCTATGCACAATTTGCGCTCAATAACATGAACATTTCGAGGAGCAAATACTGATTATCCATGATTAATGAAAAATGTAAGATGACATGTCAGAAAAATGAGGAAATTAAAGCCCCCTCACACACACACACAAACACACAGAGGTCTGACTTCACATGATCTTTTCTCTGCCTTCTTTGAAAAAAGATACGTTTTTCACTGTTAATCATCCTTCCTACCCACTGATTCAACAGTGATATATTTGGCTCAGTTACAAGGCACTTAGAAGTTTCACTGCTGTAACTTTTTACAGGTTATCTAATTAGCCAATCAGTTAAATGTTTTTGGACATACTTTTATCATAAAGTTTGTCACGTATGCAACACTAAAAACAGAACACCTATTTCTTTTTGATCTTCTATCTACCGTCTCATCTGGCCTCTGCGGTACAATTTTTGACTTTCAGTATGTGGTGTTTGTCATATTTTGGTCAGTGAGGGGCTGTTGGCTAATGGAGAAGTGGCGGGCGAGCATCAGGGTCAGGTTCCGGTGGAGTTTCCTGTTGTGCTGAGTGTTCGTGTTCATCTCCAACAGTCACCTTCACGAGTCAGGCGCAGGAGGAAATGAAAAAGGAGTCAGGCTGTCGGGGATTGGTGTGTTTGCCGAGCGGTTTGGGGGGAGGGATTGGGGGGGGGGGGCATAAATAAGGAACAGCTTTAAAACCTGTTCGGCCCATTCAGGCAGACTCCCCTGGGCTTGAACAGGAAGTGGCCACCGGATTTCCCCCTCCCCCTCCCTCCCAGCCCCTCCTCTTTCTGTCTCCTTTTCTCCTCTTCTCTCTCCTACTCTCTGTAACCACCACTAAATTCATGGGCCATATTTGTGGATGACTCTGGATCTGGTGTGTAAAACCACAAAGCAAAGGAAAATACAAACAATGAAAGACATCAATGTAGTGTCAAAAACACGACTAAACAGTCGGACACGACAAATGGATTCACCTAGGGGCATAAATGTATAATTGTTGTTATAATTGTAAAAAAAAAAAAAAGATGGCCATAATCGAAGCCATGCGTGAACAGAGGACGCTAAACAGAAGACAGTGAAGAGAACGTCATCGCATCTTTCCAGATAGACACAGAGAGGCTTTTACCTGGAAGAGGGGAGCGTGGCCCTGCAAATGGCCGGGGCTCAGGGGCCCCACAGGACTCAGGCTGTTCCAGAGCTGGAGACCTGACAGCAGGGGGCTTGGGCTCAGCAGGAGCCCAGACGGCGTCTGCAGAAAGAGAGGCTCGCATGTCACATATGCGTCATGCTTCAAGCTGCTGCTTTTCATATAAGTGCAGCACAGCTGTGTCAATATGTTGCCATGATATGTTTCCCTGACTGTCAATATGAGCCTTTACAAAAATTACATGATTAACAGATTTGTTGGCTGTGTCATGAGCCTTTTGGAATCAACAAAAAAAATGATCAGAGAATACAATTAATCTTGAACACACATTTGTTTACATCCCTGAAAATATCCCTGAAATGTGCAGTGAATGGTGTCATTTTGTAAAATCACTAACATTCTCTGACTTAAGTTAGCAGCTGAGTTGAGGTGTGGATATAGTCTGATGTCATCTGTGCAACATATCAGTGTGAGCCATGCCTGAGTCAGTTGGTAACAGTTGTGATTAGGGCAAAACATTGCCTCAAATTTCATTTTGGGGGACAAATACAGAAACTCAGTGTGGCTTGTCTTTAGATGCTAACTAAATTGTTCAGAGTTAGAAACATAGTAACAATTTTGCCTTGGTGCAGTGTAATTAAACAATTAAGTATAGCATTATATTTATAGGAGGTGTGGCTATTAAATAATGATATTACTGCTGTAATTGAATAGTGATGAAGAACAATCATTATGATCATAACTATAACTACTATATACTTATAATAATAGTCTCATAGTTACACCTTGTATCGCTTGCATCTCATCTTGAAGGGGTGCACAGTGTTTAAGTTCATGTACAACCACATAATTAAGGTTATACGGATAATAAGCACTTACACTCTACAGGATAGTTACAATGTAATACGAGCCACGTTTTAATGAGTTTTTTAAATCCAATTGTTACCACAAGCTCATTATAATTTGGCATCAATGAAGCTCTACAGGACAGCAACTCAGTCTAGTGCTGCCGTGTGGCCTGATGATGTGAACCCACCTGTGCTGTGAAGAGTGCTGGGGTGAGGGAGCCGGACGGCAGTGCAGGGCTGTTCAGGGCAATAGAACCGAGGTCACTTCCTGTCAGCACCACGGATGGGTTGGCGATCTCCAGGCCTTTGGGCTTTTTGCTCCTGGACGCGGAGCCGGACGCCTGGTGGCTTCTCCTGTCTGAGGTCAGGGCACTCTCCCTGCTTCCTGAGGATAAGTTCAGCGGCTGCACGTCCTGCTCGGAGTCCTCAGCCTTGGGGCTCCTCCAGGCCTGAGCAGAGTGGGACGGCGCCACGGAGAGCGGCGAGGACGACCGGGGTGACCGCTTCGAGGGCCTGGAGGAGAGAGATGACTCGGAAGAGGAAGGACGGCGCGAGGAGTGGAGGCCGTCGCTCTTCTCGGCAGCCTGGGCGACAAACTGTATAACGCTCTGGGCCTCCTCGCGGGGGTCCCCGCGCCTCTGTTGGATGGCCTGCAGAAGCTGCGACTGGCTGTGCAGAGAGCTGAATGACAAGCCGGGGTACAGGCCCGAACGGAAGTACTCATGGTAGCACGCCTGCACTTGAAGTGCCGCCGATATGGCAGGGTCCTGGGACTCCTCATCATCATCGTCGTCCTCCACCTCCTCCTTTACCCGAGCCTCCATCTCCTGGACCTCATCTTTGGTGACCACTACCGTGCTGAAATCTTGACCCATTTCTACAGCTTGGGGATCCAACTTGAGAATGTCCGGAAATGACACAAACTTGTAAACGAATTTCTGTCCAATCACCTTTCTGATGATATTCTAAAGAAAAGAAAGACAGTATATGTGTCAGAGCACTGTTGATATTCATCGCAACAAATGTTTTTTCAGTAACAATTATCCATAAATAAGGATCTGCTCCTTTATAGCATTAGAATATTTTAAAGCTTAGCCCAAACTGCAACCCAACATTTATCATGCCTCTGTGAACGCCTCTAGTCTTAGCCATGACTGACCTTATCATAATAGAAGCAATGACTGACCTTATCGTAATAGAAGCAATGACTGACCTTATCATAATAGTAGCGGAGAGCTCTGCTCAGCTTGTCGTAGTTCATATTGGTCTTGTTCTTTCGAAGACCCCATAACCTGGCCACCTCCTCGGATTTGAGCAGTTTGAACTCGCCATCGTTGGAGGTCCAGCAGATAAGGTGCTTGTGACTCTGGTCCAGCAGCAGCTGCAGTAGGAACTGCCACAGTGTTATGGCACTCTCCATACCTGCACACACAAACACAACAGTGTGATGGCACTCTCCATACCTGCACACACAAACACAACAGTGTGATGGCACTCTCCATATCTGCACACACTAACACAACAGTGCGATGGCACTCTCCATACCTCCACACACACACACACACACACAACAGGATGCCCTGATATCTTTAGTCATTGTCATTCAGACTGACTGATTCAGGTCATAGAAGTCATAGTCACACTAGGATCACATAACGAATACGTAGATCATTATTTGATGGGGAGAGCTATGGGAGAGCTACGGGGAGAGCTATGGCGCAAGTGGCTGCAGTGGCTGTACTGCACTCAGGTCCAAGTGCACGCAGGGACCTGGGTTTGAGTCTGGCCCGTAGTCATTTCCTGATCTCATCCTTTCTCTCTCTCCCATTCGCTTTCTGTCATTCTTCGCTGTCCTATCTGAATACAGGCAAAAAGCCCAAAATATACTTATATATATTACAAAATATGTTATTTGATGTTAGTCTACAATTATGGTGCTAGGTCATTGCTTGATTAAAATTGATATCTCTCATGACATGACCAACAAGTTAAGACTACTGTGGAAACAATCAGCAGCGCCATCAGTAAAGTCACAAAAAGCAAGACGTCTGTTTGCAACATGAAATGGTGAGATTGAGTGTGCTTTGAGTATAAGAGGGAATGATCAGAGTTGAATGCAGGACCATATGAGGGCAGCCAGAGAGCATAGTCGCCACTGCACTGAACATAACAAAGACAATGTCATTCCTGATAATGCTGTGGTTGCAGTGAAAGACTCCAGATGAACATCGATTTAGAGTCTGTGAACTGAGGGATTCACCACCTACGAAATCTGTGCAAGGTGATCTAATGACCACAAAACCTGAAATACTGGTTTAATCATTGTAATACTATCACACTCAGCTGACACCACTGATAGTGACAATAACGAGAGCACAATTTTACCCAAACTTGCTCTCAAACACACACATACACCACACACACACACACACACACAAACAACAAAACCTCCTTAGTACTTCTTGTACCTCCTTAGTACTTTTATTAAGTATGCAACATTTTTCTTCATGCAGTGAGCTTTTTACAGAGCTTTCGATTTATACATACCTTATTCCAGGTATGAAGACATTCATAAACCTGTCACAGAAATATATCATGATGCTAGTAAAATGAGCAGTGTGAATGTACATTTTATTCTACAAGTCACATACCCTTTGCGTAGCTACTTACACATGTACTAAGTAGGTACAGTGACACAAGTGGTGTGGTAATCTGGAATAAATTACCTTTGGAAATTAAGAGTATGCACAACTATCATTGTTTCAGGAAAAGGGTAAAATCCTGGCTCATGGATCATTTAAATCCCTAGTGGCACTAACATGTATTCCTCCATGTGAGTTGTTGTCTGTTGGTGTTGTCTATGTATGCACATTGGACTTTAATACAGATAGGAAGGGTTAGGGAAGATTCTTTTATATGTTTTAGCCCCTCATAGTCTATTTTTATGATGTTTAATTCTTTTGTTTTATGTGGATATATGTCCTGTCTTGTAACATCAGGGACCATGATGGAAATAAGTGCTTGCACTTTGTCATGTTTTTGTTCTATCCCTTGGATATGTCTTTATTCCAAAATAAATCAAATCAAAAACAAGCACAGTGTGAATATGTGACACTATTCTTTAAGATTTCCTGAGATAGTTGTATTATTCCCATAAAATCCCATACCATTAATTCAGTTTGCTGCAGTTGTGTGTGTACTTCTGTGGCAAAACAGTTTGATGCGGTGTGGCACAGGAAGTCAAATGAAGGCTAAGGGCAAAAGTATGTGGCGGTTCAGCCCAGGCCTGGCTCCACAGGAAGTGGGGCAGGCCAAGACCAGCCGGGTCCTCTAATGGAGGAATTTGGACATCAAACCCAGGACATTCTGGTGAAACTGCCACCCAAAGTTAAGTACTGTACCTCACAGAAATGAGGTAGGCTACAGCCAAAGATGCTGAGTCTCACAGCTCTGCTCCTCACAGGCTCCAAAGAGGAAAACGCTGCACAGGATGTGTTTTGATTGCCAGACCCCCACCCAGACCTCATTCCCAAAAAACACACAAACACACACCAATGACATCTTCATGTTACAGCGCCACCTTGACTTTTCCGGGTATGACATGAGGCTACAAAACTGTCAGATTCAGGACTTCCTTCAATTCTGTTTTCAAGGACGTTTCTGTAGCATGTGAGGTGACAAAACCTAATAGGCAACTACACGTAAAACACTCCTGAACTAAAAGTAGCCCTACTATTTATTTTACATGTTCACGCAAACACTTTCAACTAGCCTACATCCCCATTTTTCATTACATTTTTACTTGTCTTCCAATTGGAAATTTTGTTGACATGCTTCATAGAAGCTAAACAATGCCGCACAGTTTCGAGAGCGGAAACTCCTAATGCAATTAAGTGCTGTGTGCAGACATCGCCGTACCAGTGGCTGGGTCTTCTTTTGCACTGTAAGTGGAAAATTCGGTGCAGCATCCCTTACAAGCGAAGTAACCACTTCTGAACGCTTGTAAAAAGGCTGATCCAATTTAAACTTCTCTTTGTCTCTCACATTTACCCTCTCTTTCTTTTGTTCTCCCTCTCTCTCGCTTTGTGTGTATCACACACATACACAAACACTTACATAGAAGACGGCAATCTCTACACTTTATTTCTACATATTCTTTAATAGTTGTCTGTTACCTATTTCAAACCGGAAGTCCAGTACCCTAACTAGGATCTCTATTGGTGCTTCATTACTCCCAGTTGCAGACTTAGAGAAGCATTTAAAATAACTGATTCAACATCACCAGCCTCTCAAAAACATTCGTCACACACGAGCCACAATTAAATCCAAATATGACATAGTAAACTATCGAATAAAGATACACAGGGTATGATTAAAAAATAGTTGTTAACCTACTCAAAATGAAAGATCGCCAAATCATTCATAAATTCACATACCCCTCGATGAAATGTGTTGATTAATTCCTGATGGTTTCTAAACAAAATCTTGAACGATGATTTCTTTTTCCATACTGTCTGTCGCAGGACACTTTCTTCAACTGTAATGAGATCCTGATTTTTTCTTTCTTTTTGAGCAGGAAGTTGGAAGAAGCAGTCAGAGAGTCGGATCACTTCCTCTCCTGCAGTATTCCCCAATCGCTTTATCGGGTATGTAAATAGAGATATCCTCCCTTTGCTTCACCGTGCTTACCGATGGCCAACATTGCTTTGCTCTATTATAACACATATGGCAAGTTTGGAACTACATGTCGACGCACAGTAGATCTCACTGACGTCACCACGTTTCTCTTCAGCACCACTTGGGGGTGCTAACAGACGGTAAGGTAGGCCTTCGTCTTTTCCATCAATTTATTTCTCCCAGCAAATCTATCAGCTTCAATTGTAATTTGAAAAAATAAATGTGAAACCTTTTGAACAATAGAAGTCCATTGGGGAAATCAGATACATCTTCCCTTTTTATCATTTTCAAATAATTTGTATCACCGGTGGCCTTATAGTGAAAACGCGTAAATATGGACTTGGAACTTTTGAGTTCAAAGATTCTGTTTGGGAACAAATTTAAATCTGGCTTATCAGTATTTAGATAACCTCATACTGCGCTGCGTCACCTCAGGCAAGGATGCGCACCCTCTCAAACACAAACACATACGCGCGCCCGCGCGCACGCACTTGGATAGCCTATGTTACGCTTTGATGCATCTGCAAGACAAACAAAGTATAGAGGTGTGGACTGGCTGGTCATCTCTGATTGGTCATCTGGGACATTGCTCTAGTATGTATTGCATTGGATAGTCTTTATCAGCATCAGAAGAAGCTTACTATCTGGACCAGAATGCCTCGTATTACTGTACATATTAGGGATGAATGGTTGATGGTGCCATGCAGAGACACCACATGTACCATACAGTGGTTGGGACTCGAGGCTTTGAAACGCTATGTGAAGAACAAGCCAGATAATGGGGGATTTATGTCGCCTAAAGACATTAATTTTGTTGTAAGGAGGTGTCAAGGCCTTGGGCTGTTGGATTCCGATGATACTATTGAGGATGTTCTTGAGGATAATGACTTTGTGGAACTTGGTAAGGTACATGCATTTGGAACATTTTGGTATAAAATGAAATATTGTTTTACTGTGGAAACAATATATGTCAAGTCGTTTTACTTTATGTAAAGTTATGGTTCATAAAAACTGAACGTCATCATCATATAGGCCTAATTGGGTTCCACTTCTGATTCACTCTGAATGATGTACCTATTTCATGCCACTAGTTAATGCAGGGGTGGGCAAACTGCGGCCCGCGGGCCGGATTCGGCCCGCCAAGCACTTTCATCCGGCCCGCTGAGCATTTCATTTGGTTATCAGGCTGCTCGCTATTTTTTTCCTGCGATATAGACGACGTTGGTTAGCTTTACTGCAAACTGCTTTTCACTCTCCTTAGAGAACGTTTACAATGTCAATGTCAAAACATCATGTTAAATAGAGATAACATCATGTTAAACTAACTCTTAGTTATTTCCTTTGCAGCATATCTAACGTGAACATGCGATCCATTTAATTGGGAACGCGTCTGCACTCACGAGAGGGAGAGAGAGCCGCAGGTTCCAGCTGGCTTGTCATTGTTGATAATTGATATCTCCTTCTTATAAGAAACTTTTAAAAGGAAATCATGAAGGCAGCAGTTGTTCCCACTACTGACCATTTAAAAAGTGTGAGAGGGCCATACCGTAGCAGGCAGAAGATCATTGAAAAATAAACGTGAATTAAAGCGACTGTCTTAAAGCGACATTGCACAATTTATACATTTGTTAAACAGCATAAAATTAGCAGTATTTTTAAGCAATTAATATTTTAAAAGAAATATTTTGTCATACTAAATTATAGGCTATAAAAGGGGGGGGGGGGGGGGGGGTTGTTGTGCGGCCTGCCGGCCAATTTTCAAAACCCAGTGTGGCCCTTGTTGAGCCAAAAAGTTTGCCCACCCCTGAGTTAATGGCAAGCTGCAAACTCTCAGGTGTTAAGATTTTGAGGTTTTATTTTAAAGAATCTTGGGTTTTAAGATTGTGTATTTGTGCTACACAGAAGAGCAAAGTTCAGCCAGCACCAGGAGTTATCACTGACATGAATACACAATTTTCAGTTTTACTCAAACCAATCATTTCACATTTAAAAGTGTTCTGTTCCTTTGAAAACATTATTTTTTTAAAAAACAATTAAAATGCTTTCAATGTGGTCATGTGTAAGTAACATTATAATGTGGGGAATCTCTCTACAGCCATTGAAGGAGAATCTATGTCCCCTGACTTCATCCAGTGCCAGCCAGGAGTATCGCACTTGTATCCTTGTTGGGCGTTAAAGTATATATAAAAAAAAGACATGTTCTGGACCAAGAAAAACAGTGTTACATGGGTTAAAAGTTGCTAATTATTGTTTTTGATGACTGATGGTTTTCTATGATTGTAACACATACTGAAATGCACTTAGGCTATACAGTATATACATGTTACTATGAATATGAAGTCATAAGTCGATGAAGTCATACGGGTGGCCTACTGGTTAGCGCGTCGGACTTGTAACCGGAGGGTTGCCGGTTCGAACCCTGTTCGAACACCAGTAGGAAGCGGCTGAAGTGCCCCGAGCACCACTGTTGTTGCAGGCAGCTCACTGCGCCGGGATTAGTGTGTGGCTTCACCTCACTGTGTGCTGAGTGTGTTTCACTAATTCACGGATTGGGATAAATGCAGAGACCAAATTTCCCTCACAGGATCAAAAGAGTGTGTATATATATATATTTTTTTTTTTTTTCCCCATTTGATTTCTTTCCTGCGCCTTCGGATATCGTTTTGTTTTCTTTAAGCATACCTGACAGAACAGCTGTGTACAGAGAACCTGATGATGTGAGTATGAATTGAGAATGTGAGAATTCAGCGTATGGCTTTGAATTTTAATGGGACTGAATACGTGAATGTGATTGAATAAGTGTTAATTGTTGGAATGTTTTTTTTTTTAATTTCTTTATAGTACTTAGCCCTTGATGGTAACAGCCTAACCTCTACAGATCTAGTTAATTTGGGGAAGGGTCTCTACAAGATCAAGGTAAAGATCTTGCTGTTTGATCCATTTAACAGTTCATTTCTTATGTTTTCTTACTTAGTTGCTGGTTGTCCTTGTCTAATTTGCTACCTCTTTAATTCACACAGTTGACCAAGGAGGCAGAACAAAAAGTTGTGCAAGCAAGAGAGCTATTGGACACAATTGTGAAGGAGAACAGAAGTAGGTGCCCCTCTCCCCCATATTCAGACATAATAGACTTAAGTGAAGTAAATACATCAAAGATATAATGAACAGTGCATCTGGAAATAAATCTGACATGTTTTTTTTGTCTTCAGTTGTGTATGGAATAACAACTGGTTTTGGGAAATTTGCACGCACTGTCATCCCTGTGCCCAAACTTAAGTACATTCTAATAAAGTATATCTTTCACTGATTTCAAGATGTACAGAATGTGTAGAATTATTCACTTTTTTAACACACACCATTCTTTCATTTATAGAGAACTCCAAGAAAATCTTGTGAGATCACACTCTGCTGGTATGTTAATCTTGAATTTCCCCTTGGGGATCAATAAAGTATCTATCTATCTATCTATCTATCTATCTATCTATCTATCTATCTATCTATCTATCTATCTATCTAATCATGTCACCCAGCTGCTGTTTGTTAAGTGTGTCATTTGTACTTTGGATGTACGTATGTCAGTTACTCTACAGAATGATTAACTGTTTGATATTGGTAACATGCATTTTCATACGATCTCTTTCTTAAATCAAAAGTAACTGTTATTATGAAGGACCTGAAGAACTGCTTTACATGACATTAGGTGTGGGGAGTCCTCTAAGTCCAGAAAGGACACGCATGTTGCTTGCTCTCAGAATCAATGTCCTGGCAAAAGGGTACAGCGGCATCTCCCTGGAAACTCTCCATGCAATGGTTCAGGCTTTCAACGGTGAGTACAACCCAAGATCCCAAAATGAAATGGGGCTTTCAAGGACTTCCTGTCATGCATTTACAACTATGGCATCTAACATCTCACTTTTGTTCCAGCATCTTGCCTGTCGTTTGTTCCCGAAAAGGGTACAGTTGGTGCAAGTGGAGATCTGGCTCCTCTCTCCCATTTGGCATTAGGCCTCATGGGAGAGGGGAAGATGTGGTCTCCCAAAAGTGGATGGGCTGATGCTAAATATGTAAGTGCAAAAACATATCAATAGTGTCATAATATCAATATTTTTGTGTGTATACTGCCAAAATATATTTATCAGTGTAGACAGCTTGTCTTTAGGTCGTGATACTAGATGCATACATACAACTTGGAACATGGAATAAAACTGTACAAACTAATTAGTGTGAAAATTACTTGTGCAGTCTACTGTATGATTAAAGTGTACCAAGATGGAAATTAAGAGAGATCAGATTACACTGAATGATGGGGGAAATGAATATTGGCAAAGTCAAATGTTGAGATACCTTCCAGAAGGTATATAGGCCATTATTAAGATGCTTCAAATTCTTCTTTAAACTTTAATCCTGTGTTTGAACACCTACCCCAGGTACTTGAGGCTCATGGACTGAAGCCTGTATCACTGAAGCCAAAAGAGGTATGTTGATATTTCACTCTCATCTTCTGCATATTAAACTCATTTTACTCAACAAAACAAAGTTCTATCTGATCCAACTGTTTTAAATTTTGCATGCAAGACTAATGAAAATCTAAAGCTACAGTACTAGCACAATTTTAGACTGAGAGCAGACCAGGGCACTTTTCTGTATGGGAAATGTTTCTTCCCTTCACATAGGGTTTAGCTCTCATCAACGGGACCCAGATGATCACTTCCCTTGGGGCAGAGGCTGTGGAGAGGGCAGAGGCTATTGCCAGACAGGCGGACATCATTGCTGCTCTCACACTGGAGGTTTTGAAAGGAACCACCAAGGCCTTTGATAGTGGTGAGCATAAACCTCTTTTAAATGTCATGTGTTAAAAAATGATTCTTTTACATCGCTGCAAGTGCTATAGAAGAGGAATCTCTCATATACACTGAGTGCATGACTCCTTTTTGACCAATCTCTTATGCCAGACATCCATAAGCTGCGTCCCCATCCAGGACAAACTCAGGTGGCGCTGCGTTTCCGCTCTCTCCTGGACTCTGACCACCATCCCTCTGAAATTGCAGGTAGGCCAGGGAGTGGAGGACAGAGGAATCTGTATCTGTATTTCTGTGTCATGTTGTAAAATGCGACTTTATTCTCTCCTAGAGTCTCATCGATTCTGTGACAGGGTCCAGGATGCATACACTATGCGTTGTTGTCCACAGGTAATTTATTATGGAATACTGTACTGTATGGTGTTTTCCAGTAACACCATTTAACAGTTATTATACTTTTTCCCCCAGGTTCATGGTGTTGTTAATGACACAATTGACTTCGCCAAGAACATTATCAACACAGAAATCAACAGTGCTACAGACAACCCTGTATCCTTTCCATATCACATTTGGATGTCCCATATGGATGCATAGATGTACAGTACACGCACAGCATTATATTAAAATTTACCGGAGTTTAAGTAAGGGATAACGGCCGCCAAGGTGTCCCGTCATACAGAATTAATGGACGAGGTGGACCTTGAAGGCGCTTATCCGCCCAGTTGCCCCCATGGGCGGATTATGAACTTTCGGGCCCCTGGGCCCAGATGTGTTAAGGGCCCCCCACTAATTGTAGTATATGTGGGAGGGGGGGGTTTGTGGGTCCTCCCCCAGAATTTTTTTAATTTGTTTGATGTGATTTCCTGTATTCTGGTGCATTTTGGGGATGGCCAATACTAAATTCAATCAGATTCATAGCCTACATCCTGATTTGTTGATATTGAGGCAATGATTCCATGCAAAGGCTTGGGCTTTAGGGCCCCCTGACCCCTTGGGCCCCTGGGCCTGGGCCCCGTAGGCCCGTGCAGTAATCCATCCCTGGTTGCCCCTATAGGCAATAGTCATATGCCTCTGCCTCTAGCATGCAAAGGAAACAAGCGGTTCAGTCAGAAAATAAGCCAACTTGTTCAGTAATCCTTTCTTTGGTCCTGACAGTAAGAATGGTGGGCAGTTAGCTTGTTTATAGCCAATCAGAAGAGTGAGAGTATTTCTTCTCTCTGGGTGATAAATTGAAATTTACTGGATTGTAAGTGCTATGTATCCATACCAGTGTTTCAGTTCTCCACTTTCTGCTTACAATTATCTTATTAGAACTATTTCAGATGGTATTTTCTGAGAGAGGAGAGACCATCTCTGGTGGGAATTTCCATGGAGAATATCCAGCAAAGGTAAACAATCATTCGCACTCAAAGAGGCCATTAATGCACTTATATGTTTTAGGCCAATTCACATTAATGAGCTGTCATGGCCTCCGTTCTTGAAGGCGCTGGACTACTTGGCCATTGGCATTCATGAACTGGCCTCAATCAGCGAGCGAAGGATCGAGCGCTTGTGTAACCCCTCACTCAGCGAGCTCCCTGCCTTCCTAGTCAGCGAGGGGGGCCTGAACTCAGGGTTCATGATTGCACATTGCACTGCCGCGTCCCTCGGTCAGTCGCCAATCATTAGCAGTCACCTCAGCATCACAACACTTTTATGACACAGTGGAAAGAGCCTGCTCAAGTGTTCCCTTCCATCCCCCCACCCTCCCCACAGTGTCAGAGAACAAGGTCCTGTGTCACCCGTCGTCTGTGGACTCGTTGTCAACAAGCGCTGCCACGGAGGACCACGTGTCCATGGGGGGCTGGGCCGCCAGGAAAGCCCTGCGGGTGGTGGAGAACGTGGAGCAAGGTATCTTCAGGGTTCGACAAGAGTCACATATCTGATTAATCATGTGCAAGGTATCTTCAGGGGGTTACACTTTACTTGACAGTGTCGACATAAGAGAGACATGACACTCTCATGAATGTGTCATAAATGTTTATGACATAACGCTTCTGTTATTAAGTGACATTCGGTTTTGTCATAACAAGTTAGGATTAGGGTTAGAGGTTAGGATTAGGGTTAGGGGTCATGACAGTGTCATGTCACTCTTATGTCGATACTGTCAAGTAAAGTGTTACCATTCAGGGTTCGACAAGAGTCACATATCTGATTAATCATGTGCAAATGGAATAAAGATGACTCACACAATATGGTCACAGCTTGCATAAGCACAAACGACACACCGTGAGCCGGTTTCCCAAACATGGATTAGAAGATTGAAAATCTTGATTGACAAAACCTTTTAGTCTGGGTCCAGGCTCAATCCATGTATGGGAAACCCAGATAGTAAGAACAGCAAGAATATGTTTAAATGAATAGCATTCTACGCTGAAAAATGACTAGTCCGAGTCTAAACCAGTCAGTCAGTCAGAGCCAGACCCAGTCCTATGTTCTGCTCTGAAAGTCTTTTCTGCTTTGTAGTGCTTGCCATTGAGTTACTTGCAGCCTGCCAGGGTATTGAGTTCCTACGCCCCCTGCGAACTACAACACCATTGGAGAGGGTGTACGACCTTGTGCGTAGCAAAGTCAAGTAAGTCAAACAGTGGTCCCCAGCAATTGAAAAGGACATATCCTGGAGTATTGCCCAACAGGGTTAATGGCTAACTCATTCTGCTCGCTGTATGCTTCTTTTTCCTCTTGTCTTCCATGTTTTCAGGCCATGGATGAAAGACAGATTCATGGCTCCTGACATTGAGGCTACCCACCGGCTCCTGCTTGATCAGAAGGCAATGTTCACTATGATATCTGTCATAAAGTGTAGTTTAAACAGAGTGAAAGCATTTTTTTGATAACATACAAAATGGAAGTCGCATTGAGACAGTGATGCCACTTCTTCTTGTGACTTTACATTAGATTTATTCAATCATATGAAATAATGTAAATAAAATGTGTGAATGTAGAAAAATAGTGAACATGTTTAACATTTGTTCAATCTCTCTCACTAGGTATGGCAAATTGCTAAGCCTTACATTGACAAATATCACATGGAGCACTTCCCAGAGTCTCGCCCCAGCTCACCAACAGCCTTCTCCTTGGAATCCCCAGCATCCCCGAGGAAGCGAGTCCGTCTCGAGTGACGGGATATTTGCCAGGCTTCTTTTCAATACAATTTCTATACTATGGAACTGAAAGATGCAAAATTGTTATACGTGGTATATGAAAAGTGTTGATAGAATATGGTTGGAATATGTTTTTACAATGTTAATTATATTTTGATTAGGCTAATCATATTACTAATTTGCCTTAGTCAGAGGGTATTCTGTTAATTAAAAATATATTAAAGGTATCTAATAAAGTTTTTTTTTTGCTACTGGGCTCCCCTGCAGTTGTGGTGTAATTGTATTTTACACAACTGTCGTAAATACCAGTCATGGCTTGCACCCTTCCCCTTGGACACAGTATATGTGGATAGGTTTACAAACTGGTCAAGATGAAGCCTGAAGAGCCGTGTCATCTGACAAGGTAATGTGACACAATGTCATACAAATAGTGGGCTATTGCACAATTGCAGTAAGGCAATTTGTGATTGTCTGGGTCAGGGGAGATTCTCTGGGTCATGGGGCACATTATTAGGCTTTTAAATCAATACAGCCATAACAATTTATATAAAAATACTTAACAGATGTTTACTTTAGCTCAATTACCAATGATATAACAATGAAATCGTTTATGGTTAATATTCGCCATTTACCCCTGTGAGTTCACATTTATGATCATATGATCATTTTCGTTTTTTGTGAGAAAACAAGGAAATTCAATTAAAAAAAGGGTTAAAAATAGAAACAAGATTTTTGATCATTATTAGTACTTAACTTAATCAGAACAGGTGAAAGTGCTTGAAAACATAAAAATTTTGTAACTTTGTGTGGGGATAGCAGGTGCAGAAAGACAACATTCCCGCACACAGACACCTACACTCAGACACACATTTACTGTACACACACAGAGATGCACGGATACATAGACACACACACAGACATAGACACACACACACACACAGTAGGCCCAGTTAGGAGGGCACAGTTAAGGTACGGTAGCTAGCTACAATTATTACACTCAAGTAATAAGAGTCATTAAAAATAAGTTATTTTTTATGTTCTTCACAGAAAATGAGCCAAGGCCAATGAGTTTGAGTTAGAATAAATAATAAATAGCATAATTTGTCTTTTAGCCAACATTGAAAACGGGCGCCACAGACCCGAACACCTTACCCTGGTTAAACAATATTTAATAATACTGTTACGTCAATTTCTAATAATACTGTTTCTTTTCATTGCGAGAAATTACAACCAGAGCTATTTCTGTTTCTTTTCATGCGAGAAATTACAACCAGAACTATAATCATATGAACATAAATTTGCGTCAAAATAGCAAATATTCAAAAACCTTTGTGTGGCTATATTATCATGGTTCCATGTGATCATGTTAACTAACGCATTAAGAGTAGCTGAAACAGAGAGGGGGGAAGGGGGGCATTATGCCATTTGGGCAGGGATAGACGGTGGCATGGACTAAATAAAGGAGCTAAAACTGACTTGTCACCTTACACCAAACTTTGACAAGATTTGGGAAAGATTCTTGAAAGATTGTAGTCTTTTAACTAATGCCCCCATTCAAGCTTTACTCAAAAGACTCCAATCTTTCAAGAATCTTTCCCAAATTTTGTCAAAGTTGTTTGGTGTAAGGAGGCCATTAGTTAAAAAGTGTCATAGTTTAGTCAAGGGTGCCGTTGTTTTGGTTTGAATATTGTTTACATGATCACATAAGACCATGTGTGACCTCCCCCATGACATAAGACTTAACAATACTGTGTAGCTAGTTGTTAAGCACTACCCTAGTTCCACTGATCAAATGCTACAGAAGATGAAGGGAGAAGAGAGAAGGCAGTTCATCATTTCTCAGAAGTAATGCCCAATCCGTACATCTGCTTTGCAATCGGTATTTCATAATCCCATGGTATTTCAAATATAGTAAGCAATGGCTCAGGATGGGGTTATTGTGCAAGGCAGTCAGTGTTTTCCTGACAATTTTCTGTAATCAAGTTTCTTCACTTAACTGAGATCATTTCACCTCTGCACTCTCTTTCTCTGTCAGTTATTTAACCTAGCATATCATTTTCCAACTGGGAGTGATACTACATACTACAAATTTACACAACTCCAATAAACACCAACCAACAAATAGGCCTATCAGTTTATTGAGAATTACCAGAGGGTTTGAAGAGCCATTTCAAAACCTCTGAAATTGCCATGCGCTGGCCATTCTGATCGACTTATTATTGATTTATTATAAACACTAATCAATTAGCTTAAGTGGGCTAACGAGTCCAGGATACCCATGAACCTTAATTAGGACACCGTTTTCCTTAGGCATTCTACTGATTTGCTTTTTTGGGGCTTACTAGGTTTTATGCCTGTTTATTGCACTTTGCATTTTTACTCAAACCTACTTGTTTTATCCACTAGATGGCGCAAGAGTGCACAGAGTGATATAGCCACAGCTTGAATGAAAAATGGCCACAAATACGATCAATTAAAAATGCAGCACTTTTTCAAAATTCATTTAGACTTGGGTGCTCTGTGGTGTGACTAACTGTGAACACATTATTATTATTATTATTATTATTATTATTATTATTATTATTATTATTTACAGTCCTTAAGGATAGTTTTTTGAGGAATTCCTCACAGTTCATGTAAGAATGTATTGTGGACATGACATTTTTTTTTGCATTGTACTTCAGAATAACTGCATCTTTTTCTTTTTAAAGGTGCAACCATGGTCCACCTTAAGCAAGTTGTTTTACAGATCAAATGTATTTCTCCTGAATGAAATAGCTTAGGTTTGAAGGTGTAATAATCAGTCATAGAAAGTCACTTTTCTACAGCAGTCTGCATGTAAGTGTTTCACAATGTTAAAGCTGTACAAAATCAAATGTATCAAACACACTGCTTCACTTAAACAAACAAATTTATTTTTATGTCTTCTTCAAAGGGGCCTGCAATTTCTAGATGAGGAGCATTTGTGCAGCTTACACTCCTAAAATCCCCTTAGACTAGGGAACACTGGAGTGCTTGTCTAGGTTACTCAAGATCAATGACCATGGGAAAGCTCAGGTTGTCCCGGTTTTGCATGACGTGCGTTGGCATCTGTGTGATTACTACTCTGTGAGCAATTAAACAGAGAAGAACAGGTGTGATTTGCGTCCGTCAGGTTATGAGTTTGGAGGTTAAAATGAGGTGCCAACAGACTTTCTGGTCATTTGTCTAATGCAAATTTGATGTGAATTTACCAAATAGCCTGACAGTTGACAGTCCAATTTCATTTTTGCCTTATAGACAAAAATGAAAAGACAGCATGAATCAAAGCTTTTGGGATACAGGTCAAGATGGAGACTGAGAAAAAGAGACGGAGAGAAACATGAATGAGATGGTGATGGAGATGAGCAGTGTTAGGAAGTATCATGTCTATCAAAGCTACAGAGAGAAATTCTGAACTATTACTTCATAAAATTAAATTGACAATAAATGTGATATACAATACTAAATTAGGCTCAAATGTAATTCAAAAGGCATACCCATCAATTCAGAAACAACAAATGTCTCTATAGGAAAGTGTAAGGAATGTCAGCTAGCTTATGGCCAATTCAATCCTCAACCTCAACCTCAACCTCAAAGCTGTCTTCCATTGGACAGGGATTCAGCACCTCCGGGAGATGGGGTTGACGATGGAAGAGGAGAAAATATGGGCTGTACTGAGTTGATTCCTAATTTCAAAAAAGTGTTTTTATTATGTATGAACATACTTTCAAAAACAAAACTATCACTAACAAAAATATCCATGTAATATATGCTATCAATTACTTACTCATTTTAAACCAACCTGTTTTGCTGTGTTTATGCCATACACAATGGCCTGCAGATGAACATCCCAATCATTCTGGGCCTCGCTCACATACCGTCTGAGGGCACACTTCATCTTTTGCTTGGTCCATTCATCCTTAACCATCAAAATCCAATTACTACTACACATCTTAAGCAGACAGAAACATTCACAGACTGAATTAGAACAACACTGAAATAACCTTTTTTTAGATTTTGCGATAGCACACTTACTTGGTCATTTGTTTGTGGGCAATAGGCACTGGACACTGCATGCTTGATGTTGAGTGCCTTGAATATATGTGTATTAAGCTGCCAATAATTCAGACACAGAGGTATTTTTAAAAGATGAACAACCTAAAACTGACATGATTTATTTACAAATTTATTACAAATTGAATATGATGTGAATTTTTACAAATTGCAAGGCCCATTACAACTACATAAGAGGGTGGAGGGTGTGCAGTAAGTAGGTTGCCCATCCCTCCAAAACATAGGTTATAAGTATTGAAAAGATGTCCCACACTGTCCCAACCACACTTTAAACTATTCCCAATTTGGTCTGCATCTACTCAGGAACTGCAGTATACCGTTGCAAGGTTTGTACACAGCTTACCTCGTTCACAAATTCACGGTTTCGGTCTGAAATTATTTTTCGGACCATGCCAAACATATAAAGTTTAGACACCAGTGCTGGTGCCACTTCACTAGCCGAACTGGTCTGCAAGGGCTCTGCAATGACCCATTTTGTGAACAGATCAGTGACTGTTAAGACGTACTGGTGGTTCCTTGGGGTCTCTCTTAGAGGGCCAATCACGTCTATGCCCACCACATCCCATGGCTCTGTCACCTGTAGAGATATGTAAAATTAATACATTACCTTGAATATTTATTTGCCTTGCAATTATAGACCAAGGCAGACCTACCTTAATTGGGGGAGGAACAGGTGACACCTTCTTGCTGGTGTTACTTAGTTGGCATTGATGGCAACATCGCACCTGATGTATGGATGCATTATTTCAAATAAAAATTAAAGTCAAGAAAAACACAAGACTGACAAAATGTAAAATCTGAAGTTGATCTGAGAGTAACTGGTAGGATGTATTGCTTGAAAGCCATGGCATTTGATTCGGTAATCATAACCACTTTACCCATTCTTCCACATCTTTCTTGAGAGTGGACCAGAAGTAGCCTGCAATCACCCTGTCTCTGGTGGCTCTCACTCCACAGTGCTTTCCAGTGCCAGGTTTGTTGTGGCACTCTTTCAGTACAGTCTGTTTCTGTTCATCAGACAAAATGACTAGCCTCATGTACTGCCTGCTTGGACCAGTGTAGAATAACTGGTGGTCTGGAGAAGAAAAGAAAAAATTGTCTGGTCAGACTGTCTGTCTAGTATGTCTGTCAATCTTTCTGGACAGGTGTCCTTTCAGTGTGCGATGTGACATGATGATTTATCCAAGTGGACATTGAGTGTTGAGTTACAGTTGACAGTGTTTTTTGAAACAAAAAGGTGTAATTAATGTGTACTAGCTCATAACTTCATCAACTGTTGATTACCTATTCACAGTATAGGCAGTGGACCAGAACATTTACTTCAAGCCCTTGTCTGACAAATGTTATTGTTAGGTAACCTTTTGGTAACCATTCTTACATGTAATGGAGCAGGTGCAAAGAACAATAGAGTTTATCCGTTAAAAAATATTTCTCTATTCCATTCCTAAGTTTTTTTCCTAAGCATTGCTGTTTTTGATCTCATATCATAACCTACAACCCGAAACTGCATTGGATACCTTAAGGGGGTTAGGCCACAGGGCCTCAACATGCATACAGTGGAGGTTGTTGAACATAATGGATTTGTTAAAGATGCTGTCCCCAACTAGGAGATGTCTGAGAGTGGGAGAAAGAGAACTGCAATTTAATCCCTCTTATTAAGGATGAAATGGACCGGGTATCGGGTATTTAATTATAGAATGAAAAATGGTCAACCCATATTTTAAACAAAAGCTCATGGGATGAAAAAACAACTTTTAGAGTCTTTAACTATTTGTCTATGCACATCAGGAGACACCTTATGGCAAAGCATGTTTATTTCTTTAATTAAGTTCATTTCCACTGACTTGTCCCTGTTCTCATATTGCTATCCAGAGACTAGACATTCTCTGGTCTAGCCTAATTAAGGTAGAATACCTTTTATGATGAAGTTGTCAGCCACCCGCATGACTTTCTTGCGGTCGATCGCGGCATCGACAGTCCTAGTTGCCAAATAATGTCGAAGGGCAGCATAAAATGCATAATTTGCCATTTGAATGGATGATGAATGTCCTTGATTGAATTAAAGAGCGGAATTCACGCCTGTCTACGCCATTGATCTAAAAAAATAATAAAAAGAATTTGCCTGTAATTTTGAGATCAGACTTGAAGGGATCGTATTCTTCTGGGTTGAACAGGGTTGAACCAGAGAATGTCTAATAAGGGATCCGTAGACGGGCTCTGGTTGAACCAGAGAATGTCTGCTGAGCGTGTCGCTGTACCCATGCGCAATGCGTGTGGCCGCCCACTTCGGAGGTGACGTTTCAAACATAAGGAAGTCACCGAAAGAACCGCGGAGATTCAAAACTTCAAGAGAGGAGTGGCTGAACTCATTTGCAAAGTAAGATACTTTTGTGCTAACATAAGATTAGGTAAAGTGTTTCAATATCACTTGTAAGTTATAAAAAATGTATATATTTCTGGATATGAAACAGCCGTAGTGTTTACTACCTTACAGAAATAACACTGACGTAGTTAGCTTGTCATTTTTAACAATGACTAACGTTGGCAAAGTAGCTCTAGTTGTCGATAGCTAATCTTGTACTTTGAAGCACTAGTCTAGGACACTTTTGTGTCTTAACGTTAAACCACTAAGATGTTTTGTAATGCTATGCAAGCATTGTGTGTATGTGACGTGTATGTATGTACCATAATCTATAATTACACGACAGCAAAACTTTACAGAATTCAGCTAGCTAGAGAGCTAATGCAAACATGCTAGCAAGCAAGATTGTCCGTTTGATGAATAACAGGCTATCAGACACACTTGTCTTTTTACATTTTTTGACATTAACACCATTGACATTTGTAAGGGTTGAGATCACTGACATTGCACTGTGTGTGTGTGTGTGTGTGTGTGTGTGTGTGTGTGTGTGTGTGTGTGTGTGTGTGTGTGTGTGTGTGTTTATTTATATATATATATATATATATATATATAATATAATTTTTTTCTGACTGATATATTTGGAGAGTAACCTTTTAGATGACTTGTTAATGTGGGCGTGATTGGCATTTGTTTGTTTTGGCGCTCTCCCATCAGAATGACTGAACGTACAGAGTCTCTGCCAAAAAGGCAGAGGAAGTTGGAAATCACTGAGAGTGGTGAGTTGGTTTCAGTCACTGTCATAAAAACATGTATAAATGTGCTAACGTTACATATCATTTTTTAAATAAAAATGATTGACATGCACTAGCCTCTACTTGGAGTGTACCAGTAGTTTGGTATAACACCATGCAAACATTACTTTTCCCATAGAAGTTAATGTTAATAAATGTTATGTTTTAGACTCAGATAATGAGACAAAACGGCGCCGCCTGACACCAGTGGAGAAAGAAAACCAGATCCCGGTGTCACCCCGACCAAAATCTCCCAGCACATCCCCACCACGCATGCGACAAGCTGAACAGGAACGTAAGCCGGACACCCCTGCCTTTCCCTCCATCCGCTCCCGGCTCCAGATGTTAAGCCAAAAACTCACAGGTGAGCGAGAACTATCCCAGCCCATCAGTAATGCAACCGGTAAAACACAGTGGCAGCAATGCTCAGCTGTACAAATCTGATTGAACAGGCGCACATTGCAAATTCATACATTAGATTGGGTGTGTTGTTCTGAGATTGTTGTTAGTTTATTCATCAATAGACATTCAACCATTAGAATTGACGTCTGTGTGTAGGCTCGGAGCAGAATACTCCTCCCCCACCTGCTGCGGTCCTTGGCACTCCGCGCTCCCTAAACAAATTTGTCCGTGATGCCGAGCGGAAGCTCCAGACCTCAGAGAAGCCGAGCACCTCACAGGCTGCCCTCATGCGCCAGGTCTGAAGCTTATGTACCACCCTTAACAGCCCTCCACGCTTCCTCTGACTCAGGCACCTACATGCACACTCACACATACACACTTACCACTCATCAAAGCATGGATAAAGCTCTCTATATACATATGCAATAGTATCTGAAACCATAAAGTCATATGCCAGTAGAAATGTTAGTGCTGTTGTGTATGGAGGTGCATTGTGGGTAAGAACTGTGCTTGATTCCTTCAGCAACGGGAGGAGGAGATGCGCATATTAAACAACATCCAACCTGTTGCTGCCAGTGCCTGGCCGAAAGGTTCGAGCTCAGACCCAGGCCCATCCAAGGTGAGTGCTACAAACCAATCTGATGGCACGTGGCACGTCTGGAAATTACCCACAGTAATCGAGTTGAATTTTCAATTGGCATTTAAGGTTCTCTAAGGGTGTTTTCCGGTTCGCGAACAGAAGTGGTGCTACCCAACCGTGCGTAGAGAACCTTTAAGCCTCTTCATGCTTTGTTTGACATCTGACAGCTATTGTGAAAATAGATGCTAAAGAACAGCTGTGCCTTTGTGATGGGCTCTGTTATCTCAAGCTTAAGTGTCAACACAAAGTTTAGCTGTACAGCATATGGGAAAACACATCATTTTATATACTTCCCTGTCTGCCAATGTTGTGATGACTATGCTACTGAGACCTTGAATTTCCCCTCAATAAAGTATCTATCTATCTAAAAGCCTAACGAAAGTCAGAAAACAAAACGAGATTAATTACCACACCTTTCAGTACAAAACGTTTAGAGGCAAGAAAACAGAACACCTACAGTAGAAGAGAAGGCACTAATGGAGATTGTTCCGACGCAATAGTGTGTTTAGTAGCAGCAGGTTCTGAGTTGCTGTGTTTCATCGAAAGGCTGATGCACGACCCCCTCCCAGACGTAGCAGAGTCATCTGGCCTCCATCCCAACACCAGGATGTAAGCTAACCTCAGAGCCACAGACAATTTGGAGAACACTGGGTTGTGTGTAAACTAAACTCACATACCACACAAGATTTGAATAACGCTGGGTTTGTTTCATTGGGTTTAGTTAGTTTAGGAAGTTGCACTGTCAGTCACGCCTATATCATTGTCATTTACCTGGCACTTGCACACATCTGCTTATGGTGATTCACACCTGTGGTGTCTGGCAATCAGTGATTCTGTGTGTGTGCGCATCAAGGTGTGTTCACCTGTGACTGTGTGTGTGTGCGTGTGTGTGATTCCCATTGCTGTGCCTTCAGGACAAGCCAGGGGTAGACTTGTCGTTTGCCTCCTCTGATGGCAACTTGAGTCTGGCTCCCATCGATCTCTCCCAGATGGAAGTGCCTGCGTTCGGCGAGATGTGCCCCAATGCTAAACCCGCAGGTAGGATGGCTCATCCTGCTGCTATTATCAACCTGTCAAGCCACGGTTATTGTATTGCAGCTTATTACATGAAGTCACCATTATTGGAGAGGATATTCTATATCCTGTTCTGTATTCTATCACAGGTTTAGATGAATGTTAGCTGATACCGGTAGTTCGTTTTTTTGCATCCCTATAGGAATATATATTGTCTGTGAAATTCTATGGCAACTATAAATTGCCATGAATATTTATATAAATAGGAATACATTGCTACGAATATTTACATTTATTGACTGTGTGTGGTGTGGTGTTTGTTTGATAGTGGTGACAAGCAGCACCCCTAGGGAGATGAACACCTCAGCCTTGCTGGACGAGATCTTCAAGGACGTGCTTGAGGCTGCTCAACTGGAGGAGATGGAGGAGGAAATGGAGGAGGGGGAGATGGAGAAGGAGGTGGAGGAGGAAGAGGAGGAGAAGGAGGTGAGGAAGGATTGTGCCAGCCCAACCGACAGGATGGAGATTAAGAAGGAAAGGAAAGCAGAGGAGGACAACCACAAACAGGAAGAGGGTGAAGGAAAGCAGGAGGAGGAGAAAGTGGAGGTTAAGGATGAAGAGGGGGGTGACCCAGAGAGCCCCACAGATGAAACTGATGACGAGCTGCTCAAACTGCCCCCCAGCTGCATTCTTTCTCCCCTCAGTGAGTCAGTGGACAAGGTGGTCACTCCCCTGGTGAGCCCCATAATGCACACACACACACAGCGCCACTGCAATCATTGCATTTCAGTGATCGGCATATCAGCTGTCTGTCCACTGTCTGACACGGAGCACAATATCGACATGAATTAGGAACCACCCATATGGCTTGCAATGTCTGACATTTCATTCTTTTGTAATTGAGCCCATCTATACGTTCAATACACATACTGCATGTGCTGATTGCAATTACTGTATAAGTGTTTGCGGTTGTGAGTTGGGAAATGGTCTTCATCATAAGGTCTGCTTTCCTTTCTCCCAGCGTTTGGCAGCCGCCGCCTCTGTCTCCGACCGCTTGTCTTTCCAGCTCACGTCTGAAGGGCTGAAGACACCCACAGACACCCAGCCACTCTACAGGTGACCGGGCGACCACACCTGACACGGTTCCCTGTTCTTGGTGTCCAGAACAACCCCTACTGTATTACTGCAATGCCTGCATAAAGCTTTAGCTTTCCACAGAGTATACAAATAGCTACTTTCTGTAATGCGCCCTGAAACAGATATATGTATTTTGTCTCAAGAATTAGACCATTACATTATGTGTGTGTGAGTCTGCATTAAAGCATTAAAGATGTGCACTAGATAATGAGAAAAAAATGCGCCATGCTGTACAAATGGACAGGTTCAATGACGAAAATGACAATAATAATAATCAATAATAATAATAATAATAATAATCTAATATCATACGGCTCTTCACAATGCAAGTAGAACGCTCCATTGACTTGAATGGGATTTCCCAAAGTTCTACTGGTCATTATTTTCGCCTAAGGACCTCTAAATAATGACCGCTGTCAATGGCAACGGATCTTTTTCAGAAGGCAGACGGTTGATTAGCTGTGTTCTAAAGAACGTTTGATTCAAGTTCAGTGTGTGTGATCTTTTGTTTCTCAGCAAAAGCCACGACGAAATGGTAACAAATAAATGTAAAGACATATCGTGGAGTTTTTTTTTTAGTTTGGCAAGTAGCCGTATAATAAGCGGGATAATGTATAGAACGCCGGTCATTATTGGGAAAATAAGTCCCTTCAGGGGGAAGCAAGACCCCCTCTGCTGGTGCGTTGTGGTCCGATTCGCCGGTTGGGACTTATTTTCCCAATAATGACCGGCGTTCTATACATTATCCCTTACATATTCCAAATACTGCAGACATAACCATCATAGATGTGAATAGTAACAATGTCATTTATTAAAATAGGATGTTTTTTTTTTTTTGTTTTATTTGTAAATGGACACTCTAACTCTAACGCTGTTAAAATATCAGCCGCTTGCTGACAGCATAACAAACCTGGAGTTTCAGTGCAAACTTTTAATCAGTGTTTGATCAGACCTGTCTAAACTTGGAACATACTTCCCTCAATGTTTAGATCTGGAATTCTTCCTGTGTTAAGAATCAATTAAACACATTAAAGTGTGTGTGTGTGTGTGTGCAGCATCGACGCGTATCGCTACTTGAGCCGCAGTGAACAGAAGCCCATGAAGAGTGTCACACCGTGGAGGCGGGCCCCAGAAAAGATCCGACCCCAGACACAGCCATCCTTCACCACCAAGGAGAAGATTAAGGTGTGTGTGTGTGTGTGTTTTCAGGCCTAATCGAGGTGTATGTTTGCCTGTGTTGTGTTGTGTTGTGTTGTGTTGTGTGTGTGTGTGTGTGTGTGTGTGTGTGTGTGTGTGTGTGTGTGTTCAGGCCTAATCGAGGTATGGGTTTGCCTGTGTTGTGTTGTGTTGTGTTGTGTGTGTGTGTGTGTGTGTGTGTGTGTGTGTGTTCAGGCCTAATTGAGGTGTGGGTTTGCCTGTGTTGTGCGTCTGTGTTTTCAGGCCTAATCGAGGTGTGTGTGTGTGTGTGTGTGTGTGTGTGTGTGTTTTCAGGCCTACAAGGAGGAGGCTGCAAAGCTGCAGACAGTGATCTCTCAGACACTGCAGGCACTGAACTGCTGTGTGGACGAACAACACGGCAAAGGATCAGTGCAAGAGGCAGAGGCCGAGAGACTACTGCTCATCTCGAGTAAGATTGATCTCACACACACACACACACACACTTTCTTTTTCTTCCTTTCTCTTTCTTTATTCTTTTTTCTTTCCCACACATAAACCTCATCCCAGAGATTATACATACACACACACAGGAACACACTTGTATGCATGTATGTACTGTATGTATGTATGCATGCCGTGTTGACCTGTGCCCCCCTCTCTCTCTCTCTCCAGGTGAGAAGCGTGAGGCGCTGCTGGCTGAGATTGGCCGTCTGGAGGGGGATCCTGAGGGGAGTGAGGAGGACCCCAGCGCCCCTCTGCAGCCTTGCAGGGGCTCCGTCTGCATCAGCGAGGTGCACCTGCCCCTCAAGGTGGACTTCGTCTGCTCGGCCCGCAACGGTAATCAAGACACAAGACACAGCAACAGCACACAGTATCCAGCGCCTCAAATCCAGCGCTCTGGGGGGCAGTCGTGGCCTACTGGTTAGCGCTTGTAACCGGAGGCGGAGGGTTGCCGGTTCGAAACTGAAGTGCCCTTGAGCAAGGCACCTAACCCCTCACTGCTCCCCGAGTGCCGCTGTTGTTGCAGGCAGCTCACTGCGCCGGGATTAGTGTGTGCTTCACCTCACTGTGTGTTCACTGTGTGCTGAGTGTGTTTCACTAATTCACGGATTGGAATAAATGCAGAGACCAAATTTCCCTCACGGGATCAAAAGAGTATATATACTATATACTTAAAGTATATATACAAGCAAGCTCCGTGACCATGACTCCAAAGAGCCAGGCTCATTAGTATCATAGCCAGTCATAGGAATGGTGCTTTATCACGCCCACAAACTAGGCTACTAGTAATTTACTCTTAGAATATGTGCATAGAGGAGGATGGACTCTCATGCCTCCAGATACAGTGGCTACTGATAATGTATGTCTCTCTTCGTCAGAGTAAAAACAACTTGCATTTATATAGTGCTTTATCAAGGCAAAGCACTTTACAGTGAAGGGGGAACCTCAGGTAATGAATGGGAATGAATTAATTCATTCTGAGGGAGTGAATGCATGAGCCATACACCTGATAATAATGAAGTAGTGGAGTGGTGGTGAAGTGGTTTTTGAGTGTTTTTTGAATTATTATTTAGTATTTATGTATGTAGTTATTAGGTCTGTCTTTGCTCTCCATCTCTAGCTAGCCGACCCACTCACTTCTTCTTCATGCTGTTCCGCTACGGCCCCACCAACGTCATGGCAACGCGCCTCGCCACGGCCGCAGACGCAGATGCTGACGGAGACACCATCTCCTTCTCCACCCTCATCACACTGTGAGCCCCGCAGACACTGCCCTGCAGCCAGATCCCATGCCCATCGCCCATCACCTACACGATGCACACCACTCAGCTGCCATACACTGAGCTTACACAACTGTAGCCGTCACACATACAACTGAAACTAATACATATGCAACTGGAGGCATTCACCTCGGACGTCTTTGTGCACCACGTTTACACAGTTCAGTTCAGGCCTGAATGCCCAGTTAAATTGCTAAAGTTTGTTGTTATGCGTGTCTTGTGTGTTTTAGACACAACATCCGCTCCACTTTCGAGATTGATGTGGAGGTCTACAGCATGGTGAGTATGTGATGTAGATATGCAGGCAGCCACTAGGTCACCAAAAGGGTCTGATTGGCTGTCTTTCAGCCAAAATGTAAATGACCGACAAAGTGCAAAGTCACTCAAGATCAAAGTATCTTGTGCATGGACTAATCAGCTATCGTCTGGTGGCATGTAAGAGCATTGAGCTGACCCATTGAACTGTTTAGGATCTTGCTCATGGTATTAAATTAGCATTATTGTTATTAAATTAGTTTTAGTTAGACTTTAGTTAAATGGCTCTTTGCCCGCCATTTCAGTTAGGGCCCTTTGTGCCAGTGTTTGTGATACATCACTTGATTTACACCTTGTAGATCACATCAGAACAAACTGAGCTTCTGCCACAAGTGATCACAGTGATTGCACAGGTTAAATGTAATGTATCCCAGTTAGCATGGTTGAATTGACACTTCACAATAACCCTGCCCAGTCACATGAATGAGTCTGCACTGTACTTTCTCTGATCTCTGATGTCCTCAGTGTTCTTTGTGTTTCTAGTCCGACACCCCAAACTCCTTCTGCGAGGACAGCCTCCAGGTTTACCGCAGACACACCAAACAAAGGGTGGGTTACGGCATCATGTCGACGTGTGTTATGGACATATACAGCTCTGGGAAAAATGAAGAGACCACTGCACATTTTTCTGATGTCATTCTACGGTTGCTTAGTGACATTGGAATGAGTTGACAGTCAAATTAAAAATTAAGAGACCACTGCAAATTTGAATATGACGTCAACTTTTTCGAATGTCACTCAGCAAGCGTAGGATAACATCAGAAAAATGTGCAGTGGTCTTATTTTTTTTTTCTAGAGCTGTATATATCAGGCGCCACATCTGATAACTGTCGTCCATTGTTCTTTCACAGGTCACCCCCAGGAAACTGCTCAGCACATTGAAGGTACAAAAAGCAGTGGAGTACCACATTTTAAGAACGTATACGAATGATATTTTCAGTGATGATTGGACTAATTCTTTCTTCTTTCTTCTTGCTTTTGACAGAGAACCCACCAGCAAGCAGTTGGTATGTCAGAGTTGTGTGTTGCTTCTTGCCTTACATTTGGTAGTCAAGTTAATTTATTTGTATAGCACATTTAGGGCAACAGAGTTGACCCAAAGTGCTTTGTAGTGACACTGTTGCCTTCTTTGCCACTCCAAGTGCTTGCTTGAGGTGGTTTTAGGTTTTGGCCTCTGCAAAGTACCTTTTGAGGCAATATCTGTTGTTGTTAACAGTTTATGAATAAAAGTAATTGAATTGAGTTGAATTCAATTAATCCTGCGTGTCATCTGGGTCCCCAGCCGCTGTCATGCCAAATAACCTGTGTGCCAGTCGGCCCAGCAAGTTCTCTCTGGTGGGATGCCACAAAATCACACTGGCATCATTGGGTCAGAGCAAGTTTCCCCTGGACAAGGTAACACACACACACACACATACACACACTCACTCACTCACAAACTCACGTCATACACACATTCATACATATTGTGCACATATTGTGTTACTGCCCATCAGTTCATTGGGCGATGCTGGGTGATAATCGATGTTTTCTATGGAATGTGTGTGTGCAAATACAATCTCACATGTGGATCTGTATCATACATTTGATACTTAATTGGCCACTCATTAACACATCACATTTCTAATCAGTATGTCTTTATTTTTGTATGTTTTGTACAGTAAATTTGGTGTGGTGTGGTGCACTGTGGTGGGGTGGTGTGGTCAACTCTCTCTCTCTTTCTTTCTTTCTTTCTTTCTTTCTTTCTTTCTTTCTTTCTCTCTCTCTCTCTCTCTCTCTCTCTCTCTCTCGCTCTCTTTTTTTTTCTTTCTTTCTTTCTCTCTCTCTCTCTCTCTCTCTCTCTATTCCTCACCCAGATGAAACTTGAAGGCAAAATCAGGAAGCTGTTGGGGGATGAGTTTCAGGATAAGGTTCCACATTAACTCCTTTCTTCTGCACTTACTCTCTTATACGTTTGGGAGGATGCCTTGCGCATCTTGTATCTAGCTGAACATAATTAAGACTGAATTGGCTACAGATATTATACTCTCAAACTGGTGATATGGTTCAACATAAATAGTGTTCAAATGACAAGCACCCACAGTTACTCACACACTATTTATCTTGAACCTTACTGGCTTTATACTATGTTGTAATATTTATATATTATTCACAAGTAAAGTTTTTAATCAAATATACATGAAGTAGCTATTATCCCCTTTCTCTTAACGTCCCTCACTGTCTTTATCAGGTGCCGTTCCTGTCTCCTCTGGAGGGACATATTCGCCTACAAATCCAGAGTGAATTTCACTCTGAAGTTGAGCACCATGGCTTCCTGGTGAGTGTGTGTTATGTAGCATTACCTTGTGAACTGATGACCCCTCAGTAGTTATTTTACAATGAATGCAGTGTGCTGTGTAGTGCTTTAAGTCCCTGAGGTGTAAATGTTCTTGTGTCACCAGTGACTGCTAGACAGTAACCTGACTGTTCTTTGTGTCCGTAGACCATGTTTAAGGACATAAGGGGCCTGGGCTCCTGGCATCGACTCTTCTTCGAGCTGAAGGACACCTGTCTGTTCTACTGGAACCATCCCAATGAGAGGGACAATAAGGTGGACACCTGTAGCCTCTCCTTTAGCCAGCACTGTAACTGGGGAATTTACAGCAGAGATGTTTTTTAAAGCATTTTTCAGTGGCCCCTCTGACATCTGTCTATAATTGCTGGTGATAGAATTTCATTAGAATCAGTGTATCCATTTACACTGGCAGAATGTTGAACTCCAGCCCAGCCTGAAAACTATGGAGAGGCTGTTTGTATTTTGGTAGCCCTAAAGGCTACGAGTTCTACCACAATTACTGCATGTGCGTGTGCAAAAGTGTGACCTAAGTGTTCACCTAATTTACTCACCAAATGTGTTCACCACAATTTAATCTCTGTGGCTGTGTGGCTGTGTTTCACCTGACAGCCTGCAGAGGGCATTATCTCCCTCTCCGACTTCAAGAGCCAGTCTGTGAGGCCAGTCAAGATGGACTCCTGTGCCCGGCCCTTCACCTTTGAGCTGGTGAGCCGGGCGCAGCAGGAAGAGGACACATCCTCACTAAACAAGTCAGTCTGCCTGGTGGCCTTATTACCTTTTTATGATTTAATTAGTGTTTGATGACCATTTTCGTGTGTAAAAAAAAAAAAAAAAAAAAAAAAAAAAGAATCACCGTCAAGCACACAAAAAGCAGGGTGGGAAAATGTGTGAAAACACAGAAGGTTAATCCTACAGTGCTGTCCTAAGGGAGCTTCCTTTTTGTCATTGAGGAGGAGAAGAATGTGCAGATTTACTTACTGAAGGGCCTCTGCTGCTATAGATTTACTTACTGAAGGGCCTCTGCTGCTACAGATTTACTTACTGACGGGCCTCTGCTGCTCCACAGGCGCTGGTTTGCAGCTGACACCCAGGAGGAACGCACGGTGTGGATGGAGCGGCTCAACCAGGCTCTGCTCGACCTGCACACTTGGACCCCAGCAGCGCCAATCCAGGACCAGGGCCCGGCACCAGTGTCCAGTGACCGCATCAGGGAGAGCACACTGTAGCCGCCACACACACACACATGCATACACACACACAGTCCTGTGGCAACACTAGGCAGACCGCGTGGTAGCCACAACACACACACACACACACACACACTGGCCTTTACTATTGTGTATCGAAGTAATGGGGGACTTACATCGTTGGGAATGGGGAAACATTAAAAAATAATCATAAATCAACACTATGAAAAAGAACACTAGAATAATATATATTTATATGAAGAATATTAAAAAGGGAATGGAAATGCATGAAATATGCAATATAATGTTTCATCATCTCCGTATCGTATGCACTTCATGGATATTGTAGAAGTACAGTATAGGAAGGATTCGTACTACAGGGCCACCTAATGGAGACAGTGAAGGTTTATTCACTGATTGGTAGCTTTTCGGCAAATTCGGAGGCCTTGCGATTCATCCAGATCGATACTACCGTCAGTAGAACCCAGGAATTCTGGGAAGATGAAGTGACTTAATATTATTAATAATCAATAAGGCTGACACTATGGCTTTCCTACCGTGTTGCATTATAAGTGGAGGAGGGGCAAGACTTGATGAGTTTTATAAATCATGCAGATTCTAGTACTTTCCACTATGTAAACTGGAAAAAGAAAAATTATAAAGACTTTGGGAAACTGACATTAAGGAAAAACCAAACGTTTTCACAGTGCAATTGCTTCATAGGTAAAATTAAGTCTGGTATTATGATTTTTTTTTCTTTTTGCTTTCTTTATCCTATTTTTGTTAAGTAGTATTTGCTGCTGTAGTGATTGTAGATTACACCCTTGGGGTGTACTGAACTGGACTTGGACTATTATCTTTGTAGGACAAAATATTTCATGTGGAACATAAACATACACAACATTGTAGAATTACATATTTGGGAGAGAATGTCATACTTTGAGACCTTTATACTCTATAAGGTTCATACCTTTATATCTATGTCTGTTGTATTCACGTCCAATTAAATTCTAATTTGATCAAAGCTGATCTCATGTTTTTATGTTAGTTTTAATTTTATATATGTAATACAGTTCTATTCTTTCTGATGGTTTATGTTTGAAACCTGTGCAGATATCTAGAATAAGCTCATGTATTGTGGGGGTATCAATCTAATCCAGACCAGTGAATTTATTTGAAGAGGTGGCGATGTGTAGCCTGGCTAGCGCCACCACTTCTCAATGAGACGTGGTCTGGGAACCAAACGTTCATTTTCTCGTATTTGAAAAAAATGCCCAGATCCGTTTATTGGGTGCCACGGATGTCTATCAAATGCGTCTGTGCATAGCTCATCATCGTCATGCTTTCCCACCTGTTCTGTGATTGGTTCCCTATCTCAGGCGAAAATTTCCTTCATGGTCTCCAGGCTGCCTTAGCAGCGTGAATCAAATCGCGCGCAAGGCAGCATGGGAACACCCAGGCTAGGCGATGTGTGTCTCTGTGAGCTGACACTTCATGTCATGTCATGTGCCAGGTGCAGGCCTAGGATAGTTATTTAGTTTGTAGGAAATACAGTTAACCTTAGCAATTAGCCTAGGTGTTATTTTCCATGGATATATTGGACAGACTGGAGAGTGAAAGATCAGGATTCAAATTTATCTCTGTAGTTTGTCTATGGAAACCTAGAGTTTGTCAAGGTCTCTTAGACACAGCCCACCACTCTCACACTATCGTTCAAGATTCTTTATGCTCACCCCCAAACCTGAACAAATTAAGCCATTTCCAACTTAGGTCTTTGACAAGTATGTGGTCTTGAATTCTAAATCCAAATGTGACAAACCCCCTATATCCATATCTAACTTGTTAATCTTCAGGTTTGATTGTTGCCTGGCCATAAAAACCAATCCATCTTTGTTACAGTTTATCACAATTGCTAAAACACTAAACTCCATTCTCTGAATTCTCATCTCAAATTCTGTCGCCTGAACACATTTCTTGAATCGATCACTCTTTTGCCAAAACCATAAACAGTTTTCACATGTAACACAATTTGCAGCTCTCATGGACTCTTTTTGCAAAGCTAACATAAACACATTCTCATGCAATAAAATACATTTTGCATTGTGATGCACTTGATACATAATGGTAACCACGAGTGGCAAAAGGTTAACACAAAGGACGGACAAATGACATATGTTAAAGGAAACGACTCAATGGATCACACTTGTTTCAAATTATGTGACCTGACGAATATAAGTTCAGAGGTTTTGTGGGTGTAGTTTGACATTTGGGGTTTGCGTTTACAGTTTTGAGAAAAGGGTGGAAGGTTTCAAAAAATGTGTTTTAGTAATTGTGAAAAACTGAATTAGGCTTGCCCTACAGACAATTTAAGGGAATAAATACTGCAGATAAATACTAATAATATAAATCATCATTCATCGTCCTATCATGGCTCATAGGGTCTATTATTTATTTATTTCGGCCTATCCCGTGCTCCGTGGTAAAATGCCTTACCCAGCAATGTGCGGGCAGCCTGTTGTGCACACAACTAATTCCACAGCTACTCTGCGCCCAGAAGCGCGCGATGGCACTGCCGCTGCGCACTCTGTCCGCGGACCTCTCCACCTGCCGGACGCCGAACACGGAGTTGAGCGAATGCAGTTCTTTAGAGTTAACCGATGACCTGCATCCAGAGTCTATAGATGTCTCCGCCTCAATAACTCCATCAACTGGTAATGTGATTACGACTCATAGTTTGTATATTCCTGTAGAAGATGCTTAGTGTTCACACTTGCTGCTGTCGCTAAATTTGAAACAAACCAAAATTAGTCGCGCCTCGGTAACTCAACTATTTTTCAATCGTTATGTTGTCCTGCAGTTGCACTCGTTGATATGAAATAGACCCCACTCTGTATCATGTTTTGCATCAGGTGATGTACTCAGTGATGATATCATGTGTTGATATGAGCGAAGTGTGTCATGTTAACGATATAAGTGTTCCTCACGGGCATCTTAAAGAATCTGTTTGGAATGAGAGTGGAGAGGCAGGGGGTCTACCACTCTGCAACTGTCCTACATGCAACTTGAGTGCATTTGTTGTGTATTGCAGTATTTTACAGTAACTTTGTGAATTACAGCTGCACTGCCTGAAGTACAGAGACAGCCAGTCTGAAGTAACTCCTCATATGAACAATTATTTTTATGATAATCACTGTGATAATTTCTATGATAATCACTGTCAAAATCTCATTGGTAACACATTGTTATGGAATGTATTAATCCGTCTGCTGGCCAGATGCTCTGAGCATGTAGCTGTGCTGCTGCTGTGGAGTAAAGCCTCTTTTTTGTTTCTGAATAATGTGTGCGGAGGCAGTGCTGCTCATCTATGTGCTCATAATTACCCAGGCTGCACAGCACTGTTATGGCTCAAGTCCTGGAGTGCCAGAGCGCCCGCTGATCTGCTGCCTCTGCTGCATTCAGAACTCGAAACTGGCATTGTAATGGTGAACATACCAGACACATCCTTGAACTATTGTTTGTGTTTTCCTTATTGCTTACTTTTATTTGATGGAAGAAAAACAGGAAAAAGCATTTAGTGATGATGTTTATGTGTTAGTAGTAGTAGTATCTAACCCAGTAAGTGTAAAGTCTTGTTATACTGTGTTTGCTCTCTGCTTAGGTTTGAACACAGTGCTACTCTCTCCCTTTAGAAATCAAGTCTGCTTTACTGTCTATGTGTCTGTCCGTTACTCTTCATCCCCCTGACATGTTAAAGGAGGGAATGTGGGTAACTGGCTTTAAATACATTAAGCAAGTCTAAGATGGCCTGTCTATTTTAATAAGCCCATCATTAACTAATTATATTTTAATTGCAGCAATGCTGATCGAAGAGGTTTTGGTCAGATGCAGCTGAGCCAGTGGCAGACCACCAAAGAGAACATAAAGTTGTAATCAGTTCAAGTAAAGCCATTTGTCCTCTTAAGTAGGTTGTAAGGACTTTCATCAACAAACACTCAAAATGCACAAAGAAAAGAGCTGTGAATGGACAGGACACTTAGGCTAAAAGACTTACCTTTTAGTATTTAATAAAAAAAAAAAATCAATCAAACAGGAAGTTTGGAATGGCTCCCCTATCGATTAGCTTACTAATGTAGAGAAACGTTGTGTGTTAATGTTATGTTAATGTAATGAAGTCAGTTGTAATGTCTTCCACCGGATGGTAAACAAATTACTGCATGCTCAGCAGTTCTTTTTCCCCTGTGCTTTCCCCATACGTTTGTGATCGTGGGGCTGCTCATGCACTCCAAAGAGTGCTTCCGTAGATTTGGTGTGACAAATTGTTTTTATATTCCTTATGTGTGGCTGCAGTGCTGTGGAATGGCTCGTTGTGTTTGTACACAAAGAGTTCAGCGTGTCATGGGGCATTTTACAAAATGCATGAGTATACCTTGGCAAATAATGGTCTAAAGTACTCATGTTGTCATTCTATATTGATCTACTTTTGCACACAGCATGACAAGACCTAATGCTAGGACTCAAGTCATATCAAGTCAAGTACACAAAGAGTTCAGCGTGTCTTCAACCCGTGTCTGACAGTGTCTGGCCGTCCTTCCGCAGGCTTTGAGGAGGTTGAGACTGCAGCAGAAGCTGGTGGTCAGAGGGCTTTTGGTTTTGTGAGCTGGCCTGGCAGAACAGACCCTTATGTGTAAGAGAGTTTGTGGTCTCTTGCAGATAGATGGCACAGCGTGTGTTTGTTTGTGTGCGTGTGTGTGTGTCTCTCTCTCTCTGCCTCTGTCTGTCTGTCTCTCTCTGTGTTTCTGTGTCTGTGTGTGTGTGTGTGTGTGTGTGTTTTATGGATGCTGAAGTCTTGCCATGGGCTGTTTGGGGCAAGTTGAATGCTTGATAAAACACGTTGCAGATCCATGCGAATGGCGCTGAGTCATGCCACACTTTCTCTGGGTGATGCCCTAGCAACTGCTCCTTCTCCCCCGTACGCACGTACACCAAGGATTAAAGTTTTCCGTCGTACGACGGATTTCCGTCAATTTGATTTTAGAAATGTCATATTTGAGATCGATGCAGATCCAATGAGAAAAAAGAAAGAAAAAAAATGGGGGGGGGCTTTATCACCTTTTCCTTTTTTAAGGCGACTACAAATATTAGGTCCGATGAATTAATGTGTGTGATGGTAAATGTTTAAAGACCTTATAGTGTTCTTGAGAACTTTCTGTGTCTCAATCAGTGACCGCTCAAAAAGATAGCCTACGTCAGCCATGAGTTTCGCTTTGTTTATGTTGTAGGCTAGCTACACGCTTGTCTCATTGGCCTGGGGCGTTTGCTTAAAAAAGAACACGTATGGAGGACTAATAACGGTCTAAAAGTTGGATTATAGTGACACAATCGAGACAGCTGATGAGGTTGGCCAATCCGTTTAACTTTTTTGGATATGATATTGTGGGCTTTATGTGCGAATTCGGAGAAGAAGCGTAGGCTGTGTTCTTTCTGTGCATCAATGTAGACAATTTCTTACTATCGCGAACTCTTGTCAGGGGAGGTCATTCATTTTGGGTGCCACCTATGACTTGAACAGATAGCCAGCATGCCACCCGATGTAGGATACTATTATTGTTACTAACCAGGGCTCTCAAGTTTTGAGGACAGGCAAGAGTGAGACCCCCCCTCCGAGGGTTAAAGGGGTGGCTGGTCAGACGGGTTGGTTGCGAGAATGGGGGTGTTTCATAAGGCCTTTTCACACAGAGATCCCGCTAAATTTGCGGGAAGAGGAGACGTCTTTTTGCCTCTTTTTGTGTCTGAAAGCGAGGTGAAAATTTGCCGGCCTGCTGATCTGTTCACATAATGCGGCATTTTGGGGAGCCAGAAGGCAGGATCAGCTATAGTAAATTAAATTGTGACGTGCAACAGGGGGCGTGTAGAGTGATAGTCGTAGGCCTTATTATGCGTGCGTGGGGCTTCAGATACAGCAGGTGTGTGATTTCAAAAACCATGGCGGGAGAACCGACTGCACTTTGGTTAGCTTGCATTTGCTTTGCTGTTGCTGTTAGAATGTTAAATTCTTGCGATAGATGTCTTCAGACAATAAAAAGTAATTTGGAAGGGAAATTGAAGAGAAGAGTTGCCCTTGCATTTGCCGTGATTTCCCTTTGAAAATCAGCGGTTCACAGGCTACTGTGGCCTTGGTCAGAGGCGCCAGCCGTAATCCACAATTTATTCATGAAATCATTCAATATTACAACAATAAAAACTAGCTTGTGTATTGTCTTAATTAAAACATACTTCGCGCACAAATGATAGCCTAGGGCAAAGAGAATGAACATCTCAACATAAGGATACATTAGAAGATGATTGGTGTAAACTTTGTCACACGACGTGATAAGCAGTTCTGGCGCTTAAAAACGCAACGTTCCATTCAGTCATAAATCATTTAAGCGTAGGCAAGTGCTCGTCATTAAAAGAAAACAGCAGCTTAATATTTTTCAGGTGTTTAACAGTAGGCCTAGTAGGCGCACTGTTAGCAGTTATGCCGAAGGAAGTGAGATTGAGGCATTGCATCCTGTCACTGTTTGGAACATCGCAGCTTGGGTTGATAAGATTCAGTTAGGGACCGTTCGTTATTTATAAACGGGGTCACCGGAGGAAAATAGGGGAGGGTCATGTCTTTTTATTCTTTGTTAAGGGGAGGGTCACCTAACTTGTTTTTGTCTAGGAGGGAGGGTCACCCATCTTTTGTATTAATGAAAACAGCAAAAAATCAAAGTGGCTTGTTTGATTGTTGATTTCTGTCGCCATATAACGTTCTCTTTCGTTCCATAGCTCTGTCAACATTGAACAATGAAAATAAGGGAGATTTCCCGGGTTTTTCACGCAAAATACGGAAAATGTCAACATTCGTCCCCATTAACGTTGGAAGGGTTGGAGCCACAAAGTAGCTTACTTTATTCACGTCCAACAGCCTATATCCATTTGGTCAACTTTATCCAGCCCTAAAAAGCTAAATTTAACTTTGGTTTACTTGTAGTTTACCGTGTAGCCTAACTTTAAACAGTGTGCATGCTTAACATACTTGTGCTTCATTCATCCACACATCCAGCTCCTAACGTTTTGACAAGCATTTCTAATACCAATTGACCTCGTTCCTGCCCATCTCTAGCTTTGCTGTCTCCATCCTTTCTGTTTTTGTTGTTTGCAAAAAAATATATAGTAGGCCTATATATATTTATTGGTAACCAGCAACAAGTGCAATTTGTTAATCGCTGTCATTCTCTCTCCTGCCAACACAAATGTGTTGCGTTCCAAGTAGCAGTGCGTAATTCTGCTTCATAAAGTTGAACAAATACATTTGGTCATATAAATAGCCAGTTTATGGTCTACAGTGTAGTTGGTAAGTTACTGTATGGTAGACCAACTTGGAGTGAATATACGATTCTTTGTCTAGCTGAGTAGCCTGGCAGGTGCGCACGTAGGCATAGCCTACGGCCGAACACTGCAAGCGCTAATGAATCGTGTTCTCACGACAACCACGTCGTTAACTTAAATAGGCCTAGGTTAACATCACACTGAGTTCGCATTCAAGCAAGCAAAACGATGATTTGAATACATCTGTTTCACTGGAAGGGCAAGGGTAACAACAGGACAACACAGAGACAGGCCAGAATGCAGGACTAATGTTATGAGAGTATTACAGTAATATGGGATATTCTACGGGAAAATATTAAAACGGCAAGACAGCGGGGAAACGTTAAAATGATAAACCCGGAAAAAGTTGGCATGTTAGGTATTTTTCGGTCCCTGTGATTATTTGTGAAATTGTGCAAACGGCCTTTTCAAGTCATTTGAGAAGGAAGGAGTGTAAGCTCCCAAATTGACGCTCGTCTGAGAAATTGAGTTTTGGATAATGTTCAGCTTCGGCAGCTTTACAATGACTGAGGAAGCCTAGAGACGAGTCCATAGCAACAAGTTCATGTGTTGAATTTGTTATTACCCAGTGTGCTTTGTTGAATGGTCTCAATGCTTTATTGTTTTATTTCATGTGAATACTTACTAGAGGAGTAACTTTTCTCGTTAGGCTAATGCAGTTGCAGGAAGTGTGCATTTAGTTTCCATGCTTATTGTGTTTCCACAACAATGTTAGTGAGTAAATCTACTGAAATGGCCACCATCTTGGTGAAGTGTGATGTGTAAGATCAGAAAGCAGGTTGGTGTTAGGGTGGTAGTATTTGTTGATGTATTTTCGCGTAAGAGCGTGGGCGGAAGACATCGACATTTAGCCAGGGAGGGTCATGTCATTTTTGAAAATGCTGCTGGAGGGTGGTTGGAAATTACATAGCAGACAGGGGAGGGTCATGCTACTTTAAATCGAAGCACTCAAAATCCCTCCGGTGATCCTTTATAAATAACGAACGGTCCCTTATTGTGAGCATGGATCGTCTCAAAGTTTGGGACAACCAAACAGCAGTGTAGGCAAAGCAAAATCCTAATTGTTAGGCTACCATAGCTGTCTTTTCTCTAGGCCTGGGCCTATCGGAAATCGCGACATAAGCACATTGGTTTCTTTTTCTTTTCTTTCCTGTGTGGCGTGTTGGGTAGTGAAGCGATAATGCATTTAAAGCATAGGCTACATCATGTGAGCCAGAGCCGATATGGCCAGAGCTGCTGCTCTGTATAGGTATTCTGTCCCACCCAAATTTGCTGAACTACTTGCGAAGTAGCCTATTATCACAGACATCACATGTAGGCCTATTACACGAAAGAGCTTTTTCTCAGCTTTTAAACGATGATGTTAGTGGTTAGTTGTTGTGGTAAACGGTTCGCGAGAAAAGTAACTTTAATTTAATCATATTTTTTGCGGCCGTCTCCCTACCCATTCATCTTGGTGGAATACTTCGCGAACTTTACCTCAACACGACAAACCATATATCAGAATAAACAGCAGACCTTACCGAACACAAAGGTGTTGCCCCTGTACAGCCATTCTAGAGTAATCCGGTTTTACATTTGCAGCAATGTCTTTATGCATGTCTCCAACTTTGCGGTTCCTAATGTGTTTAAATTGTTCAATAGGTCTACATGATTTTATAACAGGCCAAATACAAAACAAATGTTACAAATATCGCCTAGATATCTGTAAGCATTACAATCAGAGGATATACATATAGGGCAGACAGACGCTCATGGGTTCATGCTTTGTTTTTTCGCTGGATTTTAGGATAGCCTATTATGGCAACTGATTGTATTTCAAGCTACAGTCAACTCTAGCAGGCATTGAATGACTGGAGACTTTGTGAATTTATAGATTGACATAATGTGCTGTCTCTGCTATTGCTGCTTTTGATCAGTTAGATTTTTTTGCAATCTCCTGTGGTGGGCTGGACATAGAATCGAAATGCCCGCCCAGATTCCACTTTCCGCCTTGACCCATTCACACTGGTGCCGGAACGAAAAAACTCGGCAAAATGTCTAGGGGGCTTGGTAGTAAATTTGGCGAGACACTTTGTCCCGCCGTTCCGCCTCGGTCTATGTGAAAGGGACAGTCATTCCGCGATTCTGGTACATAAAATAGCGGCGATTTCGCCAGTGTGAAAGGGCCTATAGAGTTTTTTTCAACTGCTTACACACTAAATCTTTGCTTGTCACACAATTTTCTAAACATGTCTTCCAAACATCATAACCCCACACCAAATCTGCAAAACCATACACTAATTCTCAATGTTTGACTCAGTTTTCAATGTACTACATTTAGCAAAACACCACACACAATTTTCTACTTAACACACAAAAATCTAACAGGAAGTAACTTGATTTCGTTTTTCAAACACAACCCATCAAAATGCTACACTAAATCACCAGTGCTTCACTCTCTCTCTTCACATGTGTAAACACTCATTACTTTACGGAACACCATCCAATCATTGCCTTAATATAGGCCTATGAATACAGTAAACTCTATATGTAGGTATGGACCCTTTCAATCTGGCTCTAGAGGATTTCCTGTTGAAATGTTCAGAACCAATGCAGATATAATACTTTGAAAGGAATGTTCTACAACTCGTCGACTTTATGTACAGTAAAACTTGTCTTTTTTACTATATTTTTGTGTCTATGAATACATACATAACCACTCCCCCCCCCCCCCCCCCCCACACACACATACAGACACACACACACGCATATACACATGCACACACACACACACACTTTTCTTTAGAAAAAGCAAAGTCATTTGATAGTAGTCAGTCATTTCCATAGGCAAAATCAGTTTTTTCAGAACTCCATGTTCATCTGGTGGTCATTGTACTGTATTTTGCTTTGCTTTGTTCTTGTTGGCTGTAAAATACTGTATTCGCAACAGCAAATTATTTGGGGAAAAATCACTATTTTTTGTTTCAATATTGCTTGCGTTTTTACTGTGTATTTCAACTTCTCTCTGTAGATACCGTAACTTTCACTATTGTATGGAAATACATAAAGTCTATGAAAGACGAAAGAGCGTTAGTTTTTGAGCAACAGTGTGTACATGATGTATCCAAAAGGTCATATTATGACAAAAAAATGTGTTTGTAATGTGAGGTGAATGTTTGATTTAAAGATGTGTTTATGACATTTTAAAAGTTGTGTGTCATTTTGCTGGAGATTTGAGGCATTTTGCATTTTGTGTGAGCGATTGTTGGTTTTGTGTGTGGAGTTTTGAAAAATAGACACAGAGTTTTGAAAACTTGTGTAAACAGTTGTAAAAAACTGTAACACTACAACTTTTTGTTGCTGTTGCATTCAGATGTTCCAGTGTAACCGAGGTCGTTTCGTCAGCCGCTCACGGCCCTTGAACCCGCCACCTCAACACACACCGGCATGGGAGTCAAACGCTCTAACCACTGAGCTAAAGCCCCAAGCTTCCAACTCAGCGGTTAGAGCCGTTCTTAAGGTTAGGGGTGTGAGGATTTACACACGCAACTAGCATCACCAGCTAGCATACACCAGCCCCAGGTCGGTTACCAGTTGATCCAATATTAGTTGTGCAGAAATATAGCCCATCTTATACACACCAATTGAATTGAAATAGAAATTGTATAGATTTGTATTTTTTGTAATTATTCCACATTTAGTGTAGTCATATCAGAACCTGAAGTAGCCTACAATCCAAATGCAAGCATGAAACTTCAGAGTATTACCTTTCATTTGAGGCCAAGATTATACTTATAAGGGGTTCATATGCAGTAAGCATTTGATTGCCAGTATGCATTTTGGATAACCCAAAGTCCTATGGGGAGTTTTCATGGGGCATTTTACAAAATGCATGAGTATACCTTGGCAAATAATGGTCTAAAGTACTCATGTTGTCATTCTATATTGATCTACTTTTGCACACAGCATGACAAGACCTAATGCTAGGACTCAAGTCATATCAAGTCAAGACCTAGAGGACTGAAATGTGGTCAGTTCAAAGGTGCTTGTTATCCGGTAGAAAAAGAAAAGAATAATCTAGCCTTTGTAACTTTGTGTCATAACATCACACAGTTATTCTAATTGTTTTCCAACAGTGCCTCAGCTTTCCAAAAGAGAGCAGGCATTTGATTATTGGCTAAAGTATATAGGAGCAATGCCCTCCTAAGTCAAAATGGGGCAAAAGTATAATTTTTAATTGCTCAGATTTGCAAAAGAAAAGATTTGACACATGGCACTAACAATTCAATAATGGGCCTTTTCACCACCTCTGAGCATCCACTAACCTGGACCTTTTAGGGGGTTTTCCTCTCAGGGTGAATGAGAGGATGCTTAATTGCTTTTTACCCGACATTTTTGAATACAGATGCAATGATTAATGCATCCATGGCAATAGGCTATGCAATAAGCTATACTATTCAAACAAACACTTAAATTGTTCTTAAACAACGAGTAGGAAAACTATAGTAACTAATGAGAGATTGAAATGAATGAAGTTATTACCTGATTATCCTGTTCTCTTCCATCTCCAGACAGCAACGTTGTGTGACACGTTTGTAAAATATAGCCCTTGGAAATTTCTGTGCGGGCAAGTTAATAATGTCTCGGAGTGAGAAATGCCATGTGTGGCGTGTGAGCGTGTGAAGTCATTGAAATGCGAGACTTGAGAGGTCTGTTGTTACAGTTTTTAATCAATGCAACTAACATTATGTACAGCGACGCAATATAAACCGTAGTCTATGCAATTTATTATCCCGTCTGTTATGACATGTACAACAATGTTTTTCACAATTTGCGACGGAAGGTTTTGACTGAGCGTGTTAACATAAAATAATAATAATATTGTCATCATCGCGAACTGTTTAGTAAGGGGGTCAATCGTGTTTGACGCACAGCCTTGTAGCCTATTTTGCTTAGGCCTCACTTTTAGACAGTAGGTTGTGAGTGTATGTTGACAAAAAATAACCATGCAATTAAAATAGTCAACTTAAAACTTTGCTATAAAATATTATTAATTTATAGCACAAAACCATAACCAGTAGGCCTACCAGAACCTCGCATATTAGCGTCATTTGTGTGCGTCTATTTGGCAAGGCCACTAGCTGTCATGGATGCGTTGCTAAAGGAAGGCTGGTGTCAAAAGTTAAAAAATAAATGGAGATGGGCGGCTGTTGGAAATGGGGGAGAACTAACAAGCCATGGTGTAAAGAAATTAAAGTGCCAGGGGTTTGCTTTTGCGCGGTTTGCTACAAGAACATTGTTTATGGATGCAATAGGAAAACGTTTTAGTACGCCATCAAGACCGCCAGAAGGTTAACGTTCGTGCACTTCAGGACATCTTCCCCACCTGGTGCAACTAGCCACCACGACAGCTACATTTATCTATGACTGACCGTTTTTACGTTTAGAAAGTAGGCTACGCATGTTCTTTCATAGCGCAACACGACCTGTCCCTCACCATATCGCAACCTCTTGTCAACCTTATACAATCTGTTGCTGAAAACAAAAGCGCCCTCTCCAGATTGTCGTTATCAAATGTGCAGACCGCCTGCATGAGCACACACAGTATTGCTGCTCATTGGAAAACTGAGTGGCCTACTGGTAAGCACTTCGGACCTGTAACCGGAGGGTTGCCGGTTCGAACCCCGACCAGTAGGCACGGCTGAAGTGCCCTTGAGCAAGGCACCTAACCCCTCACTGCTCCCCGAGCGCCGCTGTTGATGCAGGCAGCTCACTGCGCGGGGATTAGTGTGTGCTTCACCTCACTGTGTGTGTGCTGTGTGTGTGTCACTAATTCACGGATTGGGATAAATGCAGAGACCAAATTTCCCTCACGGGATATATATATATACTTATACTATACTTAAACTCAAAATTACCATGTTTTCATTAAATGCGGACGAGGCAACAAATGGAAATATGAACAATATCTAGAATGTTCTGATTTGTTACTTTGATGAGGAAATTGGAAGTCTTGCAAACTTGATTTAATAGATTTTACTTGTATTGAATTGCATATTAAATAAGTTAAAGCCTTTCTACAATATTGCTGCAGTAGAAAAGAACAGCAATGGCTAATCAGCAATGGTCAGGGATGGTACTAAAATATATTTTTGTTTATCAGGAAAACTCAATCTCAATCAAGAACACTCTCAATTCGCCTTATTCACATGGCGGCCATTGGCTGCTAAAACGAGGCTACAGGGTACACAAACCATAGGATTGTTATGTTCTATGCATTCACCTGTAGGTGGCATTAATTATATAGTAAGTGTCCCCTGTAGCCTCGTTTTGGTTTAAACAATGGCCGCTGTGTGAATAAGGCGAATACTCCCTTTACTTTGCTGTTTGCATCTTTTTGTACATTAAAAACCAATAGGTCGCGACCGCAAAAGGGGTGCTATCTTTATAGGTAGATATGAACAACGTATGAATTATGGCCTGAAAAAAGTTCAGTCAAACGATTTTTTTTTTCACTTTATTCCCTGACGTACACACACACACGCACACACATACATACATACACACACACACACACATTTTCTCTCTCTCTTTCTTTACCTCTCACTGCACTCTCCACACTCTCTCACTCTCCTCTTACCCACTGCACTTTCCTCTTACCCAGCATCAGCCTAAACACTTAGCCTACACACAAATACACACACACACACACACACACACACACATCATGTCCTCTCAACACTCTGCATAACCACACTTCCAAACATGAACTTTCTGAATCCCATCGTAAATAAACATCCTTTAAATCACACACACATAAAGAAGCACCCCCCCCTGTCCTCTAAACACAGAGCCCTCTCGACTCATGTCTCTTCTTAGCCTGGCATAACCCCTCTAGCAACACACAAACTCAAAATTCCCTTACACACACACACGCACAGAGAGAGAGAGAGACTCCCTCCTCTTTTGCCCTGACCTCACAGCACTCTTGGCTCTCTGCACCCCCCCTGTAGCTGCTACCCTTCTCGCCCATGCAGATGCTAATTATGCATATGACCGGAAGAACAGTATCACACCAGAGGAAAGACAAAAAGAGTGAAAGAGGGAGCGGACGGGAGAGCGGGAGAGAGAGAGAGGGAGAGAGAGCGAGAGCGAGAGCAGTCAAATGTGGCAAAAGAGCCAGTGAGAGGAAACAGCCTATAGTGTTTTGAGTCTGTGTGCATGTGTGTGATCACATGTGTGTGTCGTTCTTGCATTCATATGTTTGTGTGTGGTCGTGTCGTGTGTGTGTGTGTGTTTTTGCATGTCTAGCTTCCTATCTTCCCACGTGTGTGTGTGTGTGTGTGTGTTCATTAGCGTAGCGGTCAGTGCAGAGGAAGCAACAAACCAAAGAGATCTGTGATTCCGCCATGCGGAGACGTGAGTTGAAGAGACGCCTAATGCCAAACGGACATGCTGTCAGACTCAGCAGCCTGTCTAGTTTGAGCAGATCCAACGTGGCCTGAGCCTCCTGCTATTTCTGTAGGCTTGCCCCCTCTCTGACAGCGGACCCTTCAGGCACTTTATCATGGGGAGGGCGAGAGTGCAAGCAAGTGATGCAATGGTTACGTAACATAGACAGAACATGCAAACATAATTCAGTTGTTGATTTACTGAGACATCCTATGTGTTTATTTTTATCTGGGTGTGAAAGCGCAAACACCATGCAGAGTCCACGCAGTGTGGGGATGACTGAAGACTGCACTTGGGGGTCTTATTAGTGTGTGTGTGGATGTTGAACTTGGTGATCTATAGGATAAAATCTGTGTTTGGATTGGAACACCCATTCACTAGTCCACTACTATCAGCATTACAGTTGCGTTATTCACTATATAGAGCACTAGTGAAGTGAATAAGTATATTGTAGAGAAAGAGAGAGAATCCTCTCCTAGGCATGGGAGGCTAATGGGGTAATAATGACCTCTGGATGGGACAACGTGCAACATCAAGTGACCATCTGGGATTTGAACCAGCAACCTTCTGAGTACCAGTCGAACCCTATAGACAACTGTGACTGTCATGAAAACATCCCTCACATCCCTCAAACTTTGGCCACCAGAAACCAAACACACACAAAATAACAGCTGTCATCACCCACACACTGATTTGCTTTGTAGTGCAGCGCCATGGACCTTTTGTAGTTGCTGTAACTAATTGTTTTGCTGGTGGAAAATGATGCAGTAGCATGATGAATATTTGAACAGCTGGGAAGATTGCGGTTGTAATTTATTTATGCACAATAGAAAGAGTTGGCCCCGGTCAGCCAAATTAAATCAATAGTGGCATTGTCTGGCTTTAATGTGGAGTATCAGGAGCCAGTGAATTTCATGGACAAGTTAAAAATGCATGAGTGGACTGTCCAACGAGAGGAACACACCCTAGAATGCATCACACTAATTACTGCTAGTATGACCGAGATGAGTGTGGCATGAAAGAACATCCCAGTGCAGCGCAAAGCTTTTCGTAACCCTTCTAACAACCTAATACACCTAACACGCACTACGAGCTATATCTACTGTTAAGGTAATGTTTCATGATTCTTTGGGCCGCTGTTCTTGAAGTTGCATGGCTGATTCTCTAGTTAGCGACTCGCTACGTCTAAGTATAAGTATATATACTTTTTTTGTCTCTGCATTTATCCCAATCCGTGAATTAGTGAAACACACTCAGCACACAGTGAACACACAGTGAGGTGAAGCACACACTAATCCTGGCGCAGTGAGCTGCCTGCAACAACAGCAGCGCTCGGGGAGCAGTGAGGGGTTAGGTGCCTTGCTCAAGGGCATTTTAGCTGTGCCTACTGGTCAGGGTTCGAACCGGCAACCCTCTGGTTACAAGTCCGAAGCACTAACCAGTAGGCCATGGCTGCCCATGCTATGTCTATGCTCTATGGCTACATGTACCTTTAATTTCTACAGTTAAGCACATAGTTATTCATACACATTCCAAGATTGTGTTTAATACAAACATATAGATAGATAGTTCATTTATATTTCTAGTGCAATGTATAATTTTTCTCTCATGCTTAAGCCATTTACAGACAATTTTTTTATGGATATGGGGGGCTTGGGGCTTGACCGTAGATCAATGGGAACACAGTTCTTTCCCACATAGTGACAGGTTGTGTTAGCATCCAACACCTACAGCTGCCTCGGTCTCATTTAGTGAAACATATTCAGTATAAATCTAATATACTGTCAATGGAGAAGACAGCCATGGGGAGATGTAGATGGGTGGGAACCCTTCCAGAAGTTATGATGATTTCCAACCCTCTCCAAAGGGAGGAGGAGACTGAACGCCTATTGAAGGAGGTTCTATCCACCGAATGCCTGGAGAATAGGATCTCTCATCACCACAAAGTGCCAAATTCAAGACTGGTCCAGTGAGACTATATCTGGGGTGACCTTGCAGGGCCGGGCAAATGTGGTATGATGGGAGACCGCCTGTGGGTGAGGGGCTTCTTCCGTGTGGGTGGGGAAGATTAGATGAGTTGGAAATGTCTCCGCCTTCTGTAGATGAGGCTCACTAAGTGTAGATGGTTTTGATTAAACCTGATAGAGATGGGCTTCAGAGGGAAGCCCTGTGGGCGTAGCTTTGTCATTTGTGGATTTGGCTAAAATTGAAGTCGGCTGTATTTGAAGTGCATTTTGAAGGGCAGTTTAAAGTGGACATCAAGAGACACTATTCTGCTCCAATTCTTTCTCTTTCCCAGCTCGTATAACTCCTGCTCATACGGCCCTATCCTCGTTTAACTCCAGCTCATGTCCCTATCCTCGTTTAACTTCGGCTCATACGGCCCTATCCTCGTTTAACTTCGGCTCATACGGCCCTATCCTCGTTTAACTTCGGCTCAATGTTCTTACACACACTGATCCCACTATTGCACTACTGCATAACACTCTATTTCCCCTCAAGCTATAACTGTGTACTGGACTTTGCATTTCTGCAACATCCCCTCATTGCACTTTTCCCTGACCCCCCCCCCAGCATTATCATCCTATATACCTCATATTTATTGCCCATAGCACTTTATTGTGTATAGCACTTTATTCTGGGCTTTTGGGGTCATCTATGGGTAAATACCAAGTAATGGGGAATCTATGGTAAACTATCACTGTGGAAGACATGTCTCACCCCCGTCCCTAAGAAGCCACACCCCAGTGAGCTTAATGACTTCAGGCCTGTCGCTCTAACATCACATGTGATGAAGACACTGGAGCGACTGGTCCTAGGTATGCTCAGACCCCAGGTACGCCATGCACTAGACCCGTTACAGTTTGCATACCAGGAGAAAGTGGGCGTGGACGATGCCATCACTTATCTTCTACACAGGACACATTCTCACCTAGACAAGGGGAATAGTGCTGTAAGAATCATGTTCTTTGATTTCTCAAGTGCTTTTAACACCATCCAACCCCTCAGACTGGGAGACAAGCTCTTGCAGATGGGTGTGGACGCTCACCTGGTAACCTGGATTACAGACTACCTGACCGAGCGACCACAGTTCGTCAGACTGAAGAAATGTCTCTCTGACACTGTGATCAGCAGCACCGGAGCGCCACAGGGAACTGTGCTCTCTCCAGTCCTGTTCACCCTGTACACATCTGACTTCTGCTACAACACCGAGTCATGCCACATGCAGAAGTTTTCTGACGATACTGCAATTGAGGGGTGTATCAGGGACGAGCAAGATGAGAAGTACAGGAGCCTGGTGGAAGACTTTGTGCAATGGTGCAAACTCAATCTAGCCTAGAAATCTAGACGCGCCCCTAGCGGCAGCAAATTACATTTGCTGCCAGGGCTAGTCTAGCAACTCTCCGTTGGCTTGTGAGCTCCATAAATCGAAACTCAATCAGGCCAATGAAATCGTGTATAGAGTCGTTAGGTGGGCTTAACATAATGATTGATGGCAGAGTTGCAACGGTTTGGCTTGAATTCCCTGCTACTTGAAAACAAATAAGATGGATGTTGCTGTTGGCGAACAGTGTGACACGAGTTAAGCTTTTATTAAGTTGGCAAACGTTTGAACTAGCCAACTAGCTCCGCTGGTGGGAAACGCATGGGACTCATAGGCCGCTGTCCTATTGCGTGCAGAGGGAATTTGAAAGACAACTGATTATCCCGCCCCTCGGACTGAGCACTGCGAACGGTGAGTGCCCAGACCCTACATTTTAATGTGGGTCTGGCTCGTCAGGCTAAACTCAATCACCTTCAACTCAACACTTCAAAGACCAAGGAGATGGTGGTGGATTTCCGCAGGTCTAAGCCCGCTCTGCTACCAGTCTCCATTGATGGGGTCAATGTGGAGGTGGTAAGCACCTACAAGTATCTGGGTCTCCACCTGGACAATAAACTGGACTGGTCAGCCAACACTGACACACTCTACAAGAAAGGGCAGAGCAGGCTGTACTTCCTGAGGAGGCTGCGGTCCTTCAATGTGTGCAGCAAGCTCCTCAGGATGTTCTACCAGTCTGTTGTGGCCAGCGTCCTCTTCTATGCCGTGGTATGCTGGGGAGGAAGGACAAAGAAGAAGGATGCTGGGCGACTTGACAGGCTGGTAAGGAAGGCTGGCTCTGTAGTGGGAGCTGAACTGGAGTGCATCACTTCAATATCTGACAAAAGGACCCTGAACAAACTGATCAACATCTTGGACAATGAATGTCATCCACTCTACAGCACTATTAAAAAGCAAAACACGCACTACAAAACACGCACTCCAGCTTGATCAGCTGGAGACTTCGCTCACTGCCATGCACAACTGAAAGGCTGAGGAAGTCATTTGTCCCCAGGGCCATTGAACTGTTTAATGCTTCACTAAAGGGAAGAGGAGAGATAGACTTCTCTGCTTTGTCTGTCTGCCTCTCCACCCTCTCCATGTTTGAGTACTGACTGCCCACTACTGCTTTACTACTGTTTTACTAATGTCCACAGCCTAATGTTTTTACTACTGTTTTCCTGCTACGCTGTTTTTCATGCTATATTAGCACACATGATCAATGGCTTCTGCTACAATACCGAATGGCTGTAACCCTATTACCTCAACCTGTTCTTGCACTGACATAGTTTTTTATAGTTTTTTATATTACCTTGTCTACATTATACTTTACTCTCCTATTTGTCCATATTATTTATGCTGGTCTCTAGACCTTATTATTGCACTGTTGCACTGTTGGACTAATGTTGGACTACTTTTTGCACCTTCACCATGACACTTTTTTCGGTACAGGTTTTCGGTATTATCACGGTATTTCTAAAAGTGTGTAGAGTATGTTCAGAAAGCACTGATAGGCCTACACAAGCTGAAATAGTTTCTAGTGGCTTAACTTACCCTACCATAACTTGGAGTTTGCTATTTCTGTTATTTGGATGCAATGAGTGAGACCAAAGTAAGCGTTCAAAAAAAAACTTTAGGCTACTGTATTCTCCTGCTAACGTGAGTGGAATGGATTTAATGTGGACGTGAACATAAAAAGACGTAGAGTGGCTACATGATACAGTGCACATTTTGCGGTGAAAACGTTCCGCCTTTTAAAATCAGGTGTAGCCTAATCCGAATCGTAGTTAAAACCATCAATTAGACAACAGAATCAGTAGGGTACCAGTTTTGTTCCATTGTACCAGGCCTACTGTATGTCAAAAGCAGGCTCGGATGAAGCTGGGAAGGATTAAACACACGGTTTCCACACCGCGGTAATCAACAGTGATAATCATGATGTTTGAAATGAAAATGGTAATTATTATCGTCAACATTTTTATCGCGGTTTACCATTATACCGGTAATCGTTACATCCCTACTTTATACAGTGAAGTCACGTCTGGTGTGGTGACATTGATCTCACCAACAGAATAGACTGTTTAAACATAGTATATCATACAACATAACACTGTTAAACTCACTTCATTTAAGACCGCTTAATCCCATTCTAAAGTGTGGTTTAGAGTTCACATCAAGATGCCCCTCTCTGCTCGTATTCAGCTAATATCATTACTCCCTCCCTCCTATCCACATGAGGTTATTCTCTAATATAAAGTAAACTACGGTACAGGGATTCATCTATTATTTCCATTATTATAGTATTAATAATTCAAGCCTAAAGTCAAATATTGTGTTGAGACCATAGACTGTATGTTATATATGCAGTCTATGGTTGAGACTAACTATCTGAATTGCTGCAATTGTAGCAATTCTGTCATTGAGCTCACCAATATCACATCACACAATGTTAAATAGAAGCAGTTAAATTCACTGGAGTCATATTTAATCAACTACAGAATTTTTTGACAGTGGTGCTTCCATCATGCCTACTCTGCTCCCATCCGTGGATTAGGACGTTCATTCACACCGTGCAGAAATGGCTCTTTCTCACACAGCATTAAAGTGTCAGGTTGATCTGAGTGTGAAGTTTATGCAAGCCACTTAACTGTGGGTACAGTAGAAGGATTTTCTGTGGTGGTGGGTTTGTCTTATTGAAAGGATGGCTTTCCTGACCACCACTGTCTATGTGTTAGCCAAACCACATATACTAAGCTTTGCATTAATAGGAAAAAGGCGGTCAGACATTATCGGAATGTCCAATTGTATGGTGCCTTTTCATTCTAAATCTCTATGACCGTCCGACTCATACTTTCCCTCAGCCCGACATGCAGGTATGTTACCAATGAATCACAAATACTGTAGACGTTGTGTGCAGATAATTAGTGAATTCAAATGTCTGAAACATTCAACAAATATCATTGAAATTATAGCAGGAGAAAAAATAGTCTGTTAGTGTTAGCCCAAAATGCATTATGTAAGACGAGTGGTCAGTGAACATGTAGGTGGACTACTTTTTTCTCAGTGCCGAAATCCTGTCTGTCCCCGTAAGAGCACTCTCCGCGGGACATCTGATGATGCTCTCGTCTTCTGAGGAGGCTCCAGCTGTGCTCCCTGAGGTTTCTCACACAGGGGCCTAGCTAAAATCCTCTATAATTCCTATGGGGATTAGATGTGGCTCTGAGTTTCTCCATGTTAAAGGTAAGCTTTGTTTGGCTGGGAGGACAACAATATTATCAAACACAGTTTTTAGAAAGTTTCTAGGAAATGTGTAATAATCTAGAGACTTGGGGTAATGTGTTTAAATAAGAAAAATCCCACTCGACAGTATATCTAATTTACCTGAATACCTGAGTGACAGACACCGATGATGGTCTAGGGACAAAACATGTCTGCCTGTTTGACATGTCTTTTTTTAAGTCGGAAGATATGTTGTTGAATGCAATTTTCATAAGACTTTAAGACTCTGTGTCATTCAATCTGCACATCACATAAACCTGTATTTAGCTGCAAAAAGAACAATGATAACACTTACAAACTGTACTATTTTATGAACTGTACAATCTCAAATGATGACACTTACAAAATGAAAAAGACATGCTCATTTTGAATTTGCCAGCAACATCTCTCAAAAATGTTGGGACAGGGCCAACAAAAGTCTGGCAAAGTTGTGTAATGCTAAAGAAAACATTTTAACATCCAACAAGGTTAACTGGCTCGATTATTGGGTAAAGAGAGCATCCCAGATTGGCAGATTCAGAGGTAAAGATGTGGAGCTGTGTGGTCAAATAAGGCAGCAATGTAAGACTAATGCTCCTCAATGTAATATTCAGAGAATCCAGAAAGATCTTTGTACACAAGGGACATAAACAATGTTGGATGGTTATGATGATTTTCGGGGCCTCAGATGGCACTGCATTAACAAAACTGGCCTGTTTCTATAATGAAAGTCATTGCATGGATTCAGGAAAGCTTCCGATAATAGTCTATGAATACAGTTTGATGCTCAATTCACAAATGCTGGTTAGAACTCTACCATGTAAAGAAGCCATAGTTAGACATTATCAAGAAATACCTTCATCTTATCTGGGCCTGAGCTGATTTAAGATGGGCCGAGGGAAATGGAAACTGTTCTGTGGTTAGACCAGTCAAAAAGTTGGAAATCATGGACTTCGCATCCTCCCGCTGAAGAGGAGAGGCACCATCCAACTTGTTATTAGTGCACAGTTAAAAAAACAACATCTACAGGGACGGACTGGCCATCTGGCATACCGAATATACAATATAGAATATACAATTTAATTAGATTGGCCAACGATCGGCTCAAAGCAAGGACAGTCAGTGGCCCATTGCTTACTTTTCATACTGACACTTTATTGATCCAATAACATCTTTTGTCAGGCTCCACCCCTCCCATTTTGGCTTAGAGCCAAGATTCTTTGAGCGCATCAAAATTGTTACTTGAAGTAGCCCTATACGTTGAAGTTGCGGCGGGTAAAGGCTGTTCGTGCCAGTTGTGCAAAAAATAACACCAATGTAGAAGCTTCAAAAGTATCCAATATTGCAAGCAGGTCATGTCAGCAACAGATTGGGCAATGAAAAAACAAGGTAGGGCTAACCACAACCACTCAAGCAGCAATACAAATATATTTCCAAGCAGCATTGGTGTTTATCAGAATAATCATTAGCTTTAATTGTTACTGGCTGCTTGAGTGGTTGTTGTTATCTCTACCTTTTTCTTTTTTTAATTTTTTTTATTAATGCCCATTTATTCATTTCTAGCTCTAAAAAAAATGACGATTTTAGAAACCTATGTGGCTGCTATGAAAGCTTTTTCATTTCAAAGTCATTTCAATGTAGGCATTTATTATACAGTATGTCATGGAAATTCTTTTGGGAAATGTCCTTATATTTATTTTTGTTATGTTTAAGTTGTCCTGTGTATATTGGTAAGATATGTTATAGATTACAGTTAGGCCTAAAAAGACAAGAGAGAAATAATATAATTAAGAAAATAAAAATAATAATAAAAAATAAAAAATCAAGTAAAAATAAAATAGTAATAATTTAAAAACATGAGCAAGGAGTTTCAATATGCGTCATTATAGCTGATTTGGAATTTGGAAAGATGTGATAGACCTTAGAGAGGAAGGAAGTGCATTCCAGTCTGCCGGTGCTCTAAATTTAAAGGCCCGACGGCCAATTTCCTTATTGAGCCTTGGGGTAACTAGGAATAAGTGGTCTGTGTGCCGGAGACTGTATTGGGAACTAAAGGGAATTAATAGTTCTTTCAGGTATAACGGGCACTTAAGGTAAATACATTTAAAAACAAAAGTTAACCAGTGGAGCTGTCTCCTGTTTTTAAGACTTGGCCAGTTCAAGGCCTCAAACATTGTACAGTGGTGGGTTCTGTAGGGTCACCGGAGCACAAACCTACAGAGACTATGGTATAATACATTAAGAGGACGAAGATTTGTATCAAAGGTACTGCCATAGATAACATCACCATAGTCCAGTATCGGGAATAATAATTGCATCACAATTCTTTTCCTAACATCTTGTGAAAAACAATCAATGGAACGATAAAGAGATTTCAGGGAGCCAAGTATTTTTTTAGTTATATTATTAATATGAGATTTTAAGGATAGCCGTGAATCAAGCCAAATGCCTAGATATTTAAATTCCTCAGTTTGTTCGAGTACTGTTCCATCATTCAGGGTAATTGACCAGTTACTTGACATCATTGAGTCAGGTCGGGTGGAAAACAACATATTGTATGATTTTTTCTTATTTAAGAGAAGCTTATTTGATGAGAACCATGACTGAATCCGGGAAAAATTAAATTGCAAAGGATCTTGTATTTGTGAGACATCGGCTCCAGACGCATACAGAACTGTATCATCAGCGTATAAGTGGATAAGACAATCAGAACAGACTTGCGGGAGATCATTAATGAATATTGAGAACAACAGAGGGCCCAGTGATGAGCCTTGTGGAACACCCTTATCAATAATCTTATACTCTGATTGACTTCCCTGAAAGGAGACACATTGAGTTCTATGGTGAAAAAATGAATTAAAGAAAAGTAAAGCATTAGTAGAAAGCCCTATAGTGTATAGTTTGTCTAGCAGAAGGTATGGGTTGACCATATCAAAGGCTTTTGATAAGTCAATAAATATGGCACCTGTGGGCATGTTATTATCAGCTGCTGACAGGATGTCATTTGTAAATTTTAGGAGGGCAGTAGTAGTTGAGTGGCCTGGTCAAAAACCTGATTGGTGTTGAGATAAAATGTTGTTTTCTGTATAGATATGATGATAATTGATTAAATATAAGTTTTTCAAATATTTTTGCTATGCTATTAAGTAAGGGATAATGGACGACACGGTGGTCTGTTCACAGAAGTTAATGCACGGTCGAGGTTGTAAAACGGCCCCGACGCGAAGCGGAGGGCCGTTTAAACCTCGTAGTGCATTAACTTCTGTGAACAGACCACCGTGGAGTCCATTATCCCGCTTATTCCACTGTTGCCACTTGCGTTGTGTTCATTTCCTGTTACAATTTAAACGTTTTAATCGCTAAAACGGTCTTGTTTGTAGAACTCATTTCTTCCGACACATATCAACTAATTTCTCAACTCACAAGACAAACTGCCGTTACTAGTTATAAATGGATGGTTGCTACGGCCAAAGGCCAGTCGTTAGTTCTATCTCTCCCGTTGTCAAGCGGGCGTATCCCAAGATTCTGATGAACTTTAGCTTTGAAACATCGCTTTTACTTAGCCTGCTGTTATCCATCTAGCTAAAAGCCACCTCCGTCATATGCTACAATGTTGCAATGTTCTGAACGTCCGCATTTTACAGCTCGGATGCAACGTGACAGTTCATTTAAACTTCACAACGAGTTCGGCGAATTAATATACAAGTGTGATACGGCCAAAAAATTGGATCTACTTCATAGGTGTGCAGATAACATACGGTTAATGGTCGTTCTAAATTACGTAGGACAATGGGAAATTCAACCAAGCAGTGGAATAATAATCGATATTGGTCTATAGTTATTAACATCAGAGGTGTCCCCTCCTTATGAAGAGGAGATACCCTCGCACTTTTCCAGGATGACGGTGTTTCACAGGTTGTGAGGGACAGGTTGAACAAATCTGCCAAAGGAAACGACAAAACGTGAGAGGCAAGTTTAAACATTTTTATATCTAGACCATCTGGACCTGCACTACATTCAGAACTAAGATTGTTAATGACCTGCTGTACATCAGTTGGAGAAATAGATTTAAAACAAAAGGAGGTACTCCTATTCTGAGTAGGGAATGGACCCGAGTGAGTGAAACTAGATTCAGAGCAGCCAATAGTGGAAAAGTGTTGACTAAAGATTTCAGCTATTATTGAAGGATCACGCACCGGCTCATTGTTGAGGTTAACATGAGTTGTTGTAGGACTTTTTGTTAATTTGACATTATTCTTTAAATTGCAGCAGAGCTTCTTGCACAGTTGTTTGTATTTGTATGTAAATATGAAGATTATGTGCTCCCTGGCTACCTACAGTATGATCAGTGAGTCAGACAGCTAGTAGCCTACACTTTTTCAGCTAGTAGTCTACTTTCAGTGCTCCATGGCACTTAGTTCAAAAGGTATGCATACAATACCTATAAAATAACTCTGGAGAATATAGGGAGGGAGAAGAGAAGCTGGGTTTGTTTTTCTAAGAGAGAGAGAGAGATTTGTTTTCCATTATGTTGTGTCTCTGTGAAATCAAATGAGATCTCAAATGTGTGCAATTTAAACTGTATGATGTAGTTTATGTGCAGCATTTGTTATTAGCCAATTATAGTGATCACATACAAGAATAAGTGAAAAAGGAATGTTTATTCTCTTAAATTTCTTTGGGGCTAACAAACAGTGCCGTTGATGTGAAAAGATTAGTTTGAGAAGACAAACTTTAAAAAGGTGAAGTAAATATGACCCAAAGGGGATTCTTTTTGGTGTACCTCTGCTTTTCCTAGCCTTTTAGAGTCACATTTGGAAATGTGATCACATATAAGAATAAGCGAAAAAAGGAAGGTTTATTATCTTATATTTCCTTAGGGCTAACAAACAGTGCCGGTGCATGCTTTGATGCCTTAATTCAGTTGGTAATTATTTTTACGTTTCATTAACCCTGCATTTCATGTTTGCGGGTTACGCAACTGGCATGCTTGGGTTTTTTGATCACATGGGGAATACAAAGACAGTGTATTTTACTGTAAAGGCAGCTTGGTAGTTGTGGTGATGTAGATATTTGGGGAGTTTGATATAACAGGTGCTGGCCTTTAAGGTGGCACTTACCTGGTTTCTGTTACTGTTGTCTGCCTTATTCACACAGTGCAGCTATGCAATTAGTGTTGACACTTCCATCTTATATCATCGTTGTAATGTTTTTTTTTTTCTACAGTCATACAGTTTGCACCAAATTAACAAAAATGTCTATTCAGATTTTCTTGAGTAAAATATATTTGATCAGATAACATTTATCTGAAAAATAAAAACCCATCTTGTATTATTTACAAGCACTAAAGGACTGCTGGTTTGCCCCCACATCATATGACATGAATGAATGAATGACATAAAGAAAAAGGAGGAGGGTGTGCTTTTCTCATTTCACCACAAGGTGGCAGCAGTCGCCTTTGCTGCCCATACACACTGCAGCAGTGTCACCTGACCTACATCTTTACGAACACATGCAAGTAAACAAAAGCGATGAAAAATTAAGCAGGAGTGGCACACCTTTTAACGTCCACTCTGCTCTGCCTCTGACATCACTTCAGCTCAGAGAGAGACCACATGCGTCCAGGGCGTCTGAAGATGCCCAGTACGAGTTTTCCCACAACTGCTGCAGAAGAGATCGGTGGGTAGGAATCAGGGAGGGAGAGAAAGAGGAAGTAAGACTGAGAATGGGTGGCAATGAAGAGAAAAACAGAGTGAGGGAGAGAATGAGAGAGAAAGAGAAAGGGAGCAAGAGATAGGGAGGGAGAGAGTGAGTGAGCAAGAGAGAGAGAGGCCTGCTGTGCTAGTGGGAAACAGATGGTATTTATGTCTAAGACTCCCTCAGAGAAGAGTGTGTGGAGCAGTGAGGAATATCACACACACATATCCTCGTACAGAGATGGCGTCACCAAACATGGCCATGAGGAGAACTGATGAGATTACACCGATCTAGTGAGTGAGATGATGCTGTGGGGTTAGTGTCACTCTGTTACGGCCACACACTCCCTCCTCAACAACACACTCATTCTGGTCAAAGTGAGTCATATGGTGTCTTCACACACCTTCACTCTCTCTCTCTCTCTCTCTCTCTCTCTCTCTCTCTTTCGCTCTCAGACATACACACATATAAAAACACACACACACCACACACTTTCTCTGTGGCACACATAATCTCTTTGGCAATCTCACACACACACACACTCTCACTCTTGGTCACACACACACACGCCCCACAGCCTGTTCACTCTTCCTCTCTCACACTCCCTCGATCACTTCATGGTGGCTGCGTCCCCTGCTTGGATGGTCATCTGTTATGTGTGGGCAGATGATTTAAGCTAATGTGCTGCGGAATATAGGGGAGATGTGTGCGTTTGTGTGTGAGAGAGTGTGTATGCCGTGTCTTTTGACATTGGAGGAAGCTGGATGACCTTGCAGGCTGCGTTGGGTTATTTATTGGCTGCTAGGTCGTCAGCACCAATCACTGTTATGATTCAGACGCTTTCAATTTCACCTGCTGGTATCAGGACCACTGCAGAGCCTTCCCCCTCTCTTTATCACTCTCTCTCTCTCTCTAGCTATCTCTCTCTCTCTCATGCACATACACTTCTCTATCTCTTCTTTCTCTCTCTCTCATTCGCATACACTTCTCTCTCTCTAGCTATCTCTCTCTTTCTCTCTCTCATGCATATACACTTCTCTCTATCTTTCTCTAGCTATCTCTCTCTTTCTCTCTCTAGCTATATATATCTCTCTAGCTATCTCTCTCTTTCTCTATCTCTCGTGCAAGCACACACACACACACACCAGTTGTCAGCATGATAAATTCTGGAAGCCTTGTCTACATTTACAAGATGATTAATACTAAAACTATTTGGAGTAGTTTGTTTATACAAATCATCTGTGATCCCTGCATCCCCCTCTCTTTCATACCTCTCTGTCTGTCTTTCTCTCCTTCCATATTATGCTCTCTCTCTCTCATTCTCTCTTTCACCTGGCCTCTTTCTCTCATGCTGTTCACATGAAATTCAGCCTCCTGTGCTTTGTGTTGGTTATAAGGTGCAAAGGTGTCAGCACAAGTTAATGGCTATTGATTCTGTGGAGTTTTTTTGTTCAAGCTTGGCACTGATGCCTCTGTCAAAGCCTATTTCTGCTGGGAACTGCATAGCTGATTCCCTGCAGGTGAACCAGAGGCTTGGTGTTGTGAATTTGACCTCTGTGATCAGTATAAGTTTATATACTCTTTTGATCCCGTGAGGGAAATTTGGTCTCTGCATTTATCCCAATCTGTGAATTAGTGAAACACACTCAGCAGCAAACATTGAGGTGAAGCACACACTAATTCTAACACTAACTCATTGGTTAACCTGTGTGTGTGTGTGTGTGTGTGTGTGCACAACACACCTGGGCTGCCACTGCCAGCAAGGTTTTAAAAATTACAGTATTATACCCAGTAAGATAGGTTTTGTCTGTAGGCCTAATGCATTAATGCACCAGAAATCAACTGCTATTTTTGATGACTGAACTGCATTTAGTTGTAGTGCGATTTATAAACTGCGTGTGATTCATAAAGTCACCCCAAGCACTTGCAACCAAGGTCTTCATTATTTTCTTTTAGAGCATGTGAGATGGTTGATTTGTTGAGCCATTTTATACTTTGAAAAGTTGCATGGTGCAATAGACTACTAGGCTATAATTGAAAGTATGTTTTGGGGGTGAGTTTGTCCATTGTATAGGCGAGGTCAGGCCACTCTGTATCCGGCCACTCTGTATCCGGCCATGGGCTAGGTTTTAATCTATTAACAATATAACAAAAACGAACGGGATGTCCCGGCTATAGCGAATCCTGCCGTGTGACGTAATCACCCGCTCATCTCGCCATAAATCCCTTGTCTTACTCCATTTGAGGTGGCTGGTGACATCGGCGTGGAACAGAAACCTTCTCATGCCTCGGAGTGAAGGGTGTTTTACGCACGCGGAAATCCATTACAGCGAGTTGCCATGACGACAACCCTGGATGGAGGAGCTCTAGCGGCTTAGACAGGTGTTGGGTTTGCGCATCGCTCCCTAGACCGCGCGGCAATGTGAGGGAGCAGCAGGGATACCAACGCACTCGCGACGTCCCCTTCCATGATCGCAGCTGCCCTAGCGCTGTGGTAGACCGCCGAATTTCTGTATTGGGAGGGAGGAATCATACACGCCACCATGGTGCACCACTCGGGATCCATTCAGTCCTTCAAACAGCAAAAAGGTCGGTGTTTACAGTCTGCGTGTGTGTGCGCGCGCTCATGCGCCTGTCTTGCGCTCTTCGTGGTGCTCGGATGCTGTGTTGAAGTAGAGTTTGGCTTTCGGTATTTTCACCACACAAAATAGATTTTAGTGTCTTAAAAAGACAAAACAATTAAACTTATGGCGCAGAGAAATCAGAATTCCCACAGATAGTCTGAGCTACAGTGTAAGAGTATGGGACCACTGCTGACATAGGCTACATACATCATATTTGTTCTACAATGTAAACGCCTAGATAAGACGTCTCTGAAAAGGTATTGCTATGTTTTTGTTTTGTGTTTAAAGGCTTGGTTAGAGTTATTTCAACAAATCATTCAACAAATCATTCAACTCTGCTATCCACTTTTCACGCTTGCTCTATGAGTCGTGCTTTTTTGACGCTTTAATCACACTGCGGTCTGTAAGTTGAGGAAACATTCAAAGATGGATCTATTCTAGGGCCTACACACTGGAAGTCTAGGTTATTAATGGAAATATTAACTTACGTGTGCTTGCTTAGCATGTAACTTAAATGCTATATGTCAAGACCTGTTCCACAGTTTCCTGTATTTGTTTTCATCAGTGTGAGCTTCATGCTGTTGTAAGTCAAAGTCAATTGTAATTCAAAGATGTTAAGAAATGTGAGCTGATGGTTTTGGGGGAATATCTGTAGGAAAAACACTTTGCTGTCTGCACATCAGGCCATTTTGTTAAAAGGGCAGCACTTGACTGCTGGAAGTAATTCAGTTAGGAATGGAGGGATGAGATGTAGGATGGAAACAGGAAAAGACCACACAGGGAAGATGAGCAGCCCCATCAGTCTGTTATGGCACTGCCCGTAAAAAAACACTGTCTCACTCCAACACTTTGTAGAGTCTTCTTCTGATGCTATGTATGCCTACATCTCAGCAGGGCAGAGAACACTTAACACTGTGTAAACAGCAGGCACAATTGCATCGGCATCAGTTGGCCCAGTATGGACACAGACAACATGCATTTCATTAGTTTTAAAAGAGAGGTTTTAAGCAAGGGGTTCCTCACCCAGGGGGACTGTACTCTATGGTGCCTGTAAGATTGCTAGAGATAATCTCAGACCATCATTGGTTGGCCCAGCATGAAGTCCATATGTTTCATTGGTTTTACAGAAACCAATGCTTGAGGCTTGCGGTGATCAGTGAGATTGCTACGAATTTTTGGCTTTGGCATATACTGAATCAATATGAAGGAGGTACTTGAGAGAAATCAATTGAATCAATCCACTTTTGTTTGAGGACCCTAAGCAGTCACAAAAAAAAACACAGGGAATCCCTGTTAAGAGAGTTCAAGTTGAAAAACACCAGACTGAGACACTCAGGAACCCTAGTGGCAGAGACAGAACCATGTGTGTTTATCGGTCTCTTTCAGCCCAGAATGCAGTGGAATCGCCACGGTGTCCAGGGTAGTGCCACCGCTACACTGCTTGTTTGATCAATGTGTGTGTGTGTGTGTGTGTGTTCAGCATGACATTAATAAAAAAAGTGTTCAGGAAGCTCTCAGTACTTGCTAGTCACTCATGTAATGGTTTTGTTGGCCGCCACTGGTGCCTGTGCTCTGTCCCTTATTGATCTGTAGACGGTTTGTGTACTCGTAGTGGTGCTATGAGCATGTGTCAGGGCAGGCTATTATTTATATGGGTGCGTCACTACTTCTTCTTGGGACTTTGGGGCTGGCTGGCCGGCGGGCTGACATCGATCTGTGAGGGGAAGAGGCGGTGTTTTGTTTTTTAGGTGGACGCAGCAGGAGCAGTCTGCACCTCTAATGGCCTGTGGTTAATTATTTATGCTAGGAATGCTTGTCACCCAGAGCTGCATGCTGTGAAGCTCTCAGGATGAGAGAGAGAAAGAGAGAGAGAGAGAGAGAGATCTATGACAGGAACTCAAGGAACTCGCGATGAAGAGGCCATTCTCTGAGTGTGCATGCTCTGAAGGACTGCGGTGAAATGCAAAGTTGAGTCGTGACATGATGCAGAGACATATTAGTGATAGGTTTGGAATTAGTGAAAGGTTTGGTGAATTGCAGCAAAATGCAAAAATTCATAATTTTTGGATCCAAACGTTCACATGCATATTGTTATTTCTGTAAGGAGAAACTCTGCTCATGTTAAAGTGCAGACAACTGTTTTCAGTACAGAACCCTCTTGTGAGATGTCTGCTATTTGTCTTGTTACTGTTGAGTAGAGACACCACATGTTATCTTCCCTCCTTACCTTTTACCTGGTGGTGTCATAGAGCAGTGCAGAATAAAGAGTGTGTTGTGATGTTGCTATCACCAGGGACCCCTAATTCAAACATACTGCTATCAGTTGGATTAATGGTGCAGAACTGTAGTGATACTTTACTGCATAAAATCCACTTCAAAAACCCCCACAGACACCCGAGCTACAGAAGTTAGCAAACTTCAGCCAATCACAGAGCAGGACAGTCTTGTTTACAGTGTGGTGTTTTGTGAGAGTTGTCACCAAGGATCTCTAATTCAGACATGCTGTGGAGATCTAGTGGAAATACTGTACACTGCTATCCGCTATCAGTTACCCCCTGGAACTTCCCAGACAGAACTGGACCCGGCCCGGGGCAGATGAGGTCTAGAGGCTGACCCGATATAGATAACCCGCCCACCACCACCACCTCCACCACTTGGAAGGCACATTTGAACCATGAGCTTGTTGTGGAGGCAGTGTGCAGGCAGTGTGAGGGTGGCACAATGATCTTATGCCATCTCTGCAACCTCAGAATGACCTTCTGGTGATATCTATAGCATGTCATCAGCCTGTTTTGGCCAGCTAAGACCTAATGATGGTTATTTGATTATATGAATTGTAGGTATAAAACACTAGTCTGCCAAGCTGGTGCGCAAGTGAGTATTTCTAAAGTGTGATCAAATTGATGTTCTGTTGACATTGGTTTGTGAATGATTCATGTGGTCTATTGATCCTTGAAGTCTTGATGAAGGACCTGACATGTTTACATGTCAAGATTGTCATTCAAAATGAAGGTCCTTGCTCTTGGTGTTTGGACTGATTAAGCTATCCCAGAAAAAGGCCAATTTTAGGTGTACAAAGATACACCACATGGACCAGAGACACTTTTAGTTCTTCAAGACAGATCAAGACACACTTTTGCAGCCCTATCCTTACCAGGTGATTTTTCACCACTTTGAGTGAAGTTTGTTTTTGCACTGAACGTCCCAGGTTGAACAAACAAACACTTGAATGGCTGAGAGTGACTGATCGCGGCATGTCCCAAAACAAGCTTCAGATGAGCAACCGTGCTGGAGGTTTGATGAGATCAGGCAAACTGGGCCAACCTGACAGACCCAGACGCACAAAAAAAACTATCAGTAAAAAACGATGACAGGACACAGAGCTATCTATTTTAGAAAGTGAGATTCAGAGAGAGACGGGGAGAGAGTTTATTGCAACAATGACAGCTGGCCAGACAAATCTACTGTGGTGGTGCAGTGCTGATCATCCATTTAAAAATGAAACAAACTTAAAAAAATTAAAGACAACAACGATAATGGAATTGGGCTTTGGTACATGGACCTCCTCACTGCAGTCTGATTTACATAATGTTCACAGTCTCTGATGGAGAAAAAGAAACAGTGACTGCTTAGAAACAGTGTGGTTATGTTTCCATACTACACAGTAGTTCCTAAAATGGTTCAGGTCCATGGTGTGGAGGTGTCTGTTCTGATGGTCTTTGTGGTCACTGAAGCAGAACAGGCTGCCATCGAGTTTAAAATGGCACTGGGCCTCTTTTCTTTCTGCAACCAAACTGATATTTGGAATTGTAGGACATTATCTCTAAGAATATTTTTAGAACTGAACTGTAACAGTAGAGGACTGTGTGTGTGTCTGTGTGTGTGTATGTGTGTGTGTGTGTGTGTGTGTTTGTCTGCGTGTCTGTGTGGGTGTGTGTGTAGGAGGAAGAGAAAAAAAAGTCTGGATTTTTTGGCATTATCCTAAGCGGTCCACTGGTTGCACAACACCCCTCAACAGTGTCCCAGCCACCTGCCCTGTTACATAATCAAGCTGGCTACACACACACACAGCATCAGCTGACTTGATGACATTAAAGGTGTACATTGGACAGAATATGAAAAGAAAACAACTGTGTATATTACAGGTTTCATACAGACCCCCAGAAGTTTACATACATGATCATAACATAGATCATAATGCATTCACATACACACCTAGTTTCACCTCAATATCTGATCAATTGACCTATCGCTAAGCCCCATCTATTGAATGCAGAATAGATGCTGTGATTTTTGTCTGATTTCATGTCATCTGACTACATAATGTTTCGATGAATCTGCACTAGTTTGCTAGTTTTGCTAGCTATATGAGTTGTTAGCTTTATGGGTCCTGCTGTCAGATCACCTTCCTGGTACTTTAATCTGAACTAGTAGTTCTGTTGGCTCCTACTGTCATGCAGGACCCAGCTGAGTAACACATGCTCGCTACGGATCAGTCTGACACCTTACTGAGGAGACGTTGCCCAGTTTAGAAGCACAGGATTGTATGTGTGTGTGTGTGTGTGTCATGTTTGGTTCCTGCCAAAGTATCGTTTTCAGCTGCCCATATGGCATTTTATGTTTCTGTTCAAATTACTGTTTGATGTACAGTATGTATTATGCATCTGTGGATAAAACACTAGCTTTAATGGTGTCATTACATTACATTACATTTGGCTGACGCATTTGTAACCAAAGCGACTAACAACATGGTAACAGTTAAGTTTTAAAGCAATTCTCTCAACAATTTTAGGACAATTTAAAAACGGTAAAGTACAGTAAGAATAAGTGCATCAGTGAGTGCTGTTTTTAAACAGTTGAGTGTCAGTTCAAGACAGCTAGGTCTAGGTCCTGCTAGGATCAGCAAGCAAGCAAGACTTGTTGTAAGTGGTGCTATGAGGGCATTCAAGTAGGTGGCAGCAGAACCAGAGACTACTTTGTAGGAAAGCGTTAGAGCCTTGAATTTGATGCGGGCCGCCATAGTTAGCCAGTGTAGCTGGATGAGCAGCGTGGTAACATGTGCCCTTTTGGGTTGGTTGTAGACCAGGCGCGCCGCCGCGTTCTGGATCATCTGAAGGGGTTTCACTGCGCAGGCTGGGAGACCTGTCAGGAGGGCGTTGCAGTAGTCAAGTCGTGAAATAGTATAGTATAGTATAGTATAGTATATATTTTGATCCTGTGAGGGAAATTTGGTCTCTGCATTCATCCCAATCCGTGAATTAGTGAAACACACTCAGCACACAGTGAACACACAGTGAGGTGAAGCACACACTGAGAGCTGTTTCAGCTGAAAACCTACCCACAATTATTTACACAAAATAACTCCTTGTTCACACACTGTTTATTACGGATCTGAGCCACATTCTCAATTTGCTTGTAGAAAGGGTGCTCCCAGACATTTAATGGAATGGATACCACACTGTACCTTCCTGCTCGTTGTGGGCTTCGTAGAATACAGAGGGGAAGGGACAGAGGGGAGGATGAAACAGAGAAGACAGAAGATGGATGGAGACAGAGACAGAAGTGGTGAGATGGGAGGAGGAGAGAGAGAGATGACAGAAGAGGAGAGGAAGTGGGGCAGTGGTAGTGTAGTGGGGCCTGATAGTGTAGTGGGGCAGTGGTAGTGTGGTAGTGGGGCCTGATAGTGTAGTGGGGCAGTGGTAGTGTAGTGGGGCCTGATAGTGTAGTGGGGCAGTGGTAGTGTAGTGGGGCAGTGGTAGTGTGGTAGTGGGGCCTGATAGTGTAGTGGGGCAGTGGTAGTGTAGTGGGGCCTGATAGTGTAGTGGGGCAGTGGTAGTGTAGTGGGGCAGTGGTAGTGTGGTAGTGGGGCCTGATAGTGTAGTGGGGCAGTGGTAGTGTAGTGGGGCCTGATAGTCTAGTGGGGCAGTGGTAGTGGGGCAGTGGTAGTGTAGTTGGGCCTGATAGTGTAGTCTGGCAGTGGTAGTGTAGTGGGGCCTGATAGTGTAGTGGGGCCGGATAGTGTAGTGTGGTAGTGTAGTGGGCTCAGGAGTCAGGCTGGCATGCAGTAGCAAGACAAATGGGGGGCTTGTTTTCTTGGCAGCCACCGTTGTGCCCTTGAGGGTGGCACTTAACCCCAAGTTCCTCAGAGGAGACAGGCCCTGTAATAATGGACATCTGTAGGACGCCTTGGATAAAAGCATCAGCCAAATGAATGTATAAAATAAAAAAGTTTGCTGGAAGAATGTGCGCTCCGCTAAAAGGAGTGGTAAAAGGGTTGGAGAGCCAAGGAAGAGGAGCATCAAATAGAAATGTTTAGGTTAGTTTGGATTCATAATTATTAAGCATTCATGATCACAAGGGAAATATGTTCAAGACAAAATGGAAACGAAGAGATCTGATTCAACATGGTGGCACACTCTTTCTCAGTCTGTCTCTCTCTCGCACACCCAAGCGGCCAAAACATGCTCTCTTCATAAAAATTTGGACAAACACTGTGTGTGTGAGAGAAAGAGACAGACAGTGGCGTTAGGAAGAGTGTGACGGAGACAGCGAGCTTACAACTCCATTTGCCATGATGCAATAGAGCATCAGCATCCAGGATTGTGTAATAATGTAGCCAGTCAAGTGTCATAAAACTACCATCTGTCAGAAACAGCTGCCAGAAGGTCGCTAGCACTGCCCACTCCAGAGAGATAATGACAGCTAGGCCCACTTGATGGGACGGGGAGGGAAGGGCTGACTAGAGCCCAAGGCTGATGACAAGTAATCTCTTTATGCCATCACCGACCGCTCCAGGCCTGATTATTATTTAGTATTATTCAGTTCATGGTTGGTTCCTGCCATTTTCAAACATCTTTTTCGGCTGTTCCCATATCGTATTTTATGTTGGATTTTTCTTCAAATTACAGCATGAGGTGTTACGCGTCTATGGATAAAACACCAGGCAAAACCACTAATGGTGTTAATTAAGGTTAATTGTAGAAATCCATATTTATACACACACATACTCACTCTCTCTCTCTCTCTCTCTCTCTCTCTCTCTCTCTCTCTCTCTCTCTCTCTCTCTCTCACACACACACACACAGGCACACAGGCAAGTGACAGTGGGATGTCCAGAGGCTCTGTACCGTGCCCATCCATCACACAGTTCCTGTTGCCAGCAGTACTGTGTATGATGGACTCTATAGAACTAAACAGAACACATAGAAAGAGACACAAACACGTCAAGGCCCCAATTTAAATTACAGTCAAAGAGCAAAGTCTACAGTAATAACTAAACAAAATATATTTGCAAATGTAATAGCATTAGGGAGACCCTCGACACAAACACTGACGGGTTAGCTCACTATTCCCTCACACCAGTGCACTTGTGTGTGGCCGCCATCTAAATGAGGGCCTGATGTTTTAGGCGGGGATCACACCAGCCAGCGGCAGCGGCAAATGTAACGCAATGCTCAGACCATAATAAGTTTTGTCTCGTTCCTACTGTAAGCAACACAAACGGTTTGTCAATTGAATTCACTCGCGTTGCGCTTTGAAAGTTGGACCAAGTTCAGCGCTCAGCTTGTTCAACGCTAGCGTTACGCCAGCGGTGCCACCGCTCCGCTGCTGAACCATAGAGAACAATAGGAAACCTGCCGCTTGCCGCTGGCTATTGTGATCCCCGGCTTATACTACGTGTGGCAGGAGGGCAGATACTGTGAGGCGTGGTGTACGGATGTGTTCTGGTATTCACCCAGTTTCACCCGGTTTGATTTGGATTTTTTTTTTTTGTTTATTTTCAAAAACTCAATTGTCCTCTTAAAAAACTCAAATGTGCTCTGTTCTTCGGAAGTAGGTTTCTCTAATGCTTTTGTGTTTGCTCCACTCTGTCAGACAATAAAACTCATCCTCCATAGCCCACTCTCACTCTCTCTCTCTCTCTCTCTCTCTCTCTCTCTCTGTCTCCCTCTCTCTCTCTCCCTTCTATTAGTCTCCATCTGTACCCAACTCATGGCATCCCTTTCTGTGACGCTGCCTCTGGGTAGTGGAAGTCTGAGCTCAGACTGCCGCCTATTAACTTTCTTTACCTAGAGGAGTGCAAATGGACATACAAAGTGTGTGTGTGTGTGTGTGTGTGTGTGTGTGTGTGTGTGCGTGTGTGCGTGTGTATGTGTGTATGTGTCTCTCTCTCTCTGTCCCTGTTTCTCTCTCTCTCTCTCTCTCTCTCTCTCTCTCTCTCTCTGTGCGCTGGTGGCAGTTGGCTCAGTGAGGATTGTAATGATGAATAATGGAGAGATTGCAGTGAAAGAGTGGCAGCAGGATCTGAAGAAGCCCACTGACCTGTATTTCTCAGCCATCCTCTCCTCCCTCTGCTCTACTCTTCTCTCTCTCATTCTTCCTCTCCTCCCTCTCCTCTACTCTTCTCTCTCATTCTCTCGCTTTCTTCTTCTCCATCCGCTTCTCTCTGTACCTCTCTTTTCGTTACATCTCCTCTTTCTCCTCTCCTTTCCTCTCCTTTTGTTACATCATATCTCCTCACCTGTCCTCTCCTCTCCTCTCGTTACATCTCCTCTTTCTCCTCACCTCTCCTCTCCTCTGTCTTCTCTCCTTTCCACCTTTCATCTCCTCACCTCTCTTCTTCTCTTCTCCAACTCCTCTGTCCTTCTATTTTCTCTTCCTGTCCCACTCTGTCTCCATTTTTTTCTCTTCTCCTCTTTCGTGTTTCCTCTCTCTTCTCCTCTCCTCCTCTTCTCTTCCCATCTCCTCCTCTCCTCTACTCTACTCCTCCTCTCATCTCCTCTCCTCTCTCTTGTCTCCTTTCTCTCCTCTTCCTCTCCCCTCCACCTCCCATCTCCTCCCCTCCTCTCCTTTCATCATCTCTCCTCTCCTTACCTCCTCCTCCTCCTCTCTCTTCTCGTTTCTCATCAGTGCGACCTCCACTAACAAACCCAGCTGTCTGGTGCAGCCAAAGACAGACAGAATCGCCCGCAGTGAGGCTGGCCTTCTTGGGAGTGGAGCTAGAAATAGACACGGACACAAGCTACAGGCTACAGACACACACACACACACACACACACACACACACACACACAGATGCACTTTGCACTGGCCTAGAACCTGCTGCTTTGACTGCTGCTGCTGCTTAAAAGTCTGCACTTCCATTAAAACAGTCGTGTCATGGTCACGGCCCAAACAAGCATGAACACACCGCTGTAAGGTCACACCCACTCTACTCTTTAAAGTTATTTATTAATGGCTGTTCTATTTTGGGTGCCAAAACCCATGCACTTGGCCTGAATTGTTTTCTTTCTTTGGTATTTTTGACCCAAAATCATTCACATCTCGAAATAATAAGATTTATGTGATGAACCAAACAATTGCTTTATGTGTGGCATTGTTTTGATTTTCATTGTTTTACCTCTCACATCACAGCTGGAATAATCTCCAGTGTACCAACTGGTAGGACAACACCAAGGATATCAGTTTCACCTGCAGGCAGCAGCAGCAGCAGCAGCACTACTACTGATGTGATTTTCTGCTTCAGCTTGTGTGTACACTGCATGAGGGAGTTTAGAACAAAATAGCACAACACAATACTGTTAGTAATAATGAAAACACTGAAATATGGTCTGTTAAAGAACTTGGGGAATTTATCACTACATGTATATTTAGCTGATGCTTTTATCCAGAGTGTCTTACAAATGAGGTACAGCATTCAAAGTTTCAGTGCAAATAGTAATAGACTATGAACACAATACAGAAGGAATACACTACAATGTCTTCTCTATTTGATATATTGAATGATGTTATATGGTGTCATGCACCATCAGTGAAGGGCTAGATTTGTTTGGGATTAGAATGTCCTGTCATACCAAGACATGCAGTATTCATTTTAAATGAACAATTCAGGATCTGAATATGGACATATGAATATGGTTTCTCTTGGATGTGAAATTAGCATAAACGTGGACTAGCAGTGCAGCATAATGCATGTTCTCTGTTAATGCCTCAAACAGCTGAAAATGATTTGAATGTCTTTTGATAGCAGTTGATGGTGCCAAGAAAATGATATATACACACACACTCTCTCTCTCACACACACACGCACACACTCAGCCACCCACATGCAGATTTATAGCCTACAGTGCACAAGCACATGCAATACCTGGTGTATGGCAAACACACTCATACTCTCACTCACACTCACACACCTGCTATTGCAGTTGCACACACATGCACAAAACACACTCCCATATAGCCTACAGCACACACACACACACACACACACACACACACACACACATACACTTTCTACATGTTCACACATGCACACACAGTTTACTGTGTATCCACACATATGCACCATTAGCTGTAAACTTGAGATGAACTTCCTTCCTTCCCATATCTTCTTCTTGTGACCTGCCATTTCTTAGTAATCTATTCTGATTTGATTTATTCCCTTTGATAACAAAGCGCCTGCCGATCTGGCACCATTCCCTACTTCTCCCCCTGAGCTGAGGGATGACCTCACAATCCTTAATCCGGAATTTCATTACATTTTCTACGCCTTCATCCCGAGTGACACAGGGAGGGCAGGGAGCACCGGGTATTACTGATGCCATATGAGGACAGAGACACATCAAACCCCCACTGTTTGGCCAGCCAGTTACATTAAGGCTGTGTGTGTGTTTGTGTGTGTGTGTGTGTGTGTGTGTGTGTGTGTGTGTGTGTGTGATTATGGTGTGTGTGTGTGTGTGTGATTATGGTCCCTATTAGATGTGTGAATACTGTGTATGTTAATAGAATGGAGGGCAGATAGTATATAGAAGTGAGCAAGGCACTTAACCCCAAGTTGCTCCGGGGACAATGTGATCCCTTGTAATATAGCTGACATATGTAAGTCACTTTGGTCAAGAAATGTCTGCTAAATGTAATGTAATGTAATGTAATATAGATAGATAGATAGATACTTTATTGATCCCCAGGGGAAATTCAAGTAAGTTGCTGGCACCACCCCCTCGCGACACCTCATGAAGTGTGCCAGGTGGGAGATGCTAGCCTCCTTGCACTAGCCAGCCCACCCTCCATGCCCAAGGTTACATTAGGTGTGCAGGTTGTGTGCTCAAGATGACGCTGCCGTCTGGCATGTCCTTATTATGACCGCCGTGCAGCGAAGCGGCGGTCATATAGGTTTAGTCAGATTTTTATTTATTTATTTATTTATTTTTTCTCCTTTTTTTCCAAACTTGGTGGGCATGTAGCCCTACATGGATAGCATGGAACCATCGTTTTTCGTTTTGATCTGTAGCCCCCCCGCTGGACTAGACCCCCGAAAGGAGGGTAGGGCAGACACAGTTTTCTGTGAATATCTCGAGAACCGTAGGGTTTAGGAGGACCACCTTTTTTTGTATGTTGATCTACCCATTCCATAACCACTCATTTCATGTATAGCGCCACCTAGTTAAAAATTAAAAAGCAAAAAATTAGGTGTTGTAATCACAATATCTCTGGCTGACATGGTCAAAACTGCACGAAATTGAAAGTGTAGGATCATTATGACACCCTCCGAATGCATGCCAAGTTGGACTTTCGTTCATGGGGGCCATACAATAAATTAATTTATGTGTACATTTAGTGACTGTACACCAACAGAGTTTTCTGTGAATATCTTGAGAACCGTAGGGCCTAGGATGACCAATTTGTTGCGTATGTTTGCCTCCAGGGGTCATGTTAACCCATTCCATATGCACACGTGCATAAACAGATATTCACACACACACACATACATTCACAGTAATCATACGTATGACACATACTGTACACACACAGTAGACATATGTACGCATGCATGCACATGCACACACACAGGCACACCCACAAGCACATGCACGCACACACACACACACACACAAACATAAACACGTACACACACACATGCACACAATTCAAAAATTTCCCAGAATTATGAACAGGCAAGATGGGGTTGGGGTTGTATAAAATGTATTTTACATGTGAAATCTATGAGCTAATCATGTTTTGGTACTTGTTGTCTAGCAGATACCAGTGAGAATTGAGTGTGCATAATGCAATTCAGTGGGACAGTCAGAATCCTATATGCCTTTCACCTTTTGTTTTTAGCCAGCATTTACCGCATGCCTTGGCAGTGTGCTTGGCAGTATACATGCTTTTGCAGTTTGTGTGAAGTGTGTATGGTTCTTTACAAAGCCGTATCCCATCCCAGTCTGAGCTTTTCTCATTGCCTCAAGTGGGTAGCTTTTGCACATCTTCTTCCCCATATTGCCCCAGTCTGGTGTGTTTGGTTCCGTCTGCACCTCAGTGTTTTGCGTCCCAGTGTTATGTGTCCCAGTGCTCTGTGTTTAGCCTCTCAGTAGTGTCTGTCAGTCATGCCCTGAGGCAGGTACATCCACTGGTGCTGCAGACTGGCTGTCTTCCAGATTTAGTGTTGACTGATAAAGGTGTTGGCCAATGTAGATTGGGGGGGCCATGTGGGCTCTGTGTTTGATTGTTATCCTCTAATTCATCGCATAACATTACCAGGAGCGAAGCCCTCAGATGTCCAAAGATAAAGAAGTACTCTGTTTCAGCCAAACGGGAGCTCTATTTTAGCTGAAGATTGTCTCGGTCTCATCCAAACATCAGCTCTGATTTACACCCGTATGCTTTAGTCTGCCACTGCTTTATTAAACAGTCTTTCTCAATTACACTTACTCTCTGGTGTAATATACAATAGCTTTAATATATAATAGCAGAACCTGAGTATACCTTGGAGCACAACACACACACAACACACACACACACACACACACACACACACACACACACACACACACACACACACACACACACACAGCCTATATAAACACACATATTTATGTATGCACACACACATAGACACACACATATACATACACACACTTATTTAAGCACACATATGCACCATCTCTCTCTCTCTCTCTTTCACACACACACACACACACACACACAGCCTATATAAACACACATATTTATGTATGCACACACACATAGACACACACATATACATACACACACTTATTTAAGCACACATATGCACCATCTCTCTCTCTCTCTCTCTCTCTCTCTCTCTCTTTCACACACACACACACACACACACACACACACACACACACACACACACACACAGACGTACACACACACACAGACACACACTCACAGATGCATGCACGCACACTCAGGATTAACGTCCCCTGATAAACAGGTCTGAGCCAGATCCATGCTGCTGGCAGATTAAAAACTAGATTGCTCTTCAGATGTGGGCTTCATCGCCTGATTTATTTATTTACTTATTTAGACTTATTTATTTATTTATTTACTTATTTGGACTTATACAAGAAGTATGTTTTGAAATGACAATGCTGCCCACTGGCTAGAGGATGAAAGGGACGTGTAGACAAGACAGGCAGGAACAACGTGACATTTCTACTTCATGAAGCAGACTCCTGCCTCTCCCTAGTCCACCAGGAAAGAAAGATGTAGTCTTCAAAGAAGCTCCTTATTCCCACTGGTCAGAGGGAGAAAGGGATTCTCTGACCTCTCCATGTACTGTAAGGTCCTCTCGGCTCACGGTGAGCCCACGGGACTCAGCTTCATCCTGGCTCCCCCTGGAGCTCTGTGGGGTCAGTAAGTAAGCTCTCCAGACCTGTGGGAATAAGGAGCTTCTCTGCTGGACTCATCTAAATCACAGGGCATGTGCTGTGAAGGTGGGTAGCAGTGTAACAATCACATGCATGTGTGAACTCACAAACACAGACATAGACACACACACACACACACACACACACACACACACACATACTCTCTCTCTCTCTCTCTCTCTCTCTCTCTTTCTCTTTCTCTCTCTCTCTGTTTCCTCTTTCTCGCTTGCTCTCTCTCTCTCTCTCTCACTCACACACACACACACACACACACAAATACATGCATGTTCTTAACCAAATAGGGTAAAGCCAAAGTGTTATAGACAGAAGCCAAAGGTCAGACAGAAATAAGAACACTGTTTATTTTACTCCACACACACACACACAGACACACACACAGACACACACACAGTTGGTATAGGTGAAACAGGTTACAGCCAGTGCGGGTCATGATACACTCAGAAATAAGCACAGTGGCACTGCTTTTCACTGCTGGGTCTTTATTCAGCATTTATTCTGCTTGACCCATTAATCGTCACAGAATGCTGCTCAAACTGTCACTCCCTCTCTCCTCTCTCTCTCTTTCCCTTTCCTGTTCATTTTTGCTCACTCTGAGACTGTCTGACCCTTTCTCCCTGTCTCTCTCCAGTTTTCTTCGAGGCTGTCTGGTGCCTACTGCAGTGATTGCTGTCCATGGTACTGACTGAGGAACGCGGCCAGCCACTCTTGATTTCTCTATCGCAGACCCTGAAACACTCCATTAGTTTAGTCTGTTTAGTAATCTAGTTTCAGTCCAAGTCCAAGAGCTCTATTGCTTCATGTGGAGTGCGATAAGATAACATTCCATGGACCCAAACATCATTGTTTTAGCCACTGGTCCACAGTGCAGGATACGATCTTGATATCTGGACATCTCAGCAGAAGACCTGCTTAAAGGAATTATTCGGAGTAAAATGCATTATTTTGATGTCAACTCAACGTATGTACTCCCAATCATCCGTAAATTGATCTAAAGTGCATTTTACTCCGGATAATTCCTTTAATGAAGTACACAGTGGTCCCAAATGGCCTCATTGTTTGCATGCTTGAGTATCTGCAGACTAGAGAGCCGAAGACCTCACTGCTCTCAGTCTCGTGATACGGCATGTGGCTTATAATGTGCCGCCACTGTTTTGACCCTGCTGCAGGCACATCACGTGTTTTGTTGTGTCCCAAAGAAGACATACTGTTTTATGTGTATGCACATTACGGGCCTCATGCTGGGTGTGTGTGGGAAAAGGGATTGTTTGGGTGTTGTTCAGGCAGGGAAGTGGTTGTTTAGTGCTGGTCTGCTATGCTGTGTGTGGTAAATTATTCAGTCAATTTCGCCTGCCTCTTCCCCATCTTGTCAACAGAGTATAGTATAGTATAGTATAAGTATGAATATATACTCTTTTGATCCTGTGAGGGAAATTTGGTCTCCGCTTTTATCCCTTAATTTAATTCATGAATTACTGAAACACACTCAGCACACAGTGAACACACAGTGAGGTGAAGCACACACTAATCCCGAGGCGGAGGCAGTGAGCTGCCTGCTACAGCGGCACTCGGGAAACAGTGACAAACAGTACTGGTCGGGGTTCGAACCGGCAACCCTCCAGTTACAAGTCCGAAGCGCTAACCAGTAGGCCATGACTGCCCCTATAGTAGAGTAGAGTAGAGTAGAGTAGAGTAGAGTAGAGTAGAGTAGAGTAGAGTAGAGTAGAGTAGAGTAGAGTAGAGTAGAGTAGAGTAGAGTAGAGTAGAGTAGAGTAGAGTAGAGTAGAGTAGAGTAGAGTAGAGTAGAGTAGATAATGATATAGACGGCTGGATATGTATAGTCCTCGGCTCTGTAACAGTAGACTAGTGAGACAATAGAGAGCACCTGGCAAAGGCGGTGTGTAACTTGAGTTGTACAGTTGAGGACTATGGCAGGGACTCTCTGTAATTGTGTGTGTGTGTGTGTGTGTGTGTGTGTGTGTGTGTTTGTTTGTTTGTGTGTGTATATATGTGTCTGTGTGTGTGCGTGAGTGTTGAGGACTAGGGCAGGCAGTCTGGACACAGCGTCTGGGTCACCTACGATGGCCTCCTTGGCTGCAGTACAGGGTTCTTAAGTTATGCTTACACAGCTGCATTCGTCTGGCTTGTTGGACATTAGCCACTGTATTGTTTGGCTTGTTTGACATTAGCCACCTTAGTGTTTGGCTTGATGGACATTACATTAGCCACCGTAGTGTTTGGCTTGTTGGACATTAGCCACCGTAGTCTTTGGCTTGATGGACATTACATTAGCCACCGTAGTGTTTGGGTTGTTGGACATTAGCCACTGTATTGTTTGGCTTGTTGGACATTAACCACCGTAGTCTTTGGCTTGTTGGACATTATCCACCGTAGTGTTTAGCTTGTTGGACATTAGCCACTGTAGTGTTTGGCTTGTTGGACGTTGTGCACCGTAGTGAATGATCTATAAGCTATAGATCGTACAGTCCAAGCCAACCTTGGATGGTACGATCTATAGCTTATAGATCATTTATCAGCTCAATCACGACTCTATTTGACTATGACAGTTGTGGTGGTGGTGTTCAAAGCACACAAAGAACATCACCTGAAAGATAACTAAAGGCTGCAAGAGGGAATGCAGATACCTAACAGCCGGGCTACAGCGGGTACACAATTGAAGCCTTCAGTTTGCAGGGTGTAAAAACAGTTTTAAAAGACTGGTCTAATTTGTGTATGTGTGTGTGTGTGTATGTATGTATGTGTGTGTGTGTACATGTATGTGTGTGTGTGTCGCAGGGTGTAAAAACAGTTTTAAAAGACTGGCCTAATTTGTTCGAATGTACGTGCCGCTCTCACGTGTTGTGTAGCCAGTTCCACTGATTATAGTGGAAGCTAATTGTTGCAGCATACACGCCGCGAACGGAACGCCTGGCCTAGCCTGCCTGTGATATCTTTTCCTGCATTGATGGGACATAGTTATTGTTGTGGGAGAGCATTTCTAGTGTGATTGCAGTGGTGCGTGTGTGCGAGTGCGTATGTATGTGGGTGTGTGTATGCAGGCGTGTATGTGTGGGTGTCTGTATGTTTGTGTGTGCGCGTGTGTGCGCGTGCGTGCGTGTGTGTGTGTGTGTGTCTGTGTATGTGTGTGTGTTGTGTGTGTGTCGTGTGTGTGTGTGTCGTGTGTGTGTGTGTGTGTGTGTGTGTGTGACGTGTCTTCAGCAGTGAGTGTGTAGCTGCAGCACAGTGTCTCAGACTGCAGAGTAGAGAGAAGAGGAGTGATTAGAAACTCCCTCTGGGACTGTGGGGTTCCAGCTCCCATTTTCTCTTTCTCTCCCCCTGTCTCTCACTCTATCTTTCTCTCCTTCTTTATTCATTTTTGTCTACTTACTTTTTTATGCCTTCAGTGCTAGGAGGAAAATCTCATGACCCACTGAGTTTGAAGTACTCTTGTGGGTTAGAGGCAGGGTTCTGGTACTCTGTGTGTGCGTGTGTGTGCGTGTGTGTGCGTGTGCGTGTGCGTGTGTGTATGTGTGTGTGTGTGTTTAGCACTATGTAAACAGTTTCGCTCAGAGGAAACACACTGAATTATCTCTTGTGAACACACTGTGCTGGCAAGCTTTGGCTCAAGCAGACACAGATTGACTCAGGAGGAATGTTGACGACTGGATTATTTTATACCCATCCATCCCTACTGTTTATACTGTATACACTATACATCATACATATTATGGGCAGAAAGGTTATTACAAGGACAAATACTCTTATTTCTTTTTTTATTTTAAAGGAAACTGCTGTGTAGAGAATTATAATGAATTGTTGGGGTCTTGTCATTTGAGATTTTTCTGCATCTGTTTCAGCAGTGTAGGATTTGAGGTGTTTGTGAGAGAATATCCGTGTTGCTTTGGTTGTCTTTAGCGTCCTGCTTGTTATCCGTCTGATACTTAGAGAGCCTCAGCCAAATGGGAGAACACAAGCGCTCATTTGTGTGTGTGTGTGTGTGTGTGTGTGTGTGTGTGTGTGTGTGTGTGTGTGTGTGTGTGTGTGTACTGAGAAAGCCTCAGCCAAATGGGAGAACACAAGCGCTCATTTGTGTGTGTGTGTGTGTGTGTGTGTGTGTGTGTGTGTGTGTGTGTGTGTGTGTGTGTGTGAAATATGTAAAGTTTTGTTTATCTCTCTCTTACTCTTGCGGGAGGTGTTTTTGATCCAACTGGTGTCAGTTTACTGTTTATTGGTGACTAAGGTAGATTCTTTCCTGATACTGTTTTTCATCACAGACCCCTGCCTAGAGTGTGACTGATGTTGTGTTCATCAAAGACCCCACACATACACTGCCTAGAGTGTCACTGATGTTGTGTTCATCACGGACCACACACATACACAGCCTAGAGTGTGACTGATGTTGTGTTCATCAAAGACCCCACACATACACTGCCTAGAGTGTCACTGATGTTGTGTTCATCACGGACCACACACATACACAGCCTAGAGTGTGACTGATGTTGTGTTCATCACAGATCCCACACATACACTGCCTAGAGTATGACTGATGTTGTGTTCATCAAAGACCCCACACATACACTGCCTAGAGTGTGACTGATGTTGTGTTCATCAAAGACCCCACACATACACTGCCTAGAGTGTGACTGATGTTGTGTTCATCAAAGACCCCACACATACACTGCCTAGAGTGTGACTGATGTTGTGTTCATCACAGACCTCACACATACACTGGCTAGGGTGTGACTGATGTTGTGTTCATCACAGATCCCACACATACACTGCCTAGAGTGTGACTGATGTTGTGTTCATCAAATACCACACACATACACTGCCTAGAGTGTGACTGATGTTGTGTTCATCAAAGACCCCACACATACACTGCCTAGAGTGTGACTGATGTTGGGTTCATCACGGACCCTACACATACAGTACACTGCCTAGAGTGTGACTGATGTTGTGTTCATCACAGACCTCACACATACACTGGCTAGGGTGTGACTGATGTTGTGTTCATCACAGATCCCACACATACACTGCCTAGAGTGTGACTGATGTTGTGTTCATCAAAGACCACACACATACACTGCCTAGAGTGTGACTGATGTTGTGTTCATCACAGATCCCACACATACACTGCCTAGAGTGTGACTGATGTTGTTTTCAACCCATATTTTACAAATCTATTACACTGCTGAAATTAAAGGATTCTGAATATTGTGTCAGTTGTACTGTGTAATAGTTTTATAATGGGTCTATAATTACTATAACCATAACAATATTATCATACTGTGTAGTATTAGTAAACATGTATCTCTCTGATGATCCTTCCCTCTCTGTTCTCTGTTTTCTCTCTCTGTTCATCCTTCCCTCTTCCCCTCTATTTCCTTCTTGCCCATGCTTCTTTCTCCCTCTTCCCTCACCTCCT